>NC_068915.1:58161250-58772500 GCF_023091745.1 Budorcas taxicolor | reverse complement strand
CATGTACCCCAATGTTCACTGCAGCACTGTTTACAATAGCCAAGGCAAGAAAGCAACCTAAATGTCCACTGACAGATGAATGGATAAAAAAGATGTGGTATACATATATATATGATACACATATATAATGGAATACTACTCAGCCATTAAAAAGAACAAAATAATGCCATTTGCACCAACATGGATGGACCTAGAGAATGTCACACTGAGTGAAGTAAGTCAGAGAAGGACAAATATCATATGATATAGCTTATATCTGGAATCTTAAAAAAAGGTACAAATGAACTTCTTTACAAGAGAGATAAGAGTTATAGATGTAGAAAACAATCTTATGGTTAACAAGGAAAAGAGGGGAGGGATAAATTGGGAAACTGGGATTGGCATATACATATTACTATATATAAAATAGATAACTAATAAGGACCTACTGTATAGCAAAGGGCATTCAATATTCTGTAATGACCCATATGGGAAAAGAATCTTAAAAAGAGTGGATATATGGCTATGTACAACTGAATCACTTTGCTGTACACCTCACACTAACAACACTGTGAATCAACTATACTTCAAAGAAAAACAAAAATTCATTTTGTGTGTTTCTTCAAATAAAAGATTATTTAATACCTTTTGTTGAATCCATTCCTCCAACTGCAAATAATGTACCAACAGTTGACTTCCTAGGTTTTGTCCGAGGACTCTGTAACATGGGCCGTCTCTCTGGTAGTAAGTGATACTTCATTGCTTCCATAATTAGTTTCTGACATTCTATATCATCTCGAAAAAGTGCATTATTTTCCATGTCTGCTAGGAACTAGAAAAAAATAATGAGTATGTATACTGACTGATGAAGAAAATAATGAGGCTAAAAGAATAAACACAAATGTTCACAAATGGAAATTTTTTCATTAAAAAAAATCCAAGTCTGGACATCTATTTTTAACTAAAATATTCAACAGTTACAAAATTTACATTTTACTGAAAAACAGGACTAAGGAAAAGTGGTATGCTTTAAAATCTTAATATTGCTTATCTCTGGGTAGTGGGGAAACTGGTGCTTTTTAAAATAACTTTTCTGGTATGTTTCTATATTTTCAAGATTTTCTAAATCATTTTAGTAAGTTAGAAATAGTTTTAACTGAAGAATAGTTATAAGTGGGAGTTGACTAATTAGACTGCATTTATCTGACCTCTCTAAAGAATGTTCAACCAGCAACAACAGCAAAAACAAACTTCCCAATTTTTCCAAGGGGCAAAGAATTCCAAATGGTGATTATTTTAAAAGAACTAAAATTCCTTGTACTTCATTGAATTCTATGTTTTTTACCTATGTAATTTTACATAAATGCATAAATATGGTTACACCCTACATTTAAAAGATGAATTAAAAAAAAAAAAGATGACTTTCTCTTCTTTTGTGCTTGGTTCTCCATCCCCCTACTTACCTCTTTATTGCCTTATTTGTTTCATTTAGGATACTAATTCATATGAAGTTAATTTTTAAACAGAGTATGAGTTGGGAAATACTTTTTCTTCCAAATGAATAGCTAGTTCTAGACCAAAATAATTCCCCCCATTTCTCAACTGAATTGACCCTTGGTCACAGTAGTCTCAAGATATATGAAATCTGTTTTTTGATTCTCTATTCTGTTCCACTGATATATTTGTCTATTCCTTTCCTAATACTAGAGTATCTTTTTTAAAAAGTCTTTATTGAATTTATTACAATATTGCTTGCTTTATGATTTGGTTTTTTGGCCATGGGGCATGTAGGATCTTACTTCCCAGACCAAGGATGGAAACAGCACCCCCTGCATTGGAAGGCGAAGTCTTAACCACTGGACTGTCAAGGAAATCCCTATTACAGTGTCTCATGACGTTTTTTGCTTATCTGACATAAATCTACCTTCACTATTCATTTTAATAATTTTCTGGGCTATTTTTGAGTCTTTACTTTCCATATAAACTTAAGACAGATTTGTCTAATTCCCCTTCACCATCTTGATCCCGTTTGAATTCTAATAGCAACTGCATTAAATTTATCAATTTTGGGAGAATTCATCTTTATAATACATCTTTCAGCTCAAGAAGCCATCCCATTGTTTAGTTTTCTTCATGTAGGTAACATACCTTTTATTAACTATATTCCTACAAGTTTTATTATTTTCATTGCTACTAGAAATAAATTGTTGAATTTACACTTTGCATTTTTGCTGGAGGACAAAAATTCTATTGATTACTGCATATTTGTATTTTAACCTACTACTTCACCATATTCCCTTATCAAATTCTACCTGTTAGGCATACAGTCATAATAACTGCCAAATAGGGACAGTTACACCTTTTTGTAATGTATACACCAATTATATCATTTTCATTTCATTGATGCAATTGCTAAAACCTTCCAAGCAATGTTAAATAATTAGAGTGATAAAGAGTATCCATCTTATAGTTTAAATTGATATGGTTTCAGTGTTTCACTATTTAGGATAATAGTTACTATAGCATTTAATTTTTTACTATGTTTAAATGATTTATCTTTATTATAGATATGTTGTTTTCTTCTCTCCCTATTTTAGAGTTTTAAAATTAAGAATGGTTAATTCTTTCCAAATATCTTTTATACAGCTAGTGATATGATTATATGGCTTTTTCTCCTTTAAATTACTGATATAATTACCTTGACAGATTTCCTAACACTCAACCATTCTTAAATTCTTGGAAAAAGATCTTCCTGGTCATACTGTATTACCCTTTTGATATACTGCAGGATTGTATTTGACAATGTAAGGTATATTTTATATACTGTATAATTCACCATTTCAAGTATACAGTTCAGTGATTTTTAGTAAATTTACCAAGTTGTGCAACCATTACTATAAAAACAGTTTTGGAACATTCTCATCACCCTGATTAGATCCTGAATGTCTGCTCACTGTTAATCTCGGTTCCTATCTACTGTTCCAAGCTCTAATCTGTCTCTACAGATTTGCCTTTAGATGCTTTGTATAAATTGGATCATACAATGCATGGTCTCCTGCATCTTGCTTTTTTTACTTATCATGTTTTTGAGGTTCATCAATATGTAACATGTATCAGTATCCATTTCTTTTTACTGTTGAATACACTTCATTGTATGGATGCATCGTATTTTATCTAACCATTCACCAACTGATAGGCACTTACAATCAAGTTTTTGGCTATTATGAATAAGGCTGCTAAGAACATTTGTGTGCAAGTCTTTATGTAGATATGTTTTCAGGAGTAGAATTGTTAGGTCATATGGTACATTTATGTTAACTGCTTAAGAAACTGCCAAACTGTTTTAGAAGGTGTTTGCACAATTTATATTCCCACCAGCTATCTACTAGGGTTCCTGTTTCTCTACATTCTCACCAACAATTATTACTGTCTTCTCTTTTCAGCCACTTGAGTGGGTGAAAAATCTGAGTTTACTTTGTATTTACTCAATGGCTAATAATGTTGAGAATATGTTCATATTTTGATAATGGAAGAGAAGGAAGTCTCCAACAAAAGTAACTCTAAAATAGTTTGTGGCATCTGGCAACTGAGAACAGCATGTGAAAGGCAAAAAAAGCCAAATTGAGACAGAAGTCCAACATAGAGAACAGATTGGTGATTTTTAAGGTGGAGGGGGTTGAGGCAAAAATGGAGTGGGAGGTTAGGGATGGCAGATATAAATTATTATATATAACTGATAGCACAGGAAACTACATTCAGTATCTTATGATAAACCATAATGGAAAGGAATATTAAAAAGAATTTATACATGTGTATAACTGAATCATTTTGAGGTACAACAGAAATTAACAATATTGTAAATCAACTATATTTTAATAAAAACAAACATTAAAACTGAAAAAAAAGATGTAAGTCTCAGGATCTATCTAAGGCAGAGTGTAAATTCTGATATTAATCATTCCATGTTATCCTATGCACACAAAACATACTTGTTACAAGTCACTAATGAATATGCATCAAATGGCTCATTTAATCTCAGTATTTCTATTACTTGTTATACATAAAGGCTTCAGTCCTTTCTAAATAAAAATAAATGTGAAAAAACTGTAGAAAGTAAAGTCTTAGAAGACTCAACTGCTACTACAGTAAAATATATTTCTTAGCATGCTGACAGTATCTATAATTTATGAGTAAATGGGATTAATTATATTTAAGTAGAGAGATGACAGTAATGGAAGAAAATATGAATCCAGTAATATAAGCATCAGATGAATGCAAGACCAGGCATCACTTGGAAAACGATTCAGAAGGCACCGAGAAAGGACAACGAAATACAGACTCTCATATACTCTGCATTTTAGGGTAATACCATGTACTTTCTCTACCAAAAAAGAATGGCAAATTATTAAAGTGGAAACATTTAGAAGAGATGAGAAACATGTTCAATTTGTAAATTTTTATCTTCACTCACATACTTGACAAGGCCTTGCAAATAGCTGAGAAAAGAGAAGCTAAGGGCAAAGGAGAAAAGGAAAGATATAACCAATTGAATGCAGAATTCCAAAGAATAGCAAGGAGAGAAAAGAAAGCCTTCCTCAGCTATCAGTGCAAAGAAATAGAGGAAAACAATAGACTGGGAAAGACTACAGATCTCTTCAAGAAAATTAGAGATATCAAGGAAACGTTTCATGCAAAGGACAGAAATGGTATGGACCTAACAGAAGCAGAAGATATTAAGAGGTGGCAAAAATACACAGAAAAAGATCTTCATGACCCATATAACCATGATGGTGTGAACACTCACCTAGAGCCAGACATCCTGGAATGCAAAGTCAAGTGGGCCTTAGGAAGCATCACTACAAAGCCAGTGGAGGTGATGGAATTCCAGCTGAGCTATTTCAAATCCTAAAAGATGATGCTGTGAAAGTGCTGCACTCAAAATGTCAGCAAATTTGCAAAACACAGCAGTGGCCACAGGACTGGAAAAGGTCAGTTTTCATTCCAATCCCAAAGAAAGACAATGCCAAAGAATGTCCAAACTACCACACAATTGCACTCATCTCACACACTAGTAAAGTAATGCTCAAAATTCTCCAAGCCAGGCTTCAACAGTACATGAACCATGAACTTCCAGATGGATTTAGAAAAGGCAGAGGAACCAGAGATCAAATTGCCAACATCCGCTGGATCATCGAAGCAACAACAGAGTTTCAGAAAAACTTCTACTTTTGCTTTATTGATTACACCAAACCCTTTGACTGTGCGGATCACAAAAAACTGTGGAAAATTCTTAAAAGAGACGGGAATATCAGACCACTTGACCTGCCTCTTGAGAAATCTGTATGCAAGTCAAGAAGCAGCAGTTAGAATGAGACACAGAACAACACACTGGTTCCAAATCGGTAAAGGAGTATGTCAAGGCTGTGTATTGTCACCCTGCTTATTCAACTTATATGCAGAGTACATCATGTGAAATGCCGGGCTGGATGAAGTACAAGCTGGAATCAAGATTTCCAGGAGAAATATCAATAACCTCAGATATGCAGATGACATGACCCTCCTGGCAGAGAGCAAAGAACTAAAGAGTCTCTTGATGAAAGTAAAAGAGGAGAGTGAAAAAGTTAGCTTAAAACTCAACATTCAGAAAACTTAGATCATGGCATCTGGTCCTATCACTTCATGGAAAATAGATGGGGAAACAATGGAAACAGTGACAGACTTTATTTCTGGGGGCTCCGAAATCATTGCAGATGGTGACTGCAGCCATGAAGCCATGAAATTTAAAAGATGCTTGCTCCCTGGAATAAAAGTTATGACCAACTTAAGATAGCATATTCAAAAGCAGAGACATTACTTTGTCAACAAAGGTCCATCTAGTCAAAGCCATGGTTTTTCCAGTAGTCATGTATGGATGTGAGAGTTGGACTATAAAGAAAGCTGAGCACCGAAGAATTGATGCTGTCGAACTGTGGTGTTGGAGAAGACTCTTGAGAGTCCCTTGAACTGCAAAGAGATCCAACCAGTCAATTCTAAAGAAATCAGCCCTGAATATTCATTGGAAGGACTGATGCTGAAGTTGAACTTCAATACTTTGGCCACCTGATGCGAAGAACTGACTCACTGGAAAAGATCCTGATGCTGGGAAAAATTGAAGGTGGGAGGAGAAGGTGACAACCGAGGAGGAGAAGTGACAACCGAGGATGAGAAGGTTGGATGGCATCACCAACACAATGGACATGAGTTTGAGTAGGCTCTGGGAACTGGTGATGGACAGGGAGACCTGGTGTGCTGTAGTCCATGGGGTCACAAAGAGTAGGACACAACTGAGCGACTGAACTAAACTGATATGATTTGTACTAAAACTATCTCCCCCCAATACTAATATTTCCCCCCAATACTACTTAGAGTGAAAAACATAATGTGAATGATTTATGAACTCCATAGGCTTTAAAAAGTGTTTTGGTACCCCAAACTTGTAAATTAAAAGAATGCTAAAGATAAATACTGATTTGTTTTATATTTCTGAATTTTAGTAAAAAACAATAATGAGAATTGAGAACAGAATAGTGGAGACCACAATACTTGTAATGCAGACTAATCATTGGGAATATTAAGAATTTAGGTATCAAAGTATTTAAAATAATGCCCTAATGCAGTTGACCCTAGAACAACATGGATATGAACCATGAAGGTCCACTTATACATAGATATTTTTCAACAATAAATACTACAGTATGACATAATCCATGGTTAGTTGAATGCATAGATATGGAGGAATCTCAGATGGAGGGCAGGTGATATGTTATACACAGAATAATCCCCATGCTGTTTGAGGGCCAACTGCATTTTCATCCACACTGTTTAAAATAGGATCGAATAGAAAAGTCTGGAATGCTTTCAAAGGTAAAATAAAACCACACACACCTATCCTCTGGATTATTCAGAGTTTAAAAATAGAGCCACACTAAAATGATTATTTGGTTGAGGATTATAATAATATATATTATTTCCTATATTATTTTAAGGAGACACTACAATAAAATGACTATATGTAGGTTGAACTCATTATAGTTAGGCTAAAAAGAGAATATTTCTTACCAACAGAGTAGGGTTAAAACTATGAGAAAGGAATTATTTTGTGAAAATAAATTCTTTAGGTAACTAGATGTAATGGTAATTTTTTTTAAATCAGTCATTTATTTGATAGGCACTTATTTGTGATAGGCACTTATAGTCATTTATTTGATTTTGCTTTCATTTGTCACTTTTATTTTTTATTAAGATATAAATGACATATAACATTAGCTTTAGATGTACAGCGTAATGATTTGACATATCTATATATTGGAAAATGACTACCATTGTAAGTCTAGTTAACATCCATCCCCACATAGTTATCTTCTTCCGTGTCTGTGAAGAGAAGTTTTCCGATCTACTCTCTTAGGAATTTCATCCTTTTCCTATCTTTTAAAATAAAACATTCAGAATATAATCCAAGATTTTCTTGATGATTTTAGAGTCTACTTCAATACTTTATCACTTGACAACTCTAATTCTCCAAATCTGCCCTTTACTTTTAGTAAGGAAAAAAAAGAACCTAGCTAGTATCTCTGAATGCCATAATAGTGCCATACAGTATTATCACTGTAGAAAAAAAAATTGCTCAAAGAGGTGTTATTAACTTGTTTAAATTATACAGAGCAATGCGGCTTCCATCGTTGCTACTCCCTGGGCTAAGACAGTGGTTCTCAAATTTGAGTGTGCATCAGATGCACTGAGGGCTTATTAAAACACAACCGGAGTTTCAGATTTAGTAGGTGGAAGACTAATCATTTTCATTTTAAACAATTACCCACGTGGTACTGATCTTACAGTTGGGGAACTCACTTCGAGAAACACTGGGCTGATCTAATGCATTTACTGTCCTTATCTGTCTTCTCTGCAGCATCTAATGATGTTAAAATTGCCTTTCTTGAACTTGCAATCTCTTTTTAATAGTACTACAGTTATTTAGGCAGATTTGGGACTACCACTAAATATTAGTATCTCCTAGGGTTCCACCTCTAGTGCTTTAATGTTCTCTTTGCTTGGTGTCACTCTCTTCCCCTTGGCTTCAACAACCTAAATAAGTAGTTTCTAAAACTTCTTCTTAGACTCTAAAAGGATTAAAGGTGTCAATAAGCTCTGGGAATGTACTTCTACTTCCTTCCCCACCTTCAAAATTAATGCGGCATCCTGTATTCTGTATTAACTGACAGCACCTTCAGCAATCTCATTGCGCAAATCTGAATTATTCTGGACTCTTTCTATTTTTCACCTTGTACATTCAATCATTCCAGTGTATCAATCCTACCTCCTAAATAGCTCTTGACTGTTGTAATTAATTTAATTAATTTCTCTACCTCCACTTTTTTTTTTTTTAAGTGCTTAATTCACTGGTCGGAATCCAACAGTCTTCCTTAGCAGGTTTCTACTTTGATCCCTCCAATCTATTTTCTGCAATGCAATCACAGGATCTTTCTAAAATAAAAGGATAATTATGCCATTCCCTACTTAAAATCCTTTAGTGCTTCCTCATTGCTTTTAGATAAAAAAATCCCAGTTCTTTGGCATGACTAGAATTCCTCCACAATCTGGTCTGTTTCCCTCTCCAGTCTCATCTCTCAATATCGTCCTTTTTGTTTCTGTAACTTTAGCCATGCATGCTATCTTCAGATTTCAGAACATGATATATTTGCTCACGGCTCTATAACCAGGACTCCTATCTTTTCTGGGCTATCATGCCCATTCTTTTGGGCGACTAACTTGGCTTGCAAATTGAGTGACACATCAGAAATTTTCCTAGCTTCTCTACTATCAGTCTAGGTGGACCACTCCAACTGCTTTCATAATGCCACGTCTATCACAGACTTTATCTCATTATATTGTAATTACTGATTTCCTTTTTAATCGTTTTCTTCCTCCACCTGATATCCTCCCTACCCAGCAATTTTACACGGAGTACATTCAAGAGGCAGGACAGTTCAGTAGAAGAGGCATGTCACTTTATTTGAGTTCAAGGTCTACCTCTACAGTCGCTAAGTCATGTCCAACTTTTACACAACCGCATGGACTGTAGCTCACCAGGCTCCTCTGTCTATGGGATTTCCCAGGCAAGAATATTGGTGGGTTGCCATTTCCTTCTCCAGGGGATCTTCCCAATCCAAGGATCGAACCAGAGTCTCTTTGTGTCTCCTGCATTAGCAGGTGGATTCTTTATCACTAAGCCACCAGGGAAGCCCCTGTCTCTTATTAGCTCTAATCTAAAGTCAAATAAAACCACAGTGCCGAAGAACATGATTTATGCAATCACTTTGTGATTTTGAACGTATGGCTTTAGTTTTTTAATCTGTTATTTCATTCGTAGAACAGGTGTTAGACTAAATGATCTCCAACATGCCTTTCAACTCATAAGATCTTATGACTATGATTATCAGCAGTATCCTGGATAAAAGAAATTCTAAAGGTCTCTGAGAGTCATGCAAATACAGTATCATAAATATTTGAAACTACAAGGCTGAAGTAAATTGTCAGGTTACGTAATTGCACAGGTTCTTTTCAAAGTATACTAGGATTTTTCAGACTTCATTTTCTTTCCTCTAGAGAAGGATCGGATAAGGCAATGGCACCCAACTCCAGTACTCTTGCCTGGAAAATCCCATGGGCGGAGGAGCCTGGTGGGCTGCAGTCCATGGGGTCGCGAAGAGTCAGATACGACTGAGCTACTTCACTTTCTCTTTTCACTTTCATGCATTGTAGAGGGAAATGGCAACCCACTCCAGTGTTCTTGCCTGGAGAATCCCAGGGACGGGGGAGCCTGGTGGGCTGCCATCTATGGGGTCGCACAGAGTCAGACATGACTGAAGCAACTTAGCAGCAGCAGCAGCAGCAGAGAAGGATAAGGAAAAAAATTAGGCTGGATAGCAGTAAAAATAGTCCTCTTTAAATCCGATTTTTAGACATGTTTTATGATGTTATTTTTCCTGAATTGTCAAGTCATGCAGTTTCACTCCTATGAATTCATATAATATTCTACCTCTGAAGAGGGAAGTGATTCTTGTAAAGTATCACACTGATTTTTGTTTCTGTAAGGTAGAGAGCACAGTAACTTTTGCTCACAACAGCTGGAAATACATAATGCTCAAGATAAATACAAACCAAACAAAACACACAGCACTTGAAACAACAACAACAAAATCTGATCTTGAGCAGTTAATAGCTCATTTTTTCCTTTTCTTACAAGGACTCTACTTAAGGCCTCAAAATAAGCAGCCAAGTGTGTGTTAGTCGCTCAGTCATGTCCGACTCTTTATGAGCCCATGGACTGCAGCCCACCAGGCTCCTCTGTCCATGGGATATTCCAGGCAATACTGGAGTGGGTTGCCATTTCCTTCCCCAAAGCAGCCAAGCAGGCAGAGGAAATTTCTGTATATTCCAACTGAAATTGTAAAAAAGGGAAACCATGCATATATATATGTTATGACTAATTGCCTTGAATACACCATCTAGGTATCTCTCAATTCTAAAATAGTGATAATACACTATCCTTATTTATAGCACATTTTTTTTCAGAGCACCTTTTTGATCCTCATAAAAATCCTGTGAGATAGAAAGGATGTGATCTCCACTTGACAGATGAAGAAACCAAGGTATGTGAACATGCCAAGTCACAGAGTTTTAAAATGTCAGAGTTAGAACTATGTCTCATTAATCTGTTTATCATCAGAGTCCAGCATTTAGTGGATACTTAATAAACGTGTGGCACATGAATTAATATAAATTTTCTGGTTCCTAGAGTTCAGTGTTCCTTTCATTAGCAGCTTTATTAATTCTTCAATTGCTAGGATAGGTTTGTAGCTGAGTCAAATAAAATTACTAACCCCAAAGCAATGATGTTACTTAATGAATGCAATTTAGGTAGTCAGACTTTCTGGGTTGAAAAAAAACCAAATTTTTTTAGCTCACTATCTTTTCACCTTAACATTTCATAGGAACATACATAAAACAACCACATTGAACAGATTAAGAAAAAAGCCTATAGACAAGCTAATATTAATGGGCTTCTCTTGTGGCTCAGATAGTAAAGAATCTGCCTATAATGCAGGAGACCCAGGTTCAATCCTGGGTCAGGAAGATCCACTGCAAAAGGGAATGGCAACCACTCCAGTATTCTTGCCTGGAGAATCCTACAGACAGAAGAGCCTGATGGGCTACAGTCTATGGGGTTGCAAAGAGTTGGATACGACTGAGAGACTAACACAATTACCATTAATGTGCATTAATTAATGCAATTAGCATACTGTAATTAGCTCACATTAATGTAATTAGTAGTCCCTCAGTATTCTGGGGACAAGGGGTTGGTACCAGGACCTATGTGGATACCAGTATCTCAATTTAAATATGTAGTATTTGCAGTTAACCTCTGCACAGCTTCCTATATACTTTAAATCATCTCTGGATTACCTATAATACCTAGCTAATACAATGCAATTCCTACATAAAGAGTTGTAAATGCAATGTAAATATTATGTAAAAGTTGCTGGCACAGAACAAATTCAAGTTTTGCATTTAGGAATTTTCTGGAATTAAAAAAATTTTTCAATCCATGTTTTGTTGAACTTAGGATGTGTGGAATGGTGTCTACTCAAAGTTGTTGAAATTATGGCATTGATTTTAAATAATTAAAAATAGTTTACCTGTGGTGCAAGAAGAGGTAGCCTAATATAAGCCAAAAGTTTACTGAGATCTTTCCGTCTCTGTTCCAAATCATGACGAACCCAAGTAAGAAGTGCGTTCAATATTGTCTCCTCATTAGGAATGTTCATGTCATCACTGGCTAAGAGCTTTGCAATTTCACTGGCTGGTAATAATACAAATTCCTGGTTTCGAATTACTTCCATGAAATTTTCCTGGAGGAAAAAAAGAGCATATAAACAATACTGTTTCTTCTTTCCATCACAGTTTAAGAGAAACTAAACATTTCTTAATTAGATGCCAAAACACAGTTTATACTTTAGCCCTTTCTAACAGCGTATTATTGCCGAAAAGGGGGAAAAAAACCTGTAAAAAATAACATTTAAACTGTAATTGCTATTAAAATTCTCATTTCTCTGTATACACAGGATTAAAGTGATATAACAAGTATCACAATTTAAAAAATAAATTTAGGACTTTTAGGTATTGCTTTGCTCAAGTTAGGGAATAGTTTTGGCAAGTCTTTCAAAGGAAGATAGAAAAAATGAAAGAAGACACTTTATATGATACTCCAACATCAAAAGTTAGTTCAGATTTGTGGTTGCTGAAGAATTTGGCCAACAGGGGAGCCAAATACCTGGGTAAGAGTGAAGTATTTCTCTTACCCAGAAATGGCTTCTAGGGTGGCTACATTTCCCAAGACCATTCTGGACCATGGAAGTCTTCTCAGACTCTGCTTGGCAAGAGCCTGTGTCCTTAGAGCTATCCTAAACCCAAACTGGCCTTTTAAAGTGTTTTAATATTTATAAGGCCACAAAGGATTTTAGGTCTGATGTGAAAACTTTAATCTCATCTAACCTGATCTATGTACAAAATTCTTTTGCTCTCATAGAAAAAAGAGCTGATAAAGGAAAATTCTGAAAGAGACGGGAATACCAGACCACCTGACCTGCCTCTTGAGAAACCTACACGCAGGTCAGGAAGCAACAGTTAGAACTGGACATGGAACAACAGACTGGTTTCAAATAGGAAAAGGAGTACGTCAAGGCTGTATATTGTCACCCTGCTTATTTAACTTCTATACAGAGTACCTCGTGAATAACGCTGGGCTGGAAGAAGCACAAGTTGGCATTAAGATTGTTGGGAGAAATATCAATGACCTCAGATATGCATTTGACACCACCCTTATGGCAGAAAGCGAAGAGGAACTAAAAAGCCTCTTGATGAAAGTGAAAGAGGAGAGTGAAGAAGTTGGCTTAAAGCTCAACATTCAGAAAACGAAGATCATGGCATCTGGTCCCATCACTTCATGGCAAATAGATGGGGAAACAGTGGAAACAGTGTCAGACTTTATTTCTGGGGGCTCCAAAATCACTGCAGATGATGACTGCAGCCATGAAATTAAAAGACACTTAGTCCTTGCAAGGAAAGTTATGACCAACCTAGATAGCATATTCAAAAGCAGAGACATTACTTTGCCAACAAAGGTCCGTCTAGTCAAGGCTATGGTTTTTCCAGTGGTCATGTATGGATGTGAGAGTTGGACTGTGAAGAAAGCTGAGCGCCAAAGAATTGATGCTTTTGAACTGTGGTGTTGGAGAAGACTCTTGAGAGTCCCTTGGACTGCAAGGAGATCCAACCAGTCCATTCTAAAGGAGATCAGTCCTGGGTGTTCATTGGAAGGACTGATGCTAAAGCTGAAACTCCAATACTTTGGCCACCTCATGTGAAGAGTTGAGTCATTGGAAAAGACTCTGATGCTGGGAGGGATTAGGGGCAGGAGGAGAAGGGGACGAAAGAGGATGAGATGGCTGGATGACATCACCGACTCGATGGACATGAGTTTGAGTAAACTCCGGGAGTTGGTGATGGACAGGGAGGCCTGGCGTGCTGCGATTCATGGGGTCGCAAAGAGTCGGACATGACTGAGCGACTGAACAAAGGGATAACACAGGCGATTAAATAGTTAATTGCCCTAGCAGACTGTAAGTAGAAAAAAAAAGTATGGGAAACTCCTGGAAGTTAATGATCACTCAAGAAAGCAGGTTTTCTAGCAAGCAGCCTTGCTTAGCAACAAAACAGTAAAACAGAAGCATGAGACATGCCCCCAAACAATAAAAGAATGGTGGCATGAGACCCACATCCTGCCCAGTGAGCTCAGTAAGTTAATGAACCCCTAGGACATGCTCTCTGCACACATCAACAACAACAACAACAACAGTATTTTATGGAAAGGTGACATTCCAAGTGAAAGACCCTCATTGTACTGGGACCCGAAATAATATTTCCATAGTGCCACAACAGTCCCACCTCGTCCATGTAGGGACAAGAAAACTCTCCTCCTCAATACTGAGGAGGAATTATGATGGAAGTGTGATATCTACTCCAGAATTGGCCTCTCACTGAATTCTTTCTGTGCTGAGAGATAAAGAACTGGAGCTCCCTGGAGCCCCCTAGAGATTTCAGAGCCAAAACAAAAATGTTGACCTAGAATGTACTGGGACTCCATGATCTTAGACTGAAGATGACTCAGTTCTGGCCACATTCTTGAATCATGCTCTTTGTAATTTGAAATGGAAGATAAAAATGTCCTTAGGTGTGAAATAGTAATAATAATTTTTACTAAACTACTATGCTAAACAATCTAAAGAGAAGGAAAATAGTCTTCTGGTGTACAAGTCTTAATGCACGGGCTGTTTATATAGTTATAATAAAAATGCAAATTCTGTAAGTATTGTCCCTTAATGTGTTTCTTATGCTTCTTAATGCACTATGGCTGTCTCAGCACAGAGTTTTAGTAAAAAAGCTAAGGCTGTTTAAATTAGAGCTGTTTAAAAATAGCTTAAGCTATTTAAATTAGAGCTAGAGATAAGGACTATCAAAAATTATCTTCTATATTAAGATGAGAATTATATTTTCCATATAGCCTCTAGTAACCCAAGTTAGGTACTGATCAAAGATATATCTTGGGTTGACATTTCATTCCTTTCGTAGAAATTCTTAAGAGGAAAACCATACATGAATAATTAACGATATTCAATAGCTTCAATTCATCATGATTTGTTAAAGATGCCCAAATGAATCTATTTTAAAATGACTGATTATCATTTTTCAGAAATATATTTTAATAAAACCTCAGGGCTGAAATGGCTTCAAGCAAATTGTTCTACTCAATTGCATACTGACATTATAAAATGATTTCATAACACATAGCAAGGGCTATAAAAATGTTGAAGCTCTCAACTCCTAGCTATCCCATGAGAAGCTTAATCCTTGGTAAATAATTCACAAGAGGGGGGAAAAAAGCTGATGCTTCTCTGTACTGTTATCTATTATATTAAAAAAAAATGAGAAACAGCCTAAATCTCCAGCTCTAGGGAGTTATAACTCAATTGGCTATTATGCAGGCATCAAAAACTTTAGGGACAAAGATCACACAGATAAATAGAAAGATATTTATTATTTAATTTTAGATGAGATTCTGAAGAAATCAAAAAATATCCATTTCTAACTGTTCACAAGTATAGTGTATAGTACAGGCAACAGTTATACAACACTGAAGTAACTATTGCCATACTTTCAAATGGTATTAACTGCATTTCATCAATGAGAAAAAGATTATACAAATATTCATTTAATAGTTTATTTGTTGATGTATTTATTTCAGAACAATGCCCATTCCGTTCTGGTATAATCTGTATTAAGTGAAAATGGAGTTTTTCAACACCTTATGGAAATACTACGGAACTCAAGGTTAAACACAAAGTGCTTTTCAAAATTATTAATTTGGTTTTGAAGCAGGTATTTTAGCAAAATTCAATGTTTCAAATAGCTTTTCTAGGTCAAGAAACCAAATTTAAAACTGCAAAAATCAAATGTTTGTATTTATTCCATAATGACATTAAATATCTGTAATGATATAACCAGTCTCGAACTTTTGCATAGAGGTTAAATGATGTGTTTCAGGTCATGTTCAGCGGCAGTCAGAACAAGAACAAAAGTTTCCATATTTCAGGATTACAGAAGGAACTTCTCATCCCTTCCTACTTGTATTCATGCAGGATGAATGAATATCCCAAGTATATGCACTATTTGCTAACTGTGACAATTGATTTCATTCTGTGGCACTGTGCTTACTTCATATTTTAAATCCATTTTATGATATAAACAGCTATCAAGCTACCAAACACTTGCTAGCATTATGCTCTTTCCCCCTTTGGAACAGTTTTTAAGCAAACGAAGTTACTGAGGGATTTATTTAAACTGAAGAGGACTGAGTTTTGCTATACATTTTCATTCAGTTCCCATAGCAACAATTCAAATCACACAATCTGTCTCTAAATTACTTTTTATTAGAATTCAACTTTATGTATCTGTTGAAACTGAATAAAGTCAAATAATGGCCTTGAGGAAAAAAACTACCACAACTAACTGGCTATAAATATAGCTTTATAAACACAAGCTAATTTAGATTTAACTTATATCTAAGCCTTAAAGCAGCAACTATGCCTCTACTGTAAACAATAAGAATGACCTAAATGCATACAAATGTTTGCATGTGAATAAAACTCCTTCGTAGGTAAGAGATATTACTTAAATTATGAACTGATTACAAAGAAAAAAATCCAGCTTTATTTCACTTATGTGCATCTTATTCCAAAAAGCATTCGAACTTGAGGTGTAAAAGTTAAAATGAGAAATCTACAAGGAAGGATAAAGACTAGAGTGGGAGGGAAGGAATATTTCAAAGGACTTAATTTAAAAGACATTAACCTAATACCATCCTAGGTCTGTATAGTACTGCCCTGTCACACAATCTTTTTCACTTGAAGAAATTTGACATCATAAACTAGAAACATTTCCCAGGAACAGTTATACCACAGGGAGAATAATATTCATAAAAGTTGTGCTTCTGCCTGAGGGCTTTTGCTCACTCACATAGGTAGCTACTGTGTGGAACAGAATAAATCTAAATGATGATGATGATGGTGTCATTTAATGTCCAGGTTGATACTGTGTATCAATCACTGTTTTATTGGTACTATGTACCAATCACCATTTTAAGTGCTGAACTTCTATTAACTCACTTAATCCTTGCTTAAGCTTATGAAATAGGTAGAATTAATCTTCCCAATAGTTATAAACATCTGTTCTTGTAATTTTTTCCCCAATTTCTATTTCTGTAGTGCAAGATTCCTAAAGTACTGGTCAATCCCTTCACATATGAACCAACTCAATGGAAGGATGGGGAATGGAAGACAGGGTAGACAAAAATATCTCTTAAATGTTGACAAAATCAGTAACATGGATAATAACATATGTGTATGTGAATATTCACGTTCTTTCCTCTCTCAGAAGATGTATTGCCCTAAATGAAGCATTTAAAGCAAAAATCTTCCATCACTACCCAGGTATGAAAACCCCTACATGGCAAAATGGTCACTCCTTAAAAATCCACACACCTATGCTGCCCAAATCCTTCTACTATTTGATGGTGGAGGCTGGTCCTAACAGCATGCTCTCAACATGCCCTGATTTTCTTGCTGTCCTAGATCAACTTGTATCCATTATTCTCTAGCCTTCTGAATCAGAACTCCCTGGGATTTATTTTCAGCACAGAATTTGCTACAATCAATAGGAACATCTTTCTAGGTAGCTAAACATACTTCTTACATATAGTCAGATTTATCCTTAATAAATAGCCTCCCTCTTCCATATCTTCGTATCTTCTGTACTAGCACTGCACCAATACACTATCACCAACTTCCATCAGTGAGTAAGGGGATAATTTCTGAAATTCATCCATATGCTACAAGGTAAACTGTCTAGGGGAAATCTGCTTTTTAAAGTAGCAGACTGAAAATCTTGAATGAAACAGTTCTAAAATACTGCTCTGCTTCTTAGTGGCTGTGATAATTTAAGGCCCACCTTATAAATCCAGGAGAAATATTACTTGGGGTTTTTCCCTCAGACATCAATGAAAATATGACACACTAGACAGCGAACCTGAACCTCAAGACATATAGCAGAGCCATGGGAAAACAGCAACATGCAGACGAGCCTGCAACAATAAAGAATAAGGCAAGCGCATATGCCTTCCTGCTTTTTTAAAAATACATACCATGGTATAATTGTGAGCCACTTTATGCAAATCTGTACAACCTTGAGCATCAGCAAAAGAACGGATTCCAAGACAGTTGGATGGGTGAAGCTGTTTCATTAAAAACTTACAGCATGCTTCTACAACCTGTGAAAGCTGAAGAAGGCAAGCTGTAGATAACAGGCACTCAATATTATCTTCTTTTAATTCCAGGCGGCCTTAATGATAAAAAGAAATTCCATTAACTATGGAACTATATTAACTTTGGTTTATAAGGTAATTGATGCAAACAATAATAATTCTAAGAGCTCATGACATGCATTCCAGATATAGATGATTTAAGACATTCCAAAAAGAATAAAAGGACTAAATGTGAAAAATAAGCTACCAGTGCTTTGTGACATCTACTAAAATAAAAAATGAATAGCTTGTTTCCAGAATTTTCAAAGAATGATTAGTAATAATGCAAAAAGTGAAAAACATTGTATAATTCATCAAATTATTACATTAACATGTAAAAATATCATTCAAAAGCTTAATTATAATAACCACTTTAAAGGTTCTAATATAGAGATTTTATCTACAGAGGTACCACCAAGGGTGGTGATTATAACAGCAGAACTATTAACTGTGGTAGGCTTAATAAAGGCAGAAATCTGAAATCTCATAACACAACTTACATCTAAGAGGTTTTAAATTCATTGTATTTTCAGATTTATTACCTGTATATGCATACTGAATCAAGGACCATAGGGAATTTGGTTCTACACCTTCCATTTTTATTTCTTCTTGTCTTGCTTCCCTGACATCACTAGTAAACATGGCAGCAAAATAATCTGAGACAGAGGAGAGCACCAATCTAAGAGCACATCAGAAGAAAAAAAATCAGTGACGACATCAAAGCTGATGTTCAGTAGTAAACACTTGGCTTTCTTTCCTCCTCTTTCTTCTATTGTTTAAAACACTTTGTTACCCATAGAAAGTGTCTGGTACTAAGAAATGCATTTTAAGTTTGATAAATTGCTTTATGCTCTAGTCACTTCCTTTGTTTTTTCCTTTTGTGTCTTTTTTAACTTTTAATTTTGTATCGGAGTATAGCTGATTAACAACACTGTGAGAGGTTTCAGGTAGATAGCAAAGGGACTCAGCCATACATATACATGTATCCATTCTCCCCTAAACCCCCCTCCCATCCAGGTTGCCACATAACCTCTAGCAGAGCTCCATGTGCTATACAGAAGGCCCTTGTTGGTTATCCATTTTAAATACAGCAGTGTGTACATGGTGAGCTCAAGCTCCCTACCTTCTAGTCTCTTCCTTGAATAATAAATTTCTATTACTGAGAGTTTTCTGCCGATGTAAATGATTTACTCATTCACTACTCAAATATCCCTTTTTATCATCCTGAAAAAAAGCTGTAATATTATTTCAACTAATGATACATAAAATGCAGGAAAAAATGTAAAGGTTCTTCGGCTTATCGTTTTTTAAAACAACCTAAGGTTTTTTTTTTTTTTTTTAATTATATAAGTAGTAAATACATGGGAGATATCTGACACTGGTTTTAGCAGGTTATCTTTAACTTTTATGATTTTTAAATTATTAGAGTATACTATAATGTTTATATTTTGTTATAGAATTATAGTATCTTTGTTACCACAAAAGTATATTTTGTATCTTTTTATAATAATACATTATTATATAATAGGTATGTCTCTGTCCAAATTATTGATAGTCACATATATGCAAAAATAGATTTTAAGTGGTGGCACTAGTGGTAAAGAACCCGCCTGCCAATGCTGGAGATGCTGGAGATTCAGGTTTGATCTCTGGGTTGGAAAGATCTCTTGGAGGAGGAATGGCTACCCACTCCAGTATTCTTGTTAGGAGAATCCATGAACAGAGGAACCTGGTGGGATATAGTCCATGCGGTTGCAAAGAGATCTAGATACTTTGAGACGTAGTGGTGTGAAAACTAGACAAAAGATCCCTTCTTTTATGGAGTCACAGTCTACAAGAAGACAACAATACACAGCAGAAGTAAATTCTAAATTATGGCAAGAAGTGATAAGTGCCACGGGGAAGAATGTAGGGTAAGAGCAAATGGGGAGTTGGTTTAAATAGGTGGTCTCACTGGAAGGTGACACTTGAGATAAAATTTGAAGGAGGTGCAGGAATTAGTTATACAGGTGTTTGGGAACAGCATTCAGGCAGAAGAGTAGCCAGGGCAAACATCAAAAGGCAGAAGCGGCATCCCTACCACATGCAGGGAACAACGAGGGGGTCAGAGCGGCTGAAGCAGAGTGAGTAAGATGGTGGGCAGCATGATAAAGAAGTAACAGCAAGCTAGGTCACAGAAGCCACGGGGAAGACATGGGGTTTCACGCTGCAACGTGAGGAAGCATTAGAAAGTTTGATCAGAGGAGCGACCACATCTGAGTACCACTTTACTGGGTCACTCAGGCAGCTGTGTAGAAAACAGAATGTAGGGAAAAGAGTGAAAACAGGGAGATGGGTTAGGAGTTTCTTGCACGAGTAATCTAAGTGAGATGATGGTGTCTTACACAGGTGTTGCAGGTAAGGTATTGAGTTCTGTTTTGGAAACAGGAAATTTGAAATGCCTCTAGAAATTCTGGTTGAAATATCTCTAATAAACCCACACTCACAACATGGACTTTTGGTCACAACATATAGTGGCATCTCAATAAATGAATGCTGATTCAGGCATTAAAGACTATAAGACCAAGCCCATGCTTCCTAATTTTACTTTCACTTTAGAAGGTTTAACAAAACTTTTGGGACACAGTGTTAATTAGTTTTGAAAGGTATTAAAAAAAAAAAGCCTCTGGGATCATAATGGTGATTAACACTGAACAATTAAATATGGAATTATTAGGAGAAAAATTTTTCTTTATTAAACAGTTTCCATTTCCTTTTCTTACAACAAAAAGTAACACCTCATTACTGTTAAATGCTTTTATTCCCTAGCACTACTGCCTTTCATATTTTCTGGAGGTCAGCAAACAGAAGTTGGGATGTGCTCAGTCGCTCAGTCATGTTCAACCCTTTGCAGCCCCAAAGACTGTAGCCTGACGGGACCCTCTGTCTATGGAATTTCCAGGCAATACTGGAGTGGGTTGCCATTTCCTACTCCAAGAAGGTGGGATAGAGTTGGCTATTTTAAAACTCAACAGTTTTGCCACTTCATTCTACCAATTTGTTTCTAAATAATCACCACTTTAATTTCCATTGAGTTTACCGAAAGTTACACAACAGATAAAATTAGGTGGGGTGTGACTTAAATAGTAGCTGAAAACTATGCCAAATTATTACACACTGCGTGCTCACAAAGAGTCAGACACAACTAAAGCGACTGAGCACGCAGTGTGTAATAATTTCATATGCGCTGTTTTCTTTGCAGAAAGTCCATGAAATATACTCCTTTACCAAAACACTCCACTGAATAATCAATTAGAACAAGTTACCTCAACATACATTACTAAATGATCGAGGAAGTATTTCACACATATAGGAATTTAGAAAACAATTACCTGTGAGCTGGAATTCTGCGATCACCAGCAACTAAAATTACATCACATAACTGTTTGTGTCTCAAATAATTTTCCATCTTTTTGAATGTTTGTTCAGCATGATTAAGGGCTTGGAAAAATTCATCGGATGAACATGGCTCCATAGTATGGGAGGATGATAATGTCTGACTACTATTGGAAGTCCTGAAAAGAAAGAGAACACATGTTTTGAAACATTATGAACACATTAAAAATATCTTTCCTATTAAGTCCTTTTAAAGCCTTCAAATGTAACAGAATAATACCAGTCAATATTAATGTGCAATCATCTATCATTTTTGCCTTCTAAAATCAATGATAGATCAAATCATCTGTGTTTCTTACAAACACTGTGAGTAAATGTGGTACCTTCTAGCTAACAGCTATATAACACATATTCTTTGACTGTCCTTGAGGTCTCTTCTCTGGTCAGTATGACATCTCTGCTGAAGAAGTGCCAGACTATATTCATACTGACAGCCACAGTTCCAACATTATATTTAAGGGTAGAGGAGATCACTTTTCGAAGGCAGGAAAACAATTAAACTATTTTGCAGATATAAATCCAAGGTATCCTTTATTTAAAAATGGGTTATGTTTCACAGTTCATTTTAAGACAACTGTTTATAATACAAAATATATGATCATAAACACAGTATTGTAAATAATTCATTTGATTTTAGATAGTATCTAAAAATTATTTGAAATTTCCAAATTATGTGAAGAGTACGATGAGTTCAATATTTTTATGGTTTCCTGATGGAAAAAGTGAAAAGGTTGAGACTAAGAATGAAATCCTAAATCCACCCCTTTCCTCCTTCCCCCTAAGATCCCTTCCCCAAGATTATCTGAATCAAGTAATCAACATCCCATGGTTATGTAACCACAAAACCACCAACGGGGCCATAACTTAGTTCTCATTTCTCATAAGATCTACTTTTAAGGATATTATGATTCTGATAAATGCGCTGTTGAATCAAGCCTCGCTATATCTTGAGAACTTTCTTAATATAAATATCTAATAACCTTATCAAAGTCTTTGACTCTTTTATAATAAGGGGAATTGAAGCCAAGGAGATTAACTGCTTTGCCAAAAGTCAGAGAGTTTGATCATGGCAGAAATAGGGCCGTTGCAGAGAAATCTGTGTGTTCACCAAAACCCTTTTTCTCCTGAGAATATAGCTAGACTGCGTTTCCCAGCCATTTTTGCAGATGGGTGTGGTCTTATAGTGGAAATGAACTGTGTCACCTCCCAGCTAAAGTGGCCAAGAGCAGGTGTGTATCTCCCATTCTTTCTTTCTCTAACCATGAGGACCGAGGACTTAAATGGAGGAAGAGGCAAAATACACACAAGTGTTTATAACAAGGATTATATATACAGATTCTACTCATAAGAATTCTCATGTTGATTCAGATGTATCAGTTTTGAAAGTTAGCAGGGCCATGAATAATAAGTCTCTCTACCTAAAGGTTCTTAGACGGTAGCTGTGAATAATGATAATAGAAGCAAAATACAGATTATCTAGAAAGTATTTATTGCACATTATGGATATTATCGGTGTAATGACTTGGGAACCCTAGTATACAATACTCTACTTTACATTTAAGATCATTAGAATAAAAACATATGGAGTATTGCATAACTGTATGTTGCCTATATAAATAAATGGGAATTAGAAACTATTTTAAAATCTAGGGTAAAATGTAATATAAGCAAAAACAAATAGTTGACTTTGATGAATACCAACTTGAAGATTTAAAGCATTTCTAAATAAAATGTAGTTTTCTATTGTCAAAATACTGACAAATGATTATGAGGACTAGTGATCTAAGGATGAGGGAAGATTAGAATACCTAATTGTGTGTGTGTATGTGTGACAGCACAGCATGGCATGCGGGGTCTTAGTTCTGATCCCCTGCAGTGGAAGTGTGGAATCTTAACCACTGGACTGCCAGGGAAGTCTCTGAATATCTGATTTTATAAGCCCAAATTCTTTCAAGAATAAGAACACATGAAGTAAAGTTGGGGGGTGCTCCTATATTTTGCATCACATTTCTCATACTTTATAATAAATTCTCAGTAATGACTGGACAATGAATTAGCTGGGTGTTTTTTGAGTGATGAATTGCCATCATCAAAACACACATTAATGTTTAATTCTGAAAGAACAACAAAACTTTATAATACTGCTGCTGCTAAGTCGCTTCAGTCGTGTCCGACTCTGTGTGACCCCCTAGACGGCAGCCCACCAGGCTCCCCTGTCCCTGGGATTCTCCAGGCAAGAACACTGGAGTGGGTTGCCATTTCCTTCTCCAATGCATGAAAGTGAAAAGTGAAAGTGAAGTTGCTCAGTTGTGTCCGACTCTTAGCGACCCCATGGACTGCAGCCCACCAGGCTCCTCTGTCCATGGGATTTTCCAGGCAAGAGTAGTGGAGTGGGGTGCCATTGCCTTCTCCATTATAATACTAACATCACTAAGTTATTACAGGCTAGCTTTGATGTTGGTATAAGTCCAATTAATAAAGGGACCATCTCTTTTCTTGTCAAGAACTTTCAAGGTGTTTAGTTCTTCAGTCTGAGACATGAATCAGGATAACCTGGAAAGCATTTCAGTTTCTGTGCTCAAGGTCTCATTCCTTACGATTGATTCAGCAGGTCTGAAGTGAGACCTGAACATTGTATTTTTCAAAGCCTTACAGGTGATCCTAACACATCGTGGATTAAAGGCCACCAATAGACTTCAGAGAAGAGATGCATACATTATACAAGTCAGCATGTGATGAATGTACAGATTCAAAAACACTGATATATGTAATAGATACTTCAAACATGTAAACTGAATTTCTTTGAATATTTTAAATGAACTAGTAGAACTTAATAGAATACTTGTTATTTTCAAAATGAACATAATGGTAAAACATTAAAATTGTTTAAATACATACACATTAACAAAAAACTATTTGTGCTTCTAAACATTTTTAACTTAATTTGCTTTCAAGTCTTCATTTGCTATCATGTGTTAAACATGCCATTTCAATGATGTGTTGAACATGTTATTTCAATGCGACAATTAATTCAGAGATTTCTGGGTATAGCAATCATTCCCACAGCTTCAGATGAAGGATCAAAAGAAGTACAGGCTTCTGATTTGTGTCTGTGGAAGACTGAAGCCATCCATTCACAAAAGGAACAAGAAAGAGGTAGGAACAGAGCTAATCACACGTGAAAACCTGCACAGCTTTCCAACATTTCTTGTTCGAGGAAATTTGGGGTCTTGTACATACAATGTTAATAATCTAAGAATTTACTTAAAAAAGAATTTACTGCATATCCATACAACTATAGAACCCTAGCCATTAGAACCATTATATACAGAATCTTTGTATCCAGAAAGAACCTATGCGGTCATTTAATTCAACCCCCTTACTCTGCAGATGAGAACATTTTGAGGCCCAGAACAGCACAAAGAGATCAACAAAGGACATATAGGCAGCTGGATACAAAGCCAGGACCTGAAGGCATTCAGAATGTTGGTCAAACCACTCACAAAGGAATGGAAATTTTTGCTAACCTCTGCCCGAAGCATCAGTGAGTGCAAAGACTAAAGGTTTGAAGGGAGAATGATAGAACAAAATGAATGAGGATAATTTAACTAGAAGACTACACTAGAATTAAAGATCTTAGACAAAAGTCTACTACTGTGTTACTGCCCCTTAGCTAGGTATAAGAGAAAAGGAGTCTCAAGTTTCTATGTGTAGAGATAACATCTCTATCTCTGGCTAATCAAATGTTTTTAATAGTGTGGGTCTGTGTAGTTTATATAGTGTCAGTATTGTTACTATTACCATTTTTTTTCCTATTATGTGCTTTGGTTTCAAGGTGTGAACTGGAGAGGTATGGTGTATGATTAAGAGTATTTTAGGAAGGTTCTAGAGCTGTGCTATCCAATACAGTAGCTACTAGCCCCATGTGGCTATTTTAATTAAAATAAAAATTCACTTATTTAGTTGAACCAATCATATTTCAAATGCTCAAATAGCCTCATGGGGCTAGTGGCTGCCAGATTGGACAGTGCAGATACAGAACGTTTCTGTCATTGCAGAAATTGCTTTCTATTGCATAGTGCTGATTTGACTCTGTCACCACGTATCTGGACAAGTATTTAACCTCTCTAAGTTTTA
Organism: Budorcas taxicolor; assembly: GCF_023091745.1. Lineage (NCBI taxonomy): Eukaryota > Metazoa > Chordata > Mammalia > Artiodactyla > Bovidae > Budorcas > Budorcas taxicolor. The sequence goes on along the minus strand of NC_068915.1, from coordinate 58,746,936 downwards.
CTTCCAACAGCAATACAGATAAGTAATACATAATACTTTATTTTAGAGGATCTTTCATGGGAAGACTATTAAATGAAGTAATGAATGCATAGCCCTAGCATAGAATAAATATACACTCAAGGTAAATCAACTCCTATAGTAGAGCCTCGCTTTTCAAAGACCAATGGAAAGACCTGTAATCTCAGTCTTTTGTCTTACACATTGTTGTTCCTTTGGCTGTCTTCCTAAAAAATGATCCCTAGCATTATTAATTTTTATAACTAAATTTCCTAATTCCTGATTAAAATGACCTTTAAAGAAAGCTGAGTGCTGAAGAATTGATGCTTTTGAACTGTGATGTTGGAGAAGACTCTTGAGAGTCCCTTGGACTGCAAGGAGATCCAACCAGTCAATCCTAAAGGAAATCAGTCCTGAATATTCATTGGAAGGAATGCTGAAGCTGATCCTGAAGCTGAAACTCCAATACTTTGGCCACCTGATATGAAGAACCGACTCACTGGAAAAGACCCTAATGCTGGGAAAAACTGAACGCGGGAGGAAAAAGGGAGGACAGATGAGATGATTGGATGGCATCACTGATGCCATGGACAGGAGTTTGAGTAGGCTCCGGGAGTTGGTGATGAACAGGGAAGCCTGGCGTGCTGCAGAACATGGGGTCGCAGTCAGACACGGTTGAGTGACTGAACTGACTTAACCCGCCCAGTAGACATCCTAACCCATAATATAAACATCTGGGAATAGGCTATTTATGGAGCATTTAAAACACATCTGTCTATGAGTTCTACTTTATCTCTGCATGGTAACAGAGGAAAATATCTAACATTTCTGCTTAGTTTTATTTCTTTGATGTTACTAAGATGGTAAGTCTTATTTCAAAGAACTGCATCACGAGATCATTCAAATCTTTTATAACAGACATTCAATATAGAATAATGAACTCTATATTGCTGGATATTTCCAGGTCACAGGGAAACATTTAATTTCTAGCTTACTGTTCCTCTGCAGTAGGCAATCAATTTATAAGTCAGAAAAATGCCTAAACATAGAAAAGAGGCAAGTATCAAACAAATCAAGTCACCAACTATGTAAGATGAAGCACTGCACCAGTTGTTAAAACTGTGGGGATGCAAAGAAGATATGATTTTTTTTTTCAGTGAAGGGACTTGGAATTTGAGGAGCTGAGTTTTATGAAGTAGAAAAAAAGTAAATAGCAAGAATAATCACTTGCAATTCTTCAGATTTCACATGTGTGCACACACACAGTATGCACTACAGCCAAAACTACCTCTTTATTACAAATTATTTAGATTTCTTCACTTTCATCACCAGAACTTGCATTAGGCTTTCTTTTTTTTTGTATTTATTTATTTGCTATGCTGGGTCTTAGCTGTAGCATGCAGGAATTTTAGTTGTGGCATGTGGGATCTAGTTCCCTGACCAGGGATGGAACCCGGGCCCCCTGCATTGAGAGCTCTGAGTCTTTGTCAGTGGACCACGGGGGAAGTACTTGCATTAGGCTTTCTTAATGGAGTAATTTTTTCAAAAGAAGTTTTAAGAATCACTTCCCAAGGATTATACACTATATGATTTTGAGTAGAAAACAAAGCTGCATTGAAACTCTATTCATGGTCTGTCTGGCTCACTCCCTAGGTAAGTGATTTATTCCTAGACACCTGCCTCAGCTTTTGGCATTCAGAATTCATGCCTTTGCCAACGTGCAAATGACTGTATAATGAATCTTTTGGCATCTTTTGCACATATTCAAAGTCACAAATGTAAAATAAGAATGTAAATTGCTTAGTATAGGCTAGCAGTCTCTAAAAGAATTTTATGCATATCCTTTACAGTATACTTTTAAGCATGTGCCCCAATAGACATTTGACTTTATAAAAGATATACATATATCATACAATTATTTATATTATAAAACAAAAGAGATTTAAAAGAAAAAATGTAAATAAATACATTCCAGTTATCCATATTGTAGCATTCCTCCAACAAATCATCTTGTACATTCCCAACTGGAATGTAACTGGTATCAGAATACAAAGAAAGTAAAGATCAGCATGGGCTAGTGTCTGGAAAGGCAACAAGTAACAGGTGAGATCTGATTACTGAAACTCTTAAGAGTTTAGATGAGTAACCTGGAGTTTAGATGAGTAACGAGGAAGAGGAATTGGAGTCATCTCTTTTAAGGTGAGGACAAGGCAAGGTGCATACAGAGAAATGACAAGAGGCAAAGAAAAAGACCTTCACCTCTTCCCTTCTCAAGAGAAATATTTTTGAATTTAAGGCGTTCGCTGCTGGTCCTGTGGCCAGAATATCTGTAGGGAAGAGTTAAATGTTGTTTACATAAGAATCAAAATTTCTAAAACAATAATCAGTGTGAAGGAGAAGAGCCAGCGGGCACCCTCTTGCAAGGCTGCTGAGAATTAAAATAGTTAACACCCCTGAAGGGCTTGCCAGGTGTTTCAGTGGGTAAAGAATCCACCTGCAATTCGGGAGCCATACAAGACACAGGTTCGATCCTTGGGTTGCGAAGATTCCCTGGATGAGACCATGGCAACCCACTCCAGTGTTCTTGCCTTGAAAATCCCATGGATGGAGAAGCCTGGTGGGGCTACAGTTCATGGGGTCACAAAGAGTCTGACGTGACTGAAGCGACTGAGTATGGACACACTTGATGTTCCTGAAATGACTTTCAGAATACAGATCAAAAATCCCCAAAAATGTGCACACTCTTGGGGCTTTATCTAGAGGAAATAGTCATCTGTATGCAGAGATCTAGCTAGGGGGTGTAGGGGAGAGAGGATTATCACAGGTTGTTTCCAATTAGAAAATATTGGTTAAATAACCACAAGTTTTGTCTGTGCATAGAATGATTCAGCCATTTAAAAAGATACAGAAGAACATTTAATGCTATAGCAGGTTGTTTTATTGGACATTGCCTTTGCCTATCCAGGATTCTTTCTTATGGTGACAGATCCATTTCTTCCTTTTGGGAAACCACACATTCCCTACCTCAGCTCTCAGGGATTGGGCAGAGGTGACTCCTCCCACTGAGCAGAGGTGAGCAAGGGACCAAGGCCTGGCCAATAGGAGTGTCATATCTTCTGGCAATCACCATCAGTTGGGTGGATATGAGAGCCAAACAAGGCCAGAGAGAGTCAGTTTCCACGGAGGAGGCTAAGCTGATAAAACTTAAGCTTGGAGCTGCTAGCGGATTTTTGCTACCACACAGATAACCTGCATAAGGAAATGCCATCACAGAGGAAAAGAGAATCTAGAAAGGGAGGAAAAAAAGGATTTCTGGCATTATTTGAGTATTTGAATTCATCACATCTAAAGTTGAGCTTTTATTTACTTCTTTAGTTTTTGCCTGTCAGTTTGAGTTGGGTTTCTGCCTTTTGTGACCTACTTTTTATGTTTGTTGTTGTTTAGTTGGTAAGTTGTGTTTGACTCTTTGTGACCCCATGGGATTTCCCAGGCAAGAATACTGGAGTTCGTTGCCATTTCCTTCTCCAAGGGATTTTTCCAACCCATGGATCAAACCCACATCTCCAGCTTGGCAGGCGGATTCTTTACCACTGAGCCATCTGGAAAGCCCCTAATTTTATGTTTCAGCTCAGTTCAGTTCAGTAGCTCAGTCATGTCTGACTCTTTGCGACCCCATGAAGTGCAGCACACCAGGCCTCCCTGTCCATCACCAACTCCCAGAGCCTACTCAAACTCATGATCATTGAGTCGGTGATGCCATCCAACCAACTCATTCTCTATCATCCCCTTCTCCTCCTGCTTTCAATCTTTCCCAGCATCAGGGTCTTTTCCAATGAGTCAGTTCTTCAGATCAGGTGGTCAAAGGATTGGAGTTTCAGCTTCAACATCAATCCTTCCAAACACCCAGGACTGATCTCTTTTAGGATAGACTGGCTGGATCTCCTTGAAGTCCAAGGGACTCTCAAGAGTCTTTTCCAACACCACAGTTCAAAAGCATCAGTTCTTTGGCACTCAGCTCTCTTTCTAGTCCAACTCTCACATCCATACATGACTACTGAAAAAAAACCATAGCTTTGTCTAGACAGACCTTTGTTGGCAAAATAATATCTCTGCTTTTTAAAATGCCGTCTAGGTTGGTCCTAACTTTTCTTCCAAAGGGAAAGTGTTTTTTAAATTTCATGGCTGCAGTCACCATCTGCAGTGATTTGGGAGCCCCAAGAATAAAATCTGTTACTGTTTCCCCATCTATTTGCCATGAAGTGATGGGACCAGATGCCATGATCTTAGAAGAAATGGAGTAGCCATCATAGTCAATAAGAGAGTCCAGAATGCATACTTGGATGCCATCTCAAAAACAACAGAATGATCTCTGTTCATTTCCAAGGCAAACCATTCAATATCACAGTAATCCAAGTCTATGTCCCAACCAGTAACGCTGAAGAAGCTGAAGTTGAACAGTTCTATGAAGACCTACGAGACCTTCTAGAACTAACACTCAAAAAAGATGTCTTTTTCATTATAGGGGACTGGTATGCAAAAGTAGGAAGTCAAGAAACACCTGGAGTGACAGGCAAATTTGGCCTTGGAGTACAGAATGAAGCAGGGCAAAGGCTAATAGAGTTTTGCCAAGAGAACACACTGGTCATAGCAAACACCCTCTCCCAACAACACGAGAAGACTCTACACATGGACATCACCAGATGGTCAATACCGAAATCAGACTGATTACATTCTTTGCAGACAAACATGGAGAAGCTCGATATAGTCAGCAAAAACAAGACCGGGAGCTGACATGGCTTGGATCATGAACTCCTTATTGCCAAATTCAGACTTAAATAGAAGAAAGTAGGGAAAACCACTAGTCCATTAGGTATGGTCTTAATCAAATCCCTTATGATTATACCGTGGAAGTGAGAAATAGATTCAAGGGATTAGATCTGATAAGACAGAGTGCCTGAAGAACTATGGACGGAGTTTCAGTTTCGTGACATTGTACAGGACACAGGGATCAAGACCATCCCCAAGACAAAGAAATGCAAAAAAGCAAAATGGTTCTCTGAGGAGGTCTTACAAGTAGCTGTGAAAAGAAGAGAACCGAAAAGCAAAAGAGAAAAGGAAAGATATACCCATTAATGATCAGTGCAAAGAAATAGAGGAAAACAATAGAATGGGAAAGACTAGAGATCTCTTCAAGAAAATTAGAGATATCAAGGGAATATTTCATGCAAAGATGAGCACAATAAAGGACAGAAATGGTATGAACCTAACAGAAGCAGAAGATACTAAGAAGAGATGTCAAGAATACACAGAAGAACTGTACAAAAAAGATGTTCATGACCCAGATAATCACAATGGTGTGATCACTCACCTAGAGCCAGACATCCTGGAATGTGAAGTCAAGCGGGCCTTAGGAAGCATCACTACAAACAAAGCTAATGGAGGTGATGGAATTCCAGTAGAGCTATTTCAAATCCTAAAAGATGATGCTGTGAAAGTGCTGCACTCAGTATGCCAGCAAATTTGGAAAACTCAGCAGGAGCCACAGGACTGGAAAAGGTCAGTTTTCATCCCAATCCCAAAGAAAGGCAATGCCAAAGAATGCTCAAACTACCACACAATTGCACTTTTCTCACACACTAGCAAAGTAATGCTTAAAATTATCCAAGCCAGGCTTCAACAGTATGTGAACCGTGAACTTCCAGATGTTCAAGCTGGTTTTAGAAAAGGCAGAGGAACCAGAGATCAAATTGCCAACATCTGTTGGATCATTGAAAAAGCAAGAGAGTTCCAGAAAAACATGTTACTTCTGCTTTATTGACTATTTCAAAGCCTTTGACTGTGTGGATCACAACAAGCTGTGGAAAATTCTTGAAGAGATGGGAATACCAGACCACCTGACCTGCCTCCTGAGAAATCTGTGTGCAGGTCAGGAAGCAACAGTTAGACCTGGACATGGAACAACAGACTGGTTCCAAATAGGGAAAGGAATACGTCAAGGCAAAAATGCTGCAAAACAGTATGCACAATGAAATTCAGTTTTTATTCTAAAAACATATTTTTATTCTATACTAGTATAAAATGTACTGGATGAACACTTCCTCAAATTGTTAATAGTTATTATTTCAAGGTGGTAGGGTAATTAGTGATTTTTTTAATTTCTGCTTATCTCTATTTGCTAATGTCTAATGGTAAAAAAAATAGTACACAATATTGAAAAAAACTCATCAAAAATTAGATCAAAAGGATTCTGAAGAGACAGCTATCCAGCTGTCTTCACCTCTTGCACCCTGTTGATCATAACCCCCAAATCATTCTTCACATCCACCACAGTAGTGAGTTTTACCTGGACACATGGCTACCCAGGCAGATACCACATCTGAACTTCCTTTGCTACTCACTGTGGCCATGTGACTAGGTTTTCAACAATGGCACATGCGCAGAACTGATATCTGTAACTTGTGTTAATAGCTTAATGTCCTCCTTGCTCTTTCCTTGCTCTATCCCACAGGCTGGAATGCGGAGGGGGAGCTTAGGAAGCTTTGACCATAAAGAAAGAATAACGCCCTATGGGATGGAGAAAGAGTATGGAAGGAACCTAGGTCTCTGAGGGAACTTGGGTAGCAGAGCTACCTGTCTGCCCTGAGCCATTTGTCCATTTGTGAGATGACAGAGAAATAAACTTCTATTTTATTTGAGACACTATATTTCTGAATCTCTTATCATCTTGGCCTATTCTCTACTAACATACTCCCTAAAGTTAAATGGACAAATTACATGGCTTTGTGCATATCGAGTGATTGTGTGTATGTCTGTATCACTGTTTTTCATGCCTAATTTATCTAATTCTAAAAATGTAAAACTTCATTGTCTAGTTACAAATGGATGAACATAGAAGCAGTTAAGTGTCATAAAAGTTTCCTCTGCCTTAAAAATTCGGACTTATAAAGGTCAGTTGTGCAACTCTAGAACCCATCAGCCGTTTTGCTAAGCTAATTCTTTTTGGGAACTAATGATTCCAATAAATTTCTATTCTGTTTAAACCAGCCAGTCAGTTTCAGGTGCTTAAAATTAAGAACACTGATTAATACAATGTAAAGATAGACTTTAGGGGATTTATGAAGCAGAGACATTACTTTGCCAACAAAGGTCTGTTTAGTCAAGGCTATGGTTTTTCCAGTGGTCATGTATGGATGTGAGTTGGACTATAAAGAAAGCTGAGCACCAAAGAATTGATGCTTTTGAACTGTGGTGTTGGAGAAGACTCTTGAGAGCCCCTTGGACTGCAAGGAGATCTAACCTCTCCATTCTAAAGGAAATCAGTCCTGGGTGTTCATTGGAAGGACTGATGTTGAAGCTGAAACTCCAATACTTTGGCCACCTCATGCGAAGACCTGACTCATTTGAAAAGACCCTGATGCTGGAAAAGATTGAGGGCAGGAGGAGAAGGGGACGACAGAGAATGAGATGGTTGGATGGCATCACCAACTCAATGGAGATGAGTTTGGGTAAACTCCAGGAGTTGGTGATGTCCAGGGAGGCCTGGCATGCTGCACTTCACGGGGTCGCAAACAGTTGCACACGACTAAGTGACTGAACTGAACCCTGTATGAAATAAATTTAACATATGTGTGTGTACATACATGCACATATAGACACACACATACAGAGGGTTTTCTGGGGAAAGGTTCTATAGCTTATGTCAAGGGTATCCATGATATGACTTGGGCTTATGTGTGAGGAGGACATTACAATACATCCTTTCTTGATATAGGTACAATATAGTAGAGCTTCTTTGCCATCTCTAGAAGTAAAGGTTTTTTTCATGTGGAGATGTATAAGATTTTAATTTTAAAATGAATCAGAATTAATAGACTGGTTCAAAGAAGATGTTTGACATAAAAACATAATATTAAAAAGGGTCAACAACAGAAAGAGACACTGCTAATTACTTTCAATTAATTCTACATAAATTCTTGGGTTTAAAATTTATGCTCCTATTAAGATCTGTCCTAATCTAGACTTCTATTAAATAAAGAATGCTTCATCTAATGAGAAAAAAAAGGGTCAAGAAAAAAGGGACAGCACTTGAGAAATGCTATATTATGAAGATAACCCCTTGCTGGGAGAGAAGGGCCTAAATGTCTTCAGGATGAATCAAAGAAAGGCAAATCAACAGACCAGGAACAGAAGAGTTCAAGGATATCTGCTGAAACAGAATAGCAAGGAATGAATACAGTGGATCGGATGACTGTGGGTAAATGGCTGTCAAGAGATTATACCTGTCAGTCAGTCAGAGGTGGCTTGTTTCAAGAACCACGCTGAGAAAATTAGTTGAGGAGAGAAGGTAAAACTGGTTAGAATGAATCAGTAACTATTATGTTAATCCAAAGCGAACTCAGTGATTAAATGAAAAGTCACACAGAACTGTCTACTGGTATTTGTCCATGAAATTTACATGTTAATGGTTTGGGTTCAAAATGCAGCTATTTCCAAGAGACCAAGGTCAATATTAATAATGGTAAGTCAGACTGATATTTATCATTGATTTGGGTGTGATGAAAATAGCACTTTACCTTTGTGGTCTTCCTCCCTAAAACTTATAACCCCAGTTTAACCATGAGAAAAGTATCAGACAAATTCCAACTGAGTAAGACATTCTGCAAAATACCTAACCACTACTCCCCAAACTGCCAGGGTCATCAAAAACAAGGGAAGTCTGAGAAACTGTCACAGCCTAGAGGAGCCTAAGGATATATGATGATTAAATGTAATCAGTATCCTAGGTGGGATCCTGTAACAGAAAAAGAACTTTAGGTATTTAGACATTAAGGGAATCTGAATCAAGTATGGTCTTTAGTTAATAACAATGTATCATATTGGTTCACAGTAATGGATACACCATGTTCTAACATGTTAATAACTGTTAGGGAAATAATAGGGAAAACTGGGTGTGGGATATATAGGAACTCACTACATTATCTCTGTAATTTTCCTGTAAATCTGAAAGTATTATAAAAATATAAACTTTAGTTTTTTAAAAATGCAGCTTCATTTTACTTACTATTTTTGAGCAAGTTACTTAACCTTTCTGTGCCTCACTGGCCTCATCTCTACAGTTAGAAGGACAATAGTGACAATCAAACCCAGAAGTCTGTGAAGACTAAATGATGTAATACAGTACTAAAATGCTTAGAACAGTGTCTCACAGACATTAAATACCCAGCCAGTATTAGCTATTACTTTATTGGGATATTTATAAAATACAGTAGTATTTTAAATACTACTATTTTAAATAAATTAAAAAATAATCTGAAATAAAAAATGTTTAACTTTATAAACAAGGTTGAAATAATGAAAATTTCTTCACTATGTAAAAATACCATAATTTCAAAGTTGGCCAATCAACAGTGTAAACTGTGTTTATGTTATGGTCCCAAGATGAGTTAATCATGTAAACCTGACTGGCCCTGGTGAAAATTCATCTTGAGTTACAGTCATAGAAACCTACTGCTCACACGAAAGGTCACAATTCTGTTACTCAGGGCCTAAAATTCCTCAAGGTGTAAAAATCAAAGTTTGTATTTTAATAACAAAGTAACGACATTGGAGAAAAAGTGGCTAAGCTACAGACACAAGTCAAAGTTAAAAGATAAGAAACTTTTAAATCACTTAGATGTGAGACAGCAGAAATTACCATAAATTGAAGAGTCAGGCAGGTTTGAATACAACTGATGAAACATATATCATATGAATTCCCCCATCATGTCATGTCAGTCTATGGTATACTGAAATAAAATGTTTGCTATATATTTTATTGCAGATAGTATATAAGGAAAAAAACTATATTCAAGTTATATACAAAATTTGATGAATGTCAGTGTAGCTTTCTTTGACATTAACAGTGATAGTTTTTGATTTATTTACAGTAGAAGGGCAACCACCTAGAGAGATTGCTCACTTAATCAAAAAGCTGGAGGCAAATAAATGTATCCTCATGATGAAGATCAAAGACTTAGAGCTGGAGGATTGAAGAAGGGTATGAAAACTGATACATCTAATCTGGAAAAAAAAAATGGAAAAGTAAAAGTACACACACAAATGACATTTCTAAAGTCTAAAATGATTTTCACTTTTTTTGCAGTAAGATGTTGGGATAGAAATTTTAAGCCACCAAGAATATTAAATTTCTTTGACACATTTCCTCTCAAATCTAAAAATCGAAGACATTTTCTTTAAGTACATTTTATTTTTGAAATAGTATTTTAGAAAGAGTTTGGTCACTGCAGATGTGAACTGTTTATTCCCTTACTATTTATTTTCTTAATCTTCTCTATTAGCATTTTTTTAAAAAAACAGCTACATTCATTTTAAATTTTAGAAAATATAATTTTCTGATTTTTATAACTCCTACAAATAAAAACATCAATTATATATTCTTCAACTATGCACACAGCAATCTCAGTCCAAAAATAAAAGCAATCTTTTTCTGTCATAATGACTATCCCATCAAGATGACATTTTAATGTGGATACTAAAGAACAGAGTAACTTAATTTCGGTAATCATTAGCTTTGCAAACTACCTTTCCTGTAAGGAAGTAAATTACAGTGACCCAGGTGTGTGTAATGTAAGATTATATACATGTATATAAATTTTATACTCCCTCACATATGTATAATCTCTCCAAGTAGCAGACACATGTTAAGATTTTTATAACTTATGCTGGTAAATGAATGAACCCTTTTTTTCCTCTAATTTTGTTAAAATATTTTTGATACATTATATTGACTTTCAAATGCAAAGATGATTGATTACTCTTTGGTTTCTCACAAAAATGGTAAACCCTGAACCTTTTACTAAATAAATCACTCCTTTTATGGCAACAAGTATCCAAAGACAACACAAAACAATGAAACCATATTAATTCAAATGATCTCCATATGAAAATTATCAGTGGCTTCTAGTCTCTTAATATAATGCTAAATCATGAACTAATTAATTTTTTTAAAATTAAATATACTAGTTACCTATGTAAAGATATTCCCCTCTCTCCATTACACAAATGAGCATAGATGACTGGTCTATTTTTGTTACTATTCCAACACCACAGTTCAGAATTCCACATTCTGAAGATTAGAAGAGAAGGTGGTAAATATTCCCAAGTAAGAGATGCTTGAATATATGAACTCATTTTGTCTCCATCTCTTATGATGCCTATATTAATAATAACCAACATACAAATTACAAGTGTTATCAAAACCTGCAGAGAAATTTTAAAAGAAAAAGGATCCAGTAATTAATCTAGAAAAATAAGCCTTTAAATATTTTTGAGTGAAGATGAATCAGAAGGGTGACTTTCAGGCTCTAACTTATTTCTTAAGATGTGATAGTAGTTTAAACTGATTAAGAAGAAAATTCATTTCAAAAGTAAAGCCTGGCTCCATGGGTGAAAATGGATAAAGTCATATGAATTTAACCAATTTTTAATTTTCAAACTCATTTCCCCTTCTTTTTGCCCCCTTTTTACGAGCTGACCACATCTAGCTCCTCTATGTTCCCTTATACTTTCCTGAAGGAATGTCCTTCATTTCCCTAAATAGCACAATTTCCAGTGAAGTGAAGCTAACAGGAATTAGTAGCTGTCATCTTAGAAAGAGATGTGCTACTGTATTCTCTGTATCAGTCAAGAGGGCTGCAACATAGGACAAAGAGAAATAACCATAAGAAAAATATTACTGACAACCACAATGGTGTAAATAAAAATTACTGGCAACTACCATGTGCATCTCCTGGTAAAACCTTTCACTTTCACTAAAATAAAAAAATGACTATAATCCATTGCAAACTGAAATGTCATAAAATTTTCTGTACTACAGAAATGTCTCCTATAGTTTTGCTATAAGACTATAGAAGGTACATGAATGAAGCAAACTACAAGGCATGATGCACTAAACTGCTACCATATATTATTTTCAAGGCAGAGCCAGATCTATATATGGAACACAAGATATTTCAAAATGAAAGCTATTTGTTGTCTTTATAATTTTCCAGAATTAAAATCAGTATTAGAACATTTTAAAAACCCCAGTAAAAGTACCACATATACATATCAATATATATGTGTATTTATGTAGAGGCATATATATGTATAATCATAGATTTTAAACAATAATACTAAATTATTTTAAACAGTCTAGAGAATATCCCCCCACACCCCATTTCTAACAGTAAAAAAAATAATCGACCTGCACGAACTGGAATCAGATTCATTTTCTTCTTCGCTAGTGCCATCACCCACTTCTGGTCCATCCAGCCAATGTGCACCGCCACAATCTTCTGCTGTAAACTCAAATGCAGGGACTTCAGAGGTGGATGCCATTGGCCAAGAAGGTGAATTCTGAAAATCCAGTTGGCTGGACCTTCGGTAACCAATTGAAGCCAAAGGCAATTGCAGGCTACATGAATCTAAAAACTTTCTCCCACCGTTCGCTCCAGTCTGTCCTCGATTCCAAAATTCTCCCTGCTGGCTGTCAACTGTAGAATTAGGAGATGATGCTTGATGGCTAAACCACCTCCATCTGATTTTCAAAATCTGCTTCACATCAAACTCTTTACGAGAACCAGACATCCTCAGAGAAACCAAGTGATCGTCTAGGCAACGGGCAAAAAGCACTGCACACAGATTTGTGCATCCAACCAAGACAAGAGAAGTATATGCCCTGCTGTACACAATAAACAAATTGAAAGGAAAATAAATCACATTCACATATATATCTACATTTACTTTTATACAAATATATCAGATTATAAAGAACAAAGGACAATGAAAAAAAGAGGAAACACGGTGGAACATTCCGTTCAATCAGAGCAAACTCTCATCCACCTATCCTGAAGCAGCTAGACTTTCCCCTGCTCTCCTTTCCCTTACTGACCATTAGCTCTCACAAACACTGACAGCATTCATTAAAGTCCTTTTAAATGCAGAACACCACCCCCTTTTCTTAAACCACAAATGACAGAGACAGAAAGCACTATCCCGTTGCAGTGTCTGTCTCTGCTGCTTAGTACATTAACTCTTTTATTGCTGAAACAAGAAATGTATTCCACAGCATTTTCCTTTGTACTTAAAAATCACTGTAAAACTAAATATTTCTATCTTTATACTAAGTTCCTAAATGAATTTCACAATCACTGTTTTAGAAAGCATTTTTAAATCAGATGAGTTACGGTGATGTTGAAGCTGTACTCTGGATGGGGGTGAGAAAGGAGGAGAAATACAAAGGTGGGGCTCCCGTTTACTGCTCTCCTCTTCTGTTTTCTCCCTTAAGGAAAGGAGGGTGCTTCATTAATATAGTACGATACTCGGTAGGACTTCATTTGAGCAAAGAATATTGAGAAGACTAAAGAGAGAGAAAAAGTTTGGAAACTACAAAGGATCAAAATACGACAGTACTTACTCTTTTTTAAATAAATAACCTGAAGTCAGTATGGCTTTATAATTATGACTGAGCCATTCTGATTTAGTACAGTAGACAAATTTCTATGACACTACTTGGCAAAAGGAAAATGTGGCTCAAGAAAGATACCTAGGACTGGGATAGGATGCTTTCTTGGGTGTACAAATACCCTAACGGTACCCTCTGTTGCTGACAAAACAAATGGTCTGAACATGGTTATAGCTAAGGCACATTGATAAAGCAAATAAAAATCTATCAAATACAATCATATTTTAAAATAATGAATGTTAACTGTGAGCAAGACACTCTACCAAGCATTGTGGGGGACACCGATACACATCTTTGTTCTTAAGCTCAAAAATAATTAAACTGAGTTACTGAAACAAAAAATGACAACTTAAATATAAGAAACACTATAATGCTGCAGTATTAACATTTTGTTACCTACAAATGTACAAATACAGAATTTGAGCTTTCAGGGTGCCCAATATCTTTCGAATGACCCCCCCCCCCAAAAAAAAAAGCTGCTTTGAAGGCTTACAAAATATTGTGAGGCATATACCTTAACTTTACACAGCTCTTTAGGAGAATAAAAGTTATTCAGAGACATAAGAATGAGAGGCATGAAAAGCCATATACAATTCTGTGCCAAACATTGTACAACAAACCATAAATACTGTGAGAAAGAGAAAGGAGATACCAGCATGGTGTGGAGTGCTATGGGTCAGTTTGATTAGGGAGAAGGCTTCTAAGAATGGGAAGAAGTTGCATAGGCAGAATGATGAAAGGTTTTATCAAGGAAGAAATGTATCAATAAAAGCATTAAGTGAGCATACTGACAAAGAAAGAGGGGGAGCTATCAGTCTGATCAGCCAACCAGGCATTCCTAATTAATTTTAAGGAGTACTAAGAGACAAAGTTGCATGCATAAGATGACATAAAATGTCCTGAGCACAGAGCCAAAGTGTAAAGGCTAGCAGGCAGTCTTAAGTGGACTGCTGAATAGGGCAATGCTTTTAGAAAGCTAATTTGGCAGTAGTACGCAGCATGCATTACAGTATGAAATGATACTTTTCCCTCTTCTTCACCTCTGCCAGACTCTTCCTATCCACAACCTTCTAACTGCACTCTACATATCCAACTTTGTTTCTATTTTCCAACATGGATACACCACTTCAAAGGCTACATTATGGTGCTTCCTCTTCCACATGCCGTTTGTCTCCCAATTTCTCTAGTTTTGGAAATTCACTCATCCTTCAAGGTTTATCACTGGCACTGCTGCCCCTTAGAAAGGCTTCTCCAATTACGCTAGCCTTATGGTTCTCAACAAGAGTAGCACCAACCCCTCTGCTCCCACACCCTGAAAGTAGGGGGCGTGGATTTTTAGTTGTTGGAATGACAAAAGAGGGCACTGAGTGGGCAGAGGCCAGAGATGGTAAATATCTGCAAGTACAGACCCACACAATGAAGAAACGCCACTGGCACAGACCCACAATGAAGAAAGGCCACTGCAGCAGTTCATGATGATCTTACCATCACTGTCTTCACGCAAATAAGTATAATATTTACCAAGCATTTATATGTTTAAGGCACCACAAGTTGTGGAAAGATAAATAACAAAGATCTTTAAGAGGGCTATTTTCATTGTGGCAGAGAAAATAATTAAATGAACATTAAAAGTACAGAATTTATCTTAATAAATATAACATGTAAATAAAATTTTAAATTGGATTCAATCTGTCAATATGAGAACACTTACCAGAGAGTCCATTTACAATGTGCCAGCTCCAATAACTAATTTTAATTGTTTTGCTGTTTGGTTGACTGGTTGAAGCCTCAACACAAGAATGGACTTTAAAGGCCACTGAGGTACCAGATATTTCTCAGTATGTGATAGAGAAGAAATCCAAAGATATGAATGTTAAAATGCTGAACCATGCCTCTAGTCCCAAGAGGGGCCAAAGACCCTTTTCACAGAGGGATTGAGAAATGCATTAAATAAATACCTCTTAAGTAGAGAAGCTCTTCTGAGTAGGCTAGAGATGCAGGTGCGAGATTAAGCCCCTGAAACAGGCTTTCGGATTAAAGGGAAACTAGGATCTTCGGTTGGAGAAGGCAATGGCAGCCCACTCCAGTACTCTTGCCTGGAAACTCCCATGGACAGAGGAGCCTGGTGGGCTGCAGTCTATGGGGTCGCGAAGAGTCGGACATGACTGAGCAACTTCACTTTCACTTTTCACTTTCATGCATTGGAGAAGGAAATGGCAACCCACTCCAGTGTTCTTGCCTGGAGAATCCCAGGGACGGGGAAGCCTGGTGGGCTGCTGTCTATGGGGTCGCACAGAGTCGGACACGACTGAAGTGACTTAGCAGCAGCACCAGCAACAGCAGGATCTTCGGTTGGCAAAGGAGAAGCAGCAGTTTCTAACCACTGCTGTGATAATCATGGGTTTAGCTGCATACATACGTACATGTGCATGTATATACAACACCCTGCCCCATCCTTCTACATCAGCAGGCTCACACTGCATGCTTTTCTTCACAGAGACACTTACTTTGTCCATCTTCACCACTCATTCTTCCTGGTAATCAATGTTGACAGCTTGGTGTATAGCCTTTCACATCTTTCTCCATGTTTATAAAATTCATACCCAAACTTACATACACATATATAGTTTTTATTATTTTGTTTTATAAAAGAGATTATATTGTACATATTTTTGGCATTTTGCTTTTCTCACTAAAATTATATACATGGAAATATAAATTAATAAAGATCTTTTTAAGAGTTGCATAATATTTCATAACTGTAAAATGCAATTAATTAAACTATTTCCTTGTTAGTGGGCATGCAGATTGATTTTATGCTTGTTTTATGCTATTAAAATAATTTTGAAATAAAAATCCTTGTGAGGCTTTTGTTATCTATGGGATTTATTCACAGAAGTGGAATTCCTGGGTTCAAAGTATGCCTATTTTAAATTTGAAAAGATAGTTAACTTTCATAAAATTCATATTTTCAAAACTAAAGTGAGTGTATCCTTATTTTCACAGGCCCACTAGTCAACAATAAGTATTATCAGTCAGTTCAGTTCAGTTGCTCAGTCGTGTCCGACTCTTTGCAACCCCATGGACTGCAGAACGCCAGGCCTCCCTGTCCATCACCAATTGCCAGTGTTTACCCAAACTCATGTCCATTGAGTTGGTGATGCCATCCAGCCGTCTCATCCTCTGTTGTCCCCTTCTCCTCCCACCTCCAATCTTTCCCAGCATCAGGGTCTTTTCCAATGAGTCAGGTCTTTGCGTTAGGTGGCCAAAATATTGGAGATTCAGCTTCAACATCAGTCCTTCCAAAGAATATTCAGGACTGATCTCATTTAGGATGGACTGATCGGATCTCCTTGCAGTCCAAGGGACTCTCAAGTCTTCTCCAACACCACAGTTCAAAAGCATCAATTCTTGGGCGCTCGCTTTCTTTATAGACCAGCTCTCACACCCTTACATGACTACTGGAAAAACCATCGCCTTGACTAGATGGGCCTTTGTTGGCAAAGTCTCTGCTTTTTAATATGCTGCCTAGGTTGGTCATAGCTTTTCTTCCAAGGAGCAAGTATCTTTTAACTTCATGGCTGCAGTCACCATCTGCAGTGATTTTGGAGCCCCCCAAAATAAAGTCTGACACTGTTTCCCCATCTATTTGCCATGAAGTGATGGGACTGGGTGCCATGATCTTAGTTTTCTAAATGTTGAGGTTTAAGCCAACTTTTTCACTCTCCTCTTTCACTTTAATCAAGAGGCTCTTTAGTTCTTCTTCACTTTCTGCCATAAGGATGGTATCATCTGCATATCTCCTGGCAATCTTGGTTCCAGCTTGTGCTTCATCCAGCCCAGCATCTCTCATGATAGATATACTCTACATATAAGTTAAATAAGCAGGGTGACAATATACAGCCTTGATGTACTCCTTTTCCTATTTGGAACCAGTCTGTTGTTCCATGTCCAGTTCAAACTGTTGCTTCCTGACCTGCATACAGATTTCTCAGGAGGCAGGTCAGGTGGTCTGGTATTCCCATCTCTTGAAGAATTTCCCAGTTTGTTGTTATCCACACAGTCAAAGGCTTTGGCATAGTCAATAAAGCAGAAATAGATGTTTTTCTGGAACTCTCTTGCTTTTTTGATGATCCAGCAGATGTTGGCAATTTGATCTCTGGTTCCTCTGCCTTTTCTAAAACCAGCTTGAGCATCTGGAAGTTCATGGTTCACATATTGTTGAAGCCTGGCTTGGAGAATTTTGAGCATTACTTTGCTAGCGTGTAAGATGAGTGCAATTGTGTGGTATTTCCAGTATGAGCTCTCTATTACCAACATCATTTTGATATAAACCACCCTCTTCCCACTGAATTGAAGTACTATTTTTGTTATGAATTTTAGCAATTCAGGATGATAATTCTGTTCCACTCTTTGTCTATTTTTATGCCAATATTACAGTGCTTTAATCCCAGTACATTTATAAAATGTTAAATACCTGTTAAGGATCCTATCTCCACATATATTCTTGTACAGTAATTTTTAAACTAATTTTGAGTATGTACTCTTCCATATATACTTCAATATTACCCAATCCTCTCAAAAAAACTTCAACCCTATTAAGATTCTAATTGAGATTGTATTAAATTTGTGTATTAACTTTAAGATGACTGGCATTTTATCATATCAAGGCTTCACATCAAAGCATAAATGTTTTTTTTAGTTTACTCAGATCTTATGCTCAACAATAAGGTTTTAAAATCTTTTGTCTATAGGCCCTGTGACTTATTAAAATTTTTATTATGTTCTCATTTTCTCACTGTTGTAAATGCGCTTTTTTCCAGCATTTCCACATGGTTGTTGCCATTATAATAAAAATATTGAGTACATTTATCTTATATCCAGTCATTTTCATACTTCCTCATTAGCTATGATACTTTAAAAATTAGTCTTCATCTCTTTTTAAGTTAGAGGTAACTTTGGGACATCTAGATGGAGATGTTAGATAGCGGGAAAAATGTTCCTGGAACTCGGTTCCAAGCTCCAAAGAACTCTACCAGATAAAGGCACCAGAGAACACCAAGAAGGAATAACCAATGAAGCAGAGGAAACTCAGCAGCGTCTGGTGTTAGGCAAGTCAAGGAACACAGGTGTTTCAAGGCAAAAGGCATGGTCACTATGTCAAATAAGAGGTCAGGTACCATGTGCAAAGAAAAATGTCCATAGAATTGGCAACATAAAAATTTTGCCAAATCGGACAGGAACAGTTTCATTAAAGGGTTGGGGACAAAAGCCAGACTATGATGGGTTGAAGAGTTAATGGCCGATGAGAAATAAGAGACAGCATGTACAGACACCTTCGGAAAATTTTGCTCCACAGTGAGGCTGTGGAGTGAGATAATGGCTGGAAGAACTGAGAGGAATCAAGGTAATGGATCTATTTTGTCTACGTATTTGTTTTTAAAATATACAGAACATATTAGAATGATCCAACAGGAAGGTGAGACTGTGATTATAGGTGGGAGCACCAGAGCAAAAAAAGTAAGACTTTAAGAAAAGAAAAACGGATGGTACCTAAGCACAGTGGACGGTTTGGATAGTCACTGTAGGTGGGATAATTCCTCTGCTGTAAGACTGTGATTTTCTAAATGCATCAATTATTTTAAAAGGAAAGAAAAGACATGCACTAAGTCATCTATTCAAGTTGAAAACTCCTCTAAAAGGAGCCATGAAATAATAAAGATTAGAGATGAAACTCGGAGAAGACAATGGCACCCCACTCCAGTACTCCTGCCTGGAAAATCCTATGGATGGAGGAGCCTGGTGGGCTGCAGCCTATGGGGTCGCTAAGAGTCGGATATGACTGAGCGACTTCACTTTCACTTTTTACTTTCATGCATTGGAGAAGGAAATGGCAACCCACTCCAGTGTTCTTGCCTGGAGAATCCCAAGGACGGGGGAGCCTTGGTGGGCTGCCGTCTATAGGGTGGCACAGAGTCGGACACAACTGAAGCAACTTAGCAGCAACAGCAGCAGCAGAGATGAAACTAAACAATTAAGAAATAAAAGAATTAGAGACCTAGCTCTAAAAATCTCTTCCCTTCTAGCAAGCTTAATCAAAGGAAAATTAGAACCTAGAAAGAGGACAACATGACCATTAAAATATTTAAAATAAAAGACCTAATTCTGTTATTTTATTTCTCAATTCTTTAGTTTCTTCTCTAATAATTGATACAGGAAAATTTTTAAATTGAATAAGGGTAATGAAAGTGAAAGAGGAGAGTGAAAAAGTTGGCTTAAAGCTCAACATTCAGAAAACGAAGATCATGGCATCTGGTCCCATCACTTCATGGGAAATAGATGGGGAAACAGTGGAAACAGTGTCAGACTTTATTTTTGGGGGCTCCAAAATCACGGCAGATGGTGACTGCAGCCATGAAATTAAAAGACGCTTACTTTTTGGAAGGAAAGTTATGACCAACCTAGATCGCATATTCAAAAGCAGAGACATTACTTTGCCAACAAAGGTCCGTCTAGTCAAGGCCATGGTTTTTTCAGTGGTCGTGTATGGATGTGAGAGTTGGACTGTGAAGAAAGCTGAGCCCCGAAGAATTGATGCTTTTGAGCCGTGGTGTTGGAGAAGACTCTTGAGAGTCCCTTGGACTGCAAGGAGATCCAACCAGTCCATTCTGAAGGAGATCAGCCCTGGCTGTTCATTGGAAGGACTGATGATAAAGCTGAAACTCCAAAACTTTGGCCACCTCATGTGAAGAGCTGACTCATTTGAAAAGACCCTGATGCTGGGAGGGGTTGGGGGCAGGAGGAGCAGGGGACGACAGAGGATGAGATGGCTGGATGGCATCACCAACTCGATGGACATGAGTTTGAGTAAACTCTGGGAGTTGGTGATGGACAGGGAGGCCTGGCGTGCTGCAATTCAGGGGGTCGCAAAGTGTCAGACACGACTGAGCGACTGAACTGAACCTAAGTGAATGATGACAAATGTAGAGAATTTAGGTAAGCAAAGTTTGAAAATCCTCCCCAAAGACAGAATTTGCTGAAAAATCCTTCACAGCTAGTTCTCTAACAATTTCTGCCTAATCTTAAGCCTGGGTATGTATTTTGGGAAAAGAATCTTCACTTTAACAACATCTATTAAAGATAATCTATTGATAAAGTAGCTTGCTATAGTTACCATGATAGAAAAGGGTCTATAGAACTACTTCCCAGTGTTAACACTGAATTCTTGGGCCAAATATTTTCCTTATGAAAAATATGTAGTAAACTTAGGCATTAATGTTTTCATGGCATAGAATTCAGAGTTTATTTAAATAACACTTTTTCTTCTGTCCCAGTAAATTTTACTATACAATATCATATTGTTTCACTCAAAAATTTATGCAATTCTGATGAGAAGTACTTCTTAGAGTAATTACTGATGAAAGATCAATACATATTAAAAGTCATTACACTGTTAAATTATTAAAATGGTTTGCAAGGGTTACACATAAAAATTAGATCCATCATCACTCTCTATCTCCTTGACCCTCTTCCTTTTTTTAATAGCACTTGTCACCATCAGGCATATTAGATGTTTATTCCCTTATTTGTTATCTTTATGCCCACCACAAACTAGCTGTGGTAGAGCTTTGGCTCACAGCTGTACCTAGCACTTAGAATAGTATCTGAAAGACAGGTGCTGAATAAATATTTCTCTAATGAATGAATGAATCCAGTAACTGTAAGAGCAATAATAAAAGACATATACTTGAAATGTACACTTCTGGAATTATAAACTTAAGAATTGAATGTTAAAAAGAACATTAGAAAACATTTACTGCTGGTGAGAAAACCTCTTGAGTATGTTTTCAACTTAGGAAAATTTACAACATATTACTCTAAGAATTTCTTTTTTTCTATTTTGTTCTTTGGGTATAAAAATTTTTATCACTTTGACATGTATTGGCTAAACAACAAATGTCTTTTCAGATCGACATAACATTTTTTTCAAATTGATTATCAAATTATATTCTGTAACTCTTCCTTAATAACTTTGCTTTACTTAAACTTGAGATACAAAGGGTCACACATTGTTTAAAATAGATGTGTCAATTATGAATACATTTTTCAAAATGTAATTAAGGAATCCAAAAGCAACTTCTGCTTCAAAACTGCTCAAATGTTAGTTTGTGAATTTAAAAGATGAAGTTATTCAATATGACAATAGCAACACTGAGATGTCATTAACATAGACTGCTGATGAGCTCACTTCAACAGTGTGGCTTTCAAAGCTATGGCTTCACTCAGCAATTCAAATTACAGTCATCCGGTAACTGGTTTATATGGGTAATCACTATTACACAAATCTCTCTGCACATGGAGTTTTCACAAACAACAGTGTTTGTTTTATGAGTAATCAATTTTAATGAATCTATTCCTATAGTTTTAATATATACTAAATATACATGTCATAAAACATATTTGGTATATGTTTTATATACCAGTAATATATATGGCATAAAACACATCAAGAACTAATTTACTGTACTAACTCAGCAGCACTTCACCTCCCCAGTTTTCCTCTCAACTAAAATAAGTTACAACATATGATTTCAAAGAAACTTTTAAAGTTTGATAATTCTAGGATACTTTAAAAACTGTTAAATTAAGTCTTTTATCAGAATTTGGCTTATTTTAACAATTTGAAGACATTTAATTCCACTAAAATTTTAAAATGTATGATAGCAGAAAATGTTCATTAAGTACCTAGATCAGGAAAGACGTGAGATTTAATTTTATAATTCCAGAAATATATCAGATACTCTGTACCTCTTTTCCAAACTCACAAAAGCAAACATTATAAAGGTAAAAAATGAATCCTGTAATTATATAAACTCAATAAATTGTGCTGTATGTAGAAAGAACTCAAAGATGAGAAAACAGACAGTAAAATCTATCAGGGCAGGGGTCACCACACTCCTAACAACTTGTATAGTGCACAACATCCAAACATTTCCTGAATTTAGACCAAAGAATAAATGACTAACCTTTACTAATTATCAAGGAATAAATATGTCTTTTATTTGGGAAAAGATGAGGTTCTTGAGTTGAGAAGTTTGAAGTATGCCTCAAAAAAAATTAATTTGGCAAGTGAAGAATGGATTTGTAAGGGAAGATGCCATTGGTGGGATAATCAGTTAGAAAACTCTTTGAGGTGAGAGGATAGTAACCCTGGCTAGCAGCAATGAGATCTGAAAGGGGAGTGGCTGTTAAAACCTACTACAGGGTCAGGCCTTATAAAATGCCCATGTCAAATAGATAGAAGAGGTCAAAGACGACAGCGTTTTCAAACATGGACGGCTATGGGGGCTGAGTCGCTAAGTCGTGTCCAACTCTTGCAGCCCCGTGGACTGTAGCCTGCCAGGCCCCTCTGTCCACGGGCTTCTTCATCCAAGAATACTGGAGTAGGCTGCCATTTCCTTCTCCAGCGAATCTTCCCGACCAAGGAAACGAACCCTAGTCTCCTGCAATGCAGGCAGATTCTTTACTGACTGAGCTATGAGGGAAGCCTAGGTGACTATACAAACGCTAATATTACCATAAATAGGTTAAGTAAGAAGGATACCGTATCCTTATATATGTATGTTAGTTGCAAAGAGTTGGACATGACTGAGCAACTAACATACATATATTTATACATATATATATGTTACATATATATACAAAATGTGGTCCACTGGAGAAGGGAATGGCAAACCACTTCAGTATTCTTGCCTTGAGAACCCCATGAACAGTATGAAAAGGCAAAAAGATAGGACACAGAAAGATGAACTCCCCAGGTCGGTAGGTGGCCAATATGCTACTGGATGTCAGTGGAGAAATAACTCCAGAAAGAATGAAGGGATGGAGCCAAAGCAAAAACAACACCCAGTTGTGGATGTGACTGGTGATAGAAGCAAGGTCCAATGCTGTAAAGAGCAATATTGCATAGGAACCTGGAATGATAGGTCCATGAATCAAGGCATATTGGAAGTGGTCAAACAGGAGATTGCAAGAGTGAACATTGACATTATAGGAATCAGAGAACTAAAATGGACTGGAATGGGTGAACTTAACTCAGATGACCATTATATCTACTACTGTGGGCAAGAATCCCTTAGAAGAAACGGAGTAGCCATCATAGTCAACAAGAGTCCAAAATGCAGTACTTGGATGCAGTCTCAAAAATGACAGAATGATCTCTGTTCATTCCCAAGGCAAACCATTCAATATCACAGTAATCCAAGTCTATGCCCCGACCAGTAATGCTGAAGAAGCTGAAGTTGGTTCTATGAAGACTTACAAGACCTTCTAGAATTAACAACCAAAAAAGATGTCCTTTTTATTATAGGGGACTGGAATGCAAAAGTAGGAAGTCAAGAAACACCTGGAGTAACAGGCAAATTTGGCCTTGGAGTACAGAATGAAACAGGGCAAAGGCTAATAGAGTTTTGCCAAGACAATGCACTGGTCATAGCAAACACCCCCTTCCAACAACACAAGGGAAGACTCTAAACATGGACATCACCAGATGGTCAACACCAAAATCAGACTGATTACATTTTTTTGCAGCCAAAGATGCAGAAGTCAGTCAGCAAAAACAAGACTGGGAGCTGACTTTGGCTCAGATCATGAACTCCTTATTGCCAAATTCAGACTTAAATTGAAGAAAGCAGGAAAAACCACTATGCCATTCAGGTATGACCTAAATCAAATCCCTTATAACTATACAGTGGAAATGAGAAATAGATTTAAGGGATTAGATCTGATAGACAGAGTGCCTGAAGAACTATGGACGGAGGTTCATTACACTGTACAGGAGATAGGGATCAAGACCATCCTCAAGAGAAAGAAATGCAAAAAAGCAAAAGAGCTGTCTGAGGAGGTCTTACAAATAGCTGTGAAAAGAAGAGAACCAAAAAGCAAGGAGGAAGGAAAGATATACCCATTTGACTGCAGAGTTCCAAAGAATAGCAAGGAGAGATAAGTATTCCTCAATGATCAGTGCAAAGAAATAGAGGAAAACAATAGAATGGGAAAGACTAGAGATCTCTTCAAGAAAATTAGAGATAACAAGGGAATATTTCATGCAAAGATGGGCTCGATAAAAGACAGAAATGGTATGGACCTAACAGATGCAGAAGATATTAAGAAGAGGTGGCAAGAATACACAGAAGAATTGCACAAAAAAAGATCTTCACGACCCGGATAATCACAATGGTGTGATCACTCACCTAGAGCCAGACATCCTGGAATGAAAGTCTAGTGGGCCTTAGAAAGCATCACTACAAACAAAGCTAATGGAGGTGATGGAATTCCAGCTGAGCTATTTCAAATCCTAAAAGATGATGCCGTGAAAGTGCTGCACTCAATATGCCAGCACATTTGGAAAACTCAGCAGGAGCCACAGGACTGGAAAAGGTCAGTTTTCATTCCAATCCCAAAGAAAGGCAATGCCAAAGAATGCTCAAACTACCACACAATTGCACTTTTCTCACACGCTAGCAAAGTAATGCTCAAAATTCTCCAGGCCAGGCTTCAACAGTTTGTGAACCATGAACTTCCAGATGTTCAAGCTGGTTTTAGAAAAGGCAGAGGAACCAGAGATCAAATTGCCAACATCCGCTGGATCATCGAAAAAGCAAGAGAGTTCCAGAAAAACATCTATTTCTGCTTTATTGACTATGCCAAAGCCTTAGAATGTGTGATCACAACAAACTGTGGAAAATTCTGAAAGAATTAGGAATACCAGACCATCTCACCTGCCTCCTGAGAAATCTGTATGCAGGTCAGGAAGCAACAGTTCGAACTGGACATGGAACAACAGACTGGTTTCAAATGGGAAAAGGAGTACGTCAAGGCTGTATATTGTCACCCTGCTTATTTAACTTATTGCAGAGTACATCATGAGAAATGCTGGGCTGGATGAAGCACAAGCTAGAATCAAGATTGCTGGAAAAAATATCAATAACCTCAGATATAAGGGCAGATGACACCACCCTTATGGCAGAAAGTGAAGAACTAAAGAGCCTCTTGATGGAAGTGAAAGAGGAGAGTGAAAAAGTTGGCTTAAAGCTCAACATTTAGAAAACTAAGATCACGGCATCCAGTCCCATCACCTCATGGCAAATAGATGGAGAAACAGTGGAAAGAGTGGCTGACTTTATTTTTTGGGGGTTCCAAAATCATTGCAAATGGTGACTGCAGCCATGAAGTTAAAAGACGCTTACTCCTTGGAAAAAAAGTTATGACCAATCTAGATAGCATATTAAAAAGCAGAGACATTATTTTGCCAACAAAGGTCCGTCAAGTCAAGGGTATGGTTTTTCCAGTAGTCATGTATAGATGTGAGAGTTGGACTATAAAGAAAGCTGAGCCCTGAAGAATTGATGGTTTTAAACTGTGGTGTTGGAGAAGACTCTTGAGAGTCCCTTGGATGGCAAGGAGATCCAACCAGTCCATCTTTAAGGAAATCAGTCCTGGTTGTTCATTGGAAGGACTGTTGTTGAAGCTGAAATTCCAATACTTTGGCCACCTGATACAAAGAGCTGACTTATTTGAAAAAACTCTGATGCTGGGAAAGATTGAGGGCAGGAGGAAAAGGGGACAACAGAGGATGAGATGGTTGGATGGCGTCACCGACTCAATGGAGATGCTGCTGCTGCTGCTAAGTCGCTTCAGTCGTGTCCGACTGTGTGTGACCCCATAGTTGGCAGCCTACCTGGCTCCTCTGTCCCTGGGATTCTCCAGGCAAGAACACTGGAGTGGGTTGCCATTTCCCTCTCCAATGCATGAAAAATGGAAGTGAAGTCGCTCAGTGTTGTCCGACCCTTAGTGACCCCGTGGACTGTAGCCTACCAGGCTCCTCCGTCCATGGGATTTTACAGGCAAGAGTACTGGAGCAATGGACATGAGTTTGGGTGGTCTCCAGGAGTTGGTGATGGACAGGGAGGCCTGGCATGCTGCAAGTCCATGGGGTCGCGAAGAGTTGGACACGACTGAGCAACTGAACTATACTGAACTGATATATACAAGAAGGATACAGTTTCAGTAAGACTGAGTAAGTTTAGACAAATTTGGCTTTAATTGTGTATTTAGCAACCCAATAGCTAGGAATATGGAGTATAGAGCCCTATTTTCCTGCATGTATGCTCAGTCTCTCAGTCATGTCAGACTTTTTGTGACCCCATGGGCTGTAGCCTGCGAGCCTCCTCTGTCCATGGAATTTTCTAGGCAAGAATACTGGAGCAGGTTGTCATTTCCTACTCCAGGGGATCTTCTGGACCCAGGGTTTGAATCCACATCTCCTCCATCAGCAGGTGTATTCTTTTTTTTTTTTTTTTTAAGCAGGTGTATTCTTAATCACTGAGCTGGTAAGCTCATGTTTAGCTTATAGTTTAAAATTAATCTGCAATCTATTTAAGAAACTAGAAATTTAAAAGCTGGATAGATATATCCTGGGCTGTTAATACTGACTATCTTTGCTTTCTTTCCAAAGTTACCAAAAACACATGACATCAAAATTTCTCTTGTAACGAAAATAAGCTTAGAAATACAGTCTGAAATACAAAATTAAATTCCTAGCCCAATGTTAAGTCTTTCACTCTGTTAAAAATATTTGGGAAATATTTCTGATTAATCAGTAAAATTAAAAACAAGTATTTAACTTAAATTCAGCTATAACAAACTAAGAGATTTAGTTTAACTTTTTAAGTCACATGGTAGATTGAAAACTCAGAAGTTGGAAACTCTCATATACACAGAAAATGAAGACTAGTTTCATAGTTATAGCCATTTAACACAAGGATTTTATTTCCTGCTGTACCCTAAAAGCATTGTGATCTATACTTACTTAAGAGCAAGGTAAAAAAGATTAAGTGGGGTAAATTTTATCCTTTAAATTATGTCTCCTTGCTATATGGTGACATAGCATCCCAACTACTTGCTCAGATAACTTAATAATCTCATTGAAATTATTTACTTAATGTTGCTTTCTTCCCTGGACTGGAAACTCTATGGAGGCTACAGAAAGGAGTACAGTTTGGGAACGAATTACAACACAGGAATTCACCTTCAATTTTAAAGTTGCAATACAGCATGGTAAAAATATACAAGGGCAAGCACAGGCTCCTGACAGCTGCCAAGGTCAAAGATACATTTCTAGCTGGCTGGAACTCTGAGTATAATAAAAGCCCCCTTTGTTGGATGAAATCCATAGCTGCTTCATTAAATGAAATAATAAGGATAAAAATTGTATTTGCATATTCTTCAAGATTTTATTTCAAGTTAAACACACAAACGCACATTCATTCACTAATCTTTTCATATAGGTTTAGTGCCATATATTTGCTATGGGTCTCCTCCTGAATTTGGGTCCTCTTTCTTGCATAAGCCATGCCCACCATGACCCAGCATCTGTGATTTCCACTTATGGCTTCCAAAAACGGAGAGAGAACTTAAAAGCACTTCTGAAAGAGTATGAATACCAAATCCATTAGACCAGTGGTGTATCCACCACAAGATACACAAGAAGATACACCAGAAGATATGTGCCAGACATAAATTAATGCACTGCTTCCTTCAAGAAGAAAGTCTTACCATGAAAAAGTGTCAGTGGATCCAAACACTGTGCTCAGTGATACAGTTAACTTACATTCCAGTGTGGGCTCCTTACTTCCTTCGGTCGCTCAGTCACGTCCAACTCTCGGTGACCCAATGGACTGCAGCACGCCAGGCCTACCCGTCCATCACCAACTCCTGGGGCTTACTCAAACTCATGTTCATTGAGTCGGTGATGCCATCCAGCCATCTCATCCTGTAGTCCTCTTCTCCTCCTGCCTTCAATCTTTTCCAGCATCAGGGTTTTTTCCAATGAGTCAGTTCGTCACATCTGGTGGCCAAAGTATTGGAGTTTCAGCTTCAGCATCAGTCATTCCAAGGAATATTCAGGACTGATCTCCTTTAGGATGGACTGGTTGGATCTCCTTGCAGTCCAGGGGACTCTCAAGAGTCTTCCCCAACACCACAGTTCAGAAGCATCAACTCTTGGGCGCTCAGCTTTCTTTCTAGTCCAACTCTCACATCCATACATGACTACTGGAAAAACCATAGCCTTGACCAGATGGATCTTTGTGGCAAAGTAATGTCTCTGCTTTTTAATATGCTGTTAGCCATAGCTTTTCTTCCAAAGAGCAAGCATCTTTTAAGTTCATGGCTGCAGTCACCATCTGCAGTGATCTTGGAGCCCGAGAAAATAAAGTCAGCCACTGTTTCCATTGTTTCTCCATCTAGATGCCATGGAGAGATGGGACTGGATGCCATGATCTTAGTTTTCTGAACGTTGTTTTAAGCCAGCTTTTTCACCTCTTCCACTTCATCAAGAGGCTCTTTAGTTCTTCTTCACCTTCTGCCATAAGGTGGTGTCATCTGCATATCTGAGGTTATTGATATTTCTCCTCGCAATCTTCATTCCAGCTTGTGCTTCATCCAGCCTGGCATTTTACATGATGTACTCTGCAATAAGTTAAATAAGCAGGGTGACAATATACAGCCTTGATGTTCTCCTTTCCTAATTTGGAACCAGTCTGTTGTTCCATGTTCGGTTCTAACTGTTGCTTCCTGACCTACATACAGATTTCTCAGGAGGCAGGTCAGATGGTCTGGTATTCCCATCTCTTTATTTTCTAGTTTGTTGTGATCTACACCGACAAATGCTTTGGCATAATCAATAAAGTATATATTTTTCTGGAATTCTCTTGCTTTTTCTACAACCCAACAGATGTTGTCAATTTGATCTCTGGTTCCTCTGCCTTTTCTAAAACCAGCCTGAACATCTGGAAGTTCACAGTTCACATGCTGTTGAAGTCTGGCTTGGAGATTCCTTGAGAATCACTAATAATCAGTTAGGTGGACCATGGATTTGAACACTTTGACAGGCTTTGCTTTCGACTTTGAGGATTTTCCCCCTAGTCTTTTACAGTTTTCCAGGCTTCATCAAATTTGATAGCAAATTTGTTGTTTCCTTTATATTGAGATGATATACGAAAGCAGTCAACTTAATTTTCAAGAATAAAAAGTCTTTTCCTTACACTCCCATTAATTTACATGTTTATTAATGTATTATAGTTACTGTAACAAGCATAACAGTTAAAAACAGGTTTGTGAATAAACACAACCAACTTTTGGTAAGTACCCAACTCAGTGGGTAGGCACAAAGTCGTGCAGGTCTGCCCTGGAGCAGCCTACTCAGCCATGAGTGATCTCTCGGTCTTCAGGATCAGTAGATACACTTCACAGAGGCAAGAATGTGCATTAGGTTAAAGCCATGAGCCAGTGCAGAGGTAGCTGGTGGGGGTGTTTCTGCTCTCACTGCCCCACATAATCACTTATTAATGGTACCCTAAGTGACACAGTAGAAAAAACTTGAGGCAATAACCAAGCCTCTCACCAGCCAGTGCATACTTTGGACAAATCACTTCTCCTCCATCTCTGGTTTTCTCTTCAGTTAAATGGGATTCAGGAAGTAGCGTGTACAAGTATCGAGAAAGAATGTGAATTTGTAACAGCAGCTTCCATTTTGTCAATATGTAAATATGCAAGGCAACGTGTAACACTTTATGTGTGGCATGAATGTGTGGCAAATGAATGTGGCATTTGGTTGTTACAGTCACTTGGGAAACAGGGTTCATCCCTTTTACCCTTATATACAAGGACACTGCAGTCATTTTGGAGCCCTCAAAAATAAAGTCTGTCACTGTTTCCCCATATATTTGCCATGAAGTGATGGGACCGGATGCCATGATCTTAGTTTTCTGAATGTTGAGCTTTAAGCCAACTTTTTTATTCTCCTCTTTCACTTTCATCAAGAGGCTCCTTAGTTCCTTGCTTCTGCCATAAGGGTAGTGTCATCTGCATATCTGCTTGCTCCTTGGAAGAAAAGCAATGACCAATCTAGAAAGCATATTAAAAAGCAGAGATATTACTTTGCCAACAAAGGTCCATCTAGTCAAAGGTATGGTTTTTCCAGTAGTCATGTATCGATGTGAGAGTTGGACTGTGAAGAAAGCTGAGCACCTAAGAATTGATGCTTTTGAACTGCGGTGTTGGAGAAGACTCTTGTGAGTCTCTTGGACTGCAAGGAGATCCAACTAGTCCATCCTAAAGGAAATCAGTCCTGAATATTCATTAGAAAGACTGATGCTGAAGCTGAAACTCCAACACTTTGGCCATTTCATGTGAAGAACTGACTCACTGGAAAAGATCCTGATGCTGGGAAAGATTGAAGACAGGAAGAGAAGGGGACAACAGAGGATGAGATGGCTGGATGGCAGACTGACTCGATGAACATGAATTTGAGTAAGCTCTGGGAATTGGTGATGGACAGGGAAGCCTGGTGTGCTACAGTCCATGGGGTTGCAGAGTCGGACACAACTGAGCAACAGAACTGATGAGGCCACTGAAATAAAGTGAGATTACATATATTAATAAATGGTGAATAGCAGGGTTCAATAGTTTGAATCTGGGACTGATTGTAAAGACCATACACTCTCAAGGATACCCCACTGCTTCTTGTTTTTAAGGTATTCTCATTTGCAGCTCATGACTACCTTGTGAGAAGCAGAGTAGGTAATTACCACCATTGTCCAAACTGGGAAGCAGATTCAGAGTATAGTTGATTTGATATCTAGGTTATCAAGGTTAGCTATTTAGAAGACAGCCATAGAACAGACTTAACATATCACTCCTAATGTAACAATATACTATTAAGTTCAACTTTATTACAATTAAGTGCCCATGTGGCATTTATTCACCAAGTACAAATGCCTCACAGAGTCTGCCCCACTTAAGCTCCCTGCCAACCTTTGTCACTAATTCTCATAGGATGAAGTGCTGACCCACATTAATATGAAAAGTACCTTTTCATCTCTCAACTGTATCAGTACTTACAGACAGCAGAAGAGCAAGTAACATTTTAAAAAATCAGCTAAATTAATATTTTATGGACTTTGTATCCCCAACTTATCCACACAAGTTATCACAATTGATATTCTGAAGACTATGGCATAATTATAACAAAATGGTGGTGGTGGTTTAGTCACTAAGTAGTGTCCGACTCTTGCAACCCCAGGGACTGCAGCTTGCCAGGCTCCTCTGTCCATGGGATTCTCCAGGCAAGAATACCGGAGTGTGTTGCCATTTCCTTCTCCAGGGGATCTTCCCGACCCAGGAATTGAACCCGGGTCTCCTGCATTGCAGGCAGATTCTTTACCAACTAAGCTACAAAAGAAGCTCTATTATAACAAAATATTTACTTTTAAATAGCCCTCTGACTTGTAACAGGTAAAAAAGATTTCCTTGCTGCCCACTCCTGATTTTGTGAATGTATGTTTGTTATGACATAAGCATGAACATCTTAATACCATAAACATGATGGCAAACCACTGCTAACTTCATGCCAGATACCTTATTTTTGGCATGCACATAGATAGCTGTCTTATGCGCCATAAAAAGTAATAATCTGGATAGCTATAATTTTGCTTTTTCCCGACTTGAACAAAATCCAGTAAGGGTTTCTGTCTTGTTTGTAGCTTTACAGTGATGGAAAAAGTGAGCAATCAGTACTCTTGAGACACTAATATAATCAAGCAAAACTGCCTGGGTTCTTGGAACACAATGTGTCAATCACAGATTAACTTGACTCTGTTGTAGGCCCAATCAGATTTTACAAACTGCATTTTTATATTAGATAGAACAGTGTTAAGCTATGTAAGGAAAGGGTAAAAAGTTCAATGTAAGCAATAGGAGAAAAATGTAAAGCACTATGTTTCTCAATAGCTTACAATTAGAAATGGTTAATCACTACAAATGTCAAACCAGTTAGCCATTAAAGAAACTCCCTGGCTTGACCTCTAAGCAAGAACTAAAAAACAAAACAAAAAGAAGAGAAAAAGCCAACAAATGACTGTTTTATAATTTAATTCCGGTAAAAAGCAGAATACGGCAATTTAAGTGAGTCACATGGTGATCAGTGGAGACCAGTGGAGGCAAGGGTTATTTCTTAGTGTTAATCCAATGTTCTCAGGCAGTTCAGAGCCATTCTCTCAAATTCCCAGTCTCCAAGTTGGGAGAGGGGATGGCAAACAAACTTAGAAAAACGAGTGGTTGGCCCCTCCATCCAATGTACCATGCAGAATCTGCTCAGTAATTCTAAACTCTGCAGAGCACGGAACTGAGTATCCCTTCTTTCTGCTTATCAGAGAACTCTCTGCCCAAAGAAGGGCAGATTTAGTAGAAATGAGCCAACTGTCCTCAAATCTAAATCTCTAATTTGCTCTCCATACTACAGCCAAAGTTAACCTTTCAAAGTGTAATTCTTGATCCCATCACTCTTAGTTAAAACTTCCCGCACCCTCCACCCCACAAAAAATAAAAGCCGAGCTCTTTAGTAAGGAATTCAGTGTTTTTTGACAATCTAATGGTCCCAGCCTACCTTCCAGCCTTACCTTTCTCTTCTCTATTTCCCTCTATCTCATACTTCCTGTCATGAAAAGTTAAAACACACAGCATTAAAGTTAACAAAATGAATATTACTGAATACTTCCCAAATGAAAAGGGCTATGGAAGACACTGTGGATAATGACAAGTGTGGGTAAAATCTTTTTCTCTTCTACTACCAACCTTCAGTTAATTCTCTTGGTTCTACTTCCTTGGCAATCTAATGAAGTAGGTATGTTAACTATGTTACCTGGCAACATTCCTCAAGTAAAAATGAGCCCCCTGATTAGTAAATTTGCATCTGGACTCAGAGGAATTATAATGAACTAGAAATACCTCACAAGAAGCCATGGCTTTGACTTTCCTAGGTGTGACAGCTCTTGAAATAGGCACATCCCTTGAGGGGACCCTGAAGTTGAATCTATGGAGTTATGTAAGAGACAACGTCTCCTGTGGGACATAAGGTGTTTAAGCCAAGCCGGCTCTGGGACCTACCTGATGTGAGCTTTGTTTCCTTCCACCTAAGCTTTCTCGTGGAGAGATGTCTCCCAGGTGGCTCCATAAACTGCTTACAAGGCCTGCTGTGAGGCTCACAAGCACTGATGAGGAATATGTGATGCTGCCTTGCCAGCCAGCTGTGGTTCCTCTCTGATATCTTCTGAGTAAACAAGCCCTCAGCAGTTTTCTAAGTCTGAACCCAAGAAAACCCAATCATTTCCACAGCAACAAGACTGTTAAGAATGTCTTAAATGAGGCTGCAGATGTTCTACAATCTGAACCCAAACCCATTCCTCTTTTTGCCTTTTTTAGTGTAACATATAGCCCTGATAAATCCCACCTAATCTCATACACAGCTTTTACTCACCTTCCTCTGTTGTTACTCTTTTCTCCTGGGGATGCCCTCTTCCAGGTACATATACCTCTCCACAGTCCATCCCTTCAGCCATCTGCTGAGGTGATGCTATGGATGTTTTTCAACTCAAATGAACAGAGACATTGCATAGGTAAAGAATGGCAAGGAAACTCTGCTAGAAAACCTAAGTACACAGTTTAAAGAAAAAGAATGGAAATTTATTGACAATAAAAATAGGTTAAGTTGGTGGAGAAATACAGCAATAGCATGTTAAAGGGTAAAATGTCCAAGGAGACTGTCTAGACCAATTTGAAGGATAGAAAAGAACAGAAAAGCAGTCTTCCTGCATTATTAGTCATGGGAAGAAACAAGGGAGCCCTGTATTAGCATCAGAAGTAGGTGATTTATAAGCATTAGACAATTCAGTAATCTGTACCTTGGGAGAGGGAAGAGATGGCTGACAGTATTACAATGGAGACGGCATCTGCCAGTGTTCTGGGAGGGGATATTGTTGCTACAAGTCAGCTCCAGTTCTACCTTCTTATCCTGATTATTCTAATCAGCCTGTCTCACTAGATTTGCCAGCTGATGTTAATTATGTAGTAGCACTTTCATGGACATCACAGGTTTCCTTCATCCTAAGCTATTAGAACTGCCTCTCTCTATTACAAAGTTGTCAATTACCCTAACTTGTTATACTTCAGGGCCAACTCTATCATTTCCAGACTCTGATAGTAAATTACCTTAAGAACTAACCAAGATGTGGCACTTAGAAAAAAAGTAGTTCTTCTGAAATGGCCAAAGGCTCTATTTTGTATGTGAACTCTTAGGTTAAATGCACCCATTTAAGAACAGAACAGAGAAAGCCAGCCAACAGAGAAAAGAGGAATGAAGTATATGTGTGGAAAGAGACACTGGCAGGAAATTATAGATAAGGAGAGCAAAAGCAGCTCCAGCTCCTAACTTTCTGCTATAGATGCCAGCTGCCTCTGAGCAACTGCATGTCCTGCCCTTGGATTCTCTGACAGACAGCTATATCACTTCTCTAACAAAACACTCTTTCTGTTTAAATTAGTTTAAGTAATATTCTACAACATCTCCAAATAATCCCTAAGACCAAAAAAGATGATTAGAAGCAAAATGTAATGATGTCGATATACATAACCAAGTTTTATCATATTAAAAGATTGTTTATGTTATTTTAAAGAGAAAAAAAGGAGAGAGAGAATTCAATTATAGCTGTTTTCTGTTGGTGTAAACTTCCTATTCAGCTTTTTACCCTCATGGGATCTAACACAGGGCCTCATACAATACCACATTTAACAAATGTTTACTGAATGGACATATAATTAAAAAATAATGAAATTCACTTGGCCAAACACTTTGTCTAATTAGTTTTCAAAAGCACTTCAGTTCCAATTAATAAAAGATGTTCTTTATAATTCTCATTAGCATAATTCTATGATTACATAAACACAAAGAAATGCTGTTTTCTATTCCTTAAATAGAATATTGAAAAACATGGTTTGGATTTGATTTATTCAGACTGTGTTAACTCATGGAACTATAAAGTCTCCTTAGCTGTAGTCCAAACGACCATCCCAAGATTATTCCCATCCTCCTCTTTTTGGGTGCAAGATAGAATTACACTTCCCTTCCTCCTTGAAGTTGGGTTGCAGTCATATGACTTGTTTGGCCAATGAAATGGCAGTGGAAGTTATATGTGTCATTAAAAGTCTTTAAAAGCCAATGTGCAATTTATCACATCCTTCTCCCTGCCTAATAAATGTGGAAGCAGGTGTTAAGATGAGCCTCTGACGACCTGGGGCGCTAAATGACTATTGGAACAGAGCTCTTCTGCTGACCCTAACTGGACACTTAGCATGACTGAGAAACAATCTTTTGTTGTTTTAAACCACTAAGATTATGAGGGTCTTTTTTTTTAACCAAATAAATGAAGACAATGAATACCTTTGGCCCTCAATTGATCTTCAGGATGGTAACATTTTATATAGTATTGAATCATTTACAGCAGAGTATCCCCAACCTCCGGGATCTAATGCCTGATGATCTGAGGTAGGGTTGATATAGTAATAATAGAAATAAAGTGCACAATAAATGTAGTGTGCTTGACTCATCCTGAGAAACAGCGGCCCCCCCACCCCGCCCCATCTGTGGAAAACCTGTCTTTCATGAAATCCATCCCTGTGCCAAAAAGGATGGGGACAACCGACTTATAGAATACTTTCTTATAGAAAGTATTATCTAAGTCTCCTAAGTTATTATCCTAAGTCTCCATAAGAACTGAATAGAGTCAAAATTTTGGACTAATTCCTCATTCTCTCAACTCTCACTACTTGCTATCTGAAACTCACAGGCCAAATATATTTGGATAGGATATTTCTTGCTGTTCAAACTCTTGCCATCTATACTCAGGAATGGAAATAATTTATAGTAAAGGATTCTTGATACATTATTTCATTTGCACTCTTAAAGCTGTTTTTCTACTACTCAGTACCTATTAGACTCTCAACATTCACTGAATGAACTGCATGCTGTCATCATTCTAATCTTACAAATAAGGAAACAGATTCAGAGAGGTTCATAAACTTACTGGAAAACAACCCTGCGCATTAATGGCACAATCCCAGATTTTCTGGCTCCAAATATCTTTCCATTATGTACCATGCTTTCCAAGATGTCTTATAGCTACAGAATTCCAGGTTTGACAGTAATAGTGCCAGTAGTGTTTGGAATAAAAAGCAAATATTAATAATGAAATCTATATCCAAGAATAATTAAAATCATCCTTTAAGGGGTTCTACTTGCCTAAACCTAGCTTAATTCAAGATCCCAAGTTCCCTGAAGCACAGAACAAGGATCATTTGATCCAACAGGCAATTTGCAGAACAAGGAGGAACTGTAAAAGAACTCTGAGGGAAAGTAGCCTTTTCCTTGATGTAAAATATTTTAAAATTCTGGGCTACCTAGGTGGTGCAGTGGTAAAGAACCCACCTGCCAATGCAGAAGATGCAAGAGATGTTGGTTCAATACCTGGCTCGGGAAGATCCCCTGGAGGAGGATATGGCAACCCGCTCCAATATTCTTGCCTGGGAAATTCCATGGACAGAGAAGCCTGGCAGATTACAGTTTAAGGGGTCGCAAAGCGTCGGACACAACTGAGCTCATACACACATTTTAAAATCCTGACTTTTATCTTTACTTTGGCTCTTACTTAATAAATTGGCAAAACTCAGGCCCTTTGCTCTCTCATTCTTATCAAATCTCAGCTATAAGAAATATTCACAAAGACTGCTTGAAGGATAAGCAATCCACCCACTTCTACAGGTTCAGTGGTTTTCAATTTGTGGTCCATATCAAATAAATTTGGAGAAGGTCACACAATACACCCCCCTTTACGAAAGTAAACTGTAACATTAGCCAAGAAATTGAGGGGGGGCAAAAAAAAAACAAACCCTGAAATCTGTTTAAGCCAGTTACCTCAAACTTATTTAAGCTAAAATCTTATTTCAAGAAATAAACTACTGATTTCTCATGCCCCAGAACACAGTTTGGGAAATACTATTCTAGGTAACTCTACACATTATGAATGGATCATTATGAAAGGCTTAACGCCTTTACAGAACTTACCTTTAGAGTCTAACTATTGCTCTATACTGAAGTACACTGTTATCCAAAATTCATCAGTTTCTGTAGAAATACCTTAAAAATGTTGTCAACTGCATCACAACAATCTCTTTTAATTAGGCCCCATGAAAAACCATTCCTCTCGGGCCTAATTATTGGAAAATGCTGGGCTTAGGCAGAAAAACTGGTCTGTTTTTATCTCAGAATTCGAAATACACTGAAACTTACTTTATTCCTCTCTCTCTTCGCCCTGGCTGCTAGCGATGTTCAGAGCCAAAACTGTGACTTGCCTCTAGTACAGGATCTTATGCACTTGGTATTATCTTACCCTTGACTTTTTTCCTTGCTCTGCTTCAACTTTTCATTTAGTTTTGTTTTACTCCACAGTACCATATGGACATTAAGTTGCTTTAAATCATTTTTGGAACTATTATATACATCAAGTTCTATTTTCTTACAATTTCATATTGATTTCTCCCTACCTGTCTCCCAGAACCCCGAAATATCCGTGTCACCCTTGTGTAAAAGTATTCATATAGCTTTGAGAAGCCAACAGAACATACACATTTACAATATAGTCATATTCACTATGCTTAAAATCGAAACAGGTCATTATTGGTTTTTCAGCGGTCGAATAACCAAAAAGACTTATTAAACTGTTTTTTAAACGGAAGGGCAATTGCCATTTATTGGGTGCCAGTAACTGCTAGGCACTTAATACACAACACTTCCGTATTTTTTTTTTAAGAAGCGTATTTTTTTTAAGAATGTATAATTGGCATATACATTATCTCTGGAAAACTGCGCAAGAAACTGGTAATACTGCTGGGTGGGGCGAGAAGCGTATCTCTTCTGTACTGTGAATTTTGTAAATGTATCATTAAAATTTTTTTTTTTATGAATCGATAATAAAGACGGCAGAAATGCTTTACTCTTTAATACAGCAAACTTTCTTCGTCATGTTTTTATCTCTGGGTACGACTGTGAAATGCCTAAATGAAAAAGTTTCAACCAGAACTGAAATGCCTAAATCTCTGAGAAAGTTTCAACCAGACACGCTGGTTTTTCTTGAAATAAAGTCTCTTTCTTATTTTCCATACTCCCAGGGTGAGGCAATTACTCAAAAACTTAGCTTATGGTAGCCTGAGGGTAACGAGGGGAAAAAAAAATCCAGAATGGTTTCCAGTTAAGTTTTATTGGTAGAAGAGTACGGGGAGGAAGCACTGATTCTGGACAGCAGCCCACGCCGCA
This sequence comes from Budorcas taxicolor, assembly GCF_023091745.1. Classification (NCBI taxonomy): domain Eukaryota; kingdom Metazoa; phylum Chordata; class Mammalia; order Artiodactyla; family Bovidae; genus Budorcas; species Budorcas taxicolor. Next base: position 58,708,171 of record NC_068915.1, on the reverse strand, counting down.
GCCCGCCGGCCACAAACGCCGCGTTTAGAACTTTGCTTAACTCGAGAGCGGCCCAAACGCCGCTCCGGGCTGGCGACTGAGCAGCGGGAGGCCCGACCGCGGTTCGAGCCCCGGGAGGTCCCCGCCTGGCCCACCCTGCGGAGTGAAACGCCCGGGGCCGCCTCTCCGAGGGCCCGGCAGGAGGGTCGCGTGGGGGCGGGGAGCGGGCCTCGGTGCGCGGCCGACCCGCTGCGGCCCCCTCCCCGGCGCCGAGGAGGAAGTCGCACTTACCGCGTCGGGCTCCGGAGGCGGCCGGGGGGCACGGCGGGGCGGGGCGGCCAGGCGGGCGGGGGGAAGGCAAGAGGCGGGGGCCGGCGGGCCGAGGAGGAGGATGCTCGGCCCCTCGGGCGCCCCCGACCCCTTCCCAGTGGCCTCACGCCCGCCGCCGGCCGGCCCGGGGCGGGCCACTCCTCCTCCGTCAGGCGGTGCTGGGCCAGGGGGCGAGAAACTCGTCAGGCAGCACTGGAGGGGGCCGAGCTGGCGGTTGGGGGTCGGGGACCCGCTAGCCAGTCAGTCCCCGCGCGGCGCGAGCAGCTGCCCGCCCCGCCCCCTTCCGCCAGGCTCCGCCCCCCCTCGCCGGCCCGCTTGCCCCGGGAGACCGCCGCTGCCGCGGGGTTGGTGGTTTCCCTTCCCCCCGGCCTGGTGCGCGCCGACGGCGTGGGCAGTCGGGGGAGAAGGAAGGGGAGCGGCGGGGTGCGGCAGGGGGCGCTTGTGGGGGAGGGGGACGCCAGGCTGGGTGGGGCTCTGGGGGAGGGGGCGGGGCGCGGAGGGCCTGACAAAGATTCCGGTTGTTCCCTGCCCTTGAAACTGGGATAAGGGAAAATTCCTGGAGGTGGAAGTTTAGGAAGAGGTCCCTCTGCAGGGCTGGAAGGCGATCAGGGAGCCGGCCTGTTTTTTTGTTTTGTTTTGTTTTGTTTTTTGATTCGTTGGAGGACAGGACTGTATTGTTCTAAAGCTTTGGGGGAACTCACCAAGAGTTGCCTCTTTTCTCCAGGCTCTCTACCCCTTCCCCCATGCAACACGCTGGTAATTATTGCGCTCCATAGTGGGTTTGTGGATACGTGTCATGATAATTACGATCCTCAACTTTGGGGTCATAATCATTGTTTTCTAATGGTGGGATAATAGGAATTCCGCTGAAGTTGGTTGCTTCATTCCTGTAGCCAATATATATTAATGCATGTATTTATATATATATATAGTGAGTGCATATATGTATATATGCCACGTGCTGAGAATTCAGTTTATTCAGCGCCTGTATCCCAACACCAATCGAAAGCGCTTCATATACCTTAACTCAATCAGTCTTAAGCAAAGTAGCTAAGGTCCCTGCACCCACGGAGCTCATGGTGGATAAGGGAAGGAAGAGGCCTCCTTAGTTTGTCTCTAAGTGCTGTGTAAAGGAAATGTCCACTTCGTTTCTGTTCTCAAAGTAATGTGTCTGTTCATTATTTGCAGATTTAGTGCTCCTGTGATACATTGTCATCCTGTCCGTGAGGTTGCATTTGGTCAGTCCTCCCAAAATGAAATTTGCACTGGAGATCTTTAGTATGTGTCCATAATGAAAATCCAGTGCAAGCAAATGGTCCAGAAGACTGATGGGTCAAGTCAACAGTAGAACAACTTGGCCAAATCGCGTTCCTGGCAACAGCCTGGGGTGGCTGGGAGATTTAGGGATCTATTTTTGTACACTCCCACTTGGGGACGTGGTTAGAAAAACCAACAGAATGTAAAACACTGAGGCATTGATATGGACTGCTAGTTCAAAAGGAAGTGGATGGGCTGATTTTAAACTGTTACAATCAGGAAGAGATACTTTACAAAATCCCAGTGAGAGCTCCAACCACAAAGCACAGGATGCATTTTTTTTTGTTTTTAATCAGAGCCACCTGGAAGAGACTCCCCACTCCCTCTTTGCAATCACACCTACATGCATGGATAAAACTTATTTGAATAGCATTGTCTTTAATTACAAAAGACATCTGTGAAACCCACAGTCTGAATTTTTGGAGTTGAATGCTATTTTTCAGCCATCATTTGATTTCTCTGTGTTAACATTTGTGCACATTCACAGCAAATGACATTGCTCTCATAGTTTTGTTTTGTTTCCTCTCATCATTATTTGTTGTTCAGTTTTGGAAATTTAATTCAGTCTTTTGGGTTTATAGTGAGAAAGTCTAGAAAAGCATTACAATCAAATCAGATTACAATTGTAGTTGTAAAAAGAAAATGAATCCTAATTTAAGAAATAGGAATTCCTTCTCCTTTCAGTTCAGTTCAGTTGCTCAGTGGTGTCCGACTCTTTGTGACCCCATGAATCTCAGCACGCCAGGCCTCCCTGTCCATCACCATCTCCCGGGATTCACTCAAACTCATGTCCATTGAGTCAGTGATACCATGCAGCCATCTCATCCTCTGTCATCCCCTTCTCCTCCCGCCCCCAATCCCTCCCAGCATCAGTCTTTTCAATGAGTCAACTCTTCGCATGAGGTGGCCAAAGTACTGGAGTTTCAACTTTAGCATCATTCCTTCCAAAGAACAGCCAGGGCTGATCTCCTTTAGAATGGACTGATTGGATCTCCTTGAAGTCCAAGGGACTCTCAAGAGTCTTCTCCAACACCACAGTTCAAAAGCATCAATTCTTCGGCGCTCCTTTATTTCATACTAAATATATTGTTTGAAGTCTATCAAAAGTGAGAGAGGAGTACGTCTATATTGTCTCTGTATTATCACCCTGCTTGTTTACCTTATATGCAGAGTACATCATGCGAATTGCCAGGCTGGATGAAGCACAGCTGGAATGAAGATTGCTGGGAGAAATATCAATAACCTCAGATACGCAAGTGACACCACCCTTATGGAAGAAAGCGAAGAACTAAAGAGCCTCTTGATGAAAGTCAAAGAGGAGAGTGAAAAAGCTGGCTTAAAACTCAGCACTCAAAAAACGAAGATCATGGCATCCAGTTCCATCACTTCATGGCAAATGGATGAGGAAAAAAAGGAATCAGTGAGAGACTTGATTTCCTTGGGCTCCAAAAATCACTGCAGATGGTGACTGCAGCCATGAAGTTAAAAGACGCTTGCTCCTTGAAAGAAAAGCTATGACAAACCTAGACTGCATATTTAAAAGCAGAGACAAGTTTACCAACAAAGGTCAAAGCTATGGTTTTTCTAGTAGTCATGTATGGATGTGAGAGTTGGACCATAGTGAAAGCTGAGCACCACAGAATTGATGCTTTTGAACTGTGGTGTTGGAGCAGACTCTTGAGAGTCCCTTGGACTGCAAGGAAATCAAACCAGTCAATCTTAAAGTAAATCAATCCTGAACATTCATTGGAAGGGCTGATGCTGAAGCTGAAGCTCCAATACTTTGGCCACCTAATGTGAAGAACTGACTCATTGAAAAAGATCCTGATGCTGGGAATGATTGAAGGCAGGAGGAGAAGGGGATGACAGAGGATGAGATGGTTGGATGGCATCACCAACTAGATGGACATGAATTTGAGCAAGCTCTGGGAGTTAGTGATTGACAGGGAGGCCTGGCAGGTTGCAGTCCATGGGGTCGCCAAGAGTCAGACACAACTGAGTGACTCAGCTGAACTGAAATCTATTCTCTTTGATTTACTAATTTTGTTTTCAGGTTATTTGTTCCGCCACCCCAATGAAAGCAAATCAAATATACATCCCTGATGACCTGACATCCTGCTGTTGGCCTCAGCTGACAGCATGCTTACTCTCAGGCTGTTCCCCACAGTGGATTTCTTTTCTGCCATCACACCAAGCATTTGCCAGTGAAGTCTTTGCATGTCTCTGTTTGGAACACTCTTAGCCATACACACGACTGTCTCCCTTTTCCTTCATATCACCTTTCCTGACTGTGCTATGTAAACTTGCAAACCATAACCCCCACCTCATCTCCTTATTTCTCACCACTTAGCACTACCTGACATTTATCTGTTTCTCTGCTCCCACTAGAATATAAACTTTAGGATAGCAGAACCTTGTCTTTGTAGTTTACTGTTACATTTCCAGTGTTGTCTGTCACAAAGTAGATGTGTGTGTGCATGCTAAGTCACTTCAGTTGTGTCCAACTCTATGCAACCCTATGGACTATAGCCAGCCAGGCTCCTCTGTCTATGGGATTCTCCAGGGATGAATATTGGAGCAGGTTGCCATGCCCTCCTCCAGAGGATCTTCCCCACCCAGGGATCTTATGTCTTCTGCATTGGCAGGTTCTTTACCACTAGTACCACCTGGGAAGCTCCACATAGTAGATGGTGGTGGTGGTGGTTTAGTCACTAAGTCATGTCTGACTCTTGTGACCCCATATACGTGTGAGCCTGCTAGGCTCCTCTGCCCATGGGATTTCCCAGGCAAGTATACTACAGTGGGTCGCCATTTCCTTCTCCACATAGTAGATAACTCAGCAGCTGTTTTTTGAAGGAATGAATGGCTTCAGATAGGAAAGATAGGTTGTATTCTTTTTGTAATGGCCAAAGGGCTTTCATGAAATTTATCTTGTAACTGGGGTCATCTGACTTAGACATATTAATGAGGTCTCAAATGAAGCCTGGTTTTACTGTATTTAGAATTAGAAAATGGTAGTTTTTAACCTCTTATTCTGGCAATATACTAAGAAACAGGAATTGAAGAAGCATTCACAGCTAAGAATTTATGGTAAGATCTTACAGCTTGGCCTATAAATGGATCCATAGAATCAGAGAATAATAATAGATCAATAAATGCTGTCAAAGTCTTAGTATTTTTTCCCTGATATGATATAGCAGCAATCAGAAGTGGAATAATTGAACCTAAAATGTGATTACCGATAACTTGATAAATGGTGCCAATACAATGTCCTTTGAATGCTCAAATGATTTTAGTTGAGAATAATCATGATGGGGAAGGTGACAATTAATGTTTGAATTTAGTTAAGGTGTAGTACTGATAGGAAACAGAACTTAATCCTAGTGTATGGATGCACTTAGTAAAGAAATGGTTTTACTTTTCATTTTCTGCTCTATCAGTTTTGTGGGTGGGGAGGATTAAAAGCTTAAATATCATTTTATGTAGTATCTATATTCAAAATCTGGATCTCACAAATGGGATTGCTTTTAGAGGCTTTAGGATTACTTTTGACAGTATTGTTGTTCTCCATGTTTTGACATGAAACAGCCTCCTGTTTCATGAAAATACACAGTTGTGTCCAACTCTATGTGACCCTATGGCCTGTACCCAGCCAGGCTCCTCTGTCCATGTGGATTTTCCAGGCAAGAATATTGGAGTGGGTTGCCATACCCTCCTCCAGGGGAATCTTTCCAGTTATAAGATAAATTTCATGAAAGCCCTTTGGCCATTATGAAAAGGAATACAACCTATCTTTCCTATCTGAAGTTATTCATTCCTTCAAAAAATAGTTGCTTAGTATCTACTATGTGGGGCTTCCCAGGTAGTGGTGGTGGTGCTGCTGCTAAGTCGCTTCAGTCATGTCCGACTCTGTGCGACCCCATAGACGGCAGCCCACCAGGCTCTGCCGTCCCTGGGATTCTCCAGGCAAGAACACTGGAGTGGTTGCCATTTCTCCAATGCATGAAAGTAAAGTTGCTCAGTCGTGTCTGACTCTTTGCAACCCCATGGACTGCAGCCTACCAGGCTCCTCCATCCATGGTATTTTCCAGGCAAGAGTACCTAGGTGGTGCTAGTGGTAAAGAATCTGCCTGCCAATGCAGGAGACATATTTCCTCCTATGAAAATAAACAGCTTTAAGAGGTCTGAGCAGATCATACCCCTGGAAGGAGCCTTTCCAGGGTGGGAGGAACATGTGGCCAAGTAAATCCAACCCAAAGTATGTTCCCTTGAAATTTACCTCAGATTCTCATTCTGGTTTCTCTTGGTTCCCCAGGGCAATTCACTCCCCCTTTTAACTTGATGCAAAAAAAAGTTAAAGTCTCTCAGTTTTGTCTGACTCTTTGTGACACCATGGATTATACAGTCCATGGAATTCTCCAGGCCAGAAGACTGGAGTGGGTAGCCTTTCCCTTCTCTAGGGATCTTCCCAACCCAGGGATCAAGCCCAGGTCTCTCGCATTGTGGGTGGATTCTTTACCAGCTGAGCCATGAGGGAAGCCCAAGAATATTGGAGTGGGTAGCTTATCCATTTTTCAGCAGATCTTCCCAACCCAGAAATCAAACTGGGGTCTCCTGCATTGCAGGCAGATTCTTTACCAACTGAGCCTGATGCAAACACCAAAATAAATAAAAAGTTCCCTTAGCTTTCTTTACCACAGCCAAGCCAATCTAGAATTTTCAAAATGAACTTTTAAAAACCAAATTCTAGAGGAAAATAAAAATGAAATTATTATGGAAAATATAAACAGCACTTGTAACTCCATTCATTTGTTCAATTGCTCTCCTATGGTTTCCATCCTTCCAGGAACAAACTTTCATCTCCAAAGGGCAGATATAAATTTATAGGCAATCTGCGTAGTTTCCTTCTCTCCTGGTTCTTTTTCTTTCTCCACATGGTAGAGTCATTTTTGTGTCTTTTACATGAGAGGCATCAGGCTTGTTCCAGGCACAACCGCTGGTCAGAGGGTGCTGGCATAGTCCCAGTCCAATCCCAGGACTTTGAGGACTGACACAGCGTGAGACCTCCTTCTTTAGGTGGAACTCTCTTAATGGAGGAAAGGTCATTCTAAGCCCACTGGTCAGGTCACTCCTTTTCATCTTCAGAGCATTCACATAAGAACTGTCCTTCAAGCACACCCCTCTTGGGACAGGGGTCTGGCAGTGCTGGGCAGCAGAGACAATAGAGTCAGGTGCTGACAGTCCGAGGGTTTCTCACTGGAGGGCAGCCCTGTTCGAAGGTGGGAAAAGCAACGGCAAGGGTAGCCCTATGGGGAGAGATGCCCCTCACCAGCCGCAGACACACAGGGACCTTCAAAGCACAAAGCCATGGTCACAGTGCAGTAGACGCGCAGACTTGGTATTGTCACTCCAAATCTTTGTTGTGACGAGACAAACAATCGAGGAACATACACTCGCGTGACAGTATTGACTACCTTCTGAGTCAGGAGACCTCCCTGGAACACACTGACAGAGGAACAAGAAGGGCCTTGTCTAAAGCTACCCAGCAAGTCAGCGGCAGGTCCCAGATGGGTCCAACAGCAGTCCAGGACATATCACTGTCACAGATGGCCCTGTCAGATCCTGTCCTGAGCAGAGACCTGGCATCACCCCCAACACACCGTCTGCTCAGTCCCACCCATGGGAACGCTGTGGCCCTTGGCAGGCAGGCAGCAGGCCCCAGGCTCAGAGCCTATGAGCCTTGTGAGGTGAGACCTGCAACCCTGCCTGCGGCTTGTAACCATTCAGCCAGGCCCTGCAAGGCACCGGTTCCTGCTCGGAGGGTAATGATTCATGGAGGGGCGGGCCCAGCCCCAGCTTCCAGGGCACTGTCGCCGTGGATGCCAAAACACCATAACTGAGAAAAGGTAAGTAAGAAATGAGTAAAGCCAACTTTTCACCAAAAATTAAAAAAAAAAAAAAAAGCGAGCGTGTCTGTCCCCCTCTCCCTGCCTTCACCCCAGCAAACCGGCTGAGGACAGGGGAAAGAATGTGCATTCCCTCATGCACGAATTTCCATTCCTTCATTCGTAAGTAGGCCTCCGATAATCAGGCTATGCTCTGACTGGAAAAAAAAAAAAGGTTTTTGTAAAACAATTTAAACACTTCCTTCCCATGTCCTAAACACAAACTTCATTCTGTTCATTCACCAGGACTCTGCTTAATAAGCTTCAGCGATTCCATTGCCTTCAAGGTAGAGTTCAAACATCTTAGAGTCCTTGTAAGATCCTTTGTAATCTAACCCCTCTCCAGGCCTGTGTCCATTCCAAATGATTTGCAGTGTGCAGAATGTATCATTTCTTCTGTAATTGTACTTTCAAATACCTTTCCTCCTTCTGGCAAGTCCAGCCTTTCCAATCTCTTCTTGCGTGAGTCCCTCAAGACTCAGCTCAAGGGGACCTGCTCTGGCAATCATTATCCTAATCTTCCAGAATGAGCCTGTTCCTTCTTTGTGTTCCCATAATAGCCTGTACGCTCCTCTATCACCACTGGTACTTAATGGGCTATGAACATTGGTTTACTCATCTGCCTCCCTGACTAGCTGAGAGGTCTATGATGACAGGCACTTATAAATATTTGTTGAATGAATGAATAGATTAAAAAACACCCCTTGCCTGTGAAGCCTTGAGAAATAGCAACTTATTAGAGCAAGACCATTTCTACCTGTTAGCATTACAACATATATGGATAGGGTTCCCTGGTCGCTCAGATGGTAAAGGGTCTGCTTGCAATGCAGGAGAGCCGGGTTCAATCCCTGGGTCAGGAAGATCCCCTGGAGAAGGGAATGGCAACCTACTCTGGCATTCTTGCCTGGAGAACTGCATGGACAGAGGCGACATGGGGTTGCAAGAGTCAGACATGACTGAGTGACTAACACTTTCACTCACTACTATATAAATGTTAGCTATTACTATTACTGTTATTAATTCCAAGAACCCAAAGCTCTAAACCCTCATCTGTGATGACAGGCACTTATAAATATTTGTTGAATGAATGAATGGAGAGATTGAAAAAAAGCACCCCTACCCTATGAAGCCTTGAGAGACAGCAACTTATTAGAGCAAGGCCATTTCTACGTATTATTATTATAAACATATATGGATGGAAACTTTCCTCTAATTTATAGTGTTACACTACCAGTTTCATAAAACTTTAGAAGATTCTTAAGTTAAGATTCTATAAACTTATAAGGAAAGGGAGTGAACACAAAGTACTGGTATGTATTTTCATGCAAGAAAAAAATTCAGCATCTCAGTATACTTGTTTTGCATTTAAAAATGAAAGTTGCAATACTACTAATTAACGTTGATTTCTTGTGAGTTAAAAATATTCCAGGATCTTCATATTTGAAATATTCTTTCTGGGTTCACCACCTAACAGACAAGAACCACTTATCTGGCTTCCATCTTAATGGTCTCAGAGAACAAGTTTACAACCACTCTGCAGGGTTAAACATTTAGGTCTGGCACAGTGCTGATGGTTTGCTTATAGAATATTCATGCAGTAGCACTCACCAGATGTGACGAAAAGGCCTACAGCATAGAAGACACTGTGCTACTTGTTATGGGAGAGAGTTTTAAATAAAGATGATTCAGACAGATATGTAAACTGAAAAGTTCTTATCAATCATCGTGCTTCCACTTCCTCCTCCGTTTCATCTTTCCTATAGCCCACATTCCTTTGTTCACACCTGCATTCTAAATTCAGTGACTATACTTAGCACAGAATACTTGAGGAAAGGTTCTGGCTAACAAGCAGCTGACCTGAGATACAAAAACAGTGAGTGACTAGGAGGCGGCACACATGGTACGCATTCGAAGACAGTCTCAGCAAGACAAACAGGGAAGAAAACAAACATTTCATTCTCCTTCGCCCTGTCTCCAAGAAAATCACGACATAGTATTACATACAGATTACATGTATTAGGAGACAGAAAAGCACAATGGAAACATTCTTCGTGATGTTAGACTAGAAAAACCTTTGACTGTTTAGGAAATAGAGTAAAATCAATCGCTCAGCATCTGAAAGTATTAGGTACGGTAGGTACAGTCTCAGAAAAAAAAGAATAGGTTGCAATGAGAGGGCGTTTCAATTTCACATTATGAATGCATTTCATTCTTCTCCCCTCCATTTCCAAGAAAATCAAGAACAAGTATTAATTAGATTTAGAAGAGCTCTCCTATTGCAGCCAATTTTTTTCTTTTCTATTATCAGAGTCTGGACCTATTGGATCTAAAACTTTCAAAGCTTGTTCTATGCTAGAATGGTGAAAAAGGTTTCAATTGTGATTTCTGTCTCTTGATACATGTCGTTAACACGATAATACATTTTAAGGTCAGATTAGTTGCCAGAAGCTGTTCCCAGAGGCTAAGACACTACAGTGTCCCCGGAATCCATTCCAGGGTGGCTTTCCCTCTGGCCTCCCTCTCTCACTGTACCGTCTGGGCAGACAAGCCTGCCTCCTATTCCTTTCAAGGAAGGTGGCCCCAACAGGTTCCTTCCTGAGGCTGCTATCTCACTGCAGTGGGTTTTGTTAGTGAAAACAGACTGTGCTTTTCCTGACACAGGTAATGGAGTGGGGCCTGTGTAGGGAAAGCAGCCATGTGTGGGCTGGGCACGTGAAGGCCTGACACCTCTGCGGAGGCCCGTGGGTGAAGACCTCAGGTGCACTCTGCCCAGACTCCAGCATTCTTAAACACAGCGGTGGCAGATCAAGCCAGATGTCCCCCAGAGGGGAGGTGAACAGCAGCCTGTGGTCTGAGCAATGCTGAGCTCTTCTCTGGTTCTCTGACGGGCCGGATGTATGTCCCAGGTTGGCCAGGCTGCACTGGCTGCTAACGGGCGACTCCTGTGTGTCCACGTGGCCTCAAGTTTCTTTGCAACAACCTCGCCACAGCCACTGAAGGTTAACAAGGCAAGAAAGGGCAGCTCTGTGGTCTCCTGTCAGCCTGATCTGAGGCTCTCTCTCACTCTCTAATTAAGTTCAGGTTCTGACCCACACTCCCAGCCCCAGGAACATCCCAGCATGTTTCTCAATAATCTTTGTTTTTAAAGCAGTAAAAAGGCTATGTGCAGAGAGGGGGAGAGAGAGAGATAATTAAGTTTATCGAGTTACAATTTACATAAAGTAAAATCTACCCTTTTCAGTGTACAGTTCTAGAGTTTTTGCATATGGTTATATAAGCCACCGTCATCAAGATAATGTTTCCATCACCCTAAAAATTCCATCTTGTGCCTTTGTAGTCAACCCCTCCTCTGCCTCCAGCCTCTGGCAACCACTGGCCTGTTTTCCTTAGTGCCACTTTTGCTTTTCCTTAGTGCCATGTACAAGAAATGATAGAAAGCCTTCTTTAACATGCTTATTCAAACCAATATGTACCTTGCCCAACTCTCTGTTAGCACATCATATTCTTATTTTTTTCCTCCAGAACACAACATTATTTGAAAATAAACTATTGCTGTGATTATCTTGCCTGTCGTCTGTCCCTGGAATGTACACACCCACTAGAATAGGAGTGCCAGGACTTTGCTTCATCTACCACTTCATTTCTAGGGTTCAGAACACTGCATGACACCATGGAACTGTTCAGTAAATATTTGTTGAATGAACTGCGAACTGAATGAGGACATTGGAGCTTCCCCCAAACTTCTTTATGCTTAGGCAGATCTCATTAATAAAAGATTATTTCCTCCCACAAAATGTGTTAATCCGAGCATGGCTGTGTTGCCAAAGTAGATGGCTTACCTGCAAGTAATACAATGAGAGGTAATTAGACTGATCCAGATTATGAGTCATTTGCTTTCTGGATGATTAGATTGCCCTGTATAGAACTGGCTTCAAGTGAGTAAAATGGAAGTAATGTTAGTAACTATTTCACACTGGTGTTATGAAGATTAAATGACTTAAAGTAAGTGAAACGTTTACCAGAGTAGCTCTCAACTGGGAACTATCTTTGCCCACCCCAGAGACTTCTTGAATTGTCTGGAGACAGTTTTTTGTTGTCAAAACTGGGGTGGGGAGGGTTGCTAATTGTATCTGCTGCTCAACATTCTACGATGTACAGGACAGCTCCCTGCAAGGAATTATCCAGCCCTAAATGTGAATTGATGCTTTTGAACTGTGGTGTTGGCGAAGACTCTTGAGAGTCCCTTGGACTGCAAGGAGATCCAACTGGTCCATTCTAAAGGAGATCAGCCCTGGATGTTCTTTGAAAGGAATGATGCTAAAGCTGAAACTCTGGTACTTTGGCCACCTCATGAGAAGAGCTGACTCATTGGAAAAGACTCTGATGCTGGGAGGGATTGGGGGCAGAAGGAAAAGGGGAGGACAGAGAATGAGAACTGAAATGTTGGTAGTGCCATTCCTGAGAAACCCTGAACTAGAGCAGTGTCTGGCACAAAGAAAGGGCTATATTTGTGTTTGCTGTTATTCAGTTCAGTTCAGTCGCTCAGTCGTGTCCGACTATTCGCGACTCCATGAATTGCAGCACGCCAGGCCTGTCCGTTCATCACCAAACCCTGAATTCACTCAGTCTCACGTCCATTGAGTCCAGCCATCTCATCCTCTGTCGTCCCCTTCTCCTCCTGCCCCCAATCCCTCCCAGCATCAGAGTCTTTTCCAATGAGTCAAGTCTTCGCATGAGGTGGCCAAAGTACTGGAGTTTCAGCTTTAGCATCATTCCTTCCAAAGTAATCCCAGGGCTGATCTCCTTCAGAATGGACCGGTTGGATCTCCTTGCAGTCCAAGGGACTCTCAAGAGTCTTCTCCAACACCACAGTTCAAAAGCATCAATTCTTTGGCGCTCAGCTTTCCTCACAGTCCAACTCTCACATCCATACATGACCACTGGAAAAACCATAGCCTTGACTAGATGGACCTGTGTTGGCAAAGTAATGTCTCTGCTTTTGAATATGCGATCTAGGTTGGTCATAACTTTCCTTCCAAGGAGTAAGCGTCTTTTCATTTCATGGCTGCAGTCATCATCTGCAGTGATTTTGGAGCCCCCAAAAATAAAGTCTAAACTGTTTCCACTGTTTCCCCATCTATTTCCCATGAAGTGATGGGACCAGATGTCATGATCTTCGTTTTCTGAATGTTGAGCTTTAAGCCAACTTTTTCACTCTCCACTTTCACTTTCATCAAGAGGCTTTTTTGCTCCTCTTCACTTTCTGCCATAAGGGTGGTGTCATCTGCATAGCTGAGATTATTGATATTTCTCCTGGCAATCTTGATTCCAGCTTGCGCTTCTTCCAGCCTAGCGTTTCTCATGACGTACTCTGCATAGAAGTTAAATAAGCAGGGTGACAATATACAGCCTGGACATACTCCTTTTCCTATTTAGAACCAGTCTGTTGTTCCATGTCCAGTTCTAACTGTTGCTTCCTGACCTGCATATAGGTTTCTCAAGAGGCAGGTTAGGTGGTCTGGTATTCCCATCTCTTTCAGAATTTTCCAGTTTATTGTGATCCATACAGTCAAAGGCTTTGGCATAGTCAATAAAGCAGAAAGAGATGTTTTCCTGGAACTCTCTTGCTTTTTTGATGATCCAGCGGATGTTGGCAATTTGATCTCTGGTTCCCCTGCGTTTTCTAAATCCAGCTTGAACATCTGGAAGTTCACGGTTCACGTATTGCTGAAGCCTAGCTTGGAGAATTTTGAGCATTACTTTACTAGCATGTGAGATGAGTGCAATTGTGCAGTAGTTTGAGCATTCTTTGGCATTGCCTTTCTTTGGGATTGGAATGAAAACTGACCTTTTCCAGTCCTGTGGCTCCTGCTGAGTTTTCCAAATTTGCTGGCATACTGAGTGCAGCACTTTCACAGAATCATCTTTCAGGATTTGAAAGAGCTCTACTGGAATTCCATCACCTCCACTAGCTTTGTTTGTAGTGATGCTTTCTAAGGCTCACTTGACTTCACATTCCAGGATGTCTGGCTCTAGGTGAGTGATCACACCATCGTGATTATCTGGGTCATGAATATCTTTTTTGTACAGTTCTTCTGTGTATTCTTGCCACCTGTTCTTAATATCTTCTGCTTCTGTTAGGTCCATACCATTTCTGTCCTTTATTGTGTTCATCTTTGCATGAAATGTTCCCTTGGTATCTCCAATTTTCTTGAAAAGATCTCCAGTCTTTCCCATTCTGTTCTTTTCCTCTATTTCTTTGCATTGATCGCTGAAGAAGGCTTTCTTATCTCTTCTTGTTATTCTTTGGCGCTCTGCATTCAGATGCTTATATCTTTCCTTTTTTCCTTTGCTTTTTGCTTCTCTTCTTTTCACAGCCTCCCCAGACAGCCATTTTGCTTTTTTGCATTTCTTTTCCATGGGGATGGTCTTGATCCCTGTCTCCTGTACAATGTCAGGAACCTCTGTCCATAGTTCATCAGGCACTCTATCTATCAGATCTAGTCCCTTAAATCTATTTCTCACTTCCACTGTATAATCATAAGGGATTTGATTTAGGTCATATCTGAATGGTCTAGTGGTTTTCCCTACTTTCTTCAATTTAAGTCTGAATTTGGCAATAAGGAGTTCATGATCTGAGCCACAGTCAGCTCCCGGTCTTGTTTTTGTTGACTGTATAGAGCTTCTCCAACTTTGGCTACAAAGAATATAATCAGTCTGATTTCAGTGTTGACCATCTGGTGATGTCCATGTGTAGAGTCTTCTCTTGTGTTGTTGGAAGGCGGTGTTTGCTATGACCAGTGCATTTTCTTGGCGAAACTCTATTAGTCTTGCCTTGCTTCATTCCGCATTCCAAGGCCAGATTTGCCTGTTACTCTAGGTGTTTCTTGACTTCCTACTTTTGCATTCCAGTCCCCTATATTGAAAAGGACATCTTTTTTGGGTGTTCTAAAAGGTTTTGAAGGTCTTCATGGAACCGTTCAACTTCAGCTTCTTCAGCGTTAGCGGTTGGGGCATAGACTTGGATTACTGTGATACTGAATGGTTTGCCTTGGAAATGAACAGAGATCATTCTGTCGTTTTTGAGATTGCATCCAAGTACTGCACTTCGGACTCCTTTGTTGACCATGCTGGCTACTCCATTTCTTCTGACGGATTCCTGCCCGCAGTAGTAGATATAATGGTCGTCTGAGTTAAATTCACCCATTCCAGTCCATTTTAGTTCGCTGATTCCTAGACTGTCGACATTCACTCTTGCCATCTCTTGTTTGACCACTTCCAATATGCCTTGATTCATGGACCTATCATTCCAGGTTCCTATGAAATATTGCTCTTTACAGCATCAGACCTTGCTTCTATCACCAGTCACATCCACAACTGGGTATTGTTTTTGCTTTGTCTCCATCCCTTCATTCTTTCTGGAGTTATTTCTCCACTGATCTCCAGTAGCATATTGGGCACCTACTGACCTGGGGAGTTCCTCTTTCAGTATCCTATCATTTTGCCTTTTCATACTGTTCATGGGGTTCTCAAGGCAAGAATACTGAAGTGGTTTGCCATTCCCTTCTCCAGTGGACCACATTCTGTCAGATCTCTCCACCATGACCCGCCCATCTTGGGTGGCCCCACAGGCATGGCTTAGTTTCACTGAGTTAGAAAGGCTGTGGTGCTAGTGTGATTAGACTGACTAGTTTTCTGTGAGTATGGTTTCAATGTGTCTGCCCTTTGATGCTCTCTTGCAACACCTACCGTCTTACTTGGGTTTCTCTTACCTTGGACGAGGGGTATCTCCTCACTGCAGCCCCTCCTGACCTTGAACGTGGAATAGCTCCTCTAGGCCCTCCTGCGCCTGCGCAGCCACCGCTGCTTGGACATAGGGTAGCTGCTCTGGGCTGCTCCTGCACTGTCGCAGCCTGGCACTTTTGCCCCTGACCTCGGACGTGCGGTAGCTCCTTTGGCCGCACTAAGTGAGCTGGTTGCAGCTGCCCACGCTAAGTGCTACTATTATTATTTCATAAATGACCCTTTCCTGACAGACAAATGTTCTCACACAGTCTGAAACTGGATGTATAGCACAGTGGTTGAGAGCACAGTCTACTGTCAGGCTCGATGGGTTTGAAGCTTAGCTTGACTGGTTATTAACAATGTGACTTTAAGTACATTATTTGACTTTTCTATACCTCATATTCTTTGCCTATAAAATTGGAATAACAGTAGAAACTCACTCAGAAAGTTGCTGGGAACTGAATAAAATAACCCATATAAAATACTCAATAATGTAAAAATCACAACATTAAGCAACAGAAACCTCAATTAAATAGAGTGAGGAGACCAGAGAGGGGAACTCTCATATCCTGCAATGATAGTAGAGCCCAACAGGAAGAAGAATGACTCCTCTTCTTACCTGACAATAGATCATCCAATGAAAGACTGTCCCAACTCAGCCAATGAAAAGCCATACACTCTTTGTTTACTACAGCCTCCCAACTTCCTTCCCCACTCTATAAAAAGAGTTCTCCTCTTCATTTTTGAGAATGATGCTGAAGCTGAAACTCCAATACTTTGGCCACCTCATGCGAAGAGTTGACTCACTGGAAAAGACTCTGATGCTGGGAGGAATTAAGGGCAGGAGGAGAAGGGGTCAACAGAGGATGAGATGGCTGGATGGCATCACCGACTCGATAGATATGAGTTTGAGTGAACTCTGGGAGTTGGTGATGGACAGGGAGGCCTGGAGTGCTGCAATTCATGGGGTTGCAAAGAGTCAGACATGACTGAGTGACTGAACTGAACTGAACTGAAAATCCAAAGTGAGCACAACTCATATTTATTTATTTCTAAGGCACTATCAGGAAAAGGCAATGGCACCCCAGTCCAGTACTCTTGCCTGGAAAATCCATGGATGGAGGAGCCTGGCAGGCTGTAGTCCTTGGAGTGGCAAAGAGTCAGACATGACTGAGCAACTTCACTTTCACTTTTCACTTTCATGCTTTGGAGAAGGAAACGGCAACCCACTCCAGTGATCTTGCCTGGAGAATCCCAGGGACGGGGAAGCCTGGTGGGCTGCCATCTATGGGGTCGCACAGAGTCGGACATGACTGAAGTGACTTAGCAGCAGCAGCAGCAAGGCACTATCGGATAAGGTAATGGGAACCCACACCAGTATTCTTGCCTGGGAAATCCGATGGACAGAGGAGCCTGGTGGGCTACAGTCCATGAGGTCACAAGGATCGGACACAACTTAGTGACTAAACCAACCAGCCAATTAAATTTTAGTGATGTTGGTGTTTAAAATGCAAGTATTTAGTGATGGTGGTGTTTAAAATGCAAGTATTTAGTGATGTATTTTATGTGGCAAGTTTCTGTAATAAAACATTTCAATGGACGAATTATGACAGTCAGAAAAAAGAAAGGTACTTCAACACTTTTCACCCTTGCTATTGAATCTTGGAGAATTTGACTCAGGGGATACTTGGAACTTGTTGATTATTGTTCTGCTAACCCTTTAAGCAGTTAGTAACTGTAGGCAAAATTATCAAAAGTATTTACAAAAATTAGAGGAAAATATAAGAGAACAATTGAGGACAATAAAAGATTCCTGAAATATCTGAGGGCATATAATAATTTTCTCATGATTTTCTAAATCAGAGATGACACACTGGTATCCAGCAGATGGATTGTAGGCCAGTTATGAGATACTCCCAGGTGGCGCAGTGGTAAAGAATCTGCCTGCCAAGGCAGAAGACGCAAGTGATCCAAGTTCAATCCCTGGGTCAGGAAGATCCCTTGGAGTATGAAATGACAATCCACTCCAGTAGTCTTGCTGGAAAATTCCATGGAGAGAGGAGCCTGGCAGGCTACAGTTCATGGAGTTGCAAAGGGCTGGACACGACTGAGCACGCAGCATGCACGGATGCACATGAGACCTCGATTCCCTCCATCCTCAGAGCAGCCAGGCATGACCTGGGACTAAGGGACCCTGGACTGGTCTCCTGACATCCACCATCTATACAGCACCAGAGAAAGCCAGCTGCAGAGAACATGAAACAGCCCATCATTGACAAAGCACCCATGGAGCTGCTACGGAAGTCTGTTTTCCAGATGTTCTAGGATAGGATTAGCAGACTAAGTTCATATTGGGTGGAAGAGGGTAGGAAGGAAAAAGATAGATCTACAAGAAATACTACCGCACATGCACAAAACTCACAAGTCCATAGAATTTAGTAAGGACGAAAGAATTAGTAAATGAACTAAAGCAGTGTTGTTCATAGAAAAGGACAGATACTAACAAAAAGTAGTTTCAGTAAAATCAAAATTAAAGAGGAAAAACAGAAGAGGTTTAATTGCTCTTATAAGGAAATTCATCCAGGAATTCAACTGACAATGGTTTTATGTCAATTAAATACTTTCTTGATCAATTTCATCTTCATTGGTAAAGTTATGATTGGAATGTTTGTATTCATAAATGAGACTTAGAATGTCTGGGGGAATCAAAACAGGGTAAAAATGGGAAGTAGAGGCTCCACTGAGCACTTAGTGGCACCTGTGAGAACTTGCACAGGGTTTCCCACCCATCCCTGCCAGCATCTCTGCTGGAGACACTGCCTGACCTGTAATCTGGTGTGTCTCAGTCCATTAGCTCGTGCAGGCCATAACTCTCATCAATTCCTCTCTTCCTTTGAATGGTCCTTACTACTGTTCATAAGATAAGTCTTATATTTGAAGTCATACTCCAGTTTTGACTGTTCTTAGACTCAAGTCCTAAAGTCCCTTAATCCATGATTCCAATTTGACCATCAACTTGTTGCACCCAGTCAGAAGAAAAACAGTTAATTCATATTCATAATATATATTCACAGGACAACCTTTGTTTCCTGATTCCTATCCCCAGCTACCTGTTGTTCCATAAAGCCTAGGGCTGGGTGGGTAAGAACAAGAAATAGGATAAATGGAAATGGATGGGTGGTGAGAGTACATGATGAAGTGAGCAGGAGAAAAGATTGGTGATATCTGGTGCCACTTTTCTTTTTTAAAGTCAGAAAACAAGAACATGGGAATAAAAGTACTTGTTTGTACCTATTCTTTATTCACCATGATTTTTGCCCACTCTTTATTAATGTTCTAAGACAATGCATTTTGTTTCACTTGGATTGTCATATGAAAGATCTTTTTTTTTTTAAAAATGGGAACTGAACATGTGGGTTCTGTAACAGTAATCACATTGCTTTAGGTTTAATGAGTCCCATTTTACTGCTTTTGGTGGTGCAGTGGTAAAGACTCCACCTTCCAATGCAGGAGCTGTAAGAGATGTGGGTTTGATATCTGGGTTGGGAAGATTACCTGGAGAAGGAAATGGCAACCCATTCCAGTATTCTTGTCTGGAAAGTTCCGTGGACAAGGAGCCTGGCAGGCTACAGTCCATGGAGTCTCAAAGAGTTGGACATGGCTGAGCACGCACACACATACAGTATAGAAAAGTAAAACCAGAATTTTACAGGTCTTTAGTTTATCCTTATATTTTGTGCTATTTACTATTTTCTAGACATATTTTTTTTGAACACCAGAATATAGGATAGTGCCTAGCACTTAAAAAGGGGTCAATAGGGAATTCCCTGGCAGTCCAGTGGTTAGAACTCCATACTTTCACTGCCAAGGGGCAGGAGACTAAGATCCTGCAAGCTTGTGGCCTGGCAAATAAATAAATAAACAAGGGATTCAATAATCACTTAATAAGTAAATGAATGAATGATGTTTTTACAACTGGACATAATAGACATTCATCATTTCATTTTTGATGAGTATATTGTGGGTTTATATTTACTCACACAGATTGGTAAGCATAGGAAAATAGCTTCAGATTTAGATGAGGACAAACCCCTTTACTTCCTGATATTGTTCCTTCACTCTTTCTTATTTGGAAGACAGTTTGAAAGTGCTTGTTACAAAACAGTCTTCTTAGTGGAAAGTGACTCAAAATGAAGAAGTCTCAGTTCTAGGTCTCCTTTTTACAAAGTCTTACCCAAGAGGAAGTGAGCATGAGGTAAACTGCATAAACTTAAAGTGCCGCAGAGATGAAACGTAAACCAGGAAGAAACATGCCATCAGTATGCTTGATGGGAACACATGTACCATGTGAAGAGACATGACAAAAACAGCCCTCCTTAAATTACTTTTGGCCATAGTGATCACGTTTATTTTAATTTTGCCAGAATATTTCAAGGCACCAAAAGGTGAGTAATTACTATTTACTTTTCCTTTATTAATTTTTTAAAATTATATCATTTAATGGAAAGGCCTTATTTTTGGCTACGAGCTGTGAGTGCTGATGTTCTATGTCTGGAAAGCTAATAAAATGAGATTGTAATTTTAGTTGACTTTTACATGGTACAGTAACCTTACTTACAGTACTTAGGTACTGTAGCATGCAATAATGAAGTGAAAAAAATGAAAAGAAATACTTAAAATCTGTAGTCTCGGTTTCAAACATTGAATTTACAACAATTTCACCATATGATTTTGCTCTTTGAAAGTTTCCTTCAAAACAGCTTTAAATATGCTTTTACATCCTGGAATTACTTTATAAATGAAGTAACATTTACTATGTTAAAAATGCTTGCATTCCTTTCCATTACAACTATTTCACACAAATCGCTTACTGTTACTTTTTTTAAAAAAAGTATAAAATTTTTTTTCAAAATATAGCTAAAATAAGATGGGTAAAAATTTAAGTGGCTGTATACCTGTATATATTTGTAATTAGAGAATAATGGGGTAAAATTATCTCTGTTTATATTTCAGAAAATTGTAATATTGCTGAAACCTAGAGTAGGAAAAGAAATAGATGTAAATTTAAACTACTTTTATATGTCAGTAAGATTTGAAAATATATTAGCATGATTATTGAATGGTAATTATGCTCCCTAGCATTTTATATGGAGAAGGAAATGGCAACCCACTCCAGTGTTCTTGCCTGGAGAATCCCAGGGATGGGGGAGCCTGGTGGGCTGCCGTCTCTGGGGTCGCACAGAGTCGGACACGACTGAAGTGACTTAGCAGCAGCAGCAGCAGTAGCAACTTTTTATAAGAAGAAAAATTAAAAAGAAAATGCTGTATTCTGTTATTAAAAAGTTATCATATGAATTGATTAAAATCAGAGAAAACCTTGTATTTGATGACTTTTTATAATGATTATTGTTGTATATACATATACTAAGTGACTTGATGAATACACTGTTAATTACATTTAGTGACATATTGCAAGGGTTATTTAATGTTGCATATACATGATGTGAAGTAGCAGATAATTTCTTTGCTTAATAAACACTATGAATGTACATTTTGTGAATAATTAAATTTTTCAAATTTCTCTTGGATTTCTGGCATTATGTTGCTTAGATTAAGCCATCATAGCATATATTTTAATTGATCTATTTGGTAATGACTGGTTAGCATTTTGTGACAAGTAACATGTTAAAAGAGCATGTTAAAAATTATTCTTTTGGGGGCAGATATCTTGACAAATAATCTACCATCATTGATAACAACTCTATACTCTCAGTTTCCTAATTGTTTACAGTAGCTTTCAATACTACATTTACTGCCTCCTAAAACTTAAAATAGCCATGTCTCTTTCCCTGGTCCAAGAGCAATGCCGAACTTTTCTCCAACTCTTTTTGGAGTGATGGATTTGAGAATTTTGTTTTGAAAGAACTCTCCTTGGGGCCAACAAACAAAACTATTTGAAAACCACCATTTTGTCCTGATACTGTTTTGTGGTAGCAGGAATTTTGCACATAAGTGATAAGTTGATTAGGCAAAATGTTTTACACATATGATAGTATAATAATAATGCTTTATATTTCAGAACGGTTTATGGATCACCAGGAGCAAATTTATATAGACTCATTTTATACAGTTCTATATTGATTAAACTAAGGATGCATAAGTATTTTGTCTTTTTTTTTGGTGGCAATTTTTAACCACAACAATAGCTCCTTATGAAATGAGTTGACTTGTTAACCAAAGTATCTTGCAAAATAAGCTATTTAGTAAGAATATTTAGATGGTAAGATAAGAGTGTTCTGCTGCTGCTGCTGCTAAGTCGCTTCAGTCATATTCAGCTTTGTGCGACCCCATAGACGGCAGCCCACCAGGCTTCCCCGTCCCTGGGATTATCCAGGCAAGAACACTGGAGTGGGTTGCCATTTCCTTCTCCAATGCATGAAAATGAAAAGTGAAAGTGAAGTTGCTCAGTCGTGTCCAACTCCTAGCGACCCCATAGACTGCAGCCCACCAGGCTCCTCTGTCCATGCGATTTTCCAGGCAAGAGTACTGGAGTGGGGTGCCTCTAGAAGTACTAAAATTAACCTTGAGAGTTTCTCCTGTAGTCTTACTCTCCCTATCAGTTACTTGTGTCTCTTTTTCATTCTTATGTTCTATTCACTTTAATATCTAAGGTAAATATTATAAAATGATTTTTACTTATAAATTATTTACTGATACACTGTCTTTAGCATGTCAAATGAATTCAAAAGGAATCTTAATGAGGAATAATGTATTCACTAGGTTTAATAGATTTTATTTCAAAATAATAAGCCCTCTGAAGACCTAAGTTAAAAATAGAGCACTCTGTTTGATCATTTTTCATTAAGAATGTATCTGAGTCTCTGAATAATCATTACTCAGAATATTCAATTATTATAATTACATAGTATAAGCTATTTAGTCTAACTTCTTTGGAAGGGGAACTTCTTTAATGGTATTTGGGACTTGTAATAACTCCGCATCGGTATTCACTGGCAAGAGAGCATATTCTAGCTTTCAGTTTATTGGAAACACATCTCACACTAAGACATAGTAGTTAATATAATGGTTTCATACTCTTATATTGCGTTAGATGATAACAAAGATACAAAAGGGTGTGGATATATTTTTATTCAGAGCTTCTTGAAGTTGAGAAAACTGGGTTGTTCCAAACAAGAGACATTTTATTAACCCACTTTGGGTGGATTTACAGTCTTTAAGAGAAACAGAGCTCTGGTTAACTCATATAAATCTCAGTGATCTTTTATTTATTTGTTCATTCACTGATGAGTAGTGTCTAACAGTACAGGAACCCAAGGCTACAAAAATGAAAGGTAATTCTTCCTTCAAAAAATTTTCAGTCAAGGGGAGGACTGACTGATAAATAATTAAATACAATACTGTAATAATGAAAATAGCAATATAAAAGACACAATGGGAACATAAAAGTTGCTTCCAGTCCTCTCTGGGGGAGGGCGTTTCTTCATTTTTATTCACAAAACAAAACAACTGTCAGAGTTCTAATGATCAATTAATATTTCTCCTTAGCTATGTTAGAAGCACTTTCTAAAAGAAGGAATTGTTACTGATTTTCAAATAAAATGTATTCATACTGATATCTCAGAAACTCTCGAAGCCAGAAATTATAGAGTTATGTGAGTATATTCCAGATTGTGGTGAAGAGGACAAGGAATAGCACAGATGAAAACACCACAGACCTAATTTTATTTGTTGTTTTGACTTCTTCTCTTACTTTTAGGCGTCAAACTCACATATACTATGTTTATCAGCTTTTATTTTCCTTCCATTTCATATTTTCTGATGGAAATGGCAGTATGGTGAGCAGTGAAATTGAAGAAAACAAAGGATGCAAGAACTTTAAATACCTATAAAGGACAGGATAAACCCTGAAGTATATGAGCATATATTCATATTACTTATGTCTTTATTATAACTGTAATTATTTTGGAAAATTATTATCCTAGTCCTTAAAATATATGTCCTTATTTTCTTATTGGTTTCCAATCAGGTTTGGAATATAATCATGACCATTTAAAAAAGGTTAAAAAGTACATATTTATGCATACATCAGTTCAGTTCAGTTCAGTCGCTCAGTTGTGTCCGACTCTTTGCGACTCCATGAATCGCAGCATGCCAGGCCTCCCTGTCCATCACCAACTCCTGGAGTCCACTCAAACCCATGTCTGTAGAGTCAGAGATGCCATCCAGCCATCTCATCCTCTGTCGTCCCCTTCTCCTCCTGCCTTCAATCCCTCCTAGCATCAGAGTCCTTTCCAATGAGTCAATTCTTCACTTGAGGTGGCCAAAGTATTGGAGTTTCAGCTTTAGCATCATTCCTTCCAATGAACACTCAGGACTGATCTCCTTTAGAATGGACTGGTTGGATCTCCTTGCAGTCCAAGGGACTCTCAAGAGGCTTCTCCAACACCACAGTTCAAAAGCACCAATTCTTCGGCTTCAGCTTTCTTCACAGTCCAACTCTCACATCCATACATGACCACAGGAAAAACCATAGCCTTGACTAGACGGACCTTTTTTGGCAAAGTAATGTCTCTGCTTTTCAATATGCTGTCTAGGTTGGTCATAACTTTCCTTCCAAGGAGTAAGTGTCTTTTAATTTCATGGCTGCAATCATCACCTGCAGTGATTTTGGAGCCCCCCAAAATAAAGTCTGACACTGTTTCCACTGTTTCCCCATCTACTTCCCATGAAGTGATGGGACCAAATGCCATGATCGTAGTTTTTATACTATCCTTGGAGGAGGGAATCACAACCCACTCCGGTATTCTTGCCAGGAGAATCCCATGGACAGAGGAGCCTGGCAGGCTACAGTCCATGGCATCACAAAGAGTCAGACACTACTGAAGCGACTTGGCACAGCACAGCATACACATATTATATACCAAATACTTTTACATATAATAATTATTTTAGCTTATTAAATACTTCAACTTATTAATGGTGAAGTGTTGTTCTCAAGAGAGACTGCTTTGAAAATCTTTGGGAAGAAAGAATAAATCTAGATAGATAAATTTACTTTGTTGTAAGATTTTATTTCTTGCTGAATTTTCTGAATCATTATAGTTTTTAAATAGCTACTAATGGACATGGATTCATATATATATATCTTAGACATACATAATGGCAAAAAGAAATATTAATAATGCTTTTCACTGCTTGGGCAGAACTGGCCTTATTCTCTCATAGGCTAGGTTACAATACCAACAACCCTTGCTTGGGAAGCTTTCTAACTACTTGTCTCATTCATTTGCCTTTGTAGATAAATGTTCTCTCTGAATATCTTGTATCTGCCACATTAAAAGGCATTCAATGAGTATTTGTGACTAAGTGAAATTTCTGAGTCATAAAGGAAATAAAAAATATTATAAAGAAAATTAAAATGCTTTCTGAAAGGAAGCATTTCTCATCAGGCCCTCACAACCATCTCTTGATTTAGGTAGGCCAGGCATTATTATCCTCATCTTACTTTTTCGGGGGGGCCACACTACACAGTGGTAAAGAATCTGCCTGCAATGCAGGAGACCTGGGTTCGATCCCTGGGTTGGGAAGATCCCTTGGAGAAGGGAAAGGCTACCCACTCCAGTATTCTGGCCTGGAGAATTCCAGGGACTGTACAGTCCATGGGGTTGCAAAGAGTCTGAGCAACTTTCACACAGCTTATGGGATCTTAGTTCCCTGACCAGGGATAAAAACTGAACCACCTGCAGTGGAAGCACAGAGTCCTAACCACCATCAGGGGACCCCTTCATCTTACATTTTTGAAACCTAACATTTCACCACAAACCTTGAACTTTTAGGCTGCGTAGCCTCTGAAATTTTTTTCACAGAATCTTTTACTTAAAAGACATGCATCTCTTTACCTTGAATCATTTTTCTGCTATTGTTCCCCCAATGGAGAATTCCATAGTGCGGGATATGATAAAAATGGCAGGTATTTAGAAGAAAGTTTATAGTTTTAAATTCTTTGATATAAGAAAAGTGAGATAAACCCAAGGTAAGTAGAAGGCAGGAAATAATAAAGACAAAAGCAAAAGTCAATGAAATTGACCTGATATGAGATGAAAGAAAGGATCAATAAAGTCAAAAGTTGGTTCTTTAGAAAGTCTAATTGAATGGAAACACCTCTGGAATGCTTGATGTTTCAGTTTCTTATGGGTTCTGTACAAATGACCACAAACAGTAGCATCAAACAGCACCAATATATTATCTAGAGTTCTCTAAGTAGAAATCCAGCAGAGGTCTCACTGGGCTAAAATAAAAGTGTTAGTAGGGCTAAATTCTTCTCAGAGGCTCTAGGAAAGAATACCTTTATTTTCTTGTCTTTTCTACCTCCTAGAAGCTGCCTGCTTTCCTTCGCTTGTGGCTTCTTCCCACCTTCAAAGCCAGTGATGGCCTGTTGAGTTTTTCTTGCATCTGAACCACATGTGTGATTACATTATGCCTACCCATATAATTCAGGATAATTTCTCTATTTTATTTTATTTATTTAATTAATTAATTTTTTTAACCACACCATGCGGCATGTGGAATCTTTGTTCCCTGACCAGGGATTGAACCAGTGGCCCCTGCAGTAGAAGAAGGGACCACCATTCTTAACCACTGGACCACGAGGGAAGTTCCAATTTCTCTATTTTAAGAACAGTTCATTAGCAACTTGAATTCCATTTTTTGACTCAATTCTTCTTTGCCATGTCATGTAATATACTCACAGGGTCTGGGAATAAGGATGTGGATATCTTAGGGAGGCCATTATTCTGCCTGCTAAAACTGAATAATCAAAAAAGAGAAGGCACAATAACTAACTTAGGAATGAAAAAGAGACATAGAAATTAAAACTATAATGAGATTATTATGAATAGCTGTAAGTCAATAAATTTAAAACATAAAGACACATTTCTAGAAAAATATAACTTATCAGAACTCACTTGGGAAGAAATGGAAAATCCAAGAATTGTAGAATAATTAAGAAAATTGACGAATGGTTTGATTTTCCCTGAAAAATCACTTGGTTCAGATGTTTTTATATGTAAGTTCTGCCAAACTTCCAATAAATAAATTGAATAGATAAATGTAATTTGTTAAAAACCATTTCAAAAAATATAAAAAGGGAAACCTTTTCTAATTTATTAAAAAATTTTAAAAATTTTATTTATTTCTTGTCTTTTCTACCTCCTAGAAGCTGCCTGCTTTCCTTCGCTTGTGGCTTCTTCCCACCTTCAAAGCCAGTGATGGCCTGTTGAATTTTTCTCGCATCTGAATCACATGTATGATTACATTATGCCTACCCATATAATCCAGGACATTGTTGCTGGGACATTGTTGCTGCATGCGGGCTTTCTCTAGCTGCAGCGAGTGGGGCCTCCTCTCTAGTTGCAGTGTGTGGGCTTATCATTGTGGTGGCGTCTCTTGTCGTGGAGCACAGGCTCTAGCGCAGGTGGGCTTCAGTAGCTGGCACTCCCAGGCTCTAGAGCACAGGTTCAGTAGTTGCGGCGCATGGGCTTATTTGCTCCGTGGCACGTGGGATCCTCCTGGACAAGGGGTGGAACCCATGTCTCCTGCATTGGTAGGTGGATTCTTTGCCACTGAGCCATCAGGGGAGCTCTCCAGTTTGTTTGTTTATTGTCTGGGCTGGGTCTTTTGTTGCTTGGACTTTCTAGTTGTGGCAAGCAGGGGCTACTCTCTAGTTGTGGTGCGCAGGCTTCTCATTGAGGTTGCTTTCTCATTGTGGAGCATGAGCTCTAGGGCACTCAGGCTTCTCCGGTTACAGCATGTGGGTTTGGTAGTTGCGGCTCCCTGGCTCCAGAGCACAGGCTTAATAGTGTGGTGCACTGGCTTAGTTGCTCCAAGGCATGTGGGATCATCCTAAATCAGGGATTGAACCTGTGTCTTCTGCATTGGCAGAAGCCCCTCCAATTTATTTTTCAAGGCTAGTGTATCTTAGTGTTCAAACCTAACAAAGACAGTACAAAAAAGGCAACTTTAGAGCCAATCTCATTTATAAACATCGATTAAAAACCTTTAAACAAAACATTAAGAATCTGATTGCAGCAATGTATAAAAATGATCAAATTAGATTTATTCCTGGAATGCAAGATTGAGTTAGCATTAGAAAATCTAATAATGTAATTCACTATATTAACTGATTAGAGAAGAAAGCCTATATAATCATCTCAATACTTGTTGAAAGAGCACTCAATTAATATATTCAACAGTCTTTATCATTAAAAACTCAGCAAACTAGGAATAGAAAAGAACCTTCTTAAAGTGAAATGGGATATCTGAAAATGATTATATATCAGTCTCAGTAATGAATATCATAAGCATTCTTCTTAAGATCAGGAGCAAACAAGGATGTCCATCTCAACACTTCTATTCATCGTGGTACTGGAGGTCCTAGTCAGTGCAGTAAGACAACCAAAAGAAATAAAATGTGTAAGGAGTGAAAAGCAAGAAATAAAGTTGCAATTATTTGCAGTAAATTAACATATTTATGGTCTTCCCTAGTGGCTCAGTGGTAAAAAATCCACCTACCAATGCAGGAGACAAGGTTCAATCCCTGGGTCAGGAAGATCCCTTGGAGAAGGAAATGGCAACCCACTCCCGTATTCTTGCCTGGAGAATCCCATAGACGGAGAAGCCTGGAGGGCTAGTCAATGGGGTCACAAAGAGACAGACACAACTTAGCAACTGAGCGCAAGCACAAAACATATCTATATAGAAAACTCAAAAGATTTATAGGAAAAATTAAAATTAATAAGGAAGTTTACAAAGTGATAAGAAATAAAAAATTTATATTCAAGAGTCAATTGTACATCCATCTACCGCTAACAAACAGAAAACATATTTCTTAAAAAATACTGTTGGCAATAGCAACAAAAATTAAGGTACCTAGGAGGAAATCTAGCAAAAGATGTATGGGACCTTGATGGTGAAAATTTGGAAATTTTATTAGAAGATATCAAAGAAGACCTATAAAAGTAGAGAGTAAGAAAGGAAGAAAGAGTGATAGGAGTAACTCAATGTCATATCTTTCTTCTCCAATTGATTTTGAGATTCAAGTCAGAATCACAACTGGGTTTTTCACCAAACTTAATAAGCTGATTCTAAAATTTATTGGAAAGAACAAAGGATCAAGAATCACTAAGACATTCCCAAAGAAAATGAACAAGGTTAGTGGATTTTTCCTATGAGTTATAAACACTTCCCTGGTGGCTCAGACGGTAAAGAATCCACCTGCAATGTGGGAGACCTGGATTCCATCCCTGGGTCAGGAAGATCCCCTGGAGAAGGGAAAGGCTACCCACTCCCAGCATTCTTGCCTGGAGAATCCCCATGGACAGAGGAGCATGGTGGGTCCATGGGGTCGCAAAGAGTTGGACACAACTGAAGGGACTAAGCACACATAAAAGCTTTATAAAGCAAAAGTAATTAAGTCCATCAGATGTCTTTGCCAAGAGAAGAAAAAATTTGGAACCCGGAAATACAGTCATACATACATACATGAATATTTGATAGATTATAGAGATGTCATTACAGATAGTGGGGAAAAGATAGACTACTTAATAATTGCTAGGACAATTGATTATCACATGTGGAAAAAATTAACTTGGTTTCTTATTTTGTACTGTCTTAATTCTAGATAGATTAAGAGTTTACACATAAAAAGCAGAACTTCAAAACTTTTAGACGAAAATGTGAATGAAAATCTTTTTAAAAGAGAAAGATTTCTTAAACAAGATGCAAAGCACAATTGTAAAGAAAATGATAAATTTAAAGTGTTTTAAAAACACTCAAATTAAGAGCTTCCTTTAACTAAAAGATCATAAAGAAAATGAAAAAACAAGGTACAAATGATGAGACGATATCTTGATAAAAATGCAAATAACTTCTTAAAATTTCAAAAAGTTTAAAAACTCCTAAACATTAATAAGAAAATGAAAAACAATCTATTAGAGAAACAGAAAAAGTAGGAACTTTTAAACCATGATAAGATTCCACTTCACATTCAACAAATTGTCAAACTTGAAAAGCTTTGGCTAAGATATGTGTCAATGAGAACCTTTCTACACTGCAGGTGGGAAGATAAATTGGTACAACTTCTTTGTATAATGATTTGACATTTTCTAGTGAAATTAAAGATGAGCATACTGAATACCTGGCAATTCATTCAGTATGTATGCTAGAGAAACTTCTGTAAGTGCGTACTAGGAGATATGTTCATGAATATTCATAGTAGTGTTATTTAAAAATAAACTTAATTGAGATATAATTTACATATGATAAAATGTGCCACTTTTAAGTGTAAAGTTGAGGTTTGACAAATTTTTACAGCAGTGTAACTACCACCACAATCAAGATATGAGCCTTACCAGCATCTCTAAGATGTCCCTCATTCTCCTTTGTAAAAGAACCCTTCTCCCACTAACAATACTGTTTTCCATTTTCTAGAATTTTCATATAAAATGGAATCACATTAGTATGTAGTGAATTGTATCTGGCTGCTTTCCCTTGGCATAAAGCATTTGAGATTCTTCCATGTTGTTGTTTGTATCAGTACATTCTTCCTTTTTGTTGCTGCATAGTATTTCATTATGTGGATTTGTCAGGAATTATTTATATATTCACTAGTTGTTGGTCGTTCGGGTTGTTTCCAGTTCTTGGCCGTTATAAATTTCACAAGTGCCATGAAGCTTCCTATACAGGTGTTTGTGTGGACATATGTTTTTATTTCTCTCTTGTAGATTCCTAGAATTATTGGGTCATGTGCTAAGTGTATGGTTAACTTAAAGAATATAAAAATATCTTCCAAAGTGATTGGAAGATGTGTTATCTACCAACAACACATGAGAGTTATGGGTCAAAGCAATATTATCCAGGACAGCAAAAATAGAAACACCCCAAATGCTCAGTCAGAAGAATATATACATAAATTGTAGTATATTCTTTCAAAGATACCACAAATAATTAGTACAGCAATATGCAGCAACACTACTAAAACACATTAAGCAAAAAAAGCGAGTCATAGATGAATACCTACAGTATAGTCCCTATATATGGAGAAGGCAGTGGCCCCCCACTCCAGTACTCTCGCCTGGGAAATCCCATGGATGGAGGAGCCTGGTGGGCTGCAGTCCATGGGGTCACTAAGAGTCAGACACGACTGAGCGACTTCACTTTCACTTTTCACTTTCATGCTTTGGAGAAGGAAGTGGCAACCCACTCCAGTGTTCTTGCCTGGAGAATCCCAGGGAGGGGGGAGCCTGGTGGGCTGCCGTCTATGGGGTCGCACAGAGTCAGACAGGACTGAAGCACTGAAGAGACTTCGCAGCAGCGGCAATCCCTATATATGTATATAATTTGCTAATGAAACGATGTTATTTAGGAATATATACATTTTGGAAAGACTCTAAGATGAAGCAAAGGAGTGATAAACACATTTTCATGATGGTGTTTAAACTCTGGAAAAGAAGGAGTGTGTAGGGTGGGATAGGGTACTTCAGAGATGTTGCTAATATTCTGCTTCTTAATCTGTGTAATAGATACATGGGTGATCGTTTATTTTTATTATTCTTTAACTGGAGCAATATATTTTATTTTAATATATACTTATATATGATAAATATTTATAATAAAAGTTCAAAAAGTAAATAAAGATAGTTCATGTTTTTGTTGCTTTTCTTTAAAAAGAAAAAATAATTGACTTGGCCTTTGTCCTATACTGTAACTTATTTTCCTAATTCTACTTAGTATTCTATATCATTACCTTGAGAGATTACAGTCTTAGTACTAGAGTAATTCTGGTATGCATTTTTCTATCCCTGGAAGTGAGAATTTAGATGTCTGACTCTCAGCAATATTAATAGCGGTAGTTAAATTCATAAATCCTTGCTCATGAAGATGAGATTATGACCCACAATAACAAAATATGATTGAGTAGAATTCATTTATTTCTTAAAATTATACTAGGAAAGGATGTGTCCTATATTTATTTCTTTCCTAATTGAATTATTTAAAACTAAGATTAGGAACCCATCATAAAATGACCTCATAGCCAAATATAAAGGATATACCATCAATTCTAGAAAGCCCAGGTTGTCATTTATTGGATAAGAAGACTGCAATACTGACAGCTAAAATTTCTCTATCTCCCTTCTAGGTTATAATATAAGAATATCAAGTTCAAGAAGTTGAAAATTTCATAAGATGAAAAGCATCAGTGAGGAAAATGGAGAGAGGGCAAGAAATACATTTTTCGTGTGTCTTAGTAACACAGAAAAGCCATAAACTACAGATTTGCATCAGATAGTGAATTCCTATCATCTTACTGGAACAGTTATTGAAGACAATTTTTTTAAATTGTTATTAATTCAATTATAGCTTTGTTTAGAAATATATTGAAACATAACAAAACTGTATATTTGAGTAAAATACAATCTATGCCTCCCCAAACTTTTATAGCAACTCAAGTATGAAATGTGTTTATAGCTGAAAATTACCTTTGAAATATTACAGAAACAATTTCAAACACAGGGGGCTAGAAAATGAGCCTTTAATTTATTAAATCATCAAAATATAATCATCAGTAATGAAACAATTATAAGATTACGATCAAAGTACAAATTCCACAAGTAAAAAATGTGCCTTAATATTAATCAATAGTTTCATTTTATTTTAAGTTTGAATCAGGATGTATGACTAGGAGAAATCACTCTTAAAAATGAAGCAATTCTTTCATTGTGCTCCATATTATTTACAAAAAATTTTAAATGTGATTATGATTATGAAAAATGGTAAAAAAGACACATAAAGATGGAATTGAACATGTCAATTATCAATATTTTCTCATCCTAGTAAATAGCTGTCAAACTGAGAGTATCTGAAAGAGAAGTTACCTATTCCTTAGTTCATCATTACTGCTACATAGGGATTCCCAATTTTTACATGGTGAGCTTTAATTACTTGTGTGGATTAAATCTTAATCCATCATAAATAAAGGATAAATTTTTAATTTTTACTTTGGGATATGGGCTTGTATTTTAATAATATATACTTGTTTTCATATATATTGTATCATTTGATGCTACTATAACCCCACAAGATTTGCAGGATCTGGTTATTATCTCTATTTTGCTAATGAGAAAATGAGACTTGTGGAGATGAAGTGAATTGTTCAAGTGTCTCAGTTAATAACAGATATAGCACTAGAGTCTTTGTCTTTTGCTTTAAAATCAGTCTTCTTTCTATTAGGCCATTAATTCTACATCTGATACTTGTCTGTAGACAAAATATAAAAATTATGATGTCATCTATTAAATTTCATCTTTGGAGATTCAAGTAGGTTGAATAATGGTTGCCCAAAGATATTAGGTGTCAGTTCCTGGGAACCTGTAAAAGTTGCCTTGTAAGTAAAAAGGGTCTCTATAGATGTGGTTAATTTTAGGATCTTGAGATGGGGAGATTATCCTGCCATATGCAGGTGGGATCTACATCTAACTGCAAGTTTCAGTATGAGAGAGAGGCAGAGGGAGATCTGATACAGACAGAGGGCAGAAGATGAAGATATAGGGAAGAAGGCAATGTGACCACAAAAGCAGAGATGAGCGCTGTGGTCACAGCAAAGGAATGCCAGCAGTCTCCCTGAACTGGAAGAGGTGCGAGGAACAGATTCTTTCTTCGGGTCTTCAGAGGGAGTGTGCTCCTGGGAACATCTGAAGTTTAGACCAGTGCCGGGAGCCAGCATGAGGAATCCCACCCGTGACAAGGTCATGCGGCAGAGGCCTTGATGGGCAAGGTGAATCAGGCCTCAGGGTTTCCCCCGGGTATTTCCTGAGCAGGCACCCCCCAAAATAAGAATCTGCCTGCCTTATTATACTTTTCTACTTTTCTGACACTCTCTGGAAAAAGTTAATTCAGGGCTTCAGTCTCCTGCAAAAGAATGTCCCGGCTTAAAACCCCCTCTGATAACTCTCTAACTTGCCTAACAGGTTCCCCCGGACCTTTTACAGCTTGTGAATTGCTTACAGCCCCGAGAGGCACTAAGCTTAAAGCATCTTAAAGATACAGAGCTTTTTCTAAAGAGCTAAAAATCATATTGGTGACGGGTTTTCACTGTTGACTCAATGATTGCTGCCAGGCCTCCATATTCTTTATCTTTGAGGCACCTGGGAGGATGTTAATCAATGTAAACGGGATATAGAAAAAGATATATAATAGTTTTGATGTTAGCAACACTGGACTTTTGAGTTAATTACTTTTCTTTTGTTATAAATCACTGTACTCCTTTTACTTGTTATAAATTGCTGTATCTTTGCTATGTAAGAATGTAACTTTATTTAGTGTTTTCTGAGAGTGGCACCAGACTTTGGAAAGATCAACACAAATAAGTCTTCTGGTTGACAAACCCTTATCAGAAAAAGGGCTGTAAAATGTTAATTGGCCCTTTTGGCCAGAAGATGATGTAAATTACCTAAGACAGATATGCAGAGAGAAAAGCCT
The DNA here is from genome assembly GCF_023091745.1 of Budorcas taxicolor. Classification (NCBI taxonomy): domain Eukaryota; kingdom Metazoa; phylum Chordata; class Mammalia; order Artiodactyla; family Bovidae; genus Budorcas; species Budorcas taxicolor. Next base: position 58,674,260 of record NC_068915.1, on the reverse strand, counting down.
GGTTTTGATAAGAGTCTGGGCTGCTAACGCTGCATAATTTTGTATTACCCATAGATCTCTATGTACAATCAAAAAGGTATAAAAGGCCTTTCTAGACAATAGAGGCCGGGCCAGTCATTGGAAAGACTGGTTTCCCCTGTGTCTCCTCTTTACTCTAATTTCAGGCTGAATTTCCATCTGGGCGTGGAGGCTCGCCATGTCTGCTTACTTGTCCCGGCTTCTAAGATCCATGAAAGAGGGAGCCCAAGGCGGGACACTCTCTGATATTCAAACGGACGCCAGTGGCCTAACATAGATGGTGCAAGCTCCTTGTCTGGAACTTTATTGGCTTTCCACGTAAACCAAGTTATTCAGCCTCTTTTCTCCACTTAATTTTCCTACTACACTATTTCTTCCTAATCTAATCTTATATTTATAAATAAATAAGTTTTTTCCTTGCCAACGCCGTCCCCGCTTCAAATTCCCTGGATCCACCGGGACTGGACCTCAGCAGACCAGTATAACTGTCATTGAACTTTTCACTTTCAGAACTGTAAAAGAATAAATTTCTCTTGTTTTAAGCCAGCAAGATTGTACTAATTTGTTACAGCAGCCTTCAGAAATGAGTACAGAGATTCTGTTCAGGTTTTCCATTCCCTGTTCAACTCCATGCAATTCATGTGAGACTCTATTTTGAAACATGGATTCAGAGGAAAAGAAGGTTTGTCCATTAAAACTTTCTTAGAAGAGAAAATGGTTAAAATGTTAGGATTTCCAAGAACTTATCAGCAAAGACTTCTCTTCTCTGAACATTAATAGGGAGTGTTGACAAATTTTTAATAAGAAATATTTAAACACAGTAGATATTATTGTTTCATGTGAAAACAAAGTCCTGCTGCTGATAAACTCAAATATACTGATCTACCTAAGATAACTGAGCAGTATATTGGGTATTTATCTGAATGCCAAAACCTCAAAATTTCATAGTCAAAAATTTGTTTTTCTTTGTAGGAAACATGTTGGAACTATCATGTCTGGAATTATATTTACAGCAGAATTTCAGCTATTCATTCTTCTCTACAAATGCTTCTTTTGTGACCTTTCTGCAACCAATAAGAGAAACTCAGACTATTACAGGAATCTTTCTAAATCACTCCAACTTTCAAAACTTCACCAGGATTTGCCGAGATATCACAAGTAAACTCAAGACGTGCTTCTCATGTTTGGCTTGTGAGTCCAAAGGAAACACTGATTTTATTTTTCAGGAACAAACATCAAAAGGTAAATATGTAAGAAAAGTGAGAACAAAATTTATCAAGGATAAATAACCTTATTCTGTGAAAAAAAAGTATTAATAATATATTCTAAGTCCAGTGGCCCTGAAACACTCAGCTGTGTGGTGCTTGATGAATGACTTACAGGCTTTGGGACAGTAACTTGTTCTTGGTTTACTTTGATTTATCAAAAACAAAATATCCATTCTTAAAATACATCAAAATGCAGCTATAATCCATGTACATTTGATAGCTAAAGGATTATTTAGCATGCTCTCTTCAAAAGTACTGAAAAAATTCTAAATAAACTTGTAGGTTCTCATATAAAATCATATTTGGATTCCCCAAGGAGTCACTGAATCCTCAATGCATTTGTACCTATTCCTGTCTAATATTCATCCACTGTTCATGAATTGTCTTTTTACTTGTTTAACTATCCAGTGAGCCTCTCAAGGGCAGGAATCCTGTCTTTGTTCACGATGATATTTCTAAATCTTAGTATAATGTCTGAACTGAGGCACTTAAAAGATACTTGTTTAATGAATGAATAAACAAATAAAAGAATAATTATGTATTATTCTATCTAATCAAACCTTGCATTTATTATCACTGAGAAATTAAATAATTAATTTACAGCTATGAAATACACTGGTGGCCCCAAGCCCAAGCATCAAATTTAGTGCTTATACCTGTTCAGTGAGATTGCTTGCTGGGCACCCGCAAACTGGCATTTTTCCCATTCTTTCAAAATGGAAACAAAATTTCTTGGCACTGACTTCAGATAAAGTACAATAGGCAAGTCTTTTTTCTAAGAATCTGCCTGCAGTGCAGGAGACACAGGAGACAGTGATTTGATCCCTGGGTTGGGAAGATCCCCTGGAGAAGGAAATGGCAATCCACTCCAGTATTCTTGCCTGGGAAATCGCATGGACAGAGGAGCCCGGCAGGCTACAGTCCATGGGGTCCCAAAGAATCAGATATGACTGAGCGACTAAGCACATACACACACATTCAAGTAACCCTGTAACTATTGCAGCCTTCTGGGTCAAATGCACCAGAAAGCAATTTGGGGAAATACCTTCATCATGATAGAGAACAATGAAGTGTTTTAAGAACTGAAGCTCACAGATTCTGCTTCTCTGCCTCCTTGAAAAGTAAAGCAGTGCATTGATAAGTTATTCTAGTTGCTATGGCTGTGTAGCAATCACCCCCAAACTTAGCAGCTCTAACAACAGCAATCATTTAACTTTTTTCTTTCTTCTTTCCTTCCTTCCTTTCTTTCTCTCTCTCTTTTTTTTCTGGGTCAGGAATTCAGAATGGGCATAACTGGGCATTTCTGGCTTGCAGCATTTCATACTGCTGGAGTTAGACAGTGATTGGAGCTAACACAGGAGTGGGCTAGAGCAGCTACAGGCAAGCTGGGCATTTCTCTCTCTTCTTGTAGTCTCAGAGTTTTTCTATGTGGTCTTTCTTTTTGGGCTAGCTTTGGCTTCCTCACAGCATGGTGGCTTTAAGTTGTTGTTACTTAGTGGCCCAAGGCTCCACCGTTAGGGATCCAAAAAACAAGGTAGAAATTGCTTCGTATTTTCTGGCCTTATCATACGATGTAATTTTCTCTGCATTTGATTGGTTCAGTTCAGTTCAGTTGCTCAGTCGTGTCCGACTCTTTGCGACCCCATGAATCGCAGCACGCCAGGCCTCCCTGTCCATCACCAACTCCCGGAGTTCACTCAGACTCACGTCCATCGAGTCCGTGATGCCATCCAGCCATCTCATCCTCTGTCGTCCCCTTCTCCTCCTGCCCCTAATCCCTCCCAGCATCAGAGTCTTTTCCAATGAGTCAACTCTTCACATGAGGTGGCCAAAGTACTGGAGCTTCAGCTTTAGCATCATTCCCTCCAAAGAAATACCAGGGCTGATCTCCTTCAGAATGGACTGGTTGGATCTCCTTACAGTCCAAGGGACTCTCAAGAGTCTTCTCCAACACCACAGTTCAAAAGCATCCATTCTTCGGTGCTCAGCCTTCTTCACAGTCCAACTCTCACATCATGACTACTGGAAAAACCATAGCCTTGACTAGACAGACCTTAGTCGGCAAAGTAATGTCTCTGCTTTTGAATATGCTATCTAGGTTGGTCATAACTTTTCTTCCAAGGAGTAAGCGTCCTTTAATTTCATGGCTGCAGTCACCATCTGCAGTGATTTTGGAGCCCCCCAAAATAAAGTCTGACACTGTTTCCACTGTTTCCCTATCTATATTGAGTAGGTAAATCCTTTCATAGAGATTCAAAGGGAAAAGTATTAGACTCCATTTATTTATGGTGGAGTGGCAAAGTTTTAGGTTAACATGTGTGTTACAGGTTGAATTATATTGGAGTTCTAACCTCAGTATCTCAGAATATGCCGTTATTTGGAAATAGGGTTGTTGCAGATGTAAGTAGTTCAGTTTAATGTGTTACAGTGTTAGTCGCTCAGTCGTGTCTGACTCTTTGCCACCCTACGGTCTGCAGCCTGCCAGGCTCCTCTGTCCATGGAATTCTCCAGGCAAGAATACTCGCGTGGGTAACCATTCCCTTCTCTAAGGGATCTTCTCAACCCAAGGATTGAACCTGGGTCTCCTGCATTGCAGGCAGATTCTTTACCGTCTGAGCCACCAGGGAAACCCATGGGTAAAGTCATTAGGGTGGGCCCTAATTCAATATGACCGGCATCCTGATTAAAAAAAAAATGGTGGGGGTGGGGATTTGAGAGAGATCAGGGTGATGTTCTACACGACAAGGAACACTGAAGACTGCCACCAAACCACCAGAAGCTAGAAGGGAAGCGTGGACAGATTTTTCCTCACAGCCTTCAGAAGGAAGCAACCTTGTCAACACTTTAATCTTGAAAGTGTAGCTTCCAGAACTGTGAGACAATACATTTCTATTGTGTAAGTCACCAGTTTATGGTACTTTGTTATGACAGCCCTAGTATAATGTGGGATGGGAAATAATGCTGTGACCATTTTGGTAAATATAACCTGTCCCACAAGTCATCAGGGAAATTTTTTTTTTCCTTTGAGAGGCTCCAAGTGTATTTCAATTTCACCTTGTTTTCATACTCTTAAAAAAATGTGAGCACTATAATTGTTACTTTTAGGCTGATAATTTCTTGTTTCTACTCTTTTCTTATTGTATAGGAAGGAAGAGATTTAGCTTTGAGCTGTGTGTGTTTTCTTACTATGTACTACTGTTTTTGTGCGTGTGAATAACATTTTGTTAATCTCTTTCTAGTTCTTTTCATGACAGGATCAATGGAAGTGAAGTCAAATAATTTTCACTCACCTTGTCAACATTTTAACTTCACTGTAACTCCTACGGTTGACCACCTGGAGGAATATAATCTTACCTATAATCTAAAAACCCACACTGGAAGGTCAGCAATCAAGGAGGAAGATCCAACTGAGGCAACATCTATAAACCATACTTGTAGAATTATGGAACACCCACATAATTGTATAAACATTTCTTTCCATTTAGAAATGGATGCAAAAAGTAAGTTTTTAAGGAAATTAGTGGGAAAAGGAGAGTAGAATACAGACACAAAATTAAGTAAGGGCTATCATGTAAGCTTCACTTTAAGTTGAATAGTTGAAGAATTTTATTGATGAAATAACAAGGCTAGAAAGAATGTTAGCTCTTTTACCTGTTTATTTTTCTTTTAAAATGTGTTTTTGTGGCGCACAGCTGTACTCAGAGGCAAAGGAGGCATCTATGGGTTGTTATTTGAGGAAAATTACAAAGACCCTCTGCCCTAGGATAACTCTGGGAGTGCCTATTAGCTGTGTTTGAAGTAATACTATCACACTTGTGTATTAAACGGTGAGATTTCTTTTTAAATGTAAATATACATGTACATTGTGTTATGCTGTTAAATTTTGAATTGATTTAACATGTCCTTGCTTAGAGCTGAGAAACAGACATGAGAAAAAGGGATTTTTGATGTACTCCTGTGAAGATAGGTGGGGTATAGATTAAGCATTTTGAGTCACTGGAGGACTCTGAGGGAAAAGTAGGAGTCTGGAAGATAAAACTCACATATATATTAATTCTATTTAAGGTTGATAACCTTCCTAGTCACCCTATTCTGAATTAACACAATTGATTCTCTTTTAAATTAATTTTTATTGGGGTATAGTTGCTTTACAATGTTGTGTATCTACTATACAGCAAAATGAATCAGCCATCCGTATGCATATATTCCCTCCCATTTGGACTTCCTTTTCATTCAGGACACCACAGTTCATTAAGTTCCCTGTGCCATACAGTATATTCTTATTAGTGATTTTATATTGTATTTATATAATTTTATATATATTTTCTATCGTATATACTATTATATATAGTATCACAATTGATCCTTACTACTAAGCAAGGTGCCCTCTCTTGATCCACAAACTCTACTCTTGAGGAGCATTTCATGATATTACCATTTAATGAGTGCTTGCTGTATGCCAAGCTGCATGCCAGGTACTGAGGATACAGAGAAATGTAAATGGTCAAGTAAGTGTCATCAGTGTAACAGGTGCTATGTTAGAATAATTTACTCTGTTTTCTGATGTTCCAAATATATGGAAGTGTTTCAAATTGCCTTAGAATGCTTTTCTAAAGCTTTAATCATTTTAGAGGCCATTTAAAATATTATATTTATCTTAAAGCAAACACAAACATATGATATATATGCATTTTTAAAGTGAAATATAAGACTTCAAATAAATTTCTCCTGTGAGTTAGTTTGCCTGAGGCCCTACAGCCTCTGCATTTAGAGAGTATTTCAAGGTGTGTGTATGTGTAGAGAGGGTGGGAGACAATCTGAGAAAATCTGAACAGATAGTGGGAGAATCAGGGTACAGGTTCTGAAAAGGCCATATAAAGAAGGTGACTGTGATGAAATCTGAAATACAGAGAGGTTTGGATGACAAATATTTAAAACTTATATTTATTTCAGTGTCTATTTATGTATGTATCTAGTTGCTTTTTATATTTTCTAAAATATTAAGAAGAAATAACCATTGGCATATTGAGAATTTTTGTGTTAATGGAAAAATTCATAAATTCCAAAATGAAGTAGTAATTGACAGCTTTTTTGGGTACATAAATCAGGAAGTTATCAGTGGTATACAACTATGTAGTGTTGTATTTGGGAAAAAGTATACCTATCTTGCCATGTGTAGAAGAGTGAAAATTTATGTTTTATTCTGCTGTACAAAGACTAACTTGATCTCCTTTCAAAGTCCTATCTACCCGTGGGCAGGGGAAGCTAAGTTTAGTTTAGTCTGGTAAATTTACTCTGAAACAATAATTTAACTTGTCTCTAGATTTTTTTTTCAGATTCCTATCCATTTCCCCTTGGTCCTCTCCAAGATGGTTCCAGGGATGGGGGTAGGGGGCCACATGGAGTGTAGGGAGACACACTCATCTGTTCTCACTGGTGCTTTGGTGGGAACACTGGCTAGCTTGGTCCCAACTGTGTATATTTTGCTATTGCAGTATGATGTTGGTGAACACACAGTTCTTTTTTCGTAGCTGATCATTGCCCAATGCTCCCTTGGTATTGGGCCCACCTTGGCCTGCTGGTACTGTACATCTTCTGTGCCAGTTAACTGCATGCTTTTATTTTGCTGAGTGAGGTATGGAAGTCTGGCCACTAAACAGCATGGAATGATACTGGGGAGGCTGAGTGCTGCCATCCCAGTCAACCACTACCTTCTCCATTCAGCCTCTTCTTTAAATAAATGTTGACTGAATATTTAATGGACAAATGCACATGGAATAGAGGGGCCTGTGAAAGGGATACCCAGATCATGAGCCCCAGAAGGACAGTCACCCAAGGGTAAAAACAAGTTATATATCCTGCTAAGGTGAACAAGTACTACCTGTGATTTACATGCAAGGAAGAGGGTACATAGGTTGGTTTAGAATGTCAGTAGACAATGGTGTTTTGGACATAAGAAAGTCACTCTCCTTTAAGTTACCGATTCCTGGGTCTACTGGCCAGTGTGTCTTTATGGGACGAAAGGAAATCTTGCTAAGCTATCACTGATGATGATTTTCCTTCCTTGTTGCCTCACTGTCATTTGAATGAACAATTTTTTTTTTCTACCTGTATCCTTATTCAATCTGGGCGAGGGTAACTATGTTTGTAACTAATGCTTGCATTTGATCTGATCATTGCCAAGTGAGCCCCTGTGGAAAGAAGGTCTGATTAATCATCTACTCAGGCCTCTTACATACCTCAATCCAGCCTCTTTCTTTGTCTTTCCCTTTCTTCCCCATCCTCATCTTACTCATTGCATCTTTGGTTTGAGGGCACATTTTTTTGGTTGCTTGGCCCAGGGTCAAACTGTTAATCACAAGTGGCTCTGATGCTGGTATTCTGCTTGTTGTGATTCCAACCTAGTGACAGCAAAACTTGCATCGACATAACCTGGAAGTGAAATTAATTCTAGAATCTTGAAATTATCAATAAGCGGATCCCTGGAAACCACTTGGTCATGTTTCTTCATTTAGTATGTTAGGAAAGAACTCAGCAAAGCAAGTGACCCTGTGACAGTGATGGCTATAGATTCGACTTCTCAGTTATGGGCAGGATATACAGTAGAATCCAGCTGTATCACCGTGGTGCCTCTTATCTGCTGCATCCCACTTTACTGTATTTTTGCTACATTTTTCTTTGCAGATTCTATCTGTTCCATGAAGATCACTTGGTATGTTCTAGTTCTATTAGTTTTTATAGTTTTGCTCATCTTCATTATCCACAAAATACTTGAAGGCCACAGAAGAGCGCAGAAGTGGCAGAGTAAGTACTGAAAAATTCACTATTTGGGATAATTTATCTAGTGTCCAGAAGTCCCTAATCTTATCTGTAGATTCCATTTCTTTTTTTGGTTCAATTTACCACTTACTGGGCATCTGTGTATTTAAGTGGTGATTCTAGGTAACTCAAGGGACATAAGGAGAGGTAAGACAGCGCCAGCACTCACGGAGTTTCCTGTGTCTTTCTCCAGCCCAGACAGGTGATTAGGAGGGGGAAGAAAGGCTGGGTTAATTGGAAGGAGTTGGTGGGCTGGAGATTGAGCAGAGCTTGGTGGAAGTGAGGCAGAAGAGGGGTAGAAAAATAGGGAATGGTGATAAAGGATTTCAGAATTGGAGGTCTTAAGCTCTAGGCTCTAGGTGATGAGTATGAGCAAGAGTCAATCTATAATAAGTGTTGGGGAGAAAATAGATTTTTGACTGTGAAGCCCTAAGATGTGTAATTGGAAATAAGGATAATAGGGATGATATTTAAAAAGAATTAACAACTGATTAGGTATGACAAGAGCATCTACCTATCAGAACAGACATTGACTGTCAACTACTGTTGCGGTCCTATGGTGTGTACCCATGTATATACTGGCCCTACTGCTGTTTGAGTATGTATACATGACCCTTCTGGCATGTACCCATGAACATGCTGGCTGAATATTAAACCTGATGAGTAGTTGGTTTCTTAAGGATAGTGTAAAGTGTATCATTACAAGATTAGGCTTTGGAGACGGGTACTTAGTTAAGAATCCTAGGGCTACTACTTACTATTTATGTGACTTTGTGAAAATTACTTACCATGGTTGAGTGTTCCTTTCCACCTCTGTAAAATGAGATTAATCCCCATTCTTACACAGGGTTGAGGTAAGGATTGAACTAAAGAGATTACATAAGAGGTAGTTCTCAATAAAGGATAGTAGTATTGTGCTGGTGTAGTATTTCCCAAGACTCTTGTGTCTTTACCAGGCAAGGCATGTTAGTAGGCAGAACAAATGGTTGCCTCTAGGTTTGAGTGAAAGTGTCATTAATTATTTTGGCTAAGTGTTTGTTGGAGATATTTCTAAAGACAGTTTCATATCATCTTATCATTGGTACATTAGTATATGAGGTCCTAAACACATTGGTCAGTAATATCATCAATATTCTTCATTTGTAGAATAAACATTTGCAGAGCATTCCCATGAATTTCTTTTTTCCTTTTTTTTTTTTTTTTTTTTTTACTAGATTCTCAAAGTATACAGACAGGACATGTTCTATTTCTTTTATTTTATAGATGAGCCTCTGAGGCTCAGAGAGATTAAGTGTGTTGTCCAAAGTAATACAGTAATAAAATGACAGAATTAGAATTAAGACCCAGGGTCTTTCTAGTTTTTATTATTTTAAATAAAATATTTTTTACTATTTTAAATAAATGTGTGTCATTTGCAATAGTGCATAGTTTTGAGTTTCTTGATCTATTTTTCTTTGAATGGTTCAGTTCAGTCGCTCAGTTGTGTCTGATTCTTTGTGACCCCATGAACTGCAGCATGCCAGGCCTCCCTGTCCATCACCAACTCCTGGAGTTCACCCAAACTTATCTCCATTGAGTCGGTGATGCCATCCAACCATCTCATCCTCTGTTGTCCCCTTCTCCTCCTGCCCTCAATCTTTCCCAGCATCAGGGTTTTTTCAAATGAGTCAGCTCTATGCATGAGGTGGCCAAAGTATTGGAGTTTCAGCTTTAACATCAGTCCTTCCAACGAACACCCAGGAGTGATCTCATTTAGGATGGACCAGTTGGATCTCCTTGCAGTCCAAGGGACTCTCAAGAGTCTTCTCCAACAACACAGTTCAAAAGCATCAATTCTTTAGCACTCAGCTTTCTTTATAGTCCAACTCTCACATCCACACATGAGTGCTGGAAAAACCATAGCCTTGACTAGATGGACCTTTGTTGGCAAAGTAATGTCTCTGCTTTTCAATATGCTGTCTAGGTTGGTCATAACTTTTCTTCCAAGGAGTAAGCATCTTTTAATTTCATGGCTGCAATCACCATCTGCAGTGATTTTGAAGCCCAGAAAAATAGTCAGCCACTGTTTCCCCATCTATTTGCCATGAAGTGATGGGACCAGATGCCATGATATTAGTTTTCTGAATGTTGAGCTTTAAGCCAACTTACATATTAGAAAAGAGAGAGATAGAAGCCAGATGGAGAAAATGTCTAGAAAGAGATCAATAGTGGGGAGTGACATGTTTTTAGGAACATCTACCTAAACGACAGGATTACTGGCTTTCAAAAGCTTGCCTTGCAAATCCAACATATGAAGTAGTGAAAATTATCATGCCATTTTGGACATTAAATATTAAATATATGTCAAATATTCTGTATATCATATCTATTACACATAACAAAATAATATTCTGCATACAAGAATAGATGCCCAATGGCACTAATGGCAGTGGAGAAGCCATTGGTTTTAGAAAGTATCTACTTGTTAATGGAAAATAACAATAAGAAAAAGCTCAATGTCTTATTAATCCAGGCTCTGCTATGAATGGCCCATTTTCCTTGGTAATCCTTGGAACCAACATGGGGAATATATATTAAGAATATGCTTGCTTATCATCTAAATATTTAATATCTTTTCTTGGAATAGGTCATAAATACAAACCTACATCTGTCCTCTTACGAGGAAGTGATTCTGAGAAACTACGAACATTGAACGTGCGGGTTGTTTCAGGTGAGTTCTGTGATATTCAAACCGAGCCGTGCCTATGAAATTCCAATGCGTCACCATTTCACTATAGACACAAGATAGAGTGATCTGAGCTCATTTAAATTAGTCTTGTAGCTGGAAGAAAGGAGCCATGAGCAAATGAAATCCAGTATAATGTGTCTTATTATCAGGGGACAGTTATGATAAAAACTACTTCCTTAAATAATGGAAAGTTGGCTTAATTGGCAAGAAGAAATTCATGTGAGTAGGCAGAGGAGAGAAAGCAATAAGGAATAAGCCTCAGGTTTATTTTTAAATGAGACAAGACACCATTATTCCTTGGAACTGCAAGAAGTAATTGCAGAGTGGGCATAGTTTTGCTGGAGTCTTCACTTGGCAGAGGGTGTCATTGTACAAAGAGAACGCCTAATAGCCCCAATTAAAAAGTCCCCTGCCCTCTCCTGAGAGCTAGAAACGGAATAAGGGAACCCTAATTAGAGCAGCTGAGGGGCTGTGAGCGCAGATGCTGTGGTTCGATCTCATTCTTCTAATTGTGAAGCCTCTTTCTGAATTCAAATTGTCAAACCATATTAAAGAGAGAGAGAGAATCCAACATGGGCAAAACTTCTTCATCAGGGAGAAATAGTGTCCTCAACTCAGAAAACCAGAGAATTATGACTGGTGTTCCCATAGCTCCTGGTGCACAGCCAGGGAGCAGGTGCCTTCACATTTTATGAGAAGTTCGATAAGGAAGCTTCATGTCTGCCGTGTAAACAATTTTCAAAAACAAAAGCAAACCAAACCCTGAGCCCTCACCACAGCTACATTTGTAACCACATGGAGAGTTGCACAGCATTTCACTGGAAAATATGCTCTGGGAAGTTTCTTAGTTTTTTTAAACTGGGAAGTACTCAGAGCCCTAATTTGAGAAAAAAAAATTGGGTTGGGTGCCCCTAAAGAGCTCAATTAAAAAGAAACTTAGACTTTCTACGCTCATCATTAGCAGTAAAATGGTTAACCTATGGCGAATAAGAAGCATTAGCTGAGTCATCATTTGACATCAGCAACGTACATGAACTTGGGCAAACTCCGGGTGATGGTGAGGGACAGGAAGGTCTGGCATGCGGCAGTCCATGGGGTCGCAAAGAGTCAGACACAACTGGGTGACTTGGACGACAACAACAAAAAGGAGGAGAAGGTTGATGAAAACTGCATGCGGTCAGTGCCAATTTTGTTTGATGAATGAAATAGACAACATAGGGTGGTTTCAAATGGCAAAAGTAACGTTTCTTTGTGGCATAGGCTCTGCTCGCCCTTCTTACCCAGTGCCTGTGCCTGCAGTTCACGGGCCAGGCATGTTCTAACCCAGTACTCCTGGGCTTTGGATCAACTTAGGAATTCTGGTACTTTCTCATTTTAAGTCATAATTCTGAGCTCTGTATCCTTGTCTGAAAAAAAGTCAGTAGTTCCCCTGTCAACCTGTAAATTCAGGGGAAACACAAATTTAAAGTACTAGCTAACCACAAGACTCACCTCACAGGTTCTATTTATGAGCCTGTGATTTTCATGCACCAGAGGAATCTGCCTCGGCCATCCTTTCCCTTTAATGGTTCTCATTAAAAATCCTCTGACTTTATTACCAGGCATATAATATTAATGTTTAGAGTGGGCCAAGGGGTGATGGCCTTTTGTTAAAAAAAAAACAACAACAACAAAAAACAAGGGGTCTTTGGAAGCTTAGCATCTTAAAGGGAGGAAGAAGCAGATGCTTTCTTGTTATAAATATTCCTTTAACCTAAATGCAGTTTCCCCCCTCCCATGATAAGTTGCTCTTTCTGAGAGAGAAATGGGAAGGAAATAATGTCTCCCCTGAGTGCTGTTTCTAAGGCCTCTCTTTGTAATGATGGATGATCGGCAACAGTGAGAATCTAAGGGAAAAAATGTGCCAGCATGATTCTCTGGAGAAGCAGTAACATGAGTGAAAAAGAAAAAAAAAAGTAGTTCAAAGAGAACAGTGACTATAGTCAGATTCAGCAGAGCAGCTTGCTGTCAGCCCTGCCTGTACGTTCCAGAAGGTCTCTTTAGTTGCTCATGTATTACAAAATAAGTATTGTGACACACATACACACAGAGATATAGATAGCTCACACCCTCAAGAAGAGAGAAATAACACCCTTGCACTGCACGGGGCCCGGCACGTGCCGGGGCACGGTGAACACAGGTGAAATAAATAAGCCTCATCGCTACAGAAAGAGAAGTCATACAGAATCAATTCTCAAGCTTCTGTGTGTCTCTAATATTTTCTCTCTTGCTTGGGGGAAGTGTGGTGCCTTCTGTTGTCTGCCTTGACATTCATCTATTTTACATTTTATTCACTTGACTATATTCTTTTCACACAGGTGATGACTCTGTCTTATTCATCTTTGGATTCTTGTCCCTAGCATAGTATCTGGCATGTAGTTCATGCACAATAAAAGCTTATTAAATTGCACAAACCCTAAGGGGAAATGAGTGTAGAGTAAAAGGAGCAGTTGAATGAGAAATGAACCTTGGGGGTGGGGAAAGGTGAAAACAAATGGAGAGACGGAATGATCAAGGGAACATAATTTCATTTCATTAAAGAACATAAAATGCACTTTGTAGAATTGCTAAAGATATCAAAGGATAATAAAAAACATTTTGAAGAAATTTTGAGAACCATGCAAAAGTAACTTGGAGATTCATCCATAAAAACAGTGCTTAATGAGTTGACTCCCTTGGGAGATGAAGGCCAGGGTAGTGTATCTGAATCATTGGGTGCAAACAATAGAAACCAACTTGGCTGATTTGGCAGAAAGGAAATTTATGGGGAAAGCAGTAGAGAAACCATGGAAGCAACAAGAACATTAGGTAATCTAAGCTTGTGCAGGAGTTGAGGGGACAGGCAGCCAAAACATGACTGGTGTTACCCCATAGGAATGGTCTGTTGAGAATGCCTCTGCTGATATCCACACCGGATGCTCCCTCTGGGTTGCCAGAGCTCCCTTTTGAGCACCTAGCCACTTTGCATCACTGTCCAGGATTGCAAGCGCCACAGAGGGGTATCTGGTTGACTGAATGAGGCATAGATTGGTACTCTGGATACCAGGAAGCAGGGAGAAGGGATGTCTGCCCCTCTAACTTCCTGCATACTTGAGAGTGCCGCTGAGATGGCCACATATTGGACAGCCAACAAATACATATCTATGTGCACGACAGCAGGTTCCTAGGAGTTGAGCCTCCTCCACTGCATGGGTCAGCCAAGGGAGTTCTATCATCTCGTTCTACACTCTGTCTATCAAAAACGGTGAGATCTTTAAAACTTGAAATTCTGTCCTTTCAAATATTCAACCAAAATATATTGAACACTTACTCTGAGCCAGAAATGGTGCTAAGCATTGCTGACACAGTGGTCGTACCACAGTGCGGTCTCTGCCTTCACAGAGCTGAGGCCACCATTCAGGAGATTCAACCCCTGGTTCCTTAGGAGAAGGGAAGCTAATTAAACTATACAAACTCAGTAACCCCCTTGATGTGCACAGTACTTTCACACACATCATTTTATATCATTTCATAAGAACCTCAGGTTTTTTTCCTGATGAGAAAAACGGAAGCTAAGAGAGTTTAAAGTAACTGACCCACTGCCAGATCCTAGCAGGGTCAGGGTTCAAACCCGGTTCTAACCAGTGGTTGCACTTTCCAGCACATTGCTTAATGGCAGTGATGAACCGGGAAGTTTACTGCTGGTTCAGATCAAAACTCTTCTCACTCTTTAGATGTAAAAGAGCTGGAAACCGAGATGAAACATTTTCTCTATAATGTAGCAGGAGTTGTGTGAGACAGTGTGAGTCATCCTCAAAGTAACATTTCAGCACTGACAGTTAATGTGGGTGGGTTCTGAAGAACCACAAAGCAAAGAAAATGGAATTTTATCATGAATGAGAATTGCTAAATGCCAAAAGGAGGCGGATGACCTTGTAATATATATTACTCCCAAATAAAACTGATGGCAGTGTAAAATTATAAATTGCAACATGTTTAAGGCCAGTGTAAAGATTAAGCAGGTTTCAATTTTATGCAGAAGATAAATTACTGGTACCAGATGTCCAGCAACCAAGCAAGATAACATGAAATTTTAATTTTTACTTGCTTAACTATAATATTTATGACTCTTACAATACAGATTTGGGTTCATAAAACAGTAAAGGTTATAGCCATCTGCTTGATTACAGAATAGATCAAGAAGCAGAGGGTGACTCTACATGTAGGAGGAAATTCATTAGAGTGAAGAATCCATAGGCTAAATAAGATGATTTACTCTGTTCATTCACTGAGTGAATCTATGTGACAGCCATTTGTGCCAGGTCTGAAAAAACATGGTAAAACATTTTGCAGATGAACATCTTCTTCTGTACAAAACTTTCTCTGCCTGACCCACCCTACCCTCAGTCACCACCTCCCTTGCAAACCTTCCCCTTTCCCACCCTGCCTTTGTCTGATTAACTCCAACCCTGCTTTTCTTTAATCTTGGTTTAACTAACCTTTTCTCAGGGAAGTGTCTCAGATTTGGTGGACAAAGTAAACTACACCCTCATAACATAACACATCTTTTTTGTGGCAATTATCACTGTTGTTCTTTTATGTTTCTGTTATTACTTATTGATGTCTCTCCTGTGAGCCAGTTAGCACCTTGTGATCAGGACACTACCTGATAATACTCATTGCTGCATCCCCAGCTCATAGCACAGTGTATAGAAGAGTTCATAACGGGTACCCAATAAATATTTGTGAAACAAATACAACCCTGTGTTGTCTATGTTGAAAGAATGGCTGCTGTCATCTTACAAAGACCTTTTCCTCCTAAACTATAACTTTTGATAATGCCTACCCAAAATAACAAAAGGAGAATGGTTAAACACTTAATCAGTTTCATTCCTTGGAGTTTTAAGGATACCTGCAGTGTCAATGAATCAGATACTGAGTCAACGACTCGGAATATTAGCACCTATCTGTTCAAGAAGCTTTTCCCCCTCTTTAATTGCTAATTCTAGATCATGCTGCAGTCATTTCCCCAGCCCACCATCCACATTTGATTCTCTCACTGGCCAGATTCGGAACAGCTGAATAGTTTTAGGATCACTGTTCATAAAAACAGATGGAGCTTTGAACATAGTAGGGAGTTGGCACCTTAAATAATGGAAGTGTGTTTTAAGGCACCATAATTGGTTCTATTAGCCCTAAAAGGCTACTAGCTATCTTGGGCGTGCACAAAAGTGCCCATGTTTTCATGTGATGGAAAGGTCAGAATGATGCATAGCAATATTGAGATTCTATATTCCTATGACAATTAGATCTTCATGACCCAGATAACCACGATGGTATGATCACTTACCTAGAGCCAGACATCCTGGAATGCGAAGTTAAGTGGGCCTTAGGAAGCATCACTATGAACAAAGCTAGTGGAGGTGATAGAATTCCAGTTGAGCTATTTCAAATCCTGAAAGATGATGCTGTGAAAGTGCAGCACTCAATATGCCAGCAAATTTGGAAAACTCAGCAGTGGCCACAAGACTGGAAAAGGTCAGTTTTCATTCCAATCCCAAAGAAAGGGAATGCCAAAGAATGCACAAACTACCACACAATTGCACTCATCTTACATGCTAGCAAAGTAATGCTCAAAATTTTCCAAGCCAGGGTTCAACAGTATGTGAATCATGAACTTTCAGATGTTCAAGCTGGATTTAGGAAAGGCAGAGGAACCAGAGATCAAATTGCCAACATCCGCTGGATCATCAAAAAAGGAAGAGAGTTCCAGAAAAACATGTTACTTCTACTTTATTGACTACGCCAAAGCCTTTGACTGTGTGGATCACCACAAACTGTGGAAAATTCAAGAGATGGGAATACCAGGCCACCTGATCTGCCTCCTGAGAAATCTGTATGCAGGCCAAGATGCAACAGTTAGAACTGGACATGGAACAACAGACTGGTTCCAAATCGGGAAAGGAGTATGTTAAGGCTGTATATTGACACCCTGCTTATTTAACTTACTTGCAGAGTGAAAGTGAAAGTGAAGTTGCTCAAACGTCTGACTCTTTGTGACCGCATGGACTGTAGCCTACCAGGCTCCTCCCTCCATGGGATTCTCCAGGCAAGAGTACTGGAGTGGGTTGCCATTTACTTCTCCAGGGGATCTTCCTGACCCAGGGATTGAACCCTGGTCTCCCGCATTCCAGGCAGACGCTTTAACCTCTGAGCCACCAGGGAAGCCCAAATGCTGGGCTGGAAGAAGCACAAGATGGAATCAAGATTGCTGGGAGAAATATCAATAACCTCAGATATGCAGATGACACCACCCTTATGGCAGAAAGCAATGAAGAACTAAAAAGCCTCTTGATGAAAGTGAAAGAGGAGAATGAAAAGGCTGGCTTAAAACTCAACATTCAGAAAACTAAGATCATGGCATCTTGTCCCATCACTTCATGGAAAATAGATAGGGAAACAATGGAAACAGTGAGAGACTTTATCTTTTGGGGGGCTCCAAAATCACTGTAGATGGTGACTGCACCCATGAAATTAAAAGATGGTTGCTCCTTGGAAGAAAAGCTATGACCAACCTAGACAGCATATTAAAAAGCAGAGACATTACTTTGACAACAAAGGTCCATCTAGTCAAAGCTATGGTTGTTCCAGTAGTCATGTATGGATGTGAGAGTAAGACTATAAAGAAAGCTGAATGCCAAGGAATTGATGCTTTTGAACTGGTGTTGGAGAAGACTCTTGAGAGTCCCTTGGACTGCAAGGAGATCCAACCAGTTCATCCTAAAGGAAATCAGTTCTGAATATTCATTGGAAGGACTGAAGCTGAAGCTGAAACTCCAGTACTTTGGCCACCTGATGCGAAGAGCTGACTCATTGGAAAAGACCCTGATGCTGGGAAAGATTGAAGGCAGAAGGGGATGATAGAGGATGAATGGTTGGATGGCATCACCAACACAATGGACATGAGTTTGAGTAAATTCTGGGAGTTGGTGGCAGACAGCGAAGCCTGGCATGCTGCAGTCTGTGGGGTCACAAAGAGTTGGACACGACTGAGCAACTGAACTGAACTGATGACAATTAGAAGAAATAATTAAGAGGGAAAGACTTTTTTGAAGCCAGCTTAGAGAACTGAATAAGAATCACTGAACCATCTGAGAACGTCCACATGTATCTTGCCCGAAGTAATCTGTGAGGATTAACTTGAATTCATCCATTTTTAGAGAGGCTGTAAAAATTTTTTCCCTTATTTTCCTTAAGGCAGCCATACTAGCTTTGCCAAAGTCACAAGGAAATGATCTCGATACTTCTGTTTCAGTACCTGGTCCTCTTTGAAGGAACATGGCAGGCGAGGCCCAAGCGGTTGGGCCGCTGCCCTCAAGGCCACACAGGTTCACAGAGGTAACTTACCTGGTCCAGTGCCTTCCTTCAGGCCTCTTGGCACAGCCTCCTGGAATGGCAGCAGGATCTATGGTTGTGTAACCCAGCTCACACCAATAGTTGATAAAACCAGAAGAGCAGAATATTAATTCCCAAAGAGAAAACACAGCTGAGAGAAATATGGACCAAAACGCTTCTGACGGCACGCACCTGTGTTCTCTCTTCTTAGAACCACGTGGGAAGTCAAATCACAGCCAAGGCTTGTTTGCCAGGTCTTCAAGTGGATTCTTTTGCTAACATAGTTTCAGAGGCCTTATTCCCTGTTTTAGAGGAAGCCTAATTGGCTCGTTTCACACAGCACTTTTAACATTTAACAGGTTTTAGCCTAGGGGTAATTTCTGAAGATAACTTTGCCGTGTTTGTGCTCTGATTATGGGTTGATTTTATAGATTAACTCTCACAGGGCACTCTTGTTTTCCTTATCTCCAAATTCCTGGGTGGCACCTCAAGAGGTTTTGTTCAGCTTGAATCCACAGCCTTTTCTTTTTTTCCAAAGAAACACAGGCACAGATAAGTTAAATAACATTCTTTCAGTCATTCAACAGGTATTTATTGAGTACCTGTTATGTGTCATGCTCCAAGATGGAGTTCTGGGGAGTAAACTGAGCAAAAAATACAAACTTTGTACCCTGGAGGCAGACAAATAAGGAATTACAACAAAACTAGATGCCTTCTCCTTTGGGGAAGTAGAGGTCACAGAGGGTCATAGGACACCTAAGTTTGTTTTGTTCTCCTTGTTTTTCCTTTTGGCTTTCCAATTCAGTAACCAAGTAAAATTTAGCTGAACAAGTACTTTTACAGAAAAGAAGATAAAAAATTTGATGTGGCAAATTCCCTTAGTAGCCAAGAAAGCCTGACTAGGATGGGGAAGTTTTAGATGTTTCTTCAGTGTGGAAGATGTACCCGGTGTTTCACATGAAAATCGTCAGGAACAAAGCGAAGGAAACACCTCATAAATTTCTGTTACTCAGTGGGAATCAAGAATTACTTTGGAAGGACAAGCTGAGGATAGAGACTAAATATTACAGATATGAAGCATTTTGAAAAGTGATAAAAATTTTTAAAAAGAAGAAGAAACATCATCAGAGGTCACACTGGCCATTGTCATGGGTGGAGTGATAGGGGCTTTATTTGAGAACATAAAGCATGTGGTTTTATTTTTAATCAAAATTTCTATTGTTGGAAATCCATTTTGTTCACTAGATTCAGTCAGGTCAAAACTTAGACCAGGGTTCTTTCTAAATTTTTAGGCTCCGCTGAGGCTCTTATAAAAAGTCAAAGAAATGTTTGGTTCAGAGATTTGACAAATTCATGAAAAGACCTTTATGAAGTTTTAAAATATTTCAGACTGCTTCTGCTGCATTAAGTAGTGTTACTAAATGAATATGATTTGAAAGAAGCTATTTTTCAGTGTAAAACTAGAAAAAATATCACCTGTTTTAGCTATTCTGAAGAAGGTATTAAAATGACAGATATCCTACCTTTTTGCCTTTTAATCAATTTTTCTGAAGTTTTCCTATTAGCATATAAGTTACATGACTTTGGATACTAGGAGAAAAAGAAGATAATGTTCCACTAGAGAGTTACTTTGAACTAGTTGCCATTTTGACAAATAATGACTTTCTGAATTATAGTTATACCACACTATAAAACATCAGGAAACCAAATAAATAAGCAAATGATGAGCAGTTTGACTTTCAAACCAAAAGGACTCTTAATTTTCTTCGATAATTATTTGGTTCCATGAATAGGCTCTTTTGAGATTTTAACCTTTAAAAATTATTCTCTCTAAATCTCAAAATTTGGAAGGTTATAAGATGTTTTACCAGCAGGGAAGGAGTGGGGAGGAATAGATTAGGCATTTGGGATGAACATATACATGCTCAGTCACTCAGTCGTGTCTGACTCTTTGCGACCCCATGAATTGCAGCACGCCAGGCCTCCCTGTCCATCACCAAATCCCGGAATCCACCCAAACCCATGTCCATCGAGTTGGTTATGCCATCCAGCCATCTCATCCTCTGTCGTCCCCTTCTCCTCTTGCCCTCAATCTTTCCCAGCATCAGGGTCTTTGCCAATGAGTCAGCTCTTTGCTTCAGGTGGCCGAAGTATTGGAGTTTCAGCTTCAACATCACTGTTATATTTAAAATAGACAACCAACAAGGACCTACTGTATAGCACAGGGAACTCTGCTTAATAGTCTGCAATAACCTAAATGGGAAAAGAGTTTGAAAAAAGAGTAGAAACATCTATATGTATAACAGAATCATTTTGCCATACACTTTAACATTGTTAATCAATTATACTCCAATATAAAATAAAAATTAAAAAAAGATACTTTGTCAAAGATGCCTAAACAATTATTCACATGGACGTTCATTCTGAAACTTTAATGTGCATCAGAATCAACCATCAAAGGCCCCCTGGGCCATTAAGAAGATAGATCTGGGGCAGGGTTCTAGAGCCTGCACTTTAAATTACCACTGCTGGGGATTTTCAGGCCAAGGCTCTGTTGATCACTTTGTTTTCTATTGCTGTGTAACAAATTACCACAAACTTAGTGGCTTAAGACTACGTACCTTCATTATCTTACAGTTTCTGTGGGTCAGAAATTTGGGTACTGTTCTGCTGCATTCCAGGGACTCACAAGCTTGAAGTCAAGATGTGAGCTGGCCTGTGTTGTCATCTGAAGGGTTTCCTTCCAAGTTGGTTCATGTTGTTGGCAGAATTCATTTATTTGAGGATGTAGACTGAAGGCCCTGGCTTCTTAACTGGCTCTCACCACCAGACACCACCCCCAGGTCCTAGAGGCCACCTGCAGAGCCCTGCTATAGACCCTTTACATACACAGTTCACAACATGGCAGCTTGCTTCTTCGAGCCCAGTGAGGGATCCTCCCTGATGGCAGGGAAGGCCAAGTCTCTCTTTTAAAGGCTTTCGAATCAGACCCACCCAGGATAGACTCTCTCAAAATCAACTGATTTGGGATGTTAATTAACCTGCAAAAGCTCTTCATCTTTGTGTAACCTAGTCACAGGAATGAGATCCTATTACAGTCCTGCCCATGCTCAAGGGAGGAGAATTAAAGGGGGGCATGTACACCAGGAGTGGGAATCTTGGGGGCTGTTGTAGAATTCTTCCTACCACAACCACCCTTGAGAAGGACAGGTTTAAAAAGACAAAAACCACAGACCCCCGGGGATTTTCCATGTGAGAGAAATAAGGCTGATAGATCTAGCCCCGTGAGTGCAGTTGGCCCTTACCAACAAAAGAGCCTGTGAAACATTAGACAATTCAGGACTTTAGTAAATGATGAAAATGGCTTATCACATTAGTAGGACTACAAAAAATTGCTGAATGAATAATGCTTGGACAACTGACTAATCAGAAAAAAAAAAATTACTTAATCCAGAGCTCACACTAACACTACAGTAAATTTCAAACAGGTTAATGATTTTAATAGTAACATGAAACCACAAAATAGAAGAAACAATGGTAGAATTCATTTATAATGAACTGCAAAACTAATCATGACACAAAACTCAGCTAAATCACTAATAAATTTGACCATGTGTAAAAGAAAGTACTGGAGAAGGCAATGGCAACCCACTCCAGTACTCTTGCCTGCTGGAGGAGCCTGGTAGCTGCAGTCCATGCGGTCACAGAGTTGGACTTTACTAAGTGTTTTCTTTACTTTGCTTCTCCTTCACTATACTTCGGATCTTGTGCCCAGAAAGCGGTGGGAGAGGAGGAATGAAAGGAAAGATACAAAGTTGAGAGAAATGGGTGAAAAGTGTCAGACTTGCAGACAGGAAATTGAGTGAGTGGTAGAAACTGCCAAAATCCTGTTTAGACCCAGGGCATAGTTGTCTTACTACAATAGAATATACTGTGTCTGCTTTTGCATTGCTGTTGACTAAATAAAGACTAGAACAGCTCTCTTTATTAAATAGCAGACACCACAGAGAGGCTGCCGATGACTCTGGTCAAGGACGTGCTTCCTCCAATACCAGAACTAGAAGTTACTCCCGCGGTGCATCAGCAAGATCAACATACACGGTGAGTGATGCTTCAGTTTTATCAATGATTTGGCTATTTATTATAAACTCAAATAGATCCAAGGAGGTATGCTGCTGCTAAGTCACTTCAGTTGTGTCTGACTCTGACCCCCTAGACGGCACCCCACCAGGCTCCCCCGTCGCTGGGATTCTCAAGGCAAGAACACTGGAGTGGGTTGCCATTTCCTTCTCCAATGCATGAAAGTGAAAAGTGAAAGTGAAGTCGCTCAGTCGTGTCCAACTCTTAGCGACCCCATGGACTGCAGCCTACCAGGCTCCTCCATCCATGGGATTTTCCAGGCCAGAGTACCGGAGTGGGTTGCCATTGCCTTCTCTGGAGGTATAGTTAACTTCAAATTGCATTCCTGTCTGGATGTAGCAGATAGAGGGCTTCCCAGGCAGTGCGCTGGTGGCGCTGCATTAGTGCCTGCCAATGCAGGAGACATAAGAGATACGGGTTCAATTGCTGGGAAGATACCCTGGAGGAGGAAATGGCAACCCACTCCAGTATTCTCACCTGAAGAATCCCATGGACAGAGGAGTCTGGCAGGCTACAGTCCCTGGGGTCACTAAGAGCCTGACATGACTGAAGTGACTTACCAGGCAGGTAGCACGTAGGAGATAGAATGTGATGAACTTTCAAAATCGGTTCATGTGAATTAGAGGGCATGAAATAAAATCACTGTTTCCTCCAAGGTCTAGTAAGGACCAGTAAACTAATCTCTTAGTCTGTTGAATAACATGTGCCCTGAGATGTCAGCTCATCTCTTGGCACTGTTTCCTGGGATTGAGTCAGAAGTCCAGCAGGCTAATCATTGTTTCACTCAGAACATGAGAAAAGAGAGAATGTAAATTTGTAAAGTAGAACTACTCATTGACCCTCAACTACTGAAATAAAAATTTCTCTAAAGTTTGTATTTTATAACCTAGATGAATGCACATTGATTTCCATGCATTTGAATACAAAACTGTGATCAGAAATGTCCTAGAAATCTTTTTCTTTCATTCAACAAATATTTATTAAGTAGCGATTTTGTGAAAGGCACTATTAATAACCATTGTAAGAGGTATAAAAATTGGGACAAAATGGGAAACTAGCATTTCTTAGTATTCTTTTATGGTGCTTAGTGTTTATAATACTTGGGTCCTGGCAGGAAACAGATGATATACTCATATTGAATAATTTGGGGAGAGTTTCATAAAGGGCCTTTTAAGTCAGCATGTGGGAAAACCAAAACAGGACAGTGTGGCAGCCTAGGACTAGTAACAGTGGGGCACTGCTACTGTCCCTAAGACCAAAGAGACAAAGAACTCAGAGGGACAGGGACAGAGGGACACACGCAGAAAGAATATGTGCGCAGGGCTGCCTGATAGGAGCAGTGGCTTTTGATCATGGACACAACAGCCTGTGGTTGCCCTGAGGAGAGAGAATTAATATCTCAATTTGGCTGTTCTCCTTTCTTCTCAATGTCGAGTACTCCCCACTGGCCAAACCCAACCAGAGCCAGAGGACTCTGGAGCTAGCTTGAGACAGTTCATATAGGCTGGTCTCCCAAGCACCAAGCAAGGTGGACAAAAGGGGAGAGGAGATCGGGAGAGTCAACCAAGGAGATCCAGCATAGGTGGCTCAGTGCACCAAACTGGAAACTAAGTGCCAAGGATCCCTCTGTCTTCAGGACTAGAGAGTCAGGTCTGCATGCTTGGGTCTTAGGGCAAAATTCCTAGGGAGACGACAGTGTCATCATATAATGTTTTAATGAAATGTCACTGGCTGTTGTGCTTGATATTTCCCATTGAGGTCCTCATTCTGGGATATTCAGCCTTGCATATGAAGGAAGACTCTCCTCTCTTCACTCACCAAATACTTTTAGAGCACCTGAAATGAAGTGAAGTGAAATCGCTCAGCCATGTCCGACTCTTTATGACCCCATGGACTGTAGCCTACCAGGCTCCTCCCTCCATGGGATTCTCCAGGCAAGAGTACTGGAGTGGGTTGCCATTTCCTTCTCCAGGAGATCTTCCCAACCCAGGGATCAAACCCGGGTCTCCAGCATTCCAGGCAGATGCTTTAACCTCTGAGCCACCAGGGAAGCCCTTAGAGCACCTACTCTGTGCCAAAAATTCTGCTACTCATTGGCAAAATAACAGCAGTCAGTGGAAGAATTAGATTAGGGAGTCCCTAATTGTCAAGTAATGTGATAGAGGCTCTCACAGGAACTTGGGGAGCGAAATGAGGAGACCCTTTCACATGTTGCCTAGTATTTAACCAATGTCCAGTGAGTATTTGTTGAGTGAGTGGATAAATTCCAACTTCTGTGTTTCTCTGGTAGTGCATAAACACTTTTTTCATTTTTATTTTATAGAAGTGGAAAATAAGCCCAAAAAATATAGTGGCAGAGGCTGGAAGAGACCCTAGGTTTCCTGGCTCCTAGGCTGAGTTTATTACCACTAACCACACTGTCTTCTTGGGGCCCAGAAGGAGGCTCTGTGGCATAACAAAGGATTGGAAAGAGCCTTTAATCAGTGACTTTAGGAAGTTTTCTTGTGTTCTTATAAGACATAGTTTTAATAAATGGTTTTAAATTTTTTTCCACTAATTATTTTCAGGTCAACAGTATTTTTGTATGAATAATATTTGCCTTTATTTCTTAAATCTTCAGAGTATCCTTATGAACTCCTCTGGGCAATTTGGACTGAACCCTTCTGAAGAGTACTCATAACTCTATTCTGGAAATGAGTTAACTGGTAAATATTTGGTACAGCTGAGGCTGCACAATAGGAACCGGTAGAAATGCTGACTGGTTGATGGGAACTAACTCAATAGCACTCATTTTACCCAGGAGATCAAAGGAATGAGAGTTTTTTTAGAAAGGAATTATGAGTCATGAAAAACAAGCTGATGAAACCCGTGGAAAGAAAACACTTTCTTCCTTTGTTTATCTACCATTATACAGCTTACAGTAGCCCGCGAATTTGATTTTGAGATACCAAAAACAAGGTTGAGGAGGAAAACGCTTTCTCTCATCATCCCACATTGCAGATCCTGATTTGATGTGTTTTCTTAAACAGATGGATTGTTCCTATTTTACAAATTGCTTAAGAGGATCTGGGTTGGTTGTTTATACATTTGCTTGCATCTAAAAATCTTGCCTCTTTTCGGCACTGAGATGTTTAAAAAATTCAAAGATACCAAAATAAAATGAATTTAAGTGAAATATATGAAAATTTAAATCTAATAACAACATGTTTCCTTTGGTATTCATCTTTTTATAGCTATCACTGATGTCAAGAGTTATTATAAATATTAATTACACTAAAATTACATATAAACAAAAGGACAGTTCTTAACTTTGAAAAATAGGAAAATATCTTCCAAAGAATTAAAATGGCCTTACTATTCATAGCAATCTACAGATTTAATGTGATCCCTATCAAATTTCTCATGACATTTTTCACAGAACTAGAACAAATAATCCTTAAATTTACATGGAACCATAAAAGACCCAGAATTGCCAAAGCAACCCTCAGGGGGAAAAAACAAAGCAAAACCAGAAAAAAAGCAGGAGGCATAACCCTCCCAGACTTCAGACAACACTACAAAGCCACAGTGATCAAAACAATGTGGCACCAGTACTGGCACAAAAGCAGACATATGGATCAATGGAGCAGAGTAGAGAGCCCAGAAGTAAATTCACACAGCTACAGTCAATTAATCTTCAATGAAGGAAGCAAGAATACACGATGGGGAAAAGACAGTCTCTTCAGCAAGTGATGCTGGGAAAGCTGGACAGCTGCATGTAAATCAATGAAGTTAGAACACACCCTCATACCATACACAAAAATAAACTCAAAATGGCTTAAAGACTTAAACATAATATATGACACCATAAAGTCCCTAGAGGAGAACATAGTCAAAACATTCTCTGACATAAATTGTACCAATGTTTTCTTAGGTTGGTCTTCTAAAGCAATAGAAATAAAAGCAAAAATAAATAAATGGGACCTAATCAAACTTACAAGCTTTTGCACAGCAAAGGAAACCATAAACAAAATGAAAAGACAACCAATGGAATAGGAAAAAATATTAATATTTGAAAATTGTGTGACCAACAAGGGCTTAATTTCCAAAATATACAAACAGCTCATACAACTCAACAACAAAAACACAAACAACCCAATCGAAAAATGAGCAGAAGGTAGACGTTTCTCCAAAGAAGGCATTGCAGCTGCTGCTGCTGCTGCTAAGTCGCTTCAGTCATGTCCGACTCTGTGCGACCCCATGGCCAATAGGCACACGAAAAGATGCTCAACATTGCTAATTATTAGAGAAATGTAAGTCGAAACTACAATGAGGTATCTCCTCACACTAGTCAGAATGGCCATCATTAAAAAGTCTATAAACCATAAAGGCTGGAGAAGGTGTAGAGAAAAAGGAATCCTCCTACAGTGTTGGTAAGAATGTAAATTGGTGCAGCCATTGTGGAAAACAGTATGGAGAGTCCTCAAATAACTAAAAATAGAACTACCCTTATGACCCAGAAATCCCACTCCTGGGCGTATACCCAGACAAAACTACAATTCAAAACGATACACGCACCCCCACTGTTCACAGCAGCTGTATTCACAATTGCCGAGACATGGAAACAACCAAAATGTCCATCAACAGATGAATGAATAAAGAAGATGTGCTGTAAATATACAACGGAATTCTACTCAGCCATAAGAAAGAATGAAATATTGCCATTTGCAGCAACATGGATGGGCCTGGAGATTATCATACTAAGTGAAGTCAGAGAAAGACAAATACTATATATCATCCTTACTTTGGAACTGTGGTGCTGGAGAAGACTTGAGAGTCCCTTGGTTAGCAAGGAAATCAAGCCAGTCAATCCTGAAGGAAATCAACTCTGAATATTCCTTGGAAGGACTGATACTGAAGCTGAAGCTCCAATATTTTGGCCACTTGATGCAAAGAGCCGACTCACTGGAAAAGACCCTGATGCTGGGAAAGATTGAAAGCAAGAGGAAAAGGGGACAACAGAGGATGAGAAGGTTGGATGGCACCATCAACTCAATGGACATGAGTTTGAGCAAACTCCAGGAGACGGTGAACGAAAGGGAAGCCTGGCATGCTGCTGTCCATGAGTTGGAAACAACTTAGCAACTGAACAACAGCAATAATATGTGGAATCTAAAATATGACACAAATGAATTTATCTGCAAAACAAAAAGAGACAGAGAGAACAGACTTGTGAGTGACAAAGGGGAGGGAGTAGGGAGGGATGGGCTGGGAGTTTGGAGTTAGTTCAGTTCAGTTGCTCAGTTGTGTCCGACTCTTTGTGACCCCATGAATCACAGCACACCAGGCTTCCCTGTTCATCACCAACTCCCGGAGTTTACCCAAACTCATGTCCATCGAGTCAGTGATGCCATCCAGCCATCCCATCCTCTGCCATCCCCTTCTCCTCCTGCCCCAAATCCCTCCCAGCATTAGGGTCTTTTCCAATGAGTCAACTCTTCACATGAGGTGGCCAAAGTACTGGAGTTTCAGCTTCCGCATCATTCCCTCCAATGAACACCCAGGACTGATCTTCTTTAGGATGGACTGGTTGGTTGGAGTTAGTAGGTGCAAACTATTACATATAGAATGGATAAGCAATAAGGTCCTACTGTGTAGTTCAGTCAACTACACTGAATATCATGAGATAAACCATAATGGAAAGGAAATAAAAAAGAATGTAGGAAAGAAAAATATCTTCAGAGAGTTAAGGTGGAACTTAATCTCTTAATGTCAATATATGGCTAAAATTGCTTATCTGAATAGATTTTCAGAGTTTAACTGCAGAGTCTGATTCAATATTAAGCAATCTAACAGGAATGAATGTTTTAGCACATAAAGGTTTTTTTTTTTGTACTCTATATTTTGTTATTATTAGCTCACAAACTGAGGTTCTAATTGTAAAATTTAGAGGTTGAGGATTTGGCAAATGGAATTCTACTAATCATACTTTTTCTTGCTTGTATTTCCTCGATTAATAGGTGAGTCAGGCTCAGATCTGGAATACTTCAGCAGGAATTTAGGGGTGTCACACTCTCTGAGGTATGGACATTATATGATTTCTGAGAAGCCAAATTATTGTTTCCTTGCATATCACCTACTATATTCTGACAAATGACTTGGAAATCAATGGGAACTTGGCATACAAAAAGCATAAATCAAGCTTCAAGTTGTGTTACGTTGTGGCAGCTTTTAAAAGCTGATTTCACTTAATTGTTAAAATAATAGACTTTAACTGAAACTGTGAAGCACTGAAAGATGTAGATGGCCTGCTGTCTGCCCACAGGCTTATGATGTGAAGGAGACAGGAGATGCATGCCACTAATTATAACACTAGGTGCCACGGTAAGATGTGTCATTAATAGGCTGCACGGTTCCTGCTGAGACTTCACAGGCCAATAGAATCATCGCCAGTTGAGGGTGATCTGGTAGGCTTCTCTGGAAGCCCACTTCTGAGCAGGGTCTGAAAGATGAGTTTTCCAAATCTCTCAGTAAATCTATGCTTGCTCAGCCCTCATGCCCTTTTCATATCTGTCATTTACAATTATTTTCATGACTGTTAATTAAGGTCTGTCTCCCTGCCTAGACTGGTTCTGTTCACCATACTTTCCCTGCCAGCTGGTATAATGCTCGGCTCACAAGTAGGGGCTTAATAAATATTTGTTGGATGAAGAACTATTTCTTGAGCGTTCTTATACACCAGGCAGGCACATGCCATGTACACTCATTTCCTCCTCACAGTAGCTCTCAAGGTGTCATTACCTCCAGGAAGCTAACCAGTTAGTGTGTCATCTCTGGACTAATATCTAGCTCCAGTTGAGGTCTGTTGGGCTGCAAAGCTGGGGCTGCCCCCAGGACTCACACTGCGGGGTGAAGATGGGATGAAGGGCGCAAGATGCTTGGGGGGTGCCTGAGAAAACGGCTCCTGCCCAGAGCTCCAGTGTCCTCTCTCCTGAGAGTAAGAGGAGCCTGGGTAAACCTGACCTTGAAGGAGTCTTCTGATGGAATGTCCCTGGGCTTGTTGGTCCTGCCTGTCTCTCCTGCAGCCAGCCAGTTCTGCTCGGCTCCCTGCGCACTTGGCTCCAATAAAAATGAACCCGTGTTCCTGGGTGTCTGGTGTGACTCCAGGCTTCCAATCCCCACCGTTGAGCCTGACTTTTAGCACACCCCACTTTTGCACTGGTTCTACTTCTGACCTTGACCCACCTAATACCCCCTCCCTATGACTTATGGCTTCATCCTCTGTGTGTCTGTGGTTCTCACCGTAGGCGACACTTCCTAGCTGTCCCCCACACCTATCTCCTTGATCTCTGTGTCATGCTGAGTAGCGAGGACCCCCAGCTCTCCGTCCAGAGAAATTCGGGTGTCAACTGGAGCGGGCAGGGAACCATGGCACCAGGCGGAAGGCTGGCTACGTTGCTGAGACGCCGAGCAGACATGGTGGGATTAGCATGGAAGAAAGAGGGATGGGCAGAGGAGAGGGTGTCAGGGGAGAATTGGTGGCACTTGGCAATGATTTGATGCAGGTGTGGCCTGAGGGTGTGGCAGGGGAAGGGGGAAGAGAAGAGAAGCAGAGGGCACCCCTCCGGATCTCTGTGTGGAAAACAGTATTGCCCAAACTTACAGCTGCCGCCTCTGGTTTCCAGAATTTTCATTTTCCATAAGATTCCCTTCAAGCTTTACTTTCATCCTAGTTTCAAGCTCTGCTTCTCCCTGCACCCTGCATACTTAGTCATCCTGGATGGAGCAGTCATTCTTCAGACCACCTTGTTCCTCCAGCTTCCTTTCTGACTGTTCCCCTTCCTCCCATCTGCAGAAATCTTCTCCACCCCTCAAAGGCAGACGGGTTGCCATGTCCATGGAGCAGCCCCTGCTGATGCCAGTTGGAATAATGTCTCTTTTCTGTGCTTCCCTAGGGCTTAGTCCTCTTATCAAAGTCATTCTCACATCCTGCTTCACACCACAAACACCGTACTCATGTCTGTTTCCCCACCAGACGGGGAGGAGACTGGGAATTACATCTTCTCCAGCTTCTAAGTCCCCAGTGACAGGCACTCACTTCTCCCTACCTGCTCCTCCTTTGCAATTCTCATCAATGGAGTTTGACAGATATTGGTTGTAAATTTGGCACAGTGTTAACATTGAAGGCGTGTGGAAGGGAGTGGGGCTGGGGATCTCCATGCCAGGGACGTCTAACACATTGCCATGTTCTCTTGTATACTTGGTAGTGGATATATGGGAGTCATTGTGTTATGATTCTATGTAGCTTACATATATTTTAAAATACACTTTTGTACCCACTTGAAATTCAATAAAATCAAATTTTAAAAGAGATAAATATTGTATAAATTGCATCATCCTTTCTCCTTCTGTCAGAAGACAGCTCTTTCTCCCAATTATATTTCTTTTCCTTCATATAGAACATGCTAGAATAAAGACTCAGACTCATTTTTCTGACAGTTGATTCTCGTGATTTGATTTTGTTTTCTTCCTTCTCTATTTTTATTTTACTTCTCTTTTCTGTCTATATCTTTCTTTCTTTTTGTAAAAAAACCAAACATTTATTTATTTGGCTGTTCAGTTCAGTCACTCAGTCATGTCCAACTCTTTGTGACCCCATGGACTGCAGCACGCCAGGCCTCCCTGTCCATCACCAACTCCCAGAGTTCACTCAAACTCATGTCCATCGAGTTGGTGATGCCATCCAGCCATCTCATCCTCTGTCATCACCTTCTTCTCCTGCCTTCAATCTTTCCCAGCATCAGGGTCTTTAGCAATGAGTCAGTTCTTCGCAAAAGGTGGCCAAAGTATTGGGAGTTTCAGCTTCAGCATCAGTCCTTCCAATGAATATTCAGGACTGATTTCCTTTAGGATGGACTGGTTGGATCTTCTTGCAGTCCAAAGGACTCTCAAGAGTCTTCTTCAACACCACAGTTGAAAAGCATCAGTTCTTTGGCGCTCAGCTTTCTTTCTAGTCTAACTCTTACATCCGTACATGACTACTGCAAAAACCATACCTTTGACTAGATGGAATTTTGTGGCAAAGTAATGTCTCTGTGTTTTAATATGCTGTCTAGGTTGGTCATAACTTTAATTTCAAGGAGCAAGCGTCTTTTAATTTCATGGCTGCAGTCACCATCTACAGTGATTTTGAAGTCCCCCAAAATAAAGCCTGTCACTGTTTTTATTGTCTCTCCATCTATTTGCTGTGAAGTGAGAGACCAGATGCCATGATCTTAGTTTTCTGAATGTTGAGCTTTAAGCCAACTCTTCACTCTCCTCTTTCACTTTCATCAAGAGGCACTTTATTTCTTCTTCACTTTCTACCATAATGGTGGTGTCATCTGCATATCTGAGGTTATTGATATTTCTCCCGGTAATCTTGATTCTAGCTTGTGTTTCATCAAGCCCAGCATTTCTCATGATGTACTCTGCACATAAGTTAAATAAGCAGGGTGACAATATACAGCCTTGACATAATCCTTTCCTGGTTTGGAACCAGTCTGTTGTTCCATGTCCAGTTCTAACTGTTGCTTCTTGGCCTGCATACAGATTTCTCAGGAGGCAGGTATGGTGGTCTGGTATTTCCATTTCTTAAATAATTTTCCACAGTTTCTTGTGATCCACATAGTTAAAGGCTCTGGCATAGTCAATAAAACAGAAGTAGACATTTTTCTGGAACTTGCTTGCTTTTTCTACAATCTGACGGATGTTGGCAATCTG
The DNA here is from genome assembly GCF_023091745.1 of Budorcas taxicolor. Lineage (NCBI taxonomy): Eukaryota > Metazoa > Chordata > Mammalia > Artiodactyla > Bovidae > Budorcas > Budorcas taxicolor. Next base: position 58,642,133 of record NC_068915.1, on the reverse strand, counting down.
ATCTCTGGTTCCTCTGCCTTTTCTAGATCCAGCTTGGAGAATTTTGAGCACTATTTTGCTAGTGTGTGAGATGAATTCAATTGTGTGGTAGTCTGAACATTCTTTGGCATTGCCTTTCATTGGGATTGGAATAAAAAGTGATCTTTTCCAGTTTTGTGGACACTGCTGTTCAGTTCAATTCAGTTCAGTCACTCAGTCGTGTCTGACTCTTTGCAACCCCATGAATCGCAGCACGCCAGGCCTCGCTGTCCATCACCAACTCCCAGAGTTCACTCAGACTCACGTCCATTGAGTCAGTGATGCCATCCAGCCGTCTCATCCTCTGTCGTCCCCTTCTCCTCCTGCTCCCAATCCCTCCCAGCATCAGAGTCTTTTCCAATGAGTCAACTCTTCGCATGAGGTGGCCAAAGTACTGGAGTTTCAGCTTTAGCATCATTCCTTCCAAAGTAATCCCAGGGCTGATCTCCTTCAGAATGGACTGGTTGGATCTCCTTGCAGTCCAAGGGACTCTCAAGAGTCTTCTCCAACATCACAGTTCAAAAGCATCAGTTCTTCGGTGCTCAGCCATCTTCACAGTCCAACTCTCACATCCATACATGGCTACTGGAAAAACTATAGCCTTGACTAGATGGACCTTTGTTGGCAAAGTAATGTCTCTGTTTTTCAATATGCTATCTAGGTTGGTCATAACTTTTCTTCCAAGGAGTAAGCATCTTTTAATTTCATGGCTGCAGTCACCATCTGCAGTGATTTTGGAGCCCAAAAAAATAAAGTCTGACACTGTTTCCACTGTTTCCCCATCTATTTCCCATGAAGTGATGGGCCAGATGCCATGATCTTCGTTTTCTGAATGTTGAGCTATAAGCCAACTTTTTCACTCTCCTTTTTCACTTTCATCAAGAGGCTTTTTAGTTCCTCTTCACTTTCTGCCATAAGGGTGGTGTCATCTGCATATCTGAGGTTATTGATATTTCTCCCGGCAATCTTCATTCCCGCTTTTGCTTCTTCCAGCCCAGCATTTCTCCTGATGTACTCTGCATATAAGTTAAATAAGCAGGGTGACAATATACAGCCTTGACGTACTCCTTTTCTTATTTGGAACCAGTCTGTTGTTCCATGTCCAGTTCTAACTGTTGCTTCCTGACCTGCATATAGGTTTCTCAAGAAGCAGGTCAGGTGGTCTGGTATTCCCATTTCTTTCAGAATTTTCCAGTTTATTGTGATGCACACAGTCAAAGGCTTTGGCATAGTCAATAAAGCAGAAATAGATGTTTTTCTGGAACTCTCTTGCTTTTTCCATGATCCAGCGGATGTTGGCAATTTGATCTCTGGTTCCTCTGCCTTTTCTAAAACCAGCTTGAACATCAGGAGGTTCACGGTTCATGTATTGCTGAAGCCTGGCTTGCAGAATTTTGAGCATTACTTTACTAGCATGTGAGATGAGTGCAATTGTGCAGTAGTTTGAGCATTCTTTGGCATTGCCTTTCTTTGGGATTGGAATGAAAACTGATGTACTGGATCTTAATTGCAACTTGAGGGATCTTTAGTTGCAGTGTTTGAACTCTCAGTTGTGGCACACAAACTCTTAGTCACAGCATGTGGGACCTAGTTCCCTGACCAAGGATCAAACCAGGGCCCCCTGCACCGGGAGTGCAGAGTCTTAGCCACCAGACCACCAGGGAAGTCCCTACATCTTTCATAACCATTTCCAACTATTGGTGCTACTCTGATGGGTGGCAATCTTAGGATAATGGGTGAAAGGAAGTTCTTACATTTGAAAAATCTAAATAGGTATGTTATTGATTAACAGAGAGGTATGATAACAAATGGATGCATTTTAAAATCCTCTATGAACTAGGAATCATTACTATAGTAAAGACAGAGTGATCTACAAGCTTCTTTAATTTGAAGGACAAGATGAAATGTGCTTGAAAGGGCATGGGGCAAAACAGTCCATTTTGGCAAAAATAATACTTCACAAAATCTTCTGGATGAGTTATTCCCTCCCCAACCCTCAGAGTTAAGGCTGTTACCAGAGGGAAATATCGAGATAAATTTATTGCTTATTGAAAGAATATAATATTTAGGTTATCATTTGAGATACTTTCATCTGCAAATAATAGCAAGCCCAAGTCGAAGTGACATAAATTATAAGAAGACGTGTCGTCTCACCCAATAGAATTCTGAGTAGGGTGTTTCCCAAGTTGGTGAACTCAAGAGCTCACCTCATTGAGCACCTGGCTCTTTTCTCCTTTTCCTCTCTGCTGTCTTCTACTTGTTGGCATTGTCTTCAGGCTTCCCCTCTCATGGTTTCAAGGACAGCTTGTACTAAACGGTTGCCCCACAGCACGTTCTTCACCACTCTGTTCTTTTAAAAAGCTGTTATAGGAAGCCCCCTTCTGGAAAGATTTCTCCTCATGTTAGAGTGTCTAGAATTGGGTCACAAGTGTGCGTGCTAAGTCATAGTCTTTCCAGGCTAGGTGGCAATTGGGTCACAGACCTACCCTTAAACCCAAGGATGACAGCACAGAGGGATTGAGACCATTATGATTGGTTTGAAAGTGAAAGCGAAAGTCGCTCAGTCGTGTCTGACTCTTTGCGACCCCATGGACTATACAGTCCATGGAATTCTCCAGGCCAGAATACTGGAGTGGGTAGCCGTTTCCTTCTCCAGGGGATCTTCCCAACCCAGGGATCGAACCCAGGTCTCCTGCATTGCAGGCGGATTCTTTACTGCTGAGCCACTGGGGAAGCCCAAAAATACTGGAGTGAGTAGCTGTTCCCTTCTCCAGAGCATCTTCCCGACCTAGGAATCCAACCAGGGTCACCTGCATTGCAGGCAGATTCTTTACCAGTTGAGTACCAGGGTCTAGAAGGACTCAGATTGGCCTGGTTCTTTAAGCAGGGAGAGAAATTGACTGTCAGGATGAAAACATGGAAGAAGAGGAAACGACTGATGAGTGCCTCCTAGAAGGCTCCTCATCCAAAGGAGATGTGCAGAGAGAAACTGATTGGAAACAAAACACAGGCTTCCCCCTTGGGCCAACCTTTTGAGGCACACTAAGGCTCATGCATCGGAGAAGGAAATGGCACCCCACTCCAGTGTTCTTGCCTGGAGAATCCCAGGGACAGGGGAGCCTGGTGGGCTGCTGTCTATGGGGTTGCACAGAGTCGGACATGACTGAAGTGACTTAGCAGCAGCAAGGCTCTTCATCAGCATGTGTCCTCATCCAGCATTCTATGATGGGTGTCCACAGGGTTGTCATAGGGCTATCATTTCCTCCAAAGATATGTCTATTTTCAGATGGACTGTGAAAATAGCCCAACTATTTCTGTATAGAAAGGTGATTATCAGTGTGTGATAGTACAAAGGCAGGCACAGTGTTTGTAGTGAAGAGTTGAATGGTTTTCATTATCTTTCTTTTGTGATCTTATGCCACTTTCCTCTTAGGAATTATGTCTCATCTATTGAACGATGTCTTGGCAAGGCTGTATGTAAATCGAGGTTTCTTGCCCATCAGCCAAGGGGTGACATGTGACCTAAGCTAGACCAATGTGACCCGCTTTCTCAGGACTTTGAATTTATAGTGACATGAGAATGGAAAATATTATTTGAGTTCTTCATTCTGGCAGTTAAGTTGCATCATTCCTGCTTTTAGACCCTCTAGGATCCACCCAGCCCCTCCAAACTGTCTTGATCCTGAGGTTGGTTCTCCAGCCTTCCCTTTGATTCCACGAGCTACCAGTAACATCCTTGCAAAAAGATCATTTCGTGCTTCAGTAGCTTGCTATATACAACATCTAACATCTATTTTATTTCATAAAATCATAGGATGTCTGAGCGGTAAGAAATCTTAGAAATCATCTGGGCAGTGCCCTCATTTTATAGCTGACGAAATCTCCCAGAGGTTGAGGGTTTCTCTCAAGGTCACATCACAGAACTTATCAGTGACAGAACTGGGAATAAGACAGGGTCTCCTTTGCCCAGGGTAGTGCAGCCTGCTTTTTATTTTCCTTCCTTTTATTATAAACCACAGCCTGCCTTTCTCCTCTTTCTCTCATACTTAATACAGAATGGTGACCTTAAAATTTTCATTTCTCCCCTAAATTCATAATTTGCTTGGAGGAGTTAAAAATTTTGTTTCAGAGGTAGTCCTTTCAGAGATTTGGCATCTGGTAAAGACAGGCATCAGTTTATATCCTTATATGGAGTCTTAACTATTTTCAACTATCTATAAAGAAATTCATGTTTGGAAAGAAAGTGGTTTGCTCTAGGGAAACATATGGGTTAGGGTTCTGAAAGTGATTATCTCCCATTTTTAACTTTAGCTTCTATCTGTGTGCATTTGGAGAAAGTCTTCCTCGATTCCCACTAAAAGATAAATATCTGCTCTATTTTTTCAGTCACCTTAGGGGAATCATAGCTTAGACAACTGCTGCCCAAACAGCCCAATGTTAGGGTAGGAATTGGGAAGAGGTTTTCCCTGGTGGCTCAGTTGGTAAAGAATCCATCTGTAATGCAGGAGACCCAGGTTGTGAGGGGAAGATCCTCTGGAAAAGGAAATGGCAACCCACTCCAGTATCCTTGCCTGGGAAATCCCATGAACAGAGGAGCCTGGTGGGCTATTCAGTCCATGGGGTTGCAAAGAGCTGGACAAAACCTTAGCAACTAAACTATCACTGCCACCACTTTAGGCACTAAAAATGTACTGGTTAATTCATTTACCTCACAATATCAGAAAGCAAGTACTCTTATCAAGATCCCAATTTACAGATGAAGAAAGTAAGGCACAGAGAGGCTAAGTAACTTGCTTAAGGATACACAGATTTAAGTGGCAGAGCTGAGATTTGAACCAGGTGGTCTCAGTTCAAAGTCCATGCCCTTAACACTCTGTTACATCTTAATTATTAACTCTCACTATGGAGATAAAAGTAGATTCATTTTCCTAGGAAAAGAAGATTGTCCAATACCTTTTTGTACACACTTCCAGCAAGGGGGGGTTCTGCAGCATGCCTCTCTTGTGTCCCAGTGATGCTTGCAGCATACACTTATGAACACCATTGAACTGCAAGCACTCCTACACAACAAACGTTTTTCTTGTCTCTACCCATGTAACCAAATACATCTAAAGAACCTGATCACTTGGTAGTGGTGAGATGAAATGCACAGAGGGAAGCTTTTTGCTCTGGATGCTCATCAAATAGGATCAAAAGTGAATCATTTAATAGATTATTTAAGAGTCAGATTCTTTGAACTCATCTCAAGATCCCCTGTGGTGAAAGGTACTAACTACAATACGAAAACACCCAAATATTGATTAGAAAATGCTATGAACTAAGTGCCCAGAAAGTCCTTTTCTGCTTACTGGATTTAAAACACATTATTCTGCTTGAAATTTGTTACAGAGAAACAGGAAATCATCTCCATTCCCCATCCTGTTTTGGCAAACAGACAAAGTAAGTTTTATTTTTAAGCAATTTATCAAAACAAAGTTCCACTATGTCAAAACAAATTGACAGTGCTTAATGCTTACATCACAGTAAGATTTTTTTGGACATTATTCTTCATTCAGAGTGAAAAATTCAGTAGGAAAAAAGGGTGTTTAAAAAATTGTCTATTTTATTCAAGCTCTCTTAATTACAGACTAATACTAGAAGAAAAGTTCATTATTCAGTAGTAGCTGTTGGTTTTTTAATAGAATAATTCGATCAATGTGAGCAAAAAAGGATCTCTTTAAATGGCATGTTTTAGTGGCAGAATTCACACAGGCTGTATTCCTGAGAATTTGCTGGTTTGCATGGATGGGTGGTGCAGGAGGAGCAGTAGGGAGAATGAGGTGGGAGGAGGCTTCTTGCCTCTCTTGGGAACTGGCGGTATGAGCCCTGGGTGTATAGCGCCCCTCCCTGAGGACCAGGTTGGCCTACCTGTGCCCCAAATAAGCTAGTATCTGAGCACCATTAACAAGTACTGGTATCTGACGTAGAAATTACCCAGTAAGTGTTTATGGACTTAATGAATGGAATGCTATTGGAGCCCAGACAAGGGCACTGAAATCAAGGAGGAAGAAATGAGAGAAGACTTTCTGGAGGAAGCGGGATAATCTGACACTTAAAGAAGAAGTTGGACAGAGTGGAAAGAACATATATGAAGGCACTTGGGCAGTTGTGTATGGAAAAGAGCATTTACGTTAAGGTCTATGTGTCCTCCAACACACACACACACACACACACACACACACACACACACACACACACACACACACACACATGGGCTCCTGACATGCAGGAGATGGAAGCATGCTCTCTTTGACATTGTAATAACCATGCTATTCTGTTTCAAGGACACTGTGGTAATTAACGTGGGAGAAAGATGGGCTTTGTTAAACTTGAGAATGTCAGGGTTCTGCAGGGGAAAACTGACAATACTGTAATCTATTGTGATATTTTTCATATTCTATAATTTGAGCTTGTAACTGCTTAACCAATTAAAGTTTAAGCAGGCAGCCCTTAAATACTACTGCACAACTGAAAGAATGATTTATTACACACAGAGTTATTGGAAGAGAGGGAAGCCAGATTGTATTCAGAGGAACACCACTGAAGGTGGCTGTTAATTTTTGCTCTGGATATAGGCTTCCCTGTTTAACTTAGAGAGAAGCTGCACCCTCAAACCCCCTTTTGGAGAGTTCCAATGCAAAATAGTACACTAAAAGGTTTAGGAAGTCCTTAGGGTTAAAAAGAAAAAAGGTTTATTAATGGTTAACCCACTTCTCAGGAAAGTTCTTTTTTTTTTCCTTCCCGATTATCACTGAGTACATTTTTTAATCACTGCAGTGAGAAAAGATTGAGACACAGGAGGAAATTTCATCCCTCTTTGGGGGTTATATTATAGCCAGATTTTAAAAAATCCAGTCTAAGATAAATTCCATTAAAGCACAATTTGTGCTAATGATGCTATGCTGATTCTAGGAATGCACTGTTCTGACATTATCAATAACGCTGAATTACTCAGTTCATACGGGCCCCTGATGGGCTCCAATCAATGCATGGTAGCAGCTGCATAAGTTAAATTGCCACTAGACAGAGCTGAGAGGGAGTGCGGTGCAAGGGGCCATCCACAAGGATCTCTGTTGGTTTTGCCCTTGAGTTGATGAGGAATTGATGAAGGTGCCCTAAAAGGTAGGAGAGACTAGACTATAAAGGACTTTGTTTGGGTATTCTCCAAAGATGCTGGGTTCAGCCAACGAAGGTTTCGATTAAAGGAATAACCAGATTTGCACTCTTAGGGAATCTACACTGACACTACCACGATGGGTGATTAGAGGGGAACTAATACCTGCACTGACACCAAGTTGGTATCACAGGGGATGAAAAATAATTACCCCCTACCATCTGAGTTCTTAACTGAGACCCCTGTAATAAAAGGCAGATTGACAAGAGAAAAACAATCAGAAATTTACTAACATGTTATCTCATGTATACAAGGGTGATACCCAGGGAAAAATGAGTAACTCAAAGAGGTAGCTTAGAATTCAGACTTAAATCCTGAATTCTAAATAGGGAAGGGGGCAGGAGATGTCAGCCTCTTAGGGTAGACCAAATGATTTTTTGGAAAGATGAGTGGACCCTTAGAAGAATAGGTGGGAAATATGATGGTTTGTGATAAAGTCTGTCTGGAAGTGGTGTTGACTGCTGGTCTCCTCTTCCGTATTGAGGCAGTCTTCCCTGGTTGTTGAAACTCCCAGTTTAGGAATCTATGACAACTGAGTCCCTTATGGAGTATCTGTCTTCAGGTAGGTAAGCGAAGTTCAAAGCCTCTCCCTGTATTTGCTGTTTTTCAAGAGCCTACAGCTCAACAGTAATCAACACACCAAAGCAGCATATTTGGGGATGGTATGTCCTGAACCCCTACAGTCATATACTGGGGTGGCATATGCTGCCGTCCTTCAGTATCTATTATGCCAGTTCACAGGAATGATGAGAAGAAAGGGAAACAAGATGGAGGCAATGGGATCCAGGAAGATATACAAAGAAATAACCGATAGCACTTGGAAACTGGTTGGGCACTGAGGGTGAAGAAAAAGTAGGAGCCTAGGGTGACAGCTAGGCTTCTGGCAGAAGCAACACTATGCATCCAGGTAAGAAAATATATTAATAGGAGGAGGGGGGAAAGGTGAAGAATTCAGTTCAGACTGTTCAGATTAAGTTTAGTGGAACACCCAAACACTGATACACAGGTGTCTGATAGGAAGCTGACTCTATGGTTGGAATCCAGGAGTGATGTTAGGGCTCCAGGTAGAAATTTGCATGTTATCAGCATATAGGTGGATGCTTCCCTGGTGGCTCAGAAGTAAAGAATCCACTTTCCAATGCAGGAGACGTGTGTTGGATCCCTGGGTCGGGAAGATCCCCTGGAAAAGGGAGTGGCAACCTACTCTAGTATTTTTGCCTGGGAAATCCTACAGACAGAGGAGTCTGGTGGGCTACAGTCCATGGGGTCACAAAGAGTCAGACACAATTTAGTGACTAAACAATAACAACAACAAGCAGGAGAAAAGACAATTTCTAACAAGTGGTGCTGGGAAAACTGGTCAACCACTTGTAAAAGAATGAAACTAGAGCACTTTCTAACACCATACACAAAAATAAACTCAAAATGGATTAAAGATCTACACGTAAGACCAGAAACTATACAACTCCTAGAGGAGAACATAGGCAAAACACTCCCTGACATAAAACACAGCAGGATCCTCTATGACCCACCTCCCAGAATATTGGAAATAAAAGCAAAAATAAACAAATGGGACCTAATTAAAATTAAAAGCTTCTGCACAACAAAGGAAACTATAAGCAAGGTGAAAAGACAGCCTTCAGAATGGGAGGAAATAATAGTAAATGAAGCAACTGACAAAGAATTAATCTCAAAAATATACAAGCAACTTCTGTAGCTCAATTCCAGAAAAATGATCCAATCAAAAAATTGGCCAAAGAACTAAACAGACATTTCTCCGAAGAAGACATACAGACGGCTAACAAACACATGAAAAGATGCTCAACATCACTCATTATCAGAGAAATGCAAATCAAAACCACAATGAGGTACCACTTCACACCAGTCAGAATGGCTGCTATCCAAAAATCTGCAAGCAATAAATGCTGGAGAGGGTGTGGAGAAAAGGGAACCCTCTTACACTGTTGGTGGGAATGCAAACTAGTACAGCCACTATGGAGAACAGTGTGGAGATTCCTTGAAAAACTGGAAATAGAACTGCCATATGACCCAGCAATCCCACTGCTGGGGATACACACCGAGGAAACCAGAATTGAAAGAGATGTGTACTCCAATGTTCATTGCAGCACTCTTTATAATAGCCAGGACATGGAAGCAACCTAGATGTCCATCAGCAGACAAATGGATAGGAAAGCTGTGGTACATATACATAATGGAGTATTACTCAGCCATTAAAAAGAATACATTTGAATCAGTTCTAATGAGGCGGATGAAACTGGAGCCTATTATACAGAGTGAAGTAAGCCAGAAAGAAAAACACCAATACAGTATGCTGCTGCTGCTACTAAGTCGCTTCAGTCGTGTCCGACTCTGTGTGACCCCATGGGTGGCAGCCCACCAGGTTTCCCCGTCCCTGGGATTCTCCAGGCAAGAAAACTGGAGTGGGCTGCCATCTCCTTCTCCAATGCATGAAAGTGAAAAGTGAAAGTGAAGTCACTCAGTCGTGTCCAACTCTTAGCGACCCCATGGACTGCAGCCTACCAGGCTCCTCCATCCGTGGGATTTTCCAGGCAAGAGTACTGGAGTAGGGTGCCATTGCCTTCCCCGCCAATACAGTATACTAACGCATATATATGGAATTTAGAAAGATGGTAACGATAGCCCTGTATGCGAGACAGCAAGAGAGACATAGATGTATAGAACAGTCTTTTGGACTCTGTGGGAGAGGGCAAGGGTGGGGTGATTTGGGAGAATGGCATGGAAACATGTATAATATCATATGTGAAATGAATCTCCAATCCAGGTTTGATGCATGATACAGGATGCTTGGTGCTGGTGCACTGGGATGACCCAGAGGGATGGTACAGGGAGGGAGGTGGGAGGGGGGTTCAGGATGGGGAACACATGTACACTTGTGGCAGATTCATGTTGATGTGTGGCAAAACCAATACAATATTGTAAATTAATTAGCCTGTAATTAAAATATATTTTAAAAAACAACAAGAAGCAGAAACTATGGATATACCTAGTGGATTCATAGATTTGTTTTTCAAACTTATTTATATGGTTTTGGATGAGAGAACTGCAAAGTGAATTTCAAGTTGAACCCTATTTTATTTGGTAGAGTGCACAACAGTTGCCATAATGTTGTGAACTAGTTGGATGAATATATGGATGAATGGATGATTGAATGAGTAAAGGGTAGAGGTTCATTCAAACCAGTAGATGTTTTCCTCTTTTACTTTATTTCATGATTTGTTTTAGCTTTAGCTCTGGAAACAAGGAAAAAATATGACTATCTCAAAGAGGCAAAAAGGCAACAGTGGGTGGATTGTTTGGATGCAACACATGGAGGACTTTATTTCTGCACTTAAAAATCAATGAGCCTTTTGCTTTTAAGCCAAGTGATTTCAGACCATTGATGTATATTATTCCCATTAGGTATCAATGCCCTAGCAGTGACTGACCAACTGCTGCCTTTGCAGCAATCCAGATGGAGATGACCAGTCAAATGACAGACTTGTTACTTTCAGCAAGCAAGCCTGTTATTTCACACATGACTTCCTTTGAGTAAATGTGAGTTTTCACTCTACATACCTGGCCAGAAATCAAGTGGTTTTACAAGAGAGATGTGGGATATCAGGCACTGGATTGTGACACCCATATCTTATGTAAATGGCCATACTATGGTCCTTGGGGGCTGCAGAATAGTCCAAGACTCCTTAATAATCAATCACACCACCATCAAGGCAATAGACAGGGCAGGTTGGAAGCAAGTTTTCCATTACCACTGATGGATGACTTTCACCTTTTTGTGGAAGAGTAGTTTTGACTCTTCATGAATCATAGAGGACATACTTAAAATGCCCAGCTGTGGCCCTAAACAGTCAAAAATATTTTCATACTTCTCTATAGGCATCAAATAGTTTGGGCAATGCCAAGTAAGTTACAATCCATTTCTGTGGTTTGGGAAGGTCGTTAGGACTCAGATTCATTATCTGCTGAGACTTTTCTTTGTTTTCCATTTATTACTCTCCTTTGAGTGAAACAGAGCTGCAGGAGTGGAACAGAGACCTCGGTTCATTCATCCCTGACACATTATTCGTGTCTACCATTTCTCCATAAATTTGGAGAGGAAGAGACAGAAATTGCAAATTCAGGTATTTAAATCCCCTTGGGCTACATTTGTCAGGATGAGCAGATTGTAAACTGCCTCTTGCAAATATGATAAGCATTTGGGCATCAAGCTAATAACCGGGAACCACAGACTCATTCATTTGTGTGGTGTTTCCCTCCAGAAGTTTCTGAAATTGCTTCTGTAGTCGTTACACAGAGCTAGAATTGTTCAGGTTTAGCAGGAAGATTAGACACACTACAATATCTGGCTAAGGAAGTTGGCTTTTTCCAGTGAGGTTGAAATGATAATTTTTTTCTATTTATATCATCACAATCTTTACAAACTGCGTACTTGGAATACTTGATTTGGGCTTTTCTGAGAAAACAAGGAGAGATCTGTATAATCCTTTAACTTGTCTTAGAGCTTTATAGGCACATTGATGACAAAGAAATCCAAATCATTAAGATGCTCTCACTCACAGTTATGGCCCTTCTGTTGAAAAATAAACTTTGTATTTTACACTTTAAGTCCCTGGCAGGACCCTATCCTCTTATCTTCTTCAACAGAAGCTATTTTCTTTTGCTTCTTGTTTTGACCTTTAAAAATTTCACTGCATAAGTCATCCATTAATATATTTTCATTATAAAAATATTACAAATAACACTGGAGTTCCCTTTGATTATTATGTCAAATTCTGAAGTTTTCCCAATCCTACTACAACCCTATCCATTTTTGGTCACAAGCATCATTAATAGTTTTGTGTGTATCTCTCCAGACTTTCTTCCAGGAATGTGTGTGTGTGCGTGTGTGTGTCTGTGTGTGTCTGTGTGTGTAGTATATTTTTGTGTATGCTATTACATGTTATTTGAGATAAATATACTATAATGAAGAAAGCTGAGCACCAGAGAATTGATGCTTTTGAACTGTGGTGTTGGAGAAGACTCTTGAGAGTCCCTTGGACTGCAAGGAGATCCAACCAGTCCATTCTAAAGGAGATCAGTCTTGGGTGTTCTTTGGAAGGAATGATGCTAAAGCTGAAACTCCAGTACTTTGGCCACCTCATGCGAAGAGTTGACTCATTGGAAAAGACTCTGATGCTGGGAGGGATTGGGGACAGGAAGAAAAGGGGAAGACAGAGGATGAGAATGGCTGGATGGCATCATGGACTCAATGGATGTGAGTTTGAGTGAACTCCGGGAGTTGGTGACGGACAGGGAGGCCTGGCGTGCTGCAATTCATGGGGTCGCAAAGAGTTGGACACGACTGAGTGACTGAACTGAACTGAACTGATACTGTAAGTACCATACCACAGGTTTCTTTTTTCATGCAGTGATTCTGGAGCTCTGTTAGTACAGAGAGCTGTTCCATCTTGCTATGGATTGAATGTTTATATCCTCCCAAAATTATACGTTGAAGCCAATGTGGTTATATTTGAAAGATGGCTTTGGGGAAGTAATTAGGTTACAAGTAAGGGTGGAGACCTCATGAATGAGATTAGTGCCCTTATAGGAAGAGACATAAGAGAGCCTGCTTCCTCCGTCTCTTCATTCTCTGCCATGTAAAGATGCAATGAGAAGACAGCCATCTGCAAAGCCAGAAGTGGGCTCTCACCAGGCACCAGATCTGCCAGTACCTTGATCTTATCCAGAGAAATAAATGTTTATTGTTTAAGCCATCTAGTCTATGGCTTATATTTATAACAGCAGTCCAAACTGCTGTTATGTTTATAACAGCAGCCCAAACAGACTAAGACACATTCTTTCTAGTCTTTTTTAACCACTGCATAATATCTCACAGTATTGGTAGACCACAGTTAACAAATAAGGGCGGTTACTAAATAGGTGGTTCTAATTTCTCACTGTAGGCTACCCCTGCCTGATGAAGAGTCTTGAAAAATCCATTATAGAGTGAATTCTTCTAAGTAAAAAAGTGTAAATTCCATTTACTTTAATGAAAAAAAAAGTTTATGTACTTCTAAGTGCCTAAATCATGCCCATTTATGCTACAACACCATATAATATTAACACGGACACAAGGACTTCTATAGTTAATATTAACTTGGCCAGATATTCTCCATCATTAATTACCCTATCATACACCTGTTTCCATTCTTTCAGTGTTTATAGGTTGAACACTTAAGACTTTGATGTATTTGTTCATTGAGCACCTATTATGAGTCAAACACTGCTTTGCATGCTGGGAATATATTAACAGACAAAAAATTCCTGTCTCATGGAAATTAAATCCTAACACAACAGACAAGTAACAGACAAGTAATGAAACAGAGCAAGACCTTATGGTCCTTCCTCCCAGCCATGTTCTCAGCCTGCCTTTTGTCTGTGGAAAAACCTTAGCCAAAGAATAAGTTTAACCAGAGAAGTGAGAAAACGCAGAGATGAAGGAAGCAGCCAGAGGAGACCAAATAATAATGATGTCACTAAGCATAATCAAAGACCCTTCGTTCCTCCTCAAGGGCTGCAGATAATATTCTAAGCTGTATCCTGTCAGCTGTGTTATAGATGCTGAAACCCCCACCAAGTGGAGAAGTTAACCACATGATGCCCAGATTATAGCCGTGACATAAGCAGCCACAGTTCTGAGAACTGGCCTCAAGGAAACGGGAACAAACTGACCCCAGAACTGAAGATCAGCTGTACTTAAACCAATCACGACGACACTGGTCAAACCACAGATGACCAATCTCAAGATGACTGTCAGAGCTGACTGTGCCATTTCTGCATGGAGCCCTCTCTCTCTGTCTACGAAAGCTCTTACTCCGATTGTTGGGAAGAAGTTGGCGTCCACCCTCCCCCTCCCCGTTACTAGCATCCAAAATAAAGCTTTCCTTTCCACCAATCCAGCTTCTTTAATAGCTTTTGAGTGGTGAGCAGTTGGACCTTGGTTCAGTAGCAGTAAGATATAAATGATGGTAGACAGTGATATATCCTAAGGAGAAAAAAACAAAGCAGGGAAAGGGAATATTGGGAGGACTGAAATTTGACCTGGAGATACCTTACCAAGAAGGAGGGTTTTGATTAAAAAGCCCAAAGAAGTGAAGGAGGGATGTATGAAGCTGTCTAGAAGAAAATTATCCTCTCTATATAAGATGCCCTATATCCTCTGACTAAGATGCCCTCCAGGACCAAATAATTCTTTCTAACAGAAATGGCCAGTCTTTTTGTCCTGCAGTTCATCATTGGTTTCTCGTCCTTTATCACATTTCTTAGCAGTGGATTTTTTTTTTTTTCCCAAAGAGAGCAGACTAGAGTTTTCTTGCAAAAGTGTTGAGAGGCGATCACAGTTTTCAGCAATAAATGGATCGCTCAGCATGAGATTTATAACATGAGGGAGAATGGGACACATAGGCTACCCACTTTCTCTTGGGAGGCATCGGCAGGAAAAATGTGGTTAAGGTTCTGACAGGGAGATTTGTGGAGCAATCTGTCTCTGCCAGAGGCATTGGCTAGAGAAAAAGCCCAGGTATTAGCTGGAAGAGAAGAACTCAACCCAAGTGAAAATGAGCAACTTTTTTTATGACCAGGTATCTGCTTGTCTAGGGGCTCTGGCTAGCATTTTATATACTCCCTCGATATAAATCCTATCTCTTCTGATTATCATTTGGATAACCTAAGACAGATTATTTAATCTCTCTGAGGTTTGCTTTTCATCTGGAAAATAAGTATGATAATAGTCGCTATCTCATAAGGGTGATATTGGGAATTAAACTGAGATCATGGAAGTAAAGTGTCTGTAACATAGTTAAGTAGTTAGTGAATAAAGACATTGTCACCACCAGCATCATTATCATCACCATAACTACTACCATCATCTTTATCACCACCAACAAAATAATCAGCATCATTACAACCACCATCACCAGCACCACCACCATCATCAGTGTCAACACCACCATCGTGATCTCTATCACCCATCACCATCATCATCATCACAGCCAATACCACCACCATCATCCTCTCTATCACCACCACCACCATTTCTTGGGCTCAACAGGGAACAGCACCAAGTTCAAGGACAAGCAGGCATTACCGAGTGCATCTTTAAAATACTTATCAGTATCTCACAGCCCATGGTACTAAAGATTCAACAGAGAGGCTGCCTAAAATTGGTAATCTTCAAGGCAAGGGAAACATAAAACCACTGCAAGCTCCAAATAGGTAGTAGAGGGTTAAGGATTTCCAGGGAGGGTGGTGATTTACAAATGGGATTCCTGGGCACCAGTGACGGGGAGGAGGAGGAAATGGAGCCATTTTAGGACAGTCCAAGGCACCTGTGAAGCAGGCTACTGTGCTGATGCTGACCAGGGAGCTACTTGATGTAAATCTCTGTGAAGAGGTGCAGAGGCCTGCTGTGAGAAGCACCCAGGGGCCCAGTAGCCTCACATGGCTTCATTCTGTGTCTCTTTGGCCCCAGTGTGTTCTCAGTTGCATGGAAACAACCACAGCTGACGACCCAATCTTTCAGCTACAAATCTACCTCACGGTATAAAGAGAGCTAAACATATAAATATTCAGCTATCTCTAAAAAGAACATGTTAGTTTTCTCTTTTGTTGAGAGGCTCTACAGAAGAGTTACAATACTAACTGGTCAGGCCAAAATGACATGGGTTTGAATCCTGGCTCTGTTTCACCACTTGTGTAAGATTCGATGAGTTCTAAAATTCCTTGCATCTGAATGTTCTCATTTGGGGAGCGGAAATTGTAGTATCTACCCATTAGGGTAATTACGGGGAGTAAATGGGACGATACATACAAAACACTCAGCACGGCGCCCAGCACACAGTAAATACACATTAATGATTGTTATTGAAGCTTTTTGGCTGGATTGTTTTCTGGTGAGGTAAATGGGGAAGGAGAATATAAATGTAGAGAAGGAGAAAGGGAAGAAGAGGAGACATGAAAAAGAGAGTCAGGGTGTGGAAAGCTTATCTTGCAAGAGAGGCACTTAATGACTGTCAAGAAAGTCCTGAGAGAGAAGAAGGATAAAGATGGCAGGGACTCAAAGGCAGAGGATTCGTTTTGCTTTTTTGCCAAGGTTTCATCCATCTGCTCTTGGCTTCTATGCTGACTTTTCCTGCCAAATGGCAGCTCTAGAAACCTAGTGGTGAAACCCAGGGCAGGGAGACAGACCATTTCGGAATCACCCTAAACTTTTATTCTCAGGGGAGTCATATACAAAATGTACATACTATTCTTTTGCAGTATGGAATTTCTTTGAGACGAATAGAAGAGACAGGCCTTCAAGTGAGTCAGCAGTGACCGCAGGCAGACATAATCCTGTTGCTTTTTGGCTGACAGCTCATGCAGAGAAAAAACACTCTCTGATCCAGACGAAGGTAACAGCTTCAATTCCAACACAAAATTCTTATCCTACAAAATCAGGTTCTATTCCCAGTCTATGATGGCTCTAGACACCAGAAATATCAGAAACACCATCAATTTCTTACTATTGGGCTGTAATAAGCTAAAAGTAAAATACCCAAAGGGTAGACTAACTCAGATTATTTTCAGGAGCTAAGCACGTATACACACAAAAGAACTCAGATTTGTTTAACAGCAGACATTGCAGTGGAGCATCTATTATAGGCAAATATACAGAAGTGAAGTCGCTCAGTCATGTCCGACTTTGCAACCCCATGGACTGTAGCCTAGCAGGTTCCTCCATCCATGGGATTTTCCAGGTAAGAGTACTGGAGTGGATTGCCATTTCCTTCTCCAGGGGAATCTTCCTGACCCAGGGATCGAACACAGGTCTCCTGCGTTGTAGGCAGATGCTTTACTGTCTGAGCCACCAGGGAAGTTTTTTAAATATACAGAAAATGAACATAAACCTGAATAAGTTATGAGATAGCTAGACAAATACAACAAATGGTTAACTACAAGATTATTTTTTCAATGTGAAGAATGGATGGTCTGAATCCACTCTGATGGCTTTTTGAATCTTAATCAACTACAAAATCAAGGCAAAATTGCAGTTCTGAAATGAATTTTCATTATGATTTCTTCTGATGTGATTTTACAAACCAACAGTTTAAGAAACCAAGTTGAAGCCTGGATCTGAATATCAGAATGTAGGGCACGCTTAAGAGGAAGATCAAAGGGCAATTTAGACCTTACAAAAAACTAGCTTGACCCTGAAGAATAACTGCTTTTATAAAATTAAATATGAATTAAAGTCATGTGTATGATCCACCTCATCTGTTCCTCATACATACATATTACAAATGTATACTTTTTTTAGGAAAGAAGGGAAACATGCTTATTTCACATTTTTGCTGAATTACTTCCTAAGACGTTATGTCCTAGAGCTCTGGGATGGCTGTGACTGGAATTTGCTTGCTTTTGTTTCTAACTTAAGCACAGCCTGGCAACCTGTACAGAATTTAACTTTCCAGATATGGGATCACCTTGGGGCAGCTGACTTCTATTAATACAAAGCACAGGAGACACTTATTTCTGGGTTCAGATTTCTCTCTGCACGTAATCTGTCCAAGGTGCTTCTTCCCCTTGGAGTTCTGCAGCTGAGGTCCATGGTCTACCCCTTGATGGCTGCAGCTGAAGTGGCTCATCCCTGGTTTTGCCCAGCCAGCCACATGGCTCATTTAACCATGGGTTTGATGTACAGCCCAGTGTGAGACCCAGAGGGAAGGGAGGCTCTGTCTGAAGTTCAGGATTAAATACTTTCCTCTAAGAGTTGGGATTTTGCCCTTTAGAGCTGCATGTATCAATACCCCAAAGCAATTTTCTTGGATGCATTTTGCTTTGAATTTGAAATATGCTTTTGAAGCTTTCTATTTAATAAGGCACAAGCATAGGCACAAGACTACATTCATTATTTAGACTAGAACTTCTTTTGCACTTGATGTAAGAAAAAAAAAAAAAGGCTGGCATGCATGTTCACGGTAATTGCATAGATTGAAATGAACCCAATTTCTGTAAAGGATTATTGAAGGAATACAAAACTTCCAGAGTAAGTCTGTTAAATCATTCATTCAGTAACTGATTGACATTTGCTCAGATCTGGATCATGTGCTTTGCTAGCTTTTAAAGCAAAGCAAAGAAGAAATTATTTAAAAGTGATGGTGAAAAACAGTATTGAAAGAGAGCAATCCTGGAGAGTGGATATATTTTAAATGATGATTCTCTCTTAAGTAATGTAATTCACAGACCATGGAGCTAGGCCCCAGGAATCATCTCTCAGCCTGTGTTTTCACTTGGCAATCCTCACATCCTATCATTAAAAGATATATAAGTACAATGCAAATAATGTCACCACTTAAAAAATAATTCTCTTATTCTTTTGTAGATTTATATGTCATTTCATGATTAAAAATTTTGCTATGCACTAAGTGAGTGAAGGCTTAAAGCCTAATTTCTAGCCCCTTTGCAACTATCTGTTTCTTTTACATTTCCTGTTAATACCCATAAGTTCGTCTGATGCTAAAAAAACTCTGATATGAAGAAACTAAATCTCAACCCTTTCCTCTGCTCTCTATATAAAAAGTCTAAAATTTATGAAGCGGCAAATGCAACATTTTTATCAGTTAATTGTTCTCTAGATTTAACAGCAGAAACATTTCAGGCAATCAAAAAGCAAGTAGGAAAAAACACCTTTAATTGATTCCACAGAGAATTTTTTTCCAGATTATAAACAACTTCTTATATTTTCCATTTGGCTGTTTTAGGAGTTACACAAATGAAATGCAGGATATTGGAAAATAAATTGCTAAGAAGTAGGATGATATGAAAAGATCCCTACTTTACCTATATGGAAGAAAAGTTGGTCTATTCTACCAGGGGAATAAAAGCAAATGTGAATGAGGCTAATGTACAGGCTTTGTTTCACCAGAAGAGAGCCACTGGGTAAGACACCTTGTGATAGTATCCGGGAGGGATGTCACTGGGGCTCCCAGACAAGAATGTTGTATGAAACCCCTACCCAGAGCGAACACTAGGGCTGGAGGTGAGAACTGCCCATTGACAATGCCTCTCCTGGCTGCAGGGTCTTCGGTGCAGCCTCTTGGATTGTAATACCATTTAGTTATCCATACATCAATATTTTCTGTCTTTAGGAGCAATGATGGCATTTGCCACCAGGGAGTGTGATCTGTGTATTCATGGAATAGCTTGACTCAACTGTAGATTTTAAAGTGCAGTCCTGGGGGTCTACTGTGTTGTAATCCCTCTAATATTCTATCTGAATACTTGCAAGCTCTGTGATTATGCCATTATGTACTATGGTCATAATAAGTTAGTTTTAAACAAAATATTCTTTAGTATCCCTTATCATATGTATTTTCATCCCATATGCAAAGTTTTGGATAAAAAAGTTCAAGGAATGTGAAAAAATCCAACCTGCTGAGGAGTAGAACATTTAAAAAAATACTTATTTACCTTGTTCGTCAAATTTTTTAAGGTTTAGAAAAGTTATTAGTATTGTAAAGCATTTTCAGAATGATTGTAAGTCCTCTTTCAGAATATCTGTTTCTACCGGGTGAGATCATGTTCTTCTACTGTGAGCACACAGTAGGAGCTCAATATACGCTTGTTTGAAGAATGAATGACTATAAAGAGACACCTATATTCCCCTTTCACTATAATAGGTAAAAATCTATAAGTAGTGTTATCTCTTCCCATGGCATTTATATAATAAAACTAAGTCCACTATAAGAACTGATTTAAAGTCATACTATAAGAATGGGAAAATTTAAAGTGGAAATTTAAAGTCTAGGGTCCACTCATAACTTGCCAAAGATAACATGCTTAACCAGGAAAATGGAAATGAATATTTGTAAGTGAACTCTAGATTAAAGGAAATTATCAATACAAAGCTGTGAAAGTTTAAATTAATATAAAAGAAACATAATTATTTGTAAAAACAACCATATACATTAAGAGAAATGATACTCTCTTTAAACTTGCATTTTCAATACTATCTGTGCAAAATTGCTTGCAATGTCTCCAAACAGACATCTGTGGCTGGATGCATGGAAAACTTCCCATGAAACGCACATCAGAGCAACAGGGCCCACTGTTTCCTTTAACAAGATGAAGTCTGGCCAGGTCATGGCTGTGCTTTGGAACAACTGGTCTGGATGTGTGAAACCTGCAGGACAGGCAGCAGCAGCTGGAAGGCATCCTGTATATATGTGGTGCTATTGCAGCCCTGTGAATGGAGAAAACTGTCATTGAAGGGTTACTGTCAGAGTTCCAGCTTGACAATTCTTCCCATTTGATAATGTTCTTCTCCTCAAACCCCACACTATTTTAGAACATTTTTCTTTTAATGCTGTTGCTTAAAGCAGATATAAACACATTTTGTTGGATGGCTTGCAACCAGCTCTGAATTATCTACACTAACAGAGAGAAGAATTCACTTGAGGCAAGCCATTTCCATAGACTTTTAGGGTATATTAGGGTATATTTCCTTTAGCTCAGATGGTAAAGAATCTGCCTGCAATGCAGCAGACCTGTTGATCCCTGGTATCAAGAAGATCCCTGGAGAAGGAAATGGAAACCCACTCCAGTATTCTTGTCTGGAGAATCCCATGAACAGAGTCCATGGGGATACAAAGTGTTGGACATGACTGAGTGACTAACACTTACACTTTAGGGTATATTATGTGTGTATAGTCAATACCCATTATGTCCAGTCTTACTTATCCTTTTTCCAGATCAATCCCACTGCCCTGAAATAACACAAAAGCACAGCATGAAAGAGGCTGTAGTTTGTCCTAACCTACAGATGAAGAAGGGCTTCCCTCGTAGCTCAGACGGTAAAGGATTTGCCTGCAATGCAGGAGACCTGAATTCCATCTCTGGGTTGGGACGATCCCTTGGAGAAGGAAATAGCAACCCACTCCAGTATTCTTGCCAGGAAAATCCCATGGACGGAGTAGCCTGGTGGGCTATAGTCCATGGGGCGGCAAAGAGTCGGACACGACTGAGGGACTAACATGTACAGATGAATAAACAATAATGGGTTACTGGAGATACTGTGCAATTATTCACGGCAAATCCTTGAATGCTGTCATCTTCCTATTCATGTTGGTACTCTCCACTTGGTTTGGATCTTTGACATTGCTATTCATGTTCATGGGTGCTCTAACAGACAGTATTCCACGAGAGACCACTTAAAGTTCCAGGTAATTAAAACAGGAGAAAACTTCCACCAAAGGAATGAATAAACGATTTGACTTCATACTCTTCATGACCAACAGTAATTCATCTGCTAATGCCTTTTGGTGGCCAAGGAAAATGTTCTCAGGTTCCATGTTCTGCCTCTGATTGCTTGGATTTCCTTTAGCTCTATCCTCCAGAATCTTCCCTGCATGTCAACTCCATCCCTCTGCGAGGCTGCGTCTTAAGCAATAACACTTAGGGTCACCACTGTTACTCCTGTACCTTGGTAGTTTTCCTTAAAGGTAAGACCCAATTCCTAAGTGCATTGCTATATATTTATATGTACCCCTCCCTCACTTTTGTAATTTCCAAATTTTGCATTTGACAGGTACTTCAGAGAGCAAGAAACCACTGTATATACACTGCTTATATTCAAACTTAACTTGTCAACACCTTGCGGCTTCAGTTGGGTGCCGTGGGGCTACGGAAGTGCCAGTTCCTTATGGCTGATCCGTAATAGAAGAATTTCCCCCACTAGCCACAGATGGAACGCAGCGCCTACGGGTCAAGAATGAGGCATCCTAGGTCCCTTTCCTTTTCTTTTCTTTTACATCGCTGCTTCTGACAAAGCCACAGCTGTGTGGGGCAGCTGCATGTCCGTGTTACAACGTTCTGGTGTGTGGGCAGGCCATGGAGTGAGTGGTCACAGAGGATCTTGCCTCTGGTTAGTGAATGGGCAGATGCTAAATACTTACCTGTCATTTGTTGCCAGTCTGGAGCTTAGACCCGGCTAAACCCAAGGTTATTGTGAATGGAGGGAAGTGCCCACTTTTACAAAAATTCACCATTGAGCAAGAATTCCTTGTTGCAGCCAAAAATCACAGTGTTAAATCTGGTGTCAAACTTGGCAGCAGAAATGTGCTTCTGCCGGAGGAAACAGCGACAGAAATAATGTGCAAGCTTAGCATTTCTCTTTATAATCAGGAATTCTTGAAAATTAGGTATTGTTGTTTCACTCGAGGGTTTACAGCTGGTTGAACTCTACAAATGTACTAAAAAAAGACTGTAGACGATAAAATTTAGAATTGCAGAAATAGTTGCTGTCTGGGAGAAAGACAAAACGTGTAGCTCTAACATTTGGTTTAATTCAGAAGCATTTTCTCTCTGGGGGGCCACTTACCTCTAACAATACACTATTGATCATGGGGTTAAGGACCTCGGCCTTCTGGTTGCTCTGTGGAATCAAAAGTATGAAATTGACAGATTAGGTGCTCATACTCCAAGGCTTGTCAAAGTGTTAAGACGCTGGCTTTATGAGGGATCTCTTAGAGAAGAAGAGGAGAAGTGGGATGCTTACTATACATGAGGCTTCATACTTGGTGCTTCCCCTATACGATCTCATTTAATCTCCACAGAAATTTTAGGGGGTAGGCAGGGACCACGATAACTCTGATTCACAGATGAGAAAATATGAATCAGGAAGATTGAGGAAGTTATTTAAGGTCATGTAGCTAGAAATTTAAACTCAGACCTTTTAAACCATTCAAATCTTGTATCAGGTTTGGGATTAGGGGGAGGTGAGTGAGACTGAGTTGGACAGAGTTAGCTTCAGTCTTTGCTTAAAATTTTTATATTTTGTTCATCATGACTTTTGGTATTCATTTTGATTTTTAAAATATTGCATCTATCTAGATGACTGAGGTTGTCCCTTTGTCTCTTTTTGAGAGATGGTCCCCTTAAATTTGGTAGACAGGTTAAGTACCTTTACTTGCCTTTACTAGTCCCAGCCCTAGTCTGTCTATTTTTCTTTTAAATACAAGCACAGGTACTTGGTTTTAGGGTATGTCTTCTAGGTTGGCAGCAAAGTTAAAATACTCTTGAATATAACTTGCAAACAGGTTGGCAGATTCCAGTTTGCAAAACATGAATATATGTAAAGTGCAGAATACAGAGTCCAGTGTTAAGCAGGTGTTCAAAAAGTGTTAGTGTCCATGTAACCATTATTATTATGTCTGCTATTGGTCCATTAATCAACTGTCTTCTCTATCTAAAATGTTCAATCTACTCTTAGACAATAAATAATTAAAGGGACTAGAAAGAGAGACGGCAGTCTTAATAGGCTGTTTTCTCTCACGGTACTCGAAAAATGTTATGGTAAACAAAAGGATATAAATGAAGTCTGTCTTCCCAGAGCAGCCCACTTTCATTGACATTACTCTATTGAGGGCTAAATAATGTCTTACTGGGGAAAGCATAATGGAGTCTTGGGAAAAAACTCTTTAAAAACCTAGTCATTTTAGTAAGTAACCAGAAAATCCATTATGGTTTGCTTTCATGTTTATTTGATTATCAATAAACCTCTAAAATATAATCAAAATGAGGGCAATAAAATGACATTGGCTTTCAGAATCAATGAGATGTGCAAGCAATTTAAATAGAGTCTGGAGAGCAATATACACTCATTAACTTCAAGTTATGAATAATGGCTCTTTTAGAGAACAGAAGCAATAACTTGATGTGAATGATTTATTACAGCACAAGACAAGAGGTACTGTTGTGGTGAGATGGCATTTCATAAACCATCTTTAGATCTGGTTTTTTCCTTCTTCAAAATGATAATTTGTGCATTCCTGATTTTGTATATACAAACATTTGGACACACGTGTGTGTGTAGTTTATGTGTATATGTGTGTATATTCATTCATTTTTGTGTGTATATTCATTCAAGTACATACTTCTCTGCTAGAACTTTGCTACTCAAAGAGTAGGATATGAGTCAGGAGCACTACTACCACCTCGGAGCTTATAGGAAATGCAGAATCTCAGTGCTCATCCAAGACCCACTGAATCAAAATCTGCATTTAATAAGATCTCTAGGTTATTCACTTGCACATTAAGGTTTGAAAAGCATTGTGTTGGAATACACTACATTAAAGACAATGGAAAGCAATCCCATGAATATTACCAATCAATGTAAATAAATTAATGTTGAACATGGGTATATCCATGGTTGTTTCGTGTTGATGTTTGGTAGAAACCAATGCAATACTGTAAAGCAATTATCCTTCAATTAAAAATAAATAAATTTAAAAAAGAAATTCATGTTTAACATGAATCGTAAAAAACATATAGCACATATACACAAAGACACATATAACCTCATCACTAGGGAACTATAGAGAGCCAGTTAGCTGTCTGCCTCCTGTGTCTGATGGGCAGCCAACTGGGAGTTGAGAGACTAACTGAGAAGCCTGGGTGAATTAGTTCACCCCTCCGGGACTCAGGGTCTCAGGTAGTAAACTGGAAAAAAGCAGAAAGAGTGAAAAGAGGATACAATAGAGCCTTGGGAAGCCGAGTCGCCAAGGTCACCCCATTCTGATGAGGACTTCACACCTCTCTGTAAATCTAGCAGTTACACCGAGAGCACCAGCATCAGTTAACCTAGGCAATGCCGTGCGCAGAAATGCGCTTTATCAAGCCTATCCTATCAGCCCCCCTTCACTCTGCCTGCTTACAGCGAAGCTCTGCTGCTGAAGGCCTAAAATCAGACAAATATTAAAAGCTGGTGTTTTGCAAAATGGGAGAGGCAGACCATATTCTCTGACAGCAGAATGAATCATTGGTATGTAGCTCATCCTTTATTAACTAAGCCACTTACAGAAATGTGGGAGGCATACATCTCCTGACAGTCAGTCTACAATCATTTCTGCTTTTTTTTTTTTTTTTTTTTTGAGAACTGCCCTTCTCCTGGGGTGAGGGGAGGTGCGTCGCAGCAGCCAGGTAGGTCTACATGCAATGACTCTGTCCTCAGTCACTACTGGTGACACCAGATGGATATCTGAGGATGCTATTGAGCCTTTCAAACCTTCTCACCCAGGATCCTAGAATTTGAAGGGAGAGAACTGGGAACTGCTGGAGTTGAGTCACATTAATATTAATAGCAATGCTCCAGAGAGAAGGTGCATGAGCTCTGCTGAGGAGTCCCCACAGCTGCTCATACATCTCCACCACTTTTAATAAAGTTCTTTTACTGCCTGTCATGGATTGAATTGTGGCCCCCAAGGATATATGTTGAAGCCCTTACCTCCAGTATATCAGAATGTGACCTTATTTGGAGATAGATAGGGCTTTACAGATTTAATTAGTTGAGGTTGTGCTGGTCACCCAGTGTGTGGTACTTGTTAAGACAGCCCTAGGACACTAATACATTTATTACCCAAACACCCTAGCTAAGACAGGAAGCAAAACTTGCTGTTTCTCATGTAAAGAACCATCTGCCCTTGGATCCAGGGCCTTAAAGGAAAAGTGGAAACCTTGAAAAGGAATAACTTCCTCTATCTCCTCCAGCCCCACTAGGTTGAGTTATATAACATGACTGATTTCTCTAGAAAATAACCAGAAGCCACATCTCCAAGGAATGCCAAACCTCTCAAATTTGTTACTTTGAGAACAGAAACACTTCTACAGATTGGTTGATAATATTTTTCTTTCTTTTGGTTAAAGTTGAAGTGTAACAATAAAGCTTCTGTGGCTTATAAAATAGGCTTTGAAGACAAGTGAATGTGAATATTAAGAATGACTTATTTTAATAGAAATTTTGGTATTATATATCACAGATATTAAGTAATAGAAACAATCTTCATTTGATATTTTTTTCTTTAACAAATAAAGGAAATGAGACCCAGAGAGGTTTGAAAATCCACCCAGTATCTTGTATAACTGATCTGGTCGCATCTAGAATTCAATCGGATGAGAGCCTCGAGCCACCTGTTGCCAAAGAAGATGCTCAAACCTCATTTTAGTAAATGTCTTGGCTGCATTTCTGCCTGTGGAGCTATCAAAGAAGGCATTCCATCCTCTACTTCATCTCACAGTCCCTAACAGACCTTCCCTTTAAAAAGGTGAAAAAAAAAAGAGCCTGTATCACAGTCTTACCCCAACAGTGGTTAAAGAAGTTGTAAACTTCTCTGATAATGAGGCCACTTCTTTGCACATTGCAGTAGTTAATCTGAAAGAAGAAAAAAAAAAGAGATTTGGGGATTTTTAGTTAAGGAAAATAATTGAATTGTTCATACAATTATTGATACTAATACAGCATTCCCTTTAAAAGAAGGGCACACAAGTTTGAAGATGCTCTGTAGAAATTTCCCTTAGTATTCTTCCATGACTCACAGTCACAGTTTAATTAATTCTCACCCTACCTCTTTTTAGAAGCAAAAACATATTCAGGAAATTACCAGGCTGGAGTTCCACATGTGTAGGAGTTTAAGACTATTGCCAAGGGACCAGCATTTTGGTCATTTGAAAATAATAATGAACAGTCACTGAGGTACCATGTTAAGTACATTTGTATGCATAATCATATTAATCCTCATAATGGCTTCATTCAGTTCAGTTCAGTCGCTCAGTCGTGTGTGACTCTTTGCGACCCCATGAATTGCAGCACGCCAGGCCTCCCTGTCCATCACCAACTCCTGGAGTTCACTCAGACTCACGTCCATCGAGTCGGTGATGCCATCCAGCCATCTCATCCTCTGTCGTCCCCTTCTCCTCCTGCTCCCAATCCCTCCCAGCATCAGAGTCTTTTCCAATGAGTCAACTCTTTGCATGAGGTGGCCAAAGTACTGGAGTTCCAGCTTTAGCATCATTCCTTCCAAAGAAATACCAGGGCTGATCTCCTTCAGAATGGACTTGTTGGATCTCCTTGCAGTCCAAGGGACTCTCAAGAGGCTTCTCCAACACCACAGTTCAAACGCATCAATTCTTTGGAGCTCAGCTTTCTTCACAGTCCAACTCTCACATCCATACATGACCACTGGAAAAACCATAGCCTTGACTAGACGGACCTTTGTTGGCAAAGTAATGTCTCTGCTTTTCAATATGCTAACTAGATTGGTCATAACTTTCCTTCCAAGGAGTAAACGTCTTTTAATTTCACGGCTGCAATCACCATCAGTCTGACACTATTTCCACTGTTTCCCCATCTATTTCCCATGAAGTGATGGGACCAGATGCCATGATCTTCGTTTGCTGAATGTTGAGCTTTAAGCCAGCTTTTTCACTCTCCTCTTTCACTTTCATCAAGAGGCTTTTTAGCTCCTCTTCACTCTCTGCCATAAGGGTGGTGTCATCTGCATATCTGAGGTGATTGATATTTCTCCCAGCAATCTTGATTCCAGCTTGTGCTTCTTCCAGCCCAGCATTTCTCATGAGGTACTCTGCATATAAGTTAAATAAGCAGGGTGACAATATACAGCCTTGACGTACTCCTTTTCCTATTTGGAACCAGTCTGTTGTTCCATGTCCAGTTCTAACTGTTGCTTCCTGACCTGCATATAGGTTTCTCAAGAGGCAGGTCAGGTGGTCTGGTTAGGGTCTGTGATTTTTCCCATTTTATAAATGAAGAAATTGACGTTTAAGAAGGTTAAGTAACTTGCTTAGGACAAGAATATGATAGAGCTGGAATTCAAACTCAGATGTCTCTTTATATCTTGATTATGTTTTTATGAGATGCCTCAAATCAAAGATACTGTAGAATATGTTTTTTGAGACTTACATCAAAACTCTGTGCTTATTCCAGCCTTTCTACATGTAGGACTTTACCCCAAGAAAATAACACAAGGTAGATACAAATATTTAAAGAGTAATATTTGTCATAATATAGAAGATGATGACAAAAACTCAAAACCTAATTACCTAACAATGTGCATATTGCCCAATTTTTTAACAAGTATATATACTTACATGAACAGCGATTAAAATGCTATTAGCAAGACAATAACTCCACGTTAAGAATCTTACACATTAAAAGATTTAGTGATGTCAGTGGAAGTAAGTTTCATTCTGATAAATAGGGGTTGTGTCTAGACTATGTATTCAGGTATGTTGCCTTATATCCATCTATCCCCCCTTCCACCCATCCACCCATCCAAGACTTATCTGCAAAAAGGGTCAGGAGTAAGGCTGGAGATGGCAAAGAGTGGTTCTGCCTATGTTCTTGGGTATGTGGATGGTAAGGCACTTACTATACAGACATAGATGAGGCCTTATTACCTTTTTCTTGGAGCAGCTTGGTAAGGTTGGGACAGTCAGGGGCTGGGAATAGGAAAGGAGCTAAGAGTATGGCTCTGCTTTCCATACTCAGAAACCTCTGACTTCAGCCCTCCTCTTTCAAATCAGCACCGTAAATAGTACTCAGATTTTTCCTCAATACTTTAAACTTTTCCTATTTTACTGTTTCCTTTTCCCTCTACACTGAGACAAGTACATATTCTTTGTACGCATTTTAAGGGCAGGATTGTGCAGGGCTTATAATATCTTTGACTTCCACATGTTTAGATATGAAAATCTAAACTAGATGCCAAATCTGGACAAGTGAGGAAAAATGCCACCAGACACTAAGAATGAGTTTTGGGAAGGTCTTTCCATTAAAAATTTGCTCCCCAACCTGCATTGCTGAATTTAGTAATAAGAGAAGACTAGTTGAGTGACAGTGTTCAGGCGTGCGTGTGTGTATGCATGTGTGCATGCACCCATATATTTTAGGAGGCTCTTATTTTGGCTCCTGTGTCTCTATATTTATAATAAGGAGAGGGCATTTGTGCTAGTTCTCTATACCACAGCATATAGTCATGTGCCTAAAAGTTAATGGCTTATTCTTCACTTCCATAATCAACTATTTTAATGAATGCTTGATACCAGCTATTTTCATGTATATCATGTTACATACATACACATTTTTATTTCACTAGATAAACTAATAGTAGCTTATTGAAGAACAAACATATTACAGCAAATATGCACACACAAGCAATCCACAGTGAACTGGCTTACAATAGTGACCATCACTGCCAGATTCAGAATATGCAGAGCTGGTGTAAGTCCCTAGGAACAGTGGGGGTGGTTTGTATATTTCTATGAAACTAGCTGAGAAGTCCATTAAGGTGTCTTTCCTCTATTTGTGCGGCATGTTGAAAATGTAATTATCTTCAAAGGTTTATACTTCCAAGACCCTGACCTACTAAAACAAATACTTAGCTCTGAAAGATTTAGGGTGTCTTCTCTTCAGTTCAGTTCAGTTCAGTCGCTCAGTCGTGTCCGACTCTTTGCGACCCCATGAATCGCAGCACGCCAGGCCTCCCTGTCCATCACCAACTCCCGGGGTTCACTCAGACTCACGTCCATCGAGTCCATGATGCCATCCAGCCATCTCATCCTCTGTCGTCCCCTTCTCCTCCTGCTCCCAATCCCTCCCAGCATCAGAGTCTTTTCCAATAAGTCAACTCTTTGCATGAGGTTGCCAAAGTACTGGAGTTTCAGCTTTAACATCATTCCTTCCAAAGAACAGCCAGGGCTGATCTCCTTCAGAATGGACTGGTTGGACCTCCTTGCAGTCCAAGGGACTCTCAAGAGGCTTCTCCAACACCACAGTTCAAAAGCATCAATTCTTCGGCGCTCAGCTTTCTTCACAGTCCAACTCTCACATCCATACATGACCACAGGAAAAACCATAGCCTTGACTAGACGGACCTTAGTCGGCAAAGTAACGTCTCTGCTTTTGAATATGCTATCTAGGTTGGTCATAACTTTTCTTCCAAGGAGTAAGCGTCTTTTAATTTCACGGCTGCAGTCACCATCTGCAGTGATTTTGGAGCCCCCAAAAATAAAGTCTAACACTGATTCCACTGTTTCCCCATCTATTTCCCATGAAGCGATCTCTCCAAAAATAATTCTTGGAATGTCTAGCTAACTATTACTATTCTCCCTAGCATGCTCGTTTCTTAAGAGAGTCCTTATTTCTCAAGATGACTGCAGAACAATGGGACTAGTTGACTGCAATCGGAATCTCTAGCAGCCAAGGGTGTACATGGGTCTGCGTGTGTGCGTTTGAATGACACAAATACATACAATTTGAGAAATAAGAATTAAAAGTAACATTTACTTTATCAGAACTTTTGCTTGGTCCTGAGCTGATTTTTCTTCTTCTTGTCCATGAAGAATTAATTCTGCTACTTTATGAAGCTGCTCAATACAGCGAGCTGTTACTTCTGCCAGGCTTTCAATGGACAGCATGTACACTTCCTGAAAGCAAAAAGTATGAGTCAGAAAATTATTCACTGAGCAGATACTTTCTAAAAAATCTTGTAACATTAAAAACAATTAAATAATTCTTGGGAAGAAAACCAAACAAATATGACCTGAAAAAAAATTACCCAAAGTTTAATTGGTAGACTATTCTAAATGGAAATGCTACCATAAAATAGAAGTGTCACCGGGTCCCAGGGACATGACAATCCTTCTTTATAGCTGTGTCCCCAGTTCTTGGGCTTCCCCGGTGGCCCAACTGGTAAAGAATCTGCCTGCCAATGCAGGAGATGCAAAATACATGGGTTTGATCCCTGGGTAGGTAAGATCTCCTGGAGAAGGAAATGGCAACCCATTCCAGTATTCTTGCCCGGAAAATTCCATGGACAGAGGAGCCTGGCAGGCTAGGCTCATGGAGTCACAAAGAGTCAGACACAGCTGAGCAACTGAGCACACACATGTACATGCCCCAGTTGTCAGTGTGATGCTGGGCACATAACAGGCAGATACTCAAGAAAGCGTGTAGAAGGATGGCTGAGTGAATAGACCTCAGTAGATATTTTTCTTTAGAGTGATCTAAATTGTAAGTTTCTTTATCTAAAATTCAATGTAAAATGAAGTTATTGCAAATGCATTTTTTTAACACAGGCAGCTTCTAAATTATGCACATATAAATTTATTAAACTACAGAATAAAAACTATGGTAATGAAATTTTTTCAAAAAAGCTTCAATTACCTCATTAGTTAAATGGCATAAAGACATTTTATGGTTACAAATTTGCATATAGGATGGAATTTTACCTTAAAGAATAAATCAACTAGGTTCTTAAAGATCTTTTTTCCTTTAAATTATAATTGTAAAGCTATGGAGGAAGGCTACAATATCTGTGCTAAGTCATGAAATGTCTTGGCATAGAGGGATTTTAGTGTTTATTACATTAAGACTCATATTAGTGTGGAATAGGGTACAAATGAAAATGAAATGAAGCTGCTAATAAAATTTACATATTACTGCTCTTTAGGTGGATGATCTGTAACATGTTTACCTCGACTGTCTTATTTGTCTTTTCTTTCTTCTTGTCTTCTTCAGGGTTTTCAGGTTTCTCTTCCTTTTCTTCCTTCTCAGTTTTGTCTTCTGGCTCTTCAGCCACATCTACTGATACCACAGTTTGATCCTCTTCCACCCAGTCATGAGCTTTTTTCATGGCCTGCAAAGGACCCCCCGGCAACCAAAGCAATATGTCTATTGTACAAATAAAGAGACACAAAAGCCAATCCCATGACTTGGATCAAATCCTAATCCATTAAGGGTGGTTTTCTGTATGTTTAAAGAGTGGTGGGGCAATTATTCAACCTCCTTAAAAACACCTTGTTGTTGCTTTCTGGTAAAATACAGTAAGAAAAGGGACATAATAGAAAGAATGTATGGAGAGAATACCGGAGGGCCAGAGAAATATTTGGAAAGCATTCTAAAATGATATTCAGATAGGAATAAAAGTGACAGTCACTCTGGAAAAGCCATAGTATATTTTTCACTTTTCCTGACCAATTATAAAAGCATGATAGAATATATACAAATATATATATATATATATATATATATATATATGAAATTTAGCCAGGGTCATTGCTAAAGCAAATTTCTTCTGCCATGTTTCATGAAGCCCTCAGTGTTTCATGAACCTAATAATGTATCACACTGGGAAGATGAAAGATGGCTCTGCTCCTCTCCAGCCATGCCAGGTCTTCTGACCTCAGGGTGGTGGTGGGGGAGGAGAAAACTATGATTAATTTCATTTCACATGAGTGCAATTTGCAATTTGAGCAACATGTGGCCTTTAAAGTTATTGACCAAGCATAAACCACCTTCCCTATGTATTATTCCCTGGATTTTGAAAGGGCAGACTCACTAGATTTTGCATTGCAGTTTAAGCTGTTTGCTTAAGTTTTATCTGAGCTTGTGTGAAACTGACTTCTCATTTGAAAGCTTGCACATCAAAGTTTAACACAGAGTGTTGATGGAAAGTCAACAGGGAGAAGATTAGGGGAGACAAAATCCAACAAAACTATCCTTGGTGTGTCCTCTTTTAGGGACAAAGGTTTACCTGACTATGTAAGTAAACCAGTGAAACCTTGGAGGCACCACACACACACAGTCTGAGCAGTGGCAGCTGCTGCACGGAGATGAATGAGGCAATTTCCCCACTGTGTTCAAGTCACTGACCTGCCAGAATTGGTGACCTCTATCAGAGATAAAGAATTACTCATCTCTGCACCTCCCTGCCTCAGTCTGCATTTTCCTCACTCACCTTGATGAGTGAGGACCTGTGTCAATCACTGATGGTTAAAAAGAAGAAAAAGAAAGAGAGAGAAGGGGGAAATGACACCGTTTTAAGTAATTAATGCTCAGTGACCTCACTAAGAAATGCTATAGCAAGACCTTGTACAAACTTGCAAAACATCCTGTGTTACTATCAGAGTAACCCAGACCATGAAAGCCTGGATGGCCTTAGATCTTAGGACGAGGCACCAGCTTTCCAGTGGGAAGGGTCGTGCGGGTGACCTGGCTCTGGCTGGTGTGCTTTCTCTGCCTGATCCTGGCATGTCACTTTTGAGGTGATGGGAGATGGAATTTGCAAAAGCCCTTTGGTAATTCAGCCTCTTTCCTCCCGTAGGCTGAAGATAACCCTGCTTTGAATAAAATCCTATTCTGTGGAGAAGTGACTTGTTCAAGATCACACCAGTGAAGCTGCAACTAAAATGCAGGTCTCATCACACAGCCTAGCATGTTCTCAACAGTTACATTTCATGATGTTGCCTCATCAAATCTTAACTTCTGGCCTGGGACTCCTCTCCCACCACGTGCCATTTGGGGCTTGGGGGTTTTTCTATTTCAGGTGAATCTCTGGAATTTTACAACCAAGACCTTTTTAAACAAACAAACAAACACTCAGACTCAGATGGGGCTGACCTTATTGAGTTTGTCAGGTGTGGCTGCAACATGTAATTCAAAGAGAAGCTCTGTAAGCATGCTAGCAAACTCTTCTTTGTTTTCTTCTATGCCTGGAAATAGAAAATGACAGAAGTAAGAAGCATGATTTCTTTTTCATCCTGCAGAATGTGGCAGCTCCCCTAACCTTACAGCCTGCAGTCAGAGTATAAGTCGGGGGTGGCAGCAGCCCACCCTCCAGCTCCGGGAAAAGATGAGCCGTGCCCGGATATTCAAGCACAGTGGCGAGGTAGCAGGCTGCAGCTGGGTGGGGGACTGGTAAAGCCTTGCTGCTCACAGCTCTAGCTGGGGCGCCCCTGGGCTAGACTGAAGGGCACATGAAGGATGAAGGCAGGGAGGGACCATGTATACCATAACAGGTATAGACGGTCAGCGTCTATTTGTTGAATGACTGCGTGAACAAATTAATGATGTTTCTCAGGCCTGAGAGCCCTGGGACAACACTGTATTTAAGGCTTATAGTATTGTTATGCTTAGCATTGCAACCTTTAATGATACCCCAGGGCGCCCTTTTGTGTCCACAGAGCCACAGTGCTGAGCAAGCAGAATTAGTCTCCATGGATCATCTACTTTTATCTTAACACCTATAACAACCTATCTCTGGAGAAACTTCTCATGGTTTCCTAGGACACCTGCCTGGTCATACAATATTTCATAATGGTATGTCTTCCCTCCAGATTGGAAGCTACATAAGGGTACAGATGGTATTTGTTTTGCTCATTCTTGAATTTAGAGACTCTAACACAGAGACTGGAACATAACAGGTGATAAAAATGAATAATGATTAAAAATAATTTACTAATCAGTTGTACCATATTTACTAATATATTGATTATATAACATGTCATATACATGAAATAAAATTAATCTCATTGATGGGCAATGAAAAAGAGAGATCTTTAAAAGTTACCATCTTCTATCTCTCATTTGAATCTACAAGTTGAGGCCATTTTTAAAGTTTCTGATTAGTGCTAAAGAATTGATTTCATGCAACTAGAGATTATCATACTACGTGAAGTAAGTCAGAAAGAGAAAGACAACCATATGATATCACTTATTGCGGAATCTAAAATATGACACGAATGAACCTATCCATCAAACAGAAACAAAATCAAGGACATAGAGAGTAGACTGGTTGCCAAGGCGGAGTGGGTGGGAGAGGGTAGGAGTGGGGGTCTTGGATTAGCAGATGCAAATTGGTATATATATGAATAGAATGGATAAACAACAAGGTCCTACTGTACAGCATGGGGAACAACGTTCAGTATCCTGCAATAAACCATAACACAAAATAATACGAAAAAGAATGTTTATATATGTATAACTGAGTCACTCTGCTGTATAGCAGTAATTAACACAACACTGTAATTCAACTATACCTTAATAAGAAATAAATAAATGAAAGAATTGATTCCACTGTGGGTTGTATCACTAGTCTGCGGTGAGGAGGGGGTACAGTATAAAAGCATCATTTGTCTGGCCTGACTACATGATCTCAAAACCCCCTGAGAGGGAAATACCTGGCTTAGGTTAGTGGGTGAAGATGGCAGCTTCAGAGAGGCCTGAGCTGTGTGAGAAATTCTGTAGCTAACACTTGTCTGCCTGTCTTTGTTTCTGTTTTAGAGACAAAATGGTTAATCACAGCTTGTCAAGATAGCCAGGCCTATATCAGTTTATCATCCCCTAGAATTTATATACTTATTCTCACCAGGGAGCCGGTCAATAAAGATACTAGAGATGGAAAGCATATATGTCAGGTAAGTAGCTTTATGGAGAAGAAGAAACCAAGGAAGAGGAAAAGGGACAGCTGGGGGTTAAGAATCTCCCAGCTGAGAAAGTGACTTTTGGGTAAGAGCCCAGAGGAGGAGGGGAGTGAGTCACATGGGGGGCCAGGGTAGCTGTGGCCGGCAGAGGGAGGCATGTGCCCTGGGGTCGAGAGATGGCTGTCTTTGTCCATGGTGAAGTGATACAAGCAAATCATAAAAATCCATAAGGCGAGTGCTCAGATAGAGCAGGCTGTTGCAAAGGTTGAGCATGGGTATTAAGAAAGCTTCCAGAAGGAGATGATGCTTGAACCTAGCCTTCCAGGATGAGAAAGGCATTAGTCACAAGCAGAAAAAGGGAGAATTGGAGGCCTACAAAGAGAGAATTAAAGAGAAAGTGAATGGGATTCCATCAAAAATTGAGATTCTCTCTCTGCTAGTCAGAGGTCTTGGTCTCACTTTCTCTAATTGGGCAAATTTAGAAGGGCAGCTCCCACAGGTTCTCATTCCCCAACTGCCTGGTCCTTCTCATCTGTGTGGGGCAGCACAGCAGGGCAGAAAGAGCCTGACTTGAGGCTGGGGTTCTTCCCTAGCTCCTGTAGTTAGTGGGTCTGTGACTGGGGCCAGTTACAAGGCTTCTTAGCTTCCACTTCCTCTTCTGTAAATTTAGGGTAAGAAAATCCACCCATCTCCTTTTTAGTGTTATTGTAAGGACCAAATAAAACCAATGTGTAAGTATTTTGTAAACACTAAAGTTTTATATAACTATATTGTTATATGCTGCAAAGATATAAACATAGGGAGATTAAAAATATTTGAAAGTAACCCATACTAAATTAGGATATATATACTCTGTGTATCTCCAGTTTTTAAATGTGCATTTCTGTCATAAAACAGAGAAATATACCAAAAACGCAGAGCAAACATTTTAGGAAAATCATCACAGAGAAAAATGAAAGTAGATAAAAACACAGATAATAAAGAATGTTGCAACAAAAAAGACCTATTACTACAATTCTTGGTCTGCACATGTTGCTGAGAAGTTTTTCACCAAGGCAGTGAAAAGAGGAAATAGCTTTTAGAAATCTCCTTACAACAGTGGGAAACCAAATTAGAGACCCATGGCAGTGTAATAAAATTACATGTTGCTAGAAAGATAAACATGCAAATCATTAGCTAACGTTATTAAAAACAGAGGAGCCCAATATTAAATTTATCTAAAAATGACAGTTTATTACATTTTCTGAGATGATCAAATAAATTATTTAGGTGTTCGAGGTATTTTAGAAATATAAGTGCTTACAAGAAAAAATATGATGAAAACGCTCTGGTTTCTCCTAGAATTTGGCTCCTGGATTGTCTACTTGCTCTCACTGACGAGATTGTTCTTGACAGCTTTTAGTTAATCCCTCACCTTTCTGGAGTTTGTAACACTCCATCATAACTGGGTTGATTTAATGACAACCCTGGTATTCTTCTTTCCTGTTCTTCTTTAGGTATTTAAATGACATCTATTTATTAAATTAATTAAAATTAGTAGTGCTTTGATAATCTGGAGATTTCCTTTAGGAAAATGAACGTATTGTATTATGGGAGGTAACAGGGTTCCATCACTTAAAGAGAGACGAATCTACCATTTCCGAAGCAAGCTGTTCAAGACTGTAATTTGCTTTTGGGTCAGATTCAAAAATCTCCATTTATTGAAGCTCTGTATTAAGACTGGAACATAACACATGGAGTAACATTTTCTATTTAACTGTTTGAATCAAGTTTCCTCTCCAAGAAATAGTACTTGTTGGGGATGCAATGCTGCCTTAACTTATACAGGCAATAATATTTCATTGATGTTAGGGATCCTCTTTTTATCTGTTCTGAATGACACCCCCAGTAGGATAGAGGTCTACCTCAGGTATGATGAAGCTGAAGAAAAACAGCCTGCATTTTTTGGTGATTGTTACTCTGCAAAAGAGGCATCTACATTAGTTCATCTTGGGTCCATAATACAAACCATAGGACCTTTGACAGCTAGTGTCTTAGTTTCTTCATTATTAAAGCAAAGACAAGGCTGTCATCCTTTGTGACTTCATAGCAACACGCAAATGCTCAGAAACGTTGCTCTCCAGCTGTCTCTTTGATACTGACCTTTTTCTATGCTGCAGGGTAATTGATTCTTCTATCTTGATGCAATGAGCATAAATCTCATTAAACTTAAGGCACATAAGGTCAGTATGTGGGAATAAGGGGGCGATATTTTTTAAATGACAGTTTGCAAATGCTTAGAATAATACTGCCCTGAACATCTAGGCTGAAGCATTTGAGCTCCTGTGTTTGAGCTTTGATTAAAGGTATGTATTGGGCTTCCCTCATAGCTCAGTTGGTAAAGAATCCGCCTGTAATGCAGGAGACCCCAGTATGATTCCTGGGTCGGGAATATCCCCTGGAGAAGGGATAGGCTATCCATTCCAGTATTCTTAGGCTTCCCTTGTGGCTCAGCTGGTAAAGAATCTGCCTGCAATGTGGGAGACCTGGGTTTGATCCCTGGGTTGGGAAGATCCCCTGGAGAAGGGAAAGGCTACCCACTCCAGTATTCTGACCTGGAGAATTCTATGGACTGCGTAGTCCATGGGGTCACAAAGAGTCAGACAAGACTGAGTGACTTTCTTTTTAAAGGTATGTATCACGCCGGGGCACAAAATGCTTCCAGAGACTGGATAATATGAATGTACATTATCACAAGAACAACTGTAAATAAAAGCTATAGCTTATTGCATCTTTGCTATTTTCCTGGCATTGTGTTAGCATGTCTGATAACTAGAACAGCTAACACTTTGAGCAGTTCCATGTACCAGGCACTGTAATATACATTTTTACGTATATTATCTAATTTGATCCTTACAATAGCCCTTGGGAATAGGTATCACTGTCTCCATTGTATAGGTAAAATACTGAGTTTCAGAAAGGTTATATACCTTGTTCAAGGCCAAGTAGCAAGTAAGTAGTAAAAATGTGGCATGTAAGACCCTTCAGAGGATCCTAGGAGAAGCCAGCCTTGTGTGTCCACGCTTGCTTAAATTTTCAGCATAACCTACACAAATCAATGGCAGTTGCAGTGCATGGTGATGACATCACTCACTCTCCATGTACATAGCAAATGCTTTACTAGATTCTGCTCCCAAAGGGACAACCTAATCATTAAGCACATCCAACCTGGAGAACATCTTGGCCCCTCCCAAGGAAGCCTGGCCTCTCACAAGATCGCTTCTAGTCTCCTTGGGTCGTGTCATCACCTGGCTGGAAGCGTGTCGTGGGAGGGTGCATCTGGCTCACTGCAGCGACTGACAACCTGACACTCCAAGCCCTGGTGTACTGTGCGCTTTTCTCAGAACTGTACTTTCGGGGGGAAGGCCACTTACAAACACACCCTAACTCCTACACACAGAAGTTAAAAGGAAGGAGAAAAAAATGAAAAGAAATCCACTCAAAGACCTACCTACCGTCAAAGCCAACCACATTCAACGACTTCCACGTGCAGACAAAAAATTCGACACTGCAGCATAAACTCTAGCCATCAGAGCCCCTGTTGAGTGTACCGTGCTCTTTGATCATTCAGCCAGATGCATTTGCTGTGTGCCTGTGACATGCTGGACATCAGAGAAGTAAAGGCGCCTGACTCAGGAGCTCCCACCCAGAGGAAGGGAGGATTGTGACCAGTGTGACCAGCTCCTGTGACAAGAGCAGGGGCGCAGAGCTGGGAAGTGAGCAGGAGTGCTCAGTGAGCAGGAGTGCTGAATTAGTGCCTCTCCCGTTTAAATGGCTGTGCTTATTAACAGCAGCTTCATAAGGATGACAACAACAGTTTGTCTTGCTATTTTATCTGGTTATTTTTCTTTACCTTGCACTTCTTGATTCTCTTCATTCTCGAATACTTTGGCTGCAAAGATGTCTTTAATGGAAATTAGGTCATTTTTTAAGACCTCCAGCTTCTCTCCATCAAGTGATGCTAAAAATGACTGAACCTGAGAAAAAGAAATAGGTCAGCATAACTGTCATCTTTTCTTCTCATTAATGATGTTTACATTCAGTTGTGCCCACTTCTCCCAGGTGATCTGTGGTGTGGGAGGTAACACTGGGTTGACTGTTGGATTAACTGCCTACTAATTGTGTAACTTTGGGTAAGTTACATAAACTCCCTGGGCCTCAGTCTTCTCATTTTTTACTTGAATGTATTTAACAGATAACGTTGTCAAATGTCAAAGATAAATTTAGGATGTACAGCATGTTAGTTTGATAGATGTGCACATTGTAATATGATTGCCATTGTAGCTATATTTCGTGCCTCTATTGCATTACATAGTTATCTTTTGTTTTTCGTCATTGAGAAAATTAAAACTTTAGTCTCTTACCAAGCTTGGTGATTATAGTGCCTAATTGCTGTCTGCATTCCTAATACTGCACATTAGCTCTCTATGGCTAAGTTACTACTTGTGCAAGTTTGTACCCTTAAACAATATCAGTCATATCCTCCCACCTATCCTGGGCTAACCACCATTTTACTGCTTTTTATGAGTTTGACCTTTTTAGATTCCACATACAAGTAATAACATACAACATTTGTCTTCCTCTTTCTGAGTTATCTCACGTAGCTTAAGGAGCCCAAGGTCCATTCATGTTGTCATAATCGGGAGGGTGTTCTTCTTTCTCATGGCTGAATAATGTCCCATTGTGTATATATATTACACCCTTTTTAATCCATTTATTTGTTTATGGGCATTTAGGATATTTCCATGTCTTGGCTATAGTGAACAGAACTGCAATGAAACATGGGAGTGCTGATATCTCTTGTAAGTATTGTTTCTGGCTTCCTCAAAAAATTAAAAATACATCTATAATATGATCGAACAATTCTACACACCCAAAGGAAGTTCTCTGTTTTAAAGTGAGATCCACACTTCACTGTGATCCTTTGCAGTTAAGGAAACAATGAATGTGAAGGACATTGCACAAATGCACATAGCAGATGCTAAGTAAGTGGTGGTGGCAGCTCCATCCAAGCGGCTAAAAACACACCTCGGTGTCAACCCTCGATTCTAACATCTTACTAATTCCTATTTGCCGGGAGCCAGCGTGAGGAATCCCACCCGTGACAAGGTCATGTGGCAGAGATCTGATGGGCAAGGCGAGTCAGATCTCAGGGTGTCCCCCTGGTATTTCCTGAGCATGTACCCACAAAACCAAAAATCTGCCAGCCTTTGTACTCTGCTTTTCCACTCTTCTGACACACTCTGGAAAAAGTCAACTCAGGGCTTTAGTCTTCTGCATTTGAAAGGGATGTTTCAGTTAAACCCCCTCTGATAACTCTCTAGCTTGCCTAACAGGTTCCCCGGGACCTCTTACAGCTTGTGAATTGCTTACAGCCCCCAACCAGGAGAGGCACAAAGCTTAAAGCATCTTAAAGATACAGAGCCTTTTCTAAAGAGCTAAAAATCATATTGGTGACGGGTTTTCACTGTTGACTCAATGATTGCTGCCAGGCCTCCATATTCTTTATCTTTTAGGGACCTGGGAGGATGTTAATCAATGTAAATGGGATATGGAAAAAGGTATATAGTAGTTTTGATGTTAGCAACACT
The DNA here is from genome assembly GCF_023091745.1 of Budorcas taxicolor. Lineage (NCBI taxonomy): Eukaryota > Metazoa > Chordata > Mammalia > Artiodactyla > Bovidae > Budorcas > Budorcas taxicolor. The sequence continues at coordinate 58,601,159 of NC_068915.1, read as the reverse complement.
AGACTTTTGAGTTAATTACTTTTCTTTTGTTATAAATCACTGTACTCCTTTTACTTGTTATAAATTGCTGTATCTTTGCTATGTAAGAATGTAACTTTATTTAGTGCTTTCTGAGAGTGGCACCAGACTTTGAGAAGAACAACACAAATAAGTCTTCTGGTTGACAAACCCTTATCAGAAAAAAAGGCTGTAAAATGTTAATTGGCCCTTTTGGCCAGAAGATGATGTAAATCACCTAAGACTTGTGTATACAACTAGGTATGCAGAGAGAAAAGCCTGGTTTTGATAAGAGTCTGGGCTGCTAACGCTGCATAATTTTGTATTACCCATAGATCTCTATGTACAATCAAAAAGGTATAAAAGGCCTTTCTAGACAATAGAGGCTGGGCCAGTCACTGGACTGGTTTCCCCCGTGTCTTCTCTTTACTCTAATATCTGGCTGAATTCCCATCTGGGGCGTGGAGGCTCGCCATGTCTACTTACTTCTCCCGGCTTCTAAGATCCGTAAGAGAGAGAGCCCAAGGTGGGGCACTCTCCGATATTCAAACGGACGCCGGTGGCCTAACATAGATTGTGCAAGCGTAAACCAAGTTATTCAGCCTCTTTTCTCCACTTAATTTTCCTACTACACTATTTCTTCCTAATCTAATTTTATATTAATAAATAAATAAGTGTTTTCCTCGCCAATGCTGTCCCCACTTCAAATTCCCTGGATCTACTGGGGCTGGACCCCGGCACCTATTCTTACCAATCATGTGACTTTGGGTAATTTACTTAACCTTTCTATGACTCAGTCTTCTTATCTCTAAGTGAGAACTAATAGCATCAACCATATAAGATTGTTTTGAAGGTTAAATGAAATGATGTACTCAAGAGTACTTATTGTGGTGGTCAATAAATTATATATATAATGAAAATAAAGATATATGTAAAACAGAAAACAAACTTATGGTTACCAAAGGGGAGAAGGAGAGAGGGAGGAACAAATTAGGAATGTGGCATTAACAGATACAAATGACTACACATAAAATAGACGTACAACAGAGATTCACTGTATAGCACAGAGAGTTGTATTCAATATCCTGTTATAATCTATAATGGAATATAATCCAAAAAAATAACTGAATAACTTTGCTATATTCCTGAAACTAACAGAAGATTGTAAAGCAACTATAATTCAATAAAAATGGGTATGTAAACAAATAGATATTGTATATCACAGGTATACATATAAACACACTTGCTAGATGTTTTATTGTATAGGAGTTACAAAAATGTAACAAGACATATTTTTATTCTCAGAGATCTTGCAGTCTGAAGGAGGGAGGCCCAGATGACCTGAAACAGCCACACCAAGTGTGAATGCAGTAATGGGGTGGGGGGTGCTCCCAAGGAGGGGCTGCAGTGCCCTTTGGGGAAGCGAGAGGGTGGGCAGGGACACTGCACAGAGGATCTTGCTTGAACTGACACGCTCCCTGCCCACTGTTCTTCAGAACACCTCTTTTGCAATCGTCCTTCAGAAATTCTTAGAAATCACCTGGATAGATGGCCAGGCAACCTCTGTGAATCCAAAGACCAATGTGAAATTCCAAAATGGTCACAGTGAATGGAGAACCATACAGAAAGTAAAGTCTGACTATAAAGTTGGAAGGTTTTAAATTTGTCATTCTGTAGGTTAACGCTTGCCCTGTAGGTTAACACTAGCTGCCATAGTCTGTGGGTTGTGGATTTTTGAAATTTACTTTATTTTCGGTTGTGCTGCGTGAGTGCTATGCTGTGCTTAGTTGCTCAGTTGTGCCCGACTCTTTGTGACCCCAGGGACTGCAGCCTGCCAGGCTCCTCTGTTCATGGGGATTCTCCAGGCAAGAATACTGGAGTGGGTTGCCATGCCCTCCTCCAGGGGATCTTCCCAACCCAGGGATCAAACGGGGGTCTCCTGCATTGCAGCACTGCATCCAGATTCTTTACAGTCTGAGCCACTAGGAAAGCTGGTGCTGTGTGAGGGCTTTCTCTAGTTGTGGCAAGCAGGGGCTACTCTCTAGTTGAGGTACATGGGCTTCTCATTGTGTTGGCTTCTCTTGTTGCAGAGCACAGGCCCTGAAAGTACACAAGCTTCAGCAGTTGCTGCACATGAGCTCAGTAGTTGTGGCTCGAGGGTTCCAGAGCATGGGCTCATTAATTGTGGCACACGAGCTCAGCTGCCCTGTGGCATGTGGGATCTTCCCAACTGGGGATGGAACCAGTGTCTCTTGCATTGCAAGGTAGATTCTTTCTTTTTTAACTTATTTTTTAAACAGCATATTTTCTAAATAGCATTTTTCTCAGAGTAAAGAAAAATGGGTAATAAAGTACAATGCTGAGTGGAAATGGATATGCACATGTGGGACCTCTTGGTTCCTCCATGTATTCTGAGGGTAGCCATCCCCCGGGAGTGAATGCATTGGGGTTTTATGCTTTGGGTATTTCCCAGGAAGGGTTCTTTTTAGTGAAGGACTCTTTGGTTAGCATCTTTCTATTACAGCATCTCTCTTGCTTCTTCCTAGTTCATTCCATTATGCCAAGATGATGTGCATTAAATCTTTACTTCAATCCAATAATAAATAATAAATAACTATGCACTCCTCAATAAATATTCATGGAATGCTGACTATATACTTGGCACCCATGCCCAAGTGCTGTCGGGGACACCAGGGTAGAAAGTCTGGTGTGGGGGTGACATTTTGAGGATTCTTGTTTACTCTTTTGATTAACTATTGGGTATATAAAATACTATAAAAATATTAGTTTTTCCTTAAGATTCATAGTACACCACACTGCCATGCCTATTGCCATCCTAGTATCAGTCTTGTAGGTAGTAAGGATTCCTTATCATTCTGTACACCCTGTCTAAGTTTTAGCCAATGGCATGTTAGCAGAGGAAATGTGTATCATTTCCAGGTTACAGCTTTTAAAAACTGGGCACTCCCCTCTATATTCTCTCGCCTCATGCTGATGGAATGAAGGAGACAATGAGTTCCTAGAGAAGAATGAAATCCAACACGTTAGACTTGGACATAGAGGAAGCCGCAGAGGCAAAAGGACGTGCCTGTCCAGAGCCTGCACTCTCTCATCTAGATCACTCTCCAGGTGACTGCAGGTTTCCTTCTGAAGTCTGTATGGACCTCTTCGCCAGGCTGTGCTCCCTATGGAGGGACCATCTACCAGGGGATGTACCCCTAAGCCCAAGGAATGGACAAAGGTGGCTGTTTGCAGGGGTTGTGTATGTGCTTAAACTGGGGCATCCTCGCACGTGCCCATGAGGTTCCCTGAGGTGAGAGACCGCTCAGGGACAGTGAAGACAAAAGGAAGAGAGCAGATGGGAGGGTGATGTGGAAACGTGGGGAGTCTAAAGATTCTAAATGGGAACCTGGCCTTCTGGGCCATTATGAAAGTACATTTGTCAAAGAAGAATGATAATTTCTTTTTTTTTCTGGCCATGCCATGCGGCACATGGGATCTTAATAAAGGGACTGAACCATGCCTCCTGCACTGGAAGCATGGAATCTTAACCACCGAATCCCCAGGGAAGTCCCAGAAAATATTTTCTTTAACAGTTTGTTTCCAAAAGCTCTTTAACTTTTAAATATGTGGTATGTGTTGGGTTACCTGGTGAAGTGTAAAATGTCTAATTGAATTCCAGGTAAACAATGAATGTTTTCTTGGTATGAGTGTATATCTTAAATATTACACAGGACATGTTTGTACTAAAAAAGTATTCATTGTTTATCTAAAGTTAAAATTTAATTAGCCATCTTGATTTTTATTTGCTAAATCTGACAATCCCAGGAGGGTCTCCATTTGTATTCTTGCCAGAAGTCTGCGAACATTAGGATGGAACTAGTGGAGCCAGAAGATGGACAGAGCCTGGCTTCTGGATCCTTAAATGCTGGAAAGCTGACTGCTGACCAGACACTCATACCTTGGAGAAACACTATAGCTTTAAAAAAAAAAATTTTAATTGGAGGATAATTGCTTTGGAATATAGGTTTAAGAGGGTGGGGATCTCTATAGTTTTTGACCCATATTTTTTAGAACGATTAATTATAACATCCAGTAAGTACTATTACGGGCTTCCCTGGTGGCTCAGCCATAAAGAATTCACCTGCAATGGAGGATATTCAGGTTTGATCCCTGGGTTGGGAAGATCCCCTGGAGAAGGAAATGGCAACCCACTCCAGTATTCTTGCCTGGGAAATCCCATGGACAGAGGAGCCTGGCAGGCAAGACTTAGCAACTAAACAACAATAACAACAACAGGTATTATTACTAAGACAAGAAAAGCTCTGTATTTCTCACAATGAAAAACTATGAAAGTCTCCAGGCTGGGGAAAGAGAGATAAGCCTGTGGGAGCAGTCTGCAAACAGAGGGCAATGCCCACCTCCAGGGACTAAACCTCCTTCCTGGCAACATTAGTCCTTTGGGGCTGTTTGGACCCCAGAGCTCTTTTATAGCCTGACCTACAGTGGGAGCAGCTTATGTCTTTCTTCTACCATGATAGCTTTGAGGGGATGTGCTTCTCTGTAATGTTTTCAATAATAATAACAAATAAATATGTAAGAACGGATAAAAAATAAAGTGTCACTGACATTATATATGCATATACATATATATGCATAAAATGGCAGCTAACATTCATTGACTGCCTATTATGTACTAGGCAAGTTGCAGCTAGCTTTGCATGGATTATCTCATTTAATTTTTTAAATAGTTCTATGAAGTAGATTATTATCATTCCCATTTCATAGATAAGGAGATTGAGGTAAGATAGGTCCAAAATCATACTACAGCTACTAAGTGGCATTTGATCACATAATGTCTGACCCCAAACCCTGCTTTTGTAGGGAAAAGTTGGTGTTTCAGTGGAAAATGGTATTTTCTAGATCAGTTTACCAGATTATCAGATTCTGATTCCATGGGAGCAGTTTTATAAATCTGTAATGTAGATACCTGATAGCAGTGCAAAATAATTTGTCTATAGACATGTGAACAAGTTTTGCCCAGTGGAGGGACAAGCTCCCCTCCTATGGAAAATCAGATTTGTGTCCATTTGCATATTCATTTCAAAATTGCTTTATTTTATATGAATTTGTACTTATTTGGCTTTTCCTTTGAACCAGTTATAACATCTGACTGGTTCTTTCATTTAATTAATGAGTTAAATAAATTCTTTAATTTGTGTTCATTTGGTAGGTATCTTCATGAGTCATGATTTTGCTTTAAAAAAAATTATCCGTTAACAGTTTAACCACAAGACTGTCAGTGATGGCTGATGGATAACTAGAAAGGAAATAAACACATTGTAACTTGTAACTGTATAATCTTGGGTGTGTATGGAGGGTGGGGTGGTGTCCATCCTGTTTGGTTCTTGGTTGCCTGTTATATGGCAGAGGTCATCTTTCCCTGATAAGGTGAGTTTCATGAATGTCTCAACCCCTCAAATTCCACATTTAAGAAGACGAGGCCTAGAGAGAGTCAAATATCACTTTTTCCTTCTTCCTTTCCTTGGAAAGAACTTGAACTTCCTTCCAAGATCAGTTTCCCATCTGAGGCCCTGCCTCTCCCCAGGGAATGTTACTGGGCTTCTCACAGGAGGTCCAGAGGATACTGCCCTGTGACCTCCATTGGAAAAACACCCCAGAGCACAGTCAACCTGAGGTGCACACAAAAGAGTAATATCCACAATTAAATGAGTCAATAGTTTTGAAGTGCTTAGATTAGTCATTATATAAATGCCATGTAAGTATTAAGTAAAAACACATTTGAACATGGACATGCATACCACATAAATCCTTTTCTAAAAATAAAAGAGAAATCACAAGCTCTGCTGACTTCCACTCTTCAAGTTTTGTTTCTCTGGGATCACAGTGCGAGGGTGTGAACGTGCAGGGCTGTGAGGTAATTTCCCAGAGTTCTGTTCAGGAGCATCCCTAAACAGAGCTTTAATGCCCAGTAAGACAGTCCTGCCCTTCACGGCCCAGGCATTCTAACAAATGAGTGAATAAATAACCATACCACCCGTGAAACTAAGTGTATTGAACCCTGCAGTCTGCTAGAAGCATCAGCTGCTTTGTTGCCACCGGGTAGAAATGAGGAAGGACATGGCCGGTAGCTCTGATCTGGGTACCACGGCACCAAAGAGGGGCACAGGCCAGGTGCCGACAGTCAGGTTTCTGCACGCCTTTTGCGCAGAGAGGTGGGGGTGGTGATGATTCGTATCATGATGGCCCTCTTGGGACTGGTGACAGGGAACAGCTTGGCAAGGAACAGAGAGGAAATAATACGGAGCCTGAGCAGCTCATCGGGCCATAAGTGATTGTGACCTCAGCACAGAAACGAGGCTCTAAAAATGAGGTATTATAATAACAGATTTTCTTTCACGTTTAAGAAAACACACTCATGAACATGCTACTTCCAACGACAGGACAGGCATACCTTGCTTTCGCTTTCATTGGACAGAATTTCCAGGGCTTCCAGGTGTGACAAACCTTGATACTCATCAAACAGCATCCCATAGTGTGCGGTCCTCTCGGCCGTGAGCTGCTGTGCCAGCCTCTGCTTCTCCTTCTCTTTGGCCTCCCGTAACATCTGCACAAACACACATTTGTACATTAGATGTATGCTTAAAAGCCCCATTTACTCCAAGATGTAGGGGGAGATGAACACTGACTTGGTACTAGTGAAGAGTAGGTTTTAGTCACTTTGGAATTTCTGCAAAAATGACTTTTTTTAAAAAAAGGTAGAGGAGTTTTTCTTTCCTTATTTTTTGGCCACATCACACAGCTTGCAGAATCTTAGTTCCCTGACCAGGGACTGAACTCATTCTCCCTGCAATGGAAGCATGGAGCTCTAACCACTGTACTGCCACCTTCCCCTAAAATGACTTTTTAGATTAATTTTACCCACAGTTTTCCACATAATATTCTACTTTGGATTCTTCATGTTCATAGGTACACAACAAAACAAAGCAAAAATCCTACTCCCAAGAATAGTATTGAAAAGAAGGAAAGCAAAACAGTGGTTTCCACTGAAGTGTTTTCTGTGTGTGTGATTAATCTTATTTTTTTTAATGTCCAGATTTTCTATATAAGCAAATTTAATGTACACTGGGAAAGCTGAATCTATTGTGAGAGGATTAATTGCAACTTGTACACCTAGGCAGACTTCAAAGAAAAAATAAGTTGATATGATTTAATTTGAATTATTTAAAAATTTTTTGTGTGTGGTTATTAAACATCTTCAATTAAAAAATAATAAAATATAACCTCAAGTATATTCCTCACCAGATACCTAATATAAATGTAAATATTAATATAAATAAATGTTAGCTTATCAATTTTTAGATTGGTTTTGAGAAAAATGACTGTGAACTGACTTCCTCTTCAGGTTGATCATTTTTTTCCAGTTATGTTTCTATTGATTAAATAGTAAAACAGTAAACACAAGTTGACCAGTTACTCATAATTTCCTGCACTTCCTTTCTTTGATTCTAAGCACCTTTTATTTGATTCCTTATCAAGGTTACTGTGACATTGTTTATAGGGTTCTTTAATATCTGTGAAGAGCACCATAAATGCACTGGCCACTAAAAGGTCACAAGGGGAAGATCATAAAAGAATAGATTTTGGTTTTTATTAGCTGTCAATAAAACAGTCAGCCTTGTTCTCCTTGTCAGTTCCTGAGGTTGTTAGCCCAAAACCCAATAGGCTACAGAAAGAATTCACCCTCCTGTCTGTTTTCAAGACTGAATAAGCACAAGGTTTGAATTTTAAAATTTTCAAAACCACCTCTGGGAATTGTTAACACTTACACAATAAAAGCCAACTACCCTCACTGACCTCACTGGCTTGGTTGTGGTGAAATAAAGTAACAAAGCGACACTGAAATTGCTTCCTGATTGCCCTCTTTCTGGGCGTCCCAGGTGGTGCTAGCGGCCAAGAATCCACCTGCCAGTGCAGGAGATGCAAGAGATGTGGGTTCAATCCCCGGGTCAGGCAGATCCCCTGGAGAAGAAAATGGCAGCCCACTCCAGTATGCTTGCCTGGGAAATCCCATGGACAGAGAGAGGAGTCTGGTGGGCTACAGTCCATGGGGTCACAAAGAGTTGGACATGACTGAGCTGGTATTATTCTTTACCCTCTTTCTGGTCTATTTTTTCTTTCTTTCTTTTTTTTTAACAGCACTCATCCTCTTCTAAAATATGAGATGATGTGCATTGTTTGTTTGTCCCTCCTCACTAGAACAAAATCTCCAATTTTAACCAGTGATGGTCTCAAATGCTTAGAACAGTGTCTAGCACATAGTGGACATTCAAAATGCATTTGTGGAATGCATTGTGGAATGTGTTGTGGAATGATTGAATGAATGAATAATTACTGTTTGGAAGGGGGCTGAAGGGGGTAATGTTGTGGCCATCCAGTATAAACTGGCCATGTGAATCATAGGTGCAATGCTGAGATGTATCCCAGAGTGTTCCCTGGTGGTTCAGCTGGTAAGGAATCTGCCTGCAATGTAGGAGACCTGGGTTTGATCCCTGGGCTGGGAAGATCCCTTAGAGAAGAGAATGGCTACCTACTCCAGTATTCCGGCCTGGAGAATTCCATGGACTGTATAGTCCATGGGTCGTAAAGGGTTGGACGCGACTGAGTGTCTTTCCCTTTCACTTTCAGATGTGCCAGTCAGTCCAGTCACTCAGTTGTGTCTGACTCTTTGCGACCCCATGAATCGCAGCACGCCAGGCCTCCCTGTCCATCACCAACTCCCGGAGTTCACTCAGACTCACGTCCATCGAGTCCGTGATGCCATCCAGCCATCTCATCCTCGGTCGTCCCCTTCTCCTCCTGCCCTCAATCCCTCCCAGCATCAGGGTCTTTTCCAATGAGTCAACTCTTCACATGAGGTGGCCAAAGTACTGGAGTTTCAGCTTTAGCATCATTCCTTCCAAAGAACACCCAGGACTGATCTCCTTCAGAATGGACTGGTTGGATCTCCTTGCAGTCCAAGGGACTCTCAAGAGTCTTCTCCAACACCACAGTTCAAAAGCATCAATTCTTCAGCGCTCAGCCTTCTTCACAGTCCAACTCTCACATCCATACATGACTACGGGAAAAACCATAGCCTTGACTAGACGGATCTTTGTTGGCAAAGTAATGTCTCTGCTTTTAAATATGCTATTTAGATGTGTAACTACAAACAAATGCAAATGGCAAGTGTGTATTCTTGGGTGACACATTTCTATGAGCATTGCTACTTACTTTTTTAGTAAGTAAGTACACTGAATGCAGAGGTAACAAAAAATTGTGATGGTGGCACAAAAACTATGGTAATCTGGGAACTTGACCAGGTCTAGTTCTTCACTTCGCAAGAGTGTAAACTTAGGCCAAAGATTCACAGACTTAGTTTCTGAACTTGGTCACATTTCCCTCCCATACTGCCTCCTTCCTGACTATAATCAAATTTATATATATGTATAAATTTATGTATACATATATAACATGTTTATATGTAAGTACAAGTCTGTATAAATAATATACATTACATACATGAATATATAGATATCTTTTATTTCTATATATATATTTATTTCTATATATATATATATGGGTATCAATTTATACATATAGGAAAAGTGAAAGTCACTCAGTCATGTCTGACTCTTTGCAACCCCATGGACTGTAGGCTACTAGGCTCCTCGGTTCCTGGAATTTTCCAGGCAAGAATACTGGAGTGGGTAGCCATTTCCTTCTCCAGGGGATCTTCTTGACCCTGGGCTGCACAGGAATGCTTACACTGTGGGAATGAAAGATAAACCCTTTTCATTCTAAGCCACACTGATACTTGGGTTGTTATTGCTATTATTGGTTTTGTTTTATTTTGCATTTTTGCAGCATCTAATGTTAATGGCCTGATTAATACAAAATCTATTTGCTTCTTTAAGGATCAAGAGGTTAATGGTCTAGCTGACTCTGCCAAGTCTCTACTAGGGCTATGACATCAGATTGGTTACATGTGGGTTATTATGGAAGTGTGTGTTAGTTGCTCAGTCCTGTCTGACTCTTTGTGACCCCACGGTCTGTAGCCCGCCAGGCTTCTCTGTCCATGGGATTCTCTAGGCAAGAAAACTGGAGTGGGTAGCCATTCCTTTCTCCAGGAGATCGTCCCGATCCAGGGATTGAACCTGGGTCTCCTGCACTGCAGGCAGATTTCCCATCACCTGTGCCTCCAGGGAAGCCCCTACAGTGGAACAGCCAGGGAGAAATCACCTAGAAATCAAATTCTTAGGAGCTGCCACAGCTGAGATCACCTGTTTTCAGTGATATCTCCTTTGTGGCTTTCTAGTACTGAGTCATGGGAAGACCTGTTTGTCCTGCCTGTGAAATTTATAAAATCCTGCATCTGCTGCTCGTGATTTTGGTAAGACATAGAGAGACCTGGTATGTCAGACTCTTAAAGGGGAAGAGGTATAGGGGCACGGCTGACACTATGGGGTCTGAGCTGGGCATGTGCTGTATGAAGGAGCAAGTTCAATATTAGAGTTTTGTATTTGGAAAATAAGATAAATATTACTTTTAATTGGGTACTGTAAGTAAAGCAAAACATAAATTCTTCATATCATACTTCTCAAGGAGGAAAACTTTACAGCTGGAAGTGTGACAGAAGTCCAACCTTGCATATAGTAAAAGAAACATAGACTAAGATTCCACTGAGATAGCATTTTTACCTATCATCTTGACACATAAAAATGACAATGATAAGAACTAATATTACTGGGTGCAAACTATGACTCAGGTTCTCTTCTAAGTCATGTAATCCGCACAACAAAGCTATTAGTAGGTATTGCTGGTCCCAGTGTACAGAGGAGTAATCTGAAGAACAGAAGGGTTAAGTCATCTGCTCAAGGTCATGGAGCTAGAACCTGGTAGAGCTAGAATATGATGGTACTGCAAACTGAATGTTGGTGTTTCCCCAAAATTCTTTTGTTGAAACATAATCCCTGGTGTGATGGTATTAGGAGGTGAGGCCTTCAGGAGGTGATTAGATCACAAGGGTGGACCCCTCACAAATAGGATTCAGGTCCTTATGAAAGAAATCCAGAGCGATCCTTCACCTTCTTCCACCATGTGAAGAATCTGGGAGAACATCAGCTTGCAAATTGTAAAGCAGGCCTTTAATCAGATACTGAATCTACTGTTGCTCTGACCTTCAACTTGCCAGACTCCAGAATTTTGAGAAATAAATGTTCGTTGTTTATAAGCCCCTCAGCCTATGGTATTCTCCTATAGCAGCTGAATGGACTAAGATGAATGGTATCAATGGAATTATCTTTAAGAAATTATTAAGTATGTATAATTTATATTTAATAAACCAAGATACAAAAGAGTTGGTTAGTATGCTAGTATTTGGTTGAAAAAGTTTGTATACATACATGCGCATATACATATATATATATTTAGCTATATTTACCTATACAACCATATCTATATCTAAACCTGTCTATATAATATCTCTGATAGAATCTGTGAGAAGCTGTTAACAATGATTAACAATGATTGTATTCCATGAAGAGTGGCTGGGGAAAGTGGCATATTAAAATTTCAATTTCCACTCCCTGCTATTTCATGTCTTTGAATTTGACATGTGCTTTAAAATATCTATTAAAGAAGATAAATAAAATTTTATTTACTTTATTGACTGAAAGAACAAATCACAAAAGTACATAATCCCACCTGAGATAAAGAAACAGTTCTCTCCATGAGTGTCTTGGTCCGCTTAAAACCTGGGTCACTTTCTGCAAGGACATTCATGGTTTTCTTGCCGATGAATTCCAAAGCATCAAGACCACCAGTTAAGACACTTTTACCCTGCCAGTGAGGTAATTGCATGAGATTAGGTTTTTACATTTTGCTATTTCGAGACAGTCAGCACCTCCTGGAATGCACTATCTTCAAATATTAAAAGCAATATGAAGTCACAATTTTTTCTCATCAGGAGATTTACCATCAATTTAATCCTGTTTTCTTTTCCTTAGAAGAGCATATATCATATAATTTGTAGGACATACAATGTTATTTTAAAAAGGTGCTTAAGAAAACCAAAACATTTTAAGGATTAATTTTATTGGTGTGAGTGAATAGGTATGCTTCTAAGACAAAAAATTAATAGATGACCCAGTTCCTGATTTTGTTTGAAACAATTTTAACCCAAGTAACAGAATTATTTGGAGCAGTCTATAAAAATGTCAAATAGTCTTGCCAATTTGGGGAATTCTTTAATCTAGGGCCCTAGAGTGTAGGACCCTCAGGCTGTTTCGATGGCTCTTGCACACTTTCAGAAAATAGCAATAACTGCCTATAATTAGTATATTCATGGAATACGACAGGTTGATACATGTTTCTGGCTCTAGAAATTATCCTATTATGTAGTTATCCTCTGCAAATTGCTTTGCCAGCCACTGTTTCCCTTTTTAAAAAAGAGTAAAACCACCAAGATTAACTTAGATAAACTGTACATAATAAATAGAACTGCATACATTTCTTTGCAACACCTTGTCTATACCCCAAGTACACAACTACAATTACAATCTGCATATATCTGTGTTTTCTCACCTTACATGAGTTTGCATAAGTCATATTTTAATATTACTATAACATTTCATTATTTTAATGCATTATCCATTTTTCAAAATTATCACTTCAGTAGCAATATTCTATTTCATTGATTAATATACTTTATTAGTCATCTCTGTTTTAGATACTTAGACTTTGTTTTCAGATTTGGAAGCCAATCAATAATCACACTAGAAAACAGTTTCTTAAATGTACATATTTTGGGAAGACTAGGAGATAACAACAATTACACTTTGGCATAATTTAAAATTTATTTTCTCCTGACATCCTGAGGCTTACTTCAGCGGAGAATAAAACTGAAGGATGGAGGGACTTTGGCAGATTTGGTGGGGGGTGGGGTGCTGGAGCTTGGGCCAAGGGAGAACTGGAAGGTTGGAAAGCACACGGAAAGGAATGTGAGGAAGCTGAGGACAGATTCAGAGGGCCCTGGATTGTAGCTCTGGGAGACCATGAATTCACTCCTTGTACTAGAGATAATGAAAGCATTCCACTCAATTCCCAGCTCTACAACCCTCTCTGCACGTCTGCCGTGGACATACTGAACTTGTACTCCCAAAATATATTAGCTGACTCCTAAAACACGTTAGCTACCCGCTTCTCCCTGCTTAGTCTAGAGTACTTCAAGTAGCAAGGAGAGGAACAGCCATTTCCTATTTCTGGCAAGCCCTTGACATGAAGCCTGAGTAAGACGCCTCCATATGTGTCCACAGCCCGCTCATCTCATATGCCTTTCCATCTGATAACTGTTGAGTTGCCTTCATCTTCCAGCATGTTATTATGCCCTCTTGTCTGTCAGCTTATGCCCAGCATCTAGCATAGCTCTTGGTATATAATGAGAGCTAACTACCTTTTTTAAAAAAGTGAATGAATGAATAAATTGGAAATGAGCCATAGTTTATGAAAAACTAGCTGTTTGATTTTAAAAGCAGAAAGTAAACCTTTTCTTCTGATCCTGAAGACCAGTTAGCTGCTTCATTTCAGCTGGGGTGTGTCCTTCTTTTATTCATTATTCATCAGTGTCTTGTCAGTAACAAGCTTTTTAAGCTTCTGTAAGAGGAAGGGGCCAGGGAAGGAGCCTGCTATTCAAGGAAAGAGAGGAGAGGGAACTGGGAGGTAGGAATGGAGGAAGAATGTTGGTCTTATTATCTGGAAACACGTTAGAAACATCTTGGGGATGCTCCTGATTCTTTACTGGTATGTGTATATACATACTTAGAATCACTTCATATTTTTCAGATTGAAGGTTAAGAGACACAGAACATTTCGGAAAAACAACTGTCCCAGCTCTAAGAAACAGCCCTCCCTCCCTGGTAAACAGAGACTGTCCTTGCTGCTGGAAAGGACACTGTTAAATCAGACTGAAAAATATTCTTTCTAAGCAGCTCCTTTCTTTTAAACATAAAGTATATTTCATTTTGTTCTTATCATCTTGGTTCCAAGGTTATGCCTACTCTGTCGGAGAAAGCATAACAAAACCATAATCAAAAGTTTTGAGCAAGGTCATCTTTTCTCTGATGTATCTAGGTCACTGGTAAATAGAAATATCAAAAGAAGGCACAGGCAGACCTCAGGGAAAACAGAGGAAGCAGCTAATGACTCACTGTGTTCTGAACCGCATTGGTAATGGCTGACAGCATGCCCCGAGACCCCGAGGAAGGGGAAGTGGGTGGGCTTTCTGCGGGGCTCTGATCTGCGGCTGCATCGGCTACTAAAGAGAAAAACACCCTTTTAGAGTTTGTTTTGCTGATCTGAACTTGGAAATCTATATTTGCGCACATGGTGTAATATAGCCCAAGTCCAAGAAACACCCAAATAAATGCACCACTCACTTTGAGAGACTTCATTTTCATCATGAGGTTGGGCCCCTTCGGAAGAGCCAGAGTTCACACTATGAATCCGGAGGGTGGCCCCCGCCTTTTCCTTCACTGCTGTCAATCCATGACCTGTCAGGAAAGAAAACACGGTTCATAGATACAATAGAAGCCCACGGTCTGCAGGTTCCATAACTCATGTCCTCCTGTAAGCTGGAGGTCAATAGCCCAGTTGTGGGAGAATGTGGTGGTTAACAGCACAGACTTTATGAGCCCTTGGGCGTGGGCTCCAGTCTGAGCTCAGCTTCACGTCTGCCTAGCTGGGGGACTTTTGAGAAGTTCTCAACCTCTCTGTGACTCAGTTTCTCCACTACGCTGTTGTGAGGAGCAAATAAGATAAACACATGTAAAGGTTTATTTTTCCCTTATTTCTCACACTATCCAATGAGCAACCTGGGGTTCCCCGCCCAAGATATTATCTGTGAACGGTATTCCTGTCTTAGCCTCTTTCTTCTTTTCTAAGTCTCTCAGGGTGGGCATGCATCCTTATGCTTGGATTTTTTGCATGTCTATCCCATTGCAGGTGCTCAATTACTGTTTGTTGAACTGAAATCAGTCGCACCTTAACAAGCTCTTTCAAAGCGCTAGTCATCTGTTTAGCACAGTCTCTGTGTGTGACAGCCCGGTCTGGAGACATGTCAAGATCCAAAGGCAAGCCAGTGGGAAAACCAGGAAGGGCACACAATAGTTGCCCTGACATTTGTCTTTAGCAGTAACAGTCCAAACACAAGAATAGTCAGGGTGAGGGGCACTGATCTTACTCCATCTTTGGACAATGCCTGTATTTCCTGGAGCTGGCACAGTGGGTAATCAATAACTATTTAGTGAATACAGAGCTGAACTTCCCATCTACTCTCTCACTACTACTACACACACACACACACACACACACACACACACACACACACACACTGCTTGGCTTGATAGAAATATAGTTTTATCTACATTTTATTTTGGCACAATATTTTTTTCTCTTTAGAGGATCCCATGATTCTCAAACCAAACAAACAAAAAAAACAAACGCTGATAGTCTAGTGATATCTTAAGTGGCTATTTGAGCTCTTGAAGGAAAAGCAGCCTGGGCTGCCATCATCACAGCACTCACCTCCCCCCAGGGCCTGGGGAGAAGATGGAAAATGTCATTCGGGACCTGGACAACTGCAGGTTGTTGAAACCCAAGGCAAAAGCAATAATAATACATGGTGGGAAGGGGAATCCCAAGTCACAACATGATTTGAGAGCCAAAGAGAACGGTCTAGTCATAGAGGACACTGTTAAAATGACCAACTGTCATCTCCTGAGTGACAGAAAGATATGGATGAACCTCAAACCCAAAGAATCATATTTTATCAATTTTAACCTTATTTATTAGTGAAGCGAAGTGAAGTGAAGTCGCTCAGTCGTGTCCGACTCTTTGCAACCCGTGGACTATAGCCCACCAAACTCCTCCGTCCATGGGATTCTCCAGGCAAGAATACTGGAGTGGGTTGCCATTTCCTTCTCCAGGGGATCTTCCCGACCCAGGGATCGAACCCAAGTCTCCCACATTGCAGGCAGACGCTTTAACCTCTGCACCACCAGGGTCTTAAACATAGCACTGAAATTTACCAAACTGATATAGGATTAATTATATCCAGTGGGAATCACCTGGTATTATACACTCTCTAGAAACCACTGAAAATTAGGAAACACTATTTACAATGTTCACAACATTAATTACATACAGAAATATGTAACTATATTCATGTGTAGGTCATTAGACACAGTTTGAATTCATTATTGTTACTTTTTTAAAAGATGCACTGTAACTGCCAAAACTAAGGCTTGAATTGATTTCAATTAGTTTAAAGCATTTCAATGGAAACTTGTTGGAGTTTCAGTAACACATTTAAGCTATGGGATATAATTTTGTTGTTGTTGTTTAGTCAGTAAGTCCTGTCTGACTCTTTGCAACCCTATGGAGTGTAGCCCACTAGGTTCCTCTGTCCATGAGATTCTCCAGGCAAGAATACTGGAGTGATCTGCCATGCCCTCCTCTAGGAGATCTTCCTGACCCAGGGATCAAACCCACATCTCCTGCATTGGCGGGGTGGATTTTTTAACCACTGAGCCACTTGGAAAGCCCACGGGATGTAATTATCTCACATTTACATTCTGAGACCATATTCCTTGACATCCTTTAAAAACATATATATATATATAATTGCTATTTCCTTCTCCAAGGGATCTTCCCGACCCAGGGATCGAACCCAGGTCTCCCACATTGCAGGCAGACGCTTTAACCTCTGAGCCACCAGGGAAGCCCTAGTGGCACCCCACTCCAGTGCTCTTGCCTGGAGAATCCCATGGACGGAGGAGCCTGGCAGGCTGCAGTCCATGGGGTCGCTGAGTCAGACACGACTGAGCGACTTCACTTTCACTTTTCACTTTCATGCATTGGAGAAGGCAATGGCACCCCACTCCAGTGCTCTTGCCTGGAGAATCCCAGGGACGGAGGAGCCTGGTGGGCTGCAGTCCATGGAGTCGCTGAGTCAGACACGACTGAGCGACTTCACTTTCACTTTTCACTTTCATGCATTGGAGAAGGAAATGGCACCCCACTCCAGTACTCTTGCCTGGAGAATCCCATGGACGGAGGAGCCTGGTGGGCTGCCGTCTCTGGGGTCACACAGAGTCAGACATGACTGAAGCGACTTAGCAGCAGCATACATATATATATATGTATATAACACATATATATTCCAAAGGAAATAACATACATTCAAATCTCAATCCATGATTCTCATTTAGATTTCTGGGAGCTAAAACCAAGGAATAAATAAATTTCGGAAGGCTAGGAGGCAATTGCTACATCTTCTTTGTGGAAATCATTCAAGAGAGATGACTTCACATCCTTCCCCGAGATCATTCACAGTTTACGAACCTCACTGTGATCACATTCTCTTTCACCTTCTCCACCTCTTGCAGGTTAGGACCATGTCTGAATCTTTTCCTGGGGAAGAAGTGCTTCTCACCATCTCAGAACACAAACAATCATGGATATATATACACCA
This sequence comes from Budorcas taxicolor, assembly GCF_023091745.1. Classification (NCBI taxonomy): domain Eukaryota; kingdom Metazoa; phylum Chordata; class Mammalia; order Artiodactyla; family Bovidae; genus Budorcas; species Budorcas taxicolor. The sequence continues at coordinate 58,583,572 of NC_068915.1, read as the reverse complement.
TCTGCCTCTTTGTTTCAGCAAGGAAATACCATTTTATGTGCATAATAAGTAGAATGTGTTTGTTGAACGGACATGACAATAGGCTGCTACTTCAACCACACACACACACACACACACACACACACACACAGCTCTATTTAGGTATAATCGATATATAGATTTGTACATACTTAAAATTTCCTCCAATTGTATTTTCTAACTAACAATTCTTTTTTTCTGAATTCTTTTGTTAGTGAAAGTACATCTTTACAACATTCTACTAGAAATATAAATCTATGGTTTTTTATAGCTAAGTTTTAGGCTCTATGCCACACCCTACTTTGAAGAATAACTTCTAAAACTTTACTTAGTGTGACATCTAGTGCCCAGAATAAGGAATAAGATGGAGTCATTGTTGCCTTTTAACAGAGTAATTATTCTCAAAGATACTGATTTGGGTCTTTCAATAACAGAGAAAAACAACCAGCATGAGTAATAGTCTAGGGTATAGCTCATGAATTCTTCACATGACATCATGAACCCCCAAGAAGTGAACCCGTCCAAATTCCATGATTCGAAAGATGAATATCCTCTATCCTTTGACTTACTGCAGTAAAAAGAAGGTGCATAAAGCAACGATGGTAAGATAATAATGCTGTGATGCTGCGTCATTAGAAACCAATGCTAAATGACTGTCTGGTATTTAACTTATCATCTCTACTCTAGCGCAAAATGCCCTAAACGTAGGAGTCAGGAGTCTTGTGGAGGAATTTAGTTCCATCAGTTATTAGCCATGTGGACTTGGTGACTTTTCTGAGTCTCTGCTGCTGGATCTTTCCTGAAAGGAGGATGATAACATCTGCCTTCCAGGGTTTTGTTAGGTTACTGAGGAGAAATACGTGAAACCCTTGGGACTGGGTCAACATTACTGAGCACAATGTCCCAGGCACTGGAACCTATTTTCAGTAATTTGTCTCATATAATCCTTTCATGATAAAGTAAAGAATATTATTCTACTCATTTCATGATTGAGGACACTGATACCCGGTGACGTGAAAATAGCTTGCCTAAGATCCCAAAGCCAAGAAGTGGCAGAGGCAGGATCTGAACCCAATCTTTCTGACTCTAACTCTCACATGCGCCATCACAATGTTCTATTAATAAAGTCTTACATGCTATCTGTAGTTGATTAAATGTCATTTTAGTCCTATTTCTATAACTCCTTGCAAATCAGACAATCAGGAGCTTCCTCATTCTTAAAACATTGCGTGTGTTAGTCGCTCAGTCGTGTTCGACTCTTTGTGACGCTACGGACTGTAGCCTGCCAGGCTCCTCTGTCCATGGGATTTTCCAGGCAAGAATACTGGAGTGAAAGGCCATTCCCTTCTCCAGGGAGATGCGTATATTCCATATTGAACATCTTTACACATTTATCTTAATAAGCTTTGGTAAAGAGTCAACACTGGGGCTGCTGGGTAGAAGGCTCATGAATTCAGGATTTCATCAGTAGTGCTGATTGCTCTTCTGAGGGTTGCACCAATTTCTACTCTTCTTCAGGTGAATTTTGGAAACAGAACAGTTTAAAAGTATTGACTGCCTTTCAGACTCTACTAGCAATGAATTCAAGATATTTATAAAAAGTTGTGAGAAGTAGCTGTTGAGAAAAACACACAGATGGTGTTGCTGCACTCAACATAAGTAAGCTTCATGGCAGCAAAAAGTGGAGCCAGTCCATCTTCCTTTCGGGAAAGTCTTCTCTCTCCATTATGCTGGTTGATGTCCAGTCTGTAATCATGTACTCACTCCTCTTTGGGCTCAAAATTGACAAAAAGAGTTTCTGAACTCACAGTGTTTGCTTCACCACCACACAGGAATTCATTAATCCTGGGCCCTAGTCATAGTTTGAAAGGATTGTGAACAAACTCCAAGCATTAATCCTATTATCTTTGGTATTGATATTTGAAAATTTTCACATCCTCAGCAATATCACCTTTAAAAACGAATCCATGTGATATTGAGAGTGAAATACCTAGTAAAGGGTTCTTACTGCAGCGTCATTCTGACAAGTTTGCCGTTCTCTGTGATAAACACTGTCATTATTTCTGACAGTGCTGGTAGAAGATGTTCATTAAAAAGTGCAGAAGGAAAACATCATGTAACTCATGAGTGTGTAGGGAAGGAGAACAATGACAACTTTGAAAAGGTAAATACACAGATCAGCTCTCCCTTGCCCTTCTCAGGTACCCTAGCATAGAGGTGTTGGGACTCATAAAACTGTCAAAACTAGAATTTTAAATAAACAAGTGGGCCTTTTGTAGTATCTGGAAATAAGTTGCTCTATTCTACTATAGAATTTTTACCTTGGCATATTTGTATATGTCTCAGCATTGTCGACTTTCATTTTGGTTACTAGTCTATCACTTGGCAATATATTCTACACATAAATCAAGTCTCTACAGTGCTTGTGGGAAATCACATCTGTTTCTCACAATAGTACTTTGAAATTATCATTAAAATCTTTTTATTCTTTTTTTTTTTTTTACATTTTCCTTCTGCCTCTGTTTTCTGACTGGATCTTAAATAATAACCATTTTTATTGCATTTTATGAACTCATCCAAAGGCATGGGTGGCAGCTGATCAAGTCTTGTTAGAATGTAATTAATAGTGTGGCTGTAAATGAAACCAGCACAGGAGTTATGGCCTCTCCAAAAACAATTGTTGGCTGAGAGATGTCTAATTTTATATAAGCATTGGGAAGGTTGCTTTTTCATTTCCTTGTAATCTTGGGGGTCAAAGTAGTGAGTCAAAAGATAAAATATAAAAACACAGTGTAGAAAAAGTCAATTTTGTATATTTTTCTACTCAGCACAGTAGTTACAAATATCTTTCTCTTGCTGCATAGAGCCACAGTCTATGGAATCATTATATTTCAGAAGTTGGAGGGAATCTTAGAATTTCTCAAGTCGTTCCACACACACTTTTCCAAGGAAGGAAGCTGAGCCTATAGAGGCTCAGGGCATAGTGTAGCTAGTTAGTGACACTTCTTTGTGTTCACAAGTTAGTGGCAGTCGGGATCAGGGCTCTCAGGTTTTATGAGTCCTGATACAATGTGTTTTCCAAGAGAGAACCACCTCTAAATCTTTCCATTCTTTAATTACTCTCTTGCCGGCTCTTAAACAGTTCTAACAATTGTGCCTGCAGTTTTTCAACAACTGTAACAGTACTGGTTTCTATTTGTAATGCTCAATCGACAGCTCTGAATTTCTTTAGGGACTTTGTGTCTTGCACAGTTTTATCTGCTACTGGAATTACCCTGAGGGTAACATCAGGTTTCTGAGTACCAATCAATTGCAATAGAAGGTGTGGTTATTTTCTTCCTTTATTTTCCACCGGCGATTTATAAACCTTCAAGAGCCTGTCGGCTGTTCTGAGTGCTCTGTTTTCCAGGAAGTTTCTTTGCCCTGTGATAATAAACTCAATGCTGCAAAGCCCATTATTCCATGTGCATAACGGAAGGCCTGCCTCGCTTGCCTGTCTTAATTCAAAGGTTGCAGCTCAAGATAGACCACAATTTAGGACAGCGTCTATAAATTCCTCAAGCTTCTGTAAGAAGGTGGTTGAATCCTATTTTAACCAACTCTATTTCAGGCTGTGAGCCTGACTGACACCTCTCCACTTGTGGGACACATGATCCCTGTTACCTTTGGGGAGTCAAATTACCAATCACCTCCGCTGCCTGTTTCCAGCCTTGGAACCTACGACTTCAGCCTTCCCTCATGCTACAAGTTTTAGTTCTCCACCAGGTCCACAAAAATACTTATCTCATCTTAAAGTATACATTGCTATCATTTTAGCCACTATTACTTTGTAAAGTTACAGCCCGTCTTAATCAGAAATCCCCAAAATATACCTTGTGAATGAGTTAGGGATGGTATTCAGCTATCACTACTGCATTCATTTGGGTTGTGATGACCAGTGATGATGAACACAGTCTCTACTTCTCTAAAGATGGCTCCAGTTTTTCCAATGGGACTCTTAGAGTGAGTATCGATATTTCAAAATTTCTTTGCTCTCCCTCATATGCCCTTTGGTTGTTGGGGGTACAAACAAGAGAAAATGCCAAGATTAAAATGCTTTTCAAAATTCTAGCATGTAGCTAGAGCCATTAAAAAATATTAAGATTCTGGAATTGGTGGTTTAACTGTTAAGGATTTCAAACAGAAAAGGGAGGCGTGGTAGGTAGAACTGAGAGACCACTCCCAAGATTCTTACCCCTGGCAGATACACCCATGACTCCCCACCACCACCAATTTGATGGTGGTGGTTGTTGTTTAGTCACTAAGTCATATCTGACTCTTTGCAACCCCATGAACTCCAGGCTCCTCTGTCCTCCACTATCTCCCAGAGTTTTCTCAAATTCATGTCCACTGAGTCAGTGGTACCATCCAACCATCTCATCCTCTGCCACCCCCTTCTCCTTTTGCCTTCAATTTCTCCCAGCATCGGGGTCTTTTCCAATGAATTGGCTCTTTGCATCAGGAGGCCAAAATATTAGAGCTTCAGCTTCAGCATGGGTCCTTTCAATTAATCTTCAGGGTTGATTTCCTTAATGATTGACTGGTTTGATCTTGCTGTCCAAGGGACTCTCAAGAGTCTTCTCCAGCACAATTTGAAAGCATTCATTCTTCAGCGCTCAGTCTTCTTTATGATCCAACTCTCCCATTCGAAAAGGAAATTGCAACCCATTCCAGTACGCTTGCCTGGAGAATCCCATGGACAGAGGAGCCTGGTGGGCTACACAGTCCATATGGTTGCAAAGAGTTGGACACAACTGAAGTGACTTCGCATTAGCACTGGAAAAACCATAGCTTTGAGGATACTGAGCTTTGTTGGCAAAGTGATATCTCTACTTTTTAATATGCTGTCTAGGTTTGTCATAGTTTTCCTTCTAGGGAGCAGGAGTCTGTTAATTTGAGAGTGATCAGGATTGTGAATACGATGGGATTCACTCCCATAATTCAATTCAATTCAGTCGCTCAGTGGTGTCTGACTCTTTGTGACCCCCATGGGCTGCTAGTGCAGTAGCTTCAGGAGATGTCAGTTCAATCCCTGGGTCAGGAAGTTCTGGACACCATTATAACTGGAAGCACCCAAAACATTATACTGTTTTATGACATAAAGCATGAAGAGAGTGGTATAACTTGGTGATCAAGTAATATACTGTTTCAGACATCATAATTTCAAAAACTTTTAGACTCCACATTTTTAGTTTTGGTTCAGAAAGCATGCCAGTCCTGAGTACTGTCAGTGGCAAGATCCATTTGGGAGTCACTAAAAGCTCAAACATTTTCCCTAGAAAGCAAGATGCTTGCAGTGCCTGTCCTTACTCTAATAAGAGACTCTGTCCTGTTCAGAAAACAAAACAGGCTTCTCTACTTTAATCTGACTAATTTTGTCCATCTGCTTGTGTATTGGGTTGGTCAAAAAGTTCGTTTGTGTCTTTGGCCAACCCAAAGTATCCACAGTATACCTGGCCCTTCAAGTAGCAAAAGAAAAAAAATCTACTTTTCAGGCTCTCAGCAGAGAGCAATGTTTATTTGATCACCGTCTATCTACTCCTTGCCACAGCTCTCCAGGCATGGAATTAGGAGAATGCAATAAATCCATTCTTCCAGGCATCTAAATTCTATCAAATTAGATACCTGCCCCTTCAACGGTCTGTGACCACGGTTCATTGGAGTAGGGCCAGAGACTATTGATTTTAGGAGTAACTGTGAATTGGACCAATTCATGGCCCATCACAAGATCCTTATGCCACAGACCATAGGAGAACACCTGAGTTAGATGATCTGAAAGCAGTGTTACCTGTGACTTCCTATGTTCTGCCTGTCACTCTCCACACTCAAGACGAAATGTCGAGGCTAGGTCATCTGAGACATGTTCATGTTATATCTTCAGTGTTCATGAAGAGTATACACAAGAGATGGTCACATGAAGAATAACTGACAAATCTTCACTGATGAGGACACAGTCAGTATGTTTTCTCTTTGTGTAAGAGCCAATGCAGGACATTTCTTCCAAAATTTCATACAAGGAAAATCACGGTATGTAAACATGCTGTCTTGTTTTATCATTCAGTGAGAAAGATAATCTACTGGCGGCCAAAGTAAAGGTATCTAAATAAGCTGTGCTGTGCTGTGCTGAGTTGCTCATCATATCCAACTCTTCGCAACCCCATGGACTGTAGCCCGCCAGGCTCCTCTGTCCATGGGGATTCTCCAGGCAAGAATACTAGAGTGTGTTGCCATGCCCTCCTCCAGGGGGATCTTCCCAACGCAGGGTTTGAACCCAGGTCTCCTGCATTGCAGGTGGACCCTTTACCATCTGAGCCACCAGGGAAGCCCAAGAATACTGGAGTGGGTAGCCTGTCTCTTCTACTGGGGGAATTCCCTGACCCTGGAGTTGAACTGGGGTCTCCTGCATTGCAGTGGATTCTTTACCAGCTGAGTCACCCGGGAAGCCCCTAAATAAGGTAAGTCTTGTTTTATCATTCAACGAAAAAGATAATCTACTGGCAGGCAAGCATCTCAGAGTTAAGGTCAATGTTCAATTATAGAAACTCTATTAGCCTTGATATGTATCTTCTTCCTACCTACATCTTTTCCTATTTGTATTTCAATATGCTGTGATGAGTGCCTTTTTAGAGAGTAGCCTATTTGTATATTTTAAAATGTTCAAGTGGATGACAAACGAAGCTTTAAGAATATATTATAAAAGCCCCAATCTTATATTCTAAGATGCAATATAATAAAATGGTTCAAAGCCATTCTGTGCGGTTCAAAGCCCAATTCAGCTACTCTTGATTTTGGATAAAGTTTAACCTCTCTGTGATTCAGCTTCCTTATCTCTAAAATGGAGGAAATAAGAGTACCTCCTAATAGGGTTATTTTGAAGAATAAATGTATTAATATACAGGAAACACTTAGTAAACACTAAAAACAATTTTCTCTTATTATCCCATGTGTGTGTGCGTGTGTGTGTGTGTGTGTGCTCAGGCCCTCAGTTATGTCCATCTCTCTGCAGCCTGTCAGGCTCCTCTGTCCATGGAATTTTCCAGGCAAGAATACAGGAGTGGGTTGCCATTTCCTCCTCCAGGGCATCTTCCCTACCTAGGGACTGAACCCACGTCTCCTGTGTCTCCTGGATTGGCAGGTGGATTCTTTACCACTGCACCACCTGGGAATCCCAAATATCTCATGAGGTAATGTTAAACTCTATCAGTACATGGTATGATCAAAATGTCATATCCTATTTGGCCCCTGAACTTTATCCATTCAAATGTAATGTATAATGCTTACCTACTGTGGCAGATGCTGACGAGAGCAGAGATTTGCCCCAGGAGCCCCAGCCTGCCCATCCCCCTCCACGTGGAGAGGAATCTGCAGTCTGTAAAAAAACAGATTAGCCACAAGGTCAGCAATTCGTTTATCCCTGAATGGGAAAATATCCATTCGTTTGAAACACAGAGAAGGTTAAACAAATCACCAACAACCATATCTCACTGGATTATAGTTTATAAGGACCATAAAAGAATATACCAATCCACGCTGCAATGTGTACTTTGGAATCAAACTGATGTGCAGTGGTGTTGGCATCTGAGGGCTTAGCTTAAAGTGAGAAGGGAATTTGATGTCAACCAAGACCCAAATCTCCCATTATCTGGAAGACAGTGACAGGGCTGTGGAGGAGAGGGGAAGATTTAATACCTTAGGGCACAGAGTGACTTGAAAAACTCCAAAACAACCTTGACTCATGCAATTTTTTCCCCAGAACTAGAAAAAAAGGTGCTCTTCAAGGTAGATAGAGTTAACTTTCAAATCTCTGGGGTGGTAGGAGGAGCTTTGGCATGGATGGTAGCAGGCAAGCTGTCTACAAAAGCATCAGTAAACTTGCAGATGGGGAACAGCAACAGGAAGACTTTGAGGCAGACAACTTTCAAGGTGTCACTCCACTCACAATGACCCCTGGAACTGTATCTCTCACTGTCGGTGGGCACAGTTGATTCAAATTCGTTTTCCTACGTATTTGGATTGGGACACAGATTCTTGTTCAGCTTGAATAGAAGATCCACCATGCAGACTAAGAATTAAGAGAAAGCAGAGTGAGCAGAATGAAGGAGATTAGCTCAGGGAAGCTGTCTGCATTCAGATAGTTTCTCAACCCCTGGTTCCTGTCTCTCTTCAAAGCCCTGCGGCATTTCTACCTTTGGGTTCTCTGTGATTCCAGCACAGTGTTTCTCTCTTTCTCTCAATATTTTTGTTCACTGATATATCCACAGAGCATAGAAGAGTTCATGGCATATAATGAATGCTTATTTATTTATTCAATTTAGCTGTTGAATAAATGACTGAAATTTATCAATTTTCTTAGGTGTGCAATAGTTTCCATAACTTGTGACCAATGTATCCTGACTCAAAAAAAAAAAAAAGAACCACCCCTCTCCCTTAATATCCAGGAATACATTTTATAAAAGAATTACAGCGATTTCATTGCAAGAAAAGGAAGGAAGAAGTTAAGGAGGAAGTGAAAAATTCCTACAGAGTTTGTAGATTCTATAACTTTTGACCCAAGGCTGGTCCATCATCCTCCCCAACTACCTTCCCCCTGCAGTCTTCCACCCTTTCAGATAAGAGCAGCCAAGTGAAACAGCTTTGACCAATGAGATATAAATGAGAAAGGGTTCACTTTCATGATAAATTATACAGTTACAGCTGGTGACAACCCTCCCCTCTCCTTTTATCCTGCCCTGAATGTGAACCTGGTGCTTGAAACTGAAGCAGCCAATTTTGCTGCCTTAAGGGACAGGCCAGGGAATCACACTGGCTCTGGCCCTGGTGGGCTACTAAACAAATATGAGTTATTGCCTATCTCCATTCTGTTAAATGAGAAAGAAAAAAATCACTATTTTGTAAGCCATTATATGTTAAGTCTTAGTTGAGCTTTCCTGATGGCTCAGATGGTAAAGAATCTGCCTGGAATGCAGATTCGATCCCAAATGCTATTCCTAACTGATTCACTTAGTTACTATCAAACACCATCCATCAGTGTAGACTACCGGTTAAGTGTAAACATTATGGAATTAAACTGCTTGGGTTTGACTCTAGGCTCTACCATTTTGGACAAGTTAATTACACTCGACATTACAAAATGCAGCCAGGAGTATAAGAACCAATAACCTCACAGGTTTATTGTGAAAATTAAAATAATTCACATAAAGCTGTGAGCATAGTGCTAAGTGAAGTCGCTTCAATCGTGTCCGACTCTTTGCGACCCCATGGACTGTAGCCCACCAGGCTACTCCTTCCATGGGATTTTCCAGGCAAGAATACTGGAATGGGTTGCCATTTCCTTCTAACACATAATAAATACTCTAGAAATGTTAACTGTTAATAATAAGAATAATTGACTACAGTTTTAACACTAAGAAGCAAAAAACTATGAAAGTTGGCTGACATTTTTTTTTCTGTTTGGAAACAATGAGAAGCTTGTTAATGTGAATGGAAATACTCAAGATTCATGACAGTCTGCGTTCATTTTTGGTGTCTACATTGATTTACTTCACTTGAGCAATGAAGCCAGTGGCAATTTTATACCATGATGAAGACAGATGTAAGTTGGTGATTAACATAATTCTTTCATGGGATAAATCACTACCTATGTGATTAGGGAAAGTTAATACACTTAAGGGTGACAGCTTCTGACTCAAATTTACAATACTTAATATGCTCTGACAGCTGGTAATTGACTAGCAAATGGAAATAAATGTTAAATGAGTCTAGAACTTTTTGCAGTGTAAGTGACTACTTCAATTGCGTTATTAATAAAGCTTCTTTGACATTGAGATGTGACTTCTTGGCCAGCTACAAAGAATGGCAAATACTCAAATAACAAAATGTGTACATTTAACATAAAAACCATATAAACTGTTTGACATGGATTGTAAATATATCCAGTGGAGTACTGTCTCCACTTTAAGTGGCTTTAATGTCACATGCTTATGAGACTATAAAGTAAGCAGCATGGATCTACTCAGGTATCCCATTTTCATACATGAAAAATTTAAAGCTTTTTCCTCATCCTTACCCATGTAACTCCCACCTCCTTTAACAGACAACTTTACATCCTAATCCATAGAGAAAATAGAAGCCATCTGATAAGAACTCTATCAACTTCCTGCCCACCCCCTCAAACTCTCAGAAGAATGAGAGTCATATTGTAACAGCAAATCAGACTTGGCTTGATCAGGAGGGATCTCCAAAACTCAACTGGAAATTATTGATACATCTATAAGTGTTGTGTGCACCGAAGAAGATGAAAGAGTGCAAGATTTTATCAAGTTCAAAGTTTTTTAAATAGAAAAGACATTTACATATTGGGTATTCCATTTAAAGGTCTTTATCATTAAATAGAAAATTCATTTATTTATTTTTAAGTTATTAAGTAGAAAAATATGCATACATCTTAGAATTCCATTAAATTCAAAGGTTTTCAGCACTTAAGATAGAAAATATATGTACCTTTTTTAAAAGATAAAGACCAACCTGATAGTCCTATCTCCTTTACTAGATTAAGATTTAGAGACTATGTATATAGCTTTGGTCTTGGGATATGGACAGTAGAAGTTGTGAGACCAAACCCTCTTTAAGTTTTTAACTCATGACACAGTTGTTCTAAGGAGGGATTCAGTGTGACATTTGGGAAGATGTAAATTGCTCGGATGCCTGCACCTCTGTTAAAATATTTGCTAAAAAATGGCCTCAGTTGTTCCCAAGGAACTTTCTTTCTTGGTTTGTATGCACCATTCAACTCCAGGGAGATTTAAAACTAAGTATAGAAAGGTTTTAAAGCATGAAAGGCATACAATTAATCACTTTGTGCATATTTCTTCTTTTCTGTACTACTGATGCTTAAAGGAGTTTGAGTGATTATAGTGACAATGTTTTGAAAATCAATTAAAAATGAATAATTGAATTATCAGACTTCTGATTTTTAAGTTGAAATGTATCTAAATTTATGCATAATGTTTGAAACCAAGTGGGCCTTAAGAAGCATCACTATGAACAAAGCTAGTGGAGGTGATGGAATTCCAGTTAAGCTATTTCAAATCCTAAAAGATGATGCTGTGAAGGTGCTGCACTCAATATGCCAACAAATTTGGAAAACTCAGCAGGAGCCACAGGACTGGAAAAGGTCAGTTTTCATTCCAATCCCAAAGAAAGGCAATGCCAAAGAATGTTCAAACTACTGCACAAGTACACTCATCTCACACGGTAGTAAAGTAATACTCAAAATTCTCCAAGCCAGGCTTCAACAGTATGTGAGCCATGAACTTCCAGATGTTCAAGTTGGTTTTAGAAAAGGCAGAGGAACCAGAGATCAAATTGCCAACATCTGCTGATCATTGAAAAAGCAAGAGTTCCAGAAAAACATCTACTTCTGCTTTATTGACTATGCCAAAGCCTTTGCCTGTGTGGATCACAATAAACTGTGGAAAATTCTTAAAGAGATGGGAATACCAGACTACCTTACTTGCCTCCTAAGAAATCTGTATGCAAGTCAAGAAGCAACAGTTAAAACTGGACATGGAACAACAGACTGGTTCCAAACCAGGAAAGAAGTATGTCAAGGCTGCGACTGTCACCCTGCTTATTTAACTTATATGCAGAGTACATTATGAGAAGCACTGGGCTGGATGAAGCACAAGCTGGAATCAAGATTGCTGGGAGAAATATCAGTAACCTCAGATATGGAGATGATACCACCCTTACGGCAGAAAGTGAAGAACTGAAGAGCCTCTTGATGAAAGTGAAAGAAGAGAGTGAAAAAGTTGTCTTAAAACTCAGCATTCAGAAAACTAAGATCATGGCATTTGGTCCCATCACTTCATGGGAAATAGATGGGGAAATAATGGAAACAGTGACAGACTTTATTTTGGGGGGCTCCAAAATCACTGCAGATGGTGACTGCAAGCCATGAAATTAAAAGATGCTTGCTCTTTGGAAGAAAAACTATGACCAACCTAGACAGCATATTAAAAAGCAGAGACATTAATTTGCCAGCAAAGGTCCATCTAGTCAAATCTATGGTTTTTTCAGTAGTCATGTATGGATGTGAGAGTTGGATCATAAAGAAAGCTGAGAGCCAAAGAATTGATGCTTTTGAACTGTGGTGTTCAAGAAGACTCTTGAGAGTCCCTTGGACAGCAAGGAGATCAAACCAGTCAATCCTAAATCAGTCCAGAATATTCACTAGAAGGACTGATGCTGAAGCTGAAACTCCAATACTTTGGCCCTGATGTGAAGAACTGACTCATTGGAAAAGACCCTGATGCTGGAAAAGATTGAAGGCAGGAGGAGAAGAGGATGACAGAGGATGAGATGGTTGGATGGCATCACCGACTCGATGGACATGAGTTTGTGTAAGCTCTGGGAGTTGGTGATGGACAGAAAAGCCTGGCATGCTGCAATCCACGAGGTTGCAAAGAGTTGGACATGACTGAGTGACTGAACTGAACTAATGGAACCTAAGGGGTCATTAAGTCCACTCTATAAGATTTATAACAATTCTTAAGTACTCAGCAAGATTTTGTTTAAGCAGGTAAATGAGGTACTTAAAAAGTAGATAGAGTATATTAAATTTATAGATGTAGTTAAAAAATATTTGACCATGTTTAAGTTGGCATAAAGGACCAAGCATTTATCAAAAGCCCCTTGAAAGTGAGTGTTCAATTATGCGAGACTTCTAAATAGAGTAAGATTTGTGAGATGAATACTATGGAGAATCGACATTTTGATTCTATAACCTTAATAAATTGAATACTAATTGTTCAAACCAAGTTGAAAGTCTGAGTAGTGTTTTTTATGGACAGAACACTGGCCTATATCAAAACCCCATTTCAACACAAGTCTAACTTTACTGTACCCCCCACTCACAATTACTTCTTTCCCTTCTATCGTAACGGAAGTGGTATCTTCCTCTTGGTTGTAATTATCACCTCCATCTGATCTCCTCTGGGCGTGGGAAGGTTGGTTTTCCCTTTTCTTCTGGCTTTTCAACCTTTCTCTACTGGCTACTTCCCACATTTAATTATGTGCACCATCCTCCATCTTAAAACCAGCAAATGAAAATCAGGATGACAAAATGTTTTTGGTTTTTTTTTCCCAACTTGTCTGGTTTCTGTTCCATGTCTTTCTTTCTTCTTTATCTCTTAAAAAAGCTGCCTACCTTCTGAATCCACTCCCCTCCCCGCCCCACAGTGACCCTTCCACGGTCACTATTTCATGAAACCATCCTTATCAAGATCACAAGGGCTCTCTCTGGGTCAGAGCTATGGATTCATTATAGTCACTTTATTTCTTGACCTCTTAGTAGCACCAGAAGCTTAACCACTTCTCCATCCTTAGAAGACTCTGTTCTCATGACCTGGCTTCCATGCCCTATCTTCTTACTCTTTTTTTTTTTTTTTGTCCATCCCTTATCATGATGATTTCTGTTTACTCTAGAAAGTTTCCACACATATCGTGGGAGCTCCTTAAGTTGCAACCCAAATGCTTCAAGCATTCCAATAAAGTACACATAGTCCAGGTGGTCAGCTGGCATCCTAATCAGGAAAGCCATACTCCAGAGGCAGCTTTAATGAGCACTTGTATTATTCACATCTTTACTAACATCTGAGGCTTTGCAAGTTAGCATACTGAATTACAGAAACGGGCTTTCACTGGTAAACATGTTAGACTGGTAACTAGCATTCTGACTATCTGAAAGGGGTTCTAGATTGTGAAATTAAAGGTGTTCAACACTAGTTGGTGGTTAAATATATTTGAGAGCCTTTTCCTACCTTTACATGAAGAGGGTAAAAGAAAGGATTTTACCCTCTTCTAAGTGGTCTTCTATTCATCTCTGAACTCTGGAGAATCCTGGTTTCTCAATGCCAAGTATGAAGGACGAAATCTCTGCTCCTAGATTTCTAGGCATTTGCCTTGAATGAACCTTTCACTCGGAGTAGTGGTCAAGGCACGTAAAAGGTCAGATCAATGGAACATTCTCAAGTCTACATGTGCTTTCATGAACTATTTTAAACATTTTTGTTAATTAATGCTTAATTAAAAAATGTCAGTGTGGTATAACATGATTTGAAATTTAATTTATAGAATGAACTTTACTGGCAACTACAAGTTGGTGATGGACAGGGAGGCCTGGTGTGCTGCAATTCATGGCGTCACAAAGAGTCAGACACGACTGAGTGACTGAACTGAACTGAACTGAACAATCTATCAAAGAGACTCTAAGAGGTGGGCATGACCAAATTGACTTAGAAACATAGACTTCAGGGCCAGGTCTTGGCCTCTGATTTTATTTATCTATATACAACACCTGGGCAATCTGACCCACTCCCATTAACACCCAATGGCTGCTGCTGCTAAGTCACCTCAGCCATGTCCGACTCTGTGGGACCCCAGGGACAGCAGCCCACCAGGCTCCCCCATCCCTGGGATTCTCCAGGCAAGAACACTAGAGTGGGTTGCCATTTCCTTCTCCAATGCATGAAAGTGAAAAGTGAAAGTGAAGTCACTCAGTCGTGTTCGACTCCTAGTGACCCCATGGACTGCAGCCTACCAGGCTCCTCCATCCATGGGATTTGCCAGGCAAGAGTACTGGAGTGGGTTACACCCAACGGCTAATGGTCTCAAAAATCTCTCCCCATCACCTCCCCTGGGCTTCAGACCACTGTAATCAACTATCCACAAAATATCTTCACATGGATGTCTCATGGTATGTCCAATACTGAGCTCACCATGTTCTCAATCTCATCTGATTCCTCAACTAGTTCTTCTGTGTACTAATATTAGTGATTCCCGAACACTGGTCCACAGTCTGACTGTAAGAGTATTACCTGGGGGAATTTACTAAAAATATGGTGTCTTAGCTTCCATTGTGATCTTTTAAAGAATAAGAACCTTTCAGGGTAGATCCCAGGAATCTAAACTTCTAACAAACTTCCCAGGTGATTATAACACACCACCAGATTTATGAAGCACTGTCCAATACAACTGAGCTTCCAAGGTGGCACAGTGGTAAAGAATCTGTCTGCCAATGCAGGAACCACAGGTTTGATCCCTGGGTCAGGAAGATCCCCTGGAGGAGGAAATGGCACCTCACTCTAGTATTCTTGCCTGGGAAATCCCATGGACAGAGAAGCCTGATACAGTCCATGGGGTTGCAAAGAGTCAGACATGACTGAGAGACTAAGCATGCATACGCACATCCAATACAACCAAAAGGTAGCAGCTACCATCTGGTTGCGCAAGTGAAAAATCAGATGTCTTCACGTGGAGAGTCATAAAAAGAGAAACACTCCAATAGAACTGGGGCAAACTCTACTCACTCATTTAAGAGGCAAAAATCTGTCATCAGCAGATCTTGGCCTATGTGCTCTCATCTTTGTCTTTGTTGATAGCAATTTTACTGTTCTTAAGCACCCTACTTTTCCTTTTCTAGGGAGAGAACTGGTGAGTGGTAGTCTGTGTTTTCCTTTGAGTACTTTGAGAGGTAACATGCATCCTTTACCTTCTTCATGATTGGCTTTTTAATGCACTGGTATAGGACAGTAGGGATGAAATTTTTTTACTCTGGGTAATATTTTCTGATGCTAAGAATTTACGGAAATTTGAACTAGATTAGATCTTTTAGGGGCTGATCGACTAGCACATGGGCTTTCCTCATAGCTCAGATGGTAAAGAATCTGTCTGCAATGTGGGAGACCTGGCTTTGATTCCTGTGTCAGGAAGATTCCCTGGAGAAGGGACTGGTTACCTACTCCAGTATCCTTGCCAGGAATCTCCATGGACAGAGGAGTCTGGCAGGCTACAGTCCATGGGGTTGCAAAGAGTCAGACACGACTGAGTGACTTTAAGAGAGGGAGAGACTAGTGCATAATAAGGTCCCACAAGATTTCTGCGAATAAATGTCATTCCAACCTAGTACCCATGACAAACATCTCTGAACCAAGGATGGGGACTTCACCAACTCCTTAAGGTTGATTTGGGTGCTCCATCTCAGGCTTCCTTGTGCCCGGCCTATCTAGTCTATATCTAGTACGCTAAGACATACTATGAAGCGTAGTGTTAGTCGCTCAGTTGTGTCCAAATCTTTGCGACCCCATGAACTGTAGCCCACCAGGCTTCTCTGTCCATGTGATTCTCCAGGCAAGAATACTGGAATGGATTGCCATTCTCTTCTCCAGAGGATCTTCCTGACCCAGGGATAGAACCTGGGTCTCCTGCATTGCAGGCAGATTCTTTACTGTTCGAGCTACAGGGATGTCCAAGACATACTATAATTGCTTTTATATAACATTTCCTTCCCCAACTAGATGGGAGGCATCCTAAAGATAGTTATACTACCCAGCTTCTGGAGAATAATACATGGTGTCATGGGGTTGGTAAAGATTTAGACTCTAGTCCAACCTCCTAAGTTCAAGGGGGGCTGGGGACCATCTCTTATGGATGTTGTGGTGTGGATTCCTAAAAGAAGCCTTAGCTCAGTGGTTTCTGAGTCTGTACATCAGAATGGATGACAAAGAGAAGGGGCCCTAAAGACAGAGATAGCTTCTCTGAGTGTATCAACTGTGATGGTGTGACCCTTCAAAGAAGACATGCCAGATGAGTAGCTGGCAGAACCACTGGCCCCAGAGTGCCTCCTGGGGTCACACCGTCCTGCCTGCCAAGTGATGGCCGCCATGCTGACTCAGGCAAAGGGGAAGCTAATAAGCTAAAATAATAATTTTAAGTGGACCAAGACCCAAAGTAACTAGATACCACTTATAGAAAAAATATATACATTTAAACCCATTATCACAAAACCTAGTGTGTCCTAGAAGAAACGACCTCCTCAATGACTATTCTGCCAGGTTTTTTAAAAAACAGGCATTTCCCCTTAGAAACTTTCTTTTAAGAGGTGATGAGATTCTCTTAAACTCAAATACATCTAGGCCCAGACAGGCTTTTGAACTTTTCCTGAAGGACCTGTCATTCCTCAGCAGACCTGTGTTCAAGATCCAACCAACCAACGTACAAATGAACTTTTGATTCAAGACTTTTTGCAAGGAAAAAAAGAGAAAAAAATTTCTTTTTTTTTTTGCAGAATTCATTCTCTTCTGGATCAACAGAAAAATGGTTGTTTTCATCACCGCAAAACAACTTCCTGTAAGTGTGCAATGAAGAACAAATAAAATAGAGCAAATGAAGAATGCTTGAAGATGAAGCACCCAACTGAATTCGTCTAATATTAACTTAAGACAAAAGGATAAGTTGCTGAGAGAGAGAGAGTAGAATCCCCTTTTCTAGTAATTATTAAGAAGAAACTATATCTGTACCTAGTTAGAAGGTTTAAATGTAACCTGGGTGAAAGAGATATGCTTTCCTCTCAAGGCCCTTCCAGCCACCTGTCTTAGCTTTCTGTCTTCTTAGAACCAACATGCTCACAGGAATTCCTCCCACATCCTGCTTCTACCTGAGTTCCTGATGCAACGACCACCACCACCCCGCCCCCCACCCTCCACACACACACAGAGCCACGGCTCTCTGTGGCCAGTCTCTGAACTTCCATTCAGATACTTTGTGAAGCTTCATGATAAGGAAATGCTCCCCTTTTCAAAGCTATCAGTAGGGGAGGGGAGGTGCCCGGTTAGCTCTCTCTCTCTCTCTGTAGCATTAAGGAGGTTTACAAAGTGCTCTCAAAAGAATTCATTCGATTTGCTCAAAATGTAAGAAGATGGTTGTGTAGGAGCATCCTGACTTTTTATTTTGCTATCTTTATTAGCAAACTTGTTATAACTTCTAGAAGTCTGAAACTGGAATGTATAATCTAGCCTTCATGAACACACATATCTTGACTCAATGAAACTTTTATAGCTTCTTTGAATCATCTTTGGTCAGAATGTCATGGTTAAGATATATTTTTTTAATGTACAAAAGTATATATTAATAGTAGCAGTTACAATAACAATTGGGAACCAATGTGCCCCAGTAGAAAGACAGCATGGAGGGAAAATAGGTTCCAAAGTCAGGCACACAGGTAAATACAGGTAGAGGGCATATCCTATTGGTTATGTTTCTGTGGAGAATTCAGACTAATATCCACCCTGTCATCATTCTTTCTTTCTTCCCCACTCCCAATTATTTCTCAAAGCTCTCTCAGTGGTTGAAATGTTCAGCTAGAGTTGAGACCCTTTGATCTAGGGATTCTTAATCCTTCAGGGGGTCCATGGATGGCTTTAAAGTGTCTGTGATATCATGGAACTCATAAACAAAATTTTGCATGTATGTTTACATAACTGATCCAAACTCCCAGCTGGTCCTCAGATCCCTTCCATGACATTCAGCAGAATGATCATTTGTTTTTGTTTAAACATCTCCAGTGATGGGAAAACCCTTCCTTTCATCTCATCTTAGAACAATTCTGAGGGTCGATTTGAGGAAACTGAGGCCCAAGAAGTCTGCTTTTGAGTAAAATAATCACAAAACATTAGTCAGAAGGATACCTCCTGGTCTCCATGGGCAAATTCTTCATTTTACAGAGGAAAAACTGAAGCACAGAGAAATTTGGTGTCCTGCCCAAACTAACAGAGTTAATGATAGATGGGGGATGAAAGCCCAGCCCCCGAACTCCCCACTTAGCCTGCCTCCCTCACTGCTTGCAGCAGAGTCACCTCAAGGAGGGG
Source organism: Budorcas taxicolor (assembly GCF_023091745.1). NCBI lineage: Eukaryota > Metazoa > Chordata > Mammalia > Artiodactyla > Bovidae > Budorcas > Budorcas taxicolor. The sequence goes on along the minus strand of NC_068915.1, from coordinate 58,564,811 downwards.
CCGTGTGGGGCACACTTCGGGAGAGTAGGGCCGATCCCCCTACACTGTAGCATCCTTCTAGAAGGCAGGTTTGGAGGAGAGTGGCTCATTTCCTCAAGTACTGCAGAGTGCCTCCCTACCCCTTCTGGTCCCCAGGTGGATGGAGGGAAAGGTGTCAGGAAAACCCAGCTTGGTCATATTGATGTGGAATGAGGTAGTGACATGGAGATACTGGCCTGACTTATCCCCCAGAGAGCCAGGTGCATGCACTGAAGTGAAGCACAAAGGTGTTCCGCTGCTGGTCTCCAGAAGGTGTATGTGATGATAAAAGAGGAATCTGAAGGTTTCGGATCTTCAGAGTGGATTTGTAAATATGCAGTAAAAATTTAAGTGATGTTAAAGAAGCATTAACTTGTTTAGGGGGGAATTAAGTTCATTAATAATTTGGACTCATTATATTCAATATTACAATATCGCTCACTTACTGAGTAGCTCCCTTACTGACCTCACTTACTGAGTAGCTTAATATCTTACTGGGTTGCTTAAGATCTCTGAGCCTGATTGTCTCATCTATAACTTGGGGTTAATAATATCCAGCTTGGAATCTCAAGGAACTGTTGTATGGAGTGAATTACTTAACATATAGAGTAGTTAGGAGAGTGCCTGTTGTATCCAATAATTTGGTGGTGGTTATTGTTAATAAAAATACAATCAACAAAATGAAAATATTAAAATGACCAATTATTCTCATATAAACCTTTTCTCACCAAACAATACATTTCTGACGATAGAGGTAATGTCATAGTGTATACTGAATTCCCAATTTCTAACCTCACAGCTTGGCACAAATCTATACCCATGGTAGGTATCAGTAAGAACTTGGTCAAATGAACCACTCCTACCGGATCACTCTGTTCTTTCAGGGGTATTTCGGATCCAGGTTCTGCCTCGAGGCTCACGGCATCAACACACTCAGCGAGGGCATCCTCAGTCACTTCTCCGTTGAGGGGCAGCTCCATGGCGCCAAGGTCTTTGGGCTCCTCGGCGAGTCCAGTGTCAGCAGTCTCTGCACCCTGAACAGCCTCATTTTCGTGCACATCTCTTCTGGGATTCGCTGGCGTTAGCTCATTTGAAATTGCAGCTGAATCACAGTGCACTTCTGCATCTTTGGGTAAAGTATCACTGCTGGGCTTGTTGGTAATTTCTTCTTTGTCTCCAGAGGCTAACATGTCATCACCATTGTCAGACATTTTAATATCTGTTAACATGATTACAAACAAACAACTTACTCTTTATCTGAATTATTAAATTTTAATTCAAAGCCCTGAATAATTAAATCTGGTGGAGGTAAGCTTTTTTCTACCAAGAAGAAACTTTATGTAACCTCTGTGTAGGCCGAATAATGGCCCGCCAAAATATCCATGTCATAATCCTTGGAATGTGACTTGGCTTCCTATGCAGTGAGGTCCTTATATCTTTATTTTAGACTAATGAAATTATCAGGCTTCCCAGGTGGCTCAGTGGTCAAGAATCTGCCTGCAATGCAGAAGATGCAGGGGACACAGTTTCCATCCATGTTCACCTTGTGAATGTTATTTTATATGGCCAAAAGGACTTTGAAGATATCATTAAGAATCTTGGATTACCTGCATGGGTCTTCATTGAAATCACAAGTGTCCTTATCAGAGCAAGGCAGAAGGAGATCTGACTGCAAAGAGGAAAAGGCAATGTGATGACAGAAGCAAAGACTGGAGTGAAGGTGAAGGAACAGACCACAAGCCAAGGAACACAGGGGGCCACTAGATGTTGAAAAAGTCAAGGAAAACATTCTCCCCTCAGACTCTAGAACTGTAAGGGAATACATTTGTATTGCTATAAATCACTGTGTTGGTTGTACTTTGTTGCAGTAGCAATAGGAACTAATACAGACCTACAGGGCTACCTTTAAACGTTCGTGGATCTTTCACCTGGCATGAGGAGATATGCATATAAGAACTAAGTATTATCTGTATCTGTGAAAGTATTTACTTCATACGACTTAAATTTGTAGCCATAATAAGAATAAGCATGGAAAATACCTGAGAACTTATTTTAACATGCTTGACATTTAGTATTGCAATTTGGTCAGAAATTCAAACTGAAAAAAACATACATACACAGAAGTGTGCCTTGTTGGGTACCAGCCCATGAAGGTCTGAGCTTTCTTTGGTCAATAGTTTAGATGGGGAAACACAAGGATGAAATGGAATAAAAAAGTGACATATTAAGCCAAATGAGGAATGGAGCCATTACAAAATAACATACAGAACAGAAACCTCTTTATGAAGTTTGTGAATTATTGCTACCATGTACAACAGTGCAGTTCAATAGAACTTTCAGTGATGATGAAATGTTCTGTATTCATGATGGCAAATATGGTAGCTAATAGTCACATATGGCTATCAAATACTTGAAATACGGCTGGTGCAACGGAGGAACTAATTTTTAAATTTAATTTTAAATAATTTTAACTTAAATTTATATAGACATGTGTGGCTAGTGGCTACCTTATTGGATAACGTATATTCAGAAGGATAGTTCAAGATGATAATTTCCTTGTGTGTGTTTGTGTGTGTGTGTGTGTGTGTATGTTCAGTTGAATCAGTCGTGTCAACTCTTTGCAACCCTATGGACTACAGCCTACCATGCTCCTCTGTCCATGGGATTCTCCAGGCAAGAATATTGGAGTGGGTTGTCATGCCTTCCTCCTGGGGATCTTCCTGACCAGGAATTGAACTCCTGCATTGCAGGCAGATTCTTTATCACTGAACCACCTGGGAAGCCTGATAATTTCATTAGTCTAAAAAAAAGATAATGACCTCACTATATAGGACACCAAGTTGCAGGCTAATCAGTGGGTATTTTTGTTGACGTCAGTGTTTGCCAACTGGTCAAATCTCTGGTCACTGTTAAAACCACAGTATGTGGGAAGCCATTTCACATACTGGCCCTGTGATGACAGTAGCCAACCTGCAATTCACGTGCACATGCCAACCGTCTTGACCCTTCAAACAGTTGTTCCTTAAAACTGTCTAGCTATTTTCTCTCTCCCTTGGTGAATCTTGTTCCTTTCTCACAGTTTTACACACTTCTATGCTATGACTCTCAAATACCTACCTCCATTCCACAGACAGGAAGAAAACTAGTGGCTTCTAGTGGCTGTCTGCAATGAGGGAGACCCAGGTTCGATCCCTGGGTCGGGAAGATCCCCTGGAGAAGGAAATGGCAACCCACTCCAGTATTCTTGGCTGGAGAATCTCATGGACAGAGGAGCCTGGTGGGCTACAGTCCATGGGGTCACAAAGAGTCGGACACGGCTGAGCGACTTCACTTTCACTTTCAGTGGCTGAAGGGAGGGGGGATGAGTACTCACTGCTAATGGATGTGGATTTCTTTTGCGGGCGACGAAAATGTCCTAAAACTGAATAATGGTAATGGCTACACAATTCTGCGAATATATTACATTCAGAAAAGACTGTCAGGTGGCTGTTCGTTCAGTATGTTGTTTTAACGTATTTAAGGCCCATTTAGAGTAACTGTCTCCTCTATATTTTGTTCCTCCTAACTGGATATAATTTTTCTTCCTCTGAACTCTCAGAGCACTTTGCATCTATCTCAGTTTGGATGGTTACAATCATCTTTGATTAGAGTCATTTGAGTGTTATCCTAATATGTTGTAAATACTATGAAGACAAGAATCTTCCTTATTTTGTCTTCATATCTTATACAGCACTTAACATGGTTTCTTGAACACTGTAGGAAACTCAACAAACATGTGTATTGAGTTATATTAATATTTTTGGAAAGATTTAAAATTAAAGTGTAATTTGAAATGAAAGTAAGCAGCAAATGCCTTTACCTCATTCACTTACTCAGGAGCTATCTTACAGCAAGTGATTTCAAATGACCCATATTGTCTTTCCTCTGTTCCTTCACCTACAAGATAACTGGGTTAGAATGTCTCTTTTTAAACAAAAATACTTGAATTCTCTGATAACACAACTATAAACAAGTCTGCAGATGGGAAAGGCAAAGAATGCATCCTCCCCTGTGGCTGATACATTAAGTTTCGGGTATTCAAGGTTGGAGATGGTCTGTCAGTAAGTATAGTCAATGCCTAGTTAAAGTAGTAAAGAGTGATTCTGACTACCCTACAGAAAAGGGACTGTTACTGTGGTTTATGGGAGAGGGATGAGATTGAGGGAGGGTAATTGAAAAGCTATTGTCACGTGGAAGCTTATAAAATTTCTGTGAAAACCAGTCAGGACTGGCCTGGACAGAGGTTGGCAAACTACAGCCAGGTGCCTAAATTTGCCTCCCCTCTGTTTTGGTAAATAAAGTTTTATTGGAACACAGACATGCTCACTTGTTTATATAACCTCTGTGGGTTGTCTAGTACAACAGCAGAGGTGAACAGTGGCGAGAGAGACCACATGGCCCCCCAAATTGCAAAGCCTAAAATAGTTACTATCTGGCCCTGTATAGAAAATGTTTGCTGACCCATGGTCTAGGACATTCCTTCACTGCCATGGCCTAGAGTTCTCCTAATTTACCCTTATCCTCACCTGGGTCCTAGGGGTACAACCATAAGGAGATTGAGCACATACTTGGACATCACTTATATTCCCATTTTTGTGTTCATCAACATTTAGTCAAAGGCACTGTCTGATCTTTTAATTTCTTTGTAAGATAATTTGAAAAACCTTATTATTAATCTGGATTATTAAGAAGTTCCAAACTATTTCACTTCTCTATCAGCAGGAACATGAGAATAAACCTGGTTATAATAAATATTTATGGGTGAATAAAAAGCATTAGAAACATTTTGTATCTGCTTCACCTTAAATTGTTGTGATACTGTTCCTAGTGCTAAACTATTTCAGCACATACCATGGAACATCTACATGGATTAGTTGTATTTTCTGCTCTGGGGGTGGCTGGTTAACATTTTAAATGTCCTATTAAGGAATATAGTTTTCAGGGTCTTTAGTTACCATTTCAGATTCTGTAATGGACTGTTCACCTCGTGAGAGGGTTCAACCATCCCTCTCTCTAAACACTATTTATCAGGGGGTACTATTAAAAGCTTCCCCAGTGGCTCAGATGGCAAAGAATCTGCCTGCAATGCAGGAGACCCAGGTTCGAACCTTGGGTTGGGAAGGTTCCCTGGAGAAGGGAATGCCTACCCACTCCAGGTTTCTTGCCTGGAGAATCCATGGACAGAGGACCGTGGCGGGCTACAGTCCATGGGGTCACATGACTGAGCAACTAACACAATACATTATTAAAAGTATTTTTCACTGATAAAATGGAAATGGTGCTTAAAGTGGATTGGCAAGAAATTCTGTACGGGTACTTTCTGCTCTTCCATTTCCAGGGCAAAAGATTATACTGAATCCAGGAGCTACTGAGCTTTGCCGTAGATTTTTCTAGTTCTTCTACTCATTGCAGGAGTCCATCAAAGCCTGATTACAAGGTTAGCTGAGTCCTGCCTCCAGAGCGGTCCTCACCCAAGGACTAAAAGACAGAGCCAGAACTTCATCAACTGACAAGAACAAGCTGTATATTTGAGCCTGGTTGCTTACCTACATGGGAGTGTGTGGCAGAACTCCTGAGAGTGGATTCTGGTTCTATCAGCTGCACAGAGGAGCCTACCACTCTCACCCATCTCTGATGGCCAAACTGCCTTAGGTCAGGTCACCTCAACTGTGGGAAAATGACCACAACAAAACCTCTCTTCCCTGTGCCTACTCTGTATCCAATTATCAACATGAAGCCATTTCTTCAGAAATACACATGACATTCAGCTGTAAGGAGTTGAACCAATACTGTCAGGACACATTTATGGACAATTTATTGCAGGAAGGCTATATTTTTACATCTTTCCAAATAATCAAAATGGTCGGCCCTACTTTAACTTCTAATTGTATGTGAACTTTTCTACCTGTTACAAGTCCATATTTTCCCTGAATCTAAACCAAAAAAAGAAAGCTTCCTCCAAATCTTTTTTATTCTGGTAGACCTTGGTCTACTCTGGATGTTATGACAGGAGAGACGTAGTCATTTTTAAAACAGTGCCCTTCCACCTCAAGTCATTATAAACTGTGTGTTCTAAGACACAGCTGTTCCTATGTAGGGACTGTTGGTGGCTGGGATGCACGCTGTGTGTCCTGGGTTGGCCCCCATCTCTGCCTGGGTGCCCCAGAAGCAGTCGGATTTAAACTTGCCCTGATTTATGGTTTGGACTGTTGACCATTACAGCCATGTCCTGTGGCTTTGATGCTAGGGAGCCTCAACCCATAGAAACAAGGAAGTTTCTTCAGTAAACTCCAAGAAGAGGAAGAGTGGCATATAAAGAAGCCTTTGTGGGCTGGGAATATAAGTTAGTTTTTCATGAGTCAATTCATTCATCACCTAAAATGCTCCCAGAGCTATGCTAGGTATTGGAGCAACAATTTCATGGCTCCAAAAATAAGTTTAAAATAGAAGACATCCTTCAGAAAACGAATAATCTGTTTCCATCTGATTCCTGGTCAGTGAAGGTCCAGGAAGCTACTGCATCTAACACAGAATGGTTAAATGACGATTTAAAACAGCACATCACAGCAAGTAAAGAAGTGCCTGAACTAGACTGATCTCATACAAGGGAGAACCTTGAAAGAGGCTTTGACAGTCATTAAGGCATGATGGGAAAAGAGTGTATGCAAGTGCTAGCAATGAATCTAGACATGCAGAATGGATGCTATATGGCTGGGCCAAGAGCCACACGGAGGAATATCAAGGGATGGGAGGGATGGATGCTGAGGTGGAAAGAATTGTGCTCTGATCTCTCTATCCCTCTGCGGGTGTACAGCCCACTCATTCTCGTTGGGCTTCCTTACTTCCTCCTCTGGAGAGTAAGGGTGGTGGACATAACGATCAGCATACTTTGTTCCCCAGCACCAGACTGCAGGACTGGGACCAGCCCGTGATGACAGAGAAAAATAAGGACAAGATAGAGAGTGTTTCATCAGTCTAAATTTATTCAACGTAAAGGACTGCCTTCATCTTGCAAGTTTAACCTTCATGCTTTTCTTGGTATTAAAACATCTTTCATTTTATGAAACAGTATTGGAGTGCATGATTTGTTAAATGGTCTCACTTGGCAAAATAAGAAGTTGGTAATACAATACCCTGTGTGAGATCACTGCCTCCAAATTTAAAAAGTGTCAGTCAGTGAAAGACCAGGAACAAAAACTGTGCATGACAGGATCTTAACCAGGTTGCAAGAGTTCCAGCGGTACTTGACAAGTATGTGTACCCAGATCCCAGACTCTTTTTCCTCCAGTCTGGCTTCCACATGTCTGCCAGGTAATTTTATGAAACACGAATAAGGACCTATTTGCTCCCCTGTTTAAAAAACACGAGGTTTAAACACCTTTGCATGGCATCTGGGGCCCCTCACAGTCCAGCTCCACTTTCTCTATCAGCCTCCTGGAACTCTCAACTCAACAGACAGCACATTTTCCATCACTGCCCAGGCAGCTCATAAACATCTCCATCTTTGCTTATGCTGGGTTTTCTGACCAGGATGCCCTGCCTCCAACTGCCTGGCAAAGTCCTGTTTGTTTTTTTTTTTCTCAGTGTCTAGAATCACTTTCACCAACTCAATGGACGTAAGTTTGAGCAAACTCCAGGAGACAGTAAAGGACAGGGAAGCCTGGTGCGCTGTAGTTCATGGGATGGCAGAGTCTGATATGACTCAGTGGCTGAACAACAATGTTACTTTCTACTTTGAAACTTTCCCAAATTTGCCCCATTCCTTCCAATGTTTTAGAAGATACATTGCATAGACTTCTATGGCATTTTTAAGGAGTATTTATTTCTGTATCATTTTTTTAAAGGAGACATTTGTCTCTCCTCCAGAACTGTGACCAACAAGCACCTAGCTTGTTTTCCGACAATCTAATATTTACTGAACTGAAATATATTGTTTGATATTGATTAAAGAGAAACCATGTGTGATGTAAGCCTGGTCTAATGATGTCTGAATCCGTGATAATCAGCAAGGCTCCTTCCCACCCTCAAATTCCTTCTGCACTGGCTCCAAGGAGGCTCAGATCCCACCCTCAAAGTTCCCTTCTTTTGCTTAGAACTTATGCCCTAAGAAGTTTATCAGATTTTTTCCTGAGCTCAGGAAAGGAAGGAAAGGCAGGGAATGGACACAGGTGAGGTGGGGAAGGGGCAACGGGAGGAAAAGAGGGCAGAGAAGGCTCTGAGGAGAAAGCCTGCCTACTTAGTTTTCTCAGAGTGGACGAGGTCTTCTGGAGTTCGAGACATTGATTTTAAAAGCCACCCACTTGAGTCTCTCAAGATGTTTAGGATGAGAACTGATGGCATCAAAGGACAGAGAGACCACCCTGACAGTTCATGCAGAGTTCTTTCTACTCCAGGAAGGGCAGTGAAATTCAGGCGCCTGATCTGAGATGGTTAGAAATACCTGGTTCCAGGGAAGAAGAGGAGCGACTGGGCCGGCGGGTGGGGGGGTTGGGGCGGGGAGTGGGGCTCAACCTGGAGGCTGTGAATAGAGGTGGGCTGGCTCAGGGTGCTAGCTGGGGTGGAAGCGCCGGCAGTGCCGGCGTCTGCAGCGGGAGAGATAACGGATGATGAGCTTAGGTGGGAGGGCAAGGCCGGAGCTCGGCTTTTCCAGGCCAAGGGCTGGCGAACCCCGGGATGGGACTTGCTTCGCCTGTGCCCGCCGCTGCGGACACCCCGCAGCTTGCCTCTCACTGGGACCTGGGACGTGGGGGAAACTTTTTCAGACTTGCTTTGTGCTGGGACCGAATGCTTCGGGAGCACAAGGCAGGCTCCGCAGAGGTTCACGCCGGCCGAGGGGGCAGAGCAGGAGTGCGGGCGTGTGGGTGTGTGCATGAGCGTGGACCCGGAGCGACACACACTCACACACACACACTCACACGCCCGCACCCACGCGGGGCCCTCGGCCGCGCCGCCCGCGCCTGCCCGGACCTTCACCTCCAGGGCCGCTCCCTCCGATCCTGTGCCCGGTGCCCAGCCCCTGCCGACTCGGGGAACCAAACGGGATAAACAGAGACGGCAGGGGCTCCCCATCACCCCGCGGCAGCTGTTCCCGCATGCCCCCGCCCCCGCGCCCGCCCGGGGAAGGGGGTGAAGGCGAGAGGTGCCCGGGGCTCTTACCGCTCAGGCGGCCGAGGGCGCGCGGGAGTGCCGCCGGGTCCCGCCCCGCCACGTCGGCAGGGCTGGCGGGGACGCGGCCGGAGGGCGGGCTGGGAGGGGGACAGGGCGGACTGGCCGAGCTGCCCCGCCCCGCGGCCCCGCCAGGGCCCCGCCCCGCGGCCCCGCCAGGGCCCCGCCCCGCGGCCCCGCCAGGGCCCCGCCCCGCGGCCCCGCCAGGGCCCCGCCCCCGTGGCCCGGTCTCGGCCCGGAGCGCGGCGGAGGTCCGGGCACCCCCTCACCCAGGCTGCGGGGCTCGAGGATGGGGGTCCCGGCCGCATTTCCGACCAAGCATCGGAAACTTGGTTTTTCCGAACTTCGTGCCGCCTGGTGAGCTGGAGGGGCGCCCACCCCCGCCCGGGGCGGATCTTGGGGTCTCCTGTTCCCTTTCCTTCCTTTAAAAGCGCCCAGGAAACTGCGCAGTTAAACCAGGAAGGGGTTGCTCGAGTTCAGTAAGAGTTTTCGATCCCACTCCTCCGCCACCGCCCCCACCCCCCCGCATGGTGCTTTAAATAGCTTTCCCTTACCCTGTTTGTGAGAGTGTCATCTGATTTAAAACCAGTCAACCGAATAAAAACACTTTCTAGAAGGCCAGTTTGGAAACGTGGATCAAAATTCAAATGTGTTAGCATTGGCCCAGGAATTCCACATCTGCGAATGTGTACTAAGTAAACAGTCGACTGTGCACACGTGTATGTCCGAGGATGTTGACTGTGATTGTTTGTGCCACAGAAAACAACCCGGAAGTAAACTGTCCTCCCAACAAAAGATTGGTGAAGTAATTTTTAGTAACTTCAAACGACCAGGTATGCTGTAGTCGTTAGAAATTATAACTCTATGTCCAGTTTGTTGATATGGAAGGAAGGCGGGCCATAGCCGAATATTAAGTGAGGGCAGGGAAAACTTAGAAGAGCGCATGTACAGTATAAATCTATTCTTGTGAATATATAGTATATGTATTTTTATATAAAAAGGAGATTTTAATGTTGAAAGCAGTTATTTTTTTCTGAGTTCTTCAGTGGTGTTAGCAACTTGTATTCCAGGCGTGTTTTGGTGTACCACAGACACCGTGCCTGTGACTTATGTGTGCCTTGGGTCAAAGAACCCACCTGCTGATGCCGGAGACATTAGAGATACCGGTTGGATCCTTGGGTCCGGAAAATGCCCTGAACGAGGGCATGGCTACCCGACCCTCTCCAGTATTCTTGCCTGGAAGGTTCCATGGACAGAGGAGCCTGGCAGGCTATAGTCCACAGGGTCGCAAAGAGTCGGACACAACTGAAGCGACTTGGCACAGGGCACAGCAAGTTCCTTTGCCAAACCTGCCCCTCTCTACCCTGCTGAAAGGCAACAGCGCAATCAGGCATTCCACACCGCCCCCCCCACACACACCCTTTTTTTAATTTTAATTTTAATTTTATATTGGAGTATAGTCAGTTAACAATGTTGTGTTAGATTTAGGTGTATAGCAAAGTGATTCAGTTATACACATTCCTGTATCAATTCTTTTTCAAGTTCTTTCCCATTCAGGTTATTACAGAATATTGAGCACAGTTCCCTGTGCTATACAATAGTTCCTCGTTGGTTATCTATTGTATATAGATCAATCCCAAACTCCTAATCTATCCCCCTCCTCCCCCGCACAACAATAAGTTCGTTGTCAAAGTCTGTGAATCTGTTTCTGTTTTGGAAAAAAAGTTCATTTGTACAATTTTTAAAAGATTTTACATATAAGCACCACTATATTTGTCTTTCTCTGTCTGACTTCACTTAATAGGATGATGTCTAGGTCCATCTATGTAGCTGCAAATAGCATTATTTCATTCTTTTTAATGGCTGAGTAATATTCCATTGCCCACATTTTCTTTATCTAGTCATCTGTAGACATTTAGGTTGCTTCCATGTCTTGGCTATTGTAAACAAGGTTGCAATGAACATTGGGGTGCATGTAGCCTTTCAAACCATGTTTTTCTCCAGATATATGTCCAGGAGTGGGATTGTTGGATCTATGATAGTTCTATTTTTAGTTTTTTAAGGAACATCCCTATAGTTCTCCATAGTGACTGTAGCAATTTACATTCCTACCAACAGTGTAGGAAGGTTCCCTTTTCTTCACACCTCCTCCATCATTTATTCTTTGTAGATTTTTTGATGATGGCTATAATGACTGATGTGACATGACATCTAGTTATAGTTTTGATTTGCATTTCTCTAATAATTAGCAATGTTGAATGTCTTTTCATGTATCTCTTGGTCAGCTATATATCTTCTTTGGAAAAATGTCTGTTTACGTCTTCTTATTTATTTATTTTAATTGAACCTCATTCAGTTTAGTTCAGTTCAGTCGCTCAGTCATGTCCGACTCTGCGACCCCATGAATCACAGCACGCCAGGCCTCCCTGTCCATCACCAACTCCCGGAGTTCACCCAAACTCACGTCCATCAAGTCGATGATGCCATCCAGCCCTCTCATCCTCTGTCGTCCCCTTCTCTTCCTGCCCCCAATCCCTCCCAGCATCAGTCTCTTTTCCAATGAGTCAACTCTTCGCATGAGATGGCCAAAGTATCGGAGTTTCAGCTTTAGTATCAGTCCCTCCAATGAACACCCAGGACTGATCTCCTTTAGGATGGACTGGTTGGATCTCCTTGCAGTCCAAGGGACTCTCAAGAGCCTTCTCCAACACCACAGTTCAAAAGCATCAATTCTTCAGCACTCAGGTTTCTTCACAGTGAGCCTCATTAGTTGTTTGTAAATTTTAGAGACTAATCCCTTGTTGGTTGCAAATATTTTCTCCCACGCTGTGGGTTGTCATTTCATTTTGTTTATGGTTTCCTTTGCTGTGTAAACACTTTTGAGTTTAATTAGGTCCCCTTTGTTTGTTTTTATTTCCGTCACTCTAGGAGACAGCTTGAAAAAGATATTGCCGCTATTTATGTAAAGAGTGTTCTGCTTATGTTTTCTTCTAAGAGTTTTATAGTATCTGGTCTTACATAGAGGTTTTTAATCCATTTTGAGTTTATTTTTGTGTATGGTGTTAAAGAATGTTCTAATTTCCTATTCCTTACATATAGCTGTTCAGTTTTCCCAGCACCATTTATTGAAGAGATTGGTTTTTTTCCCATTGTATAGTTTTGCCTCCTTTGTCATAGATTAATTGACCATAGGTGTGTTGGTTTATTTATGGGCTTTCTATTCTGTCCCATTGATTTATATTTCTGTTTTTGTGCCAGTATCATACCGTTTTGATTACTGTAGCTTTGTGTATAGTGTGAAGTCAGGATGCCTGATTCCTCCAGCAATCAAGTAAGAAAACTTTTCATATCCTTCTAACTGTGTTAAATGCTGCTGATAGTTAAGGTGAAAGTTGAGACTTGACCTTTGGATTTGGCAGTATGGTCACTGGTGACCTTCACAAGGGTTGTTTCTCTGGAGCTGAAGGGAAGGATTCTGCATTGAGTGGGTTTGAGAGAATGGGAAGAGAATAATTAGAGACAGTGAGTGAAACAACTCTTTCAAGGATTTCTGGTGTAAAGAAGAGCAGAGTCTGGCATTTAGATCTCAGGGTCTCTGATCCTCACTGTGTTCAGGCAGAATCACCTGAAGAATTTTCAAAATAATACTGATGGCCGACTCCATCCCAGACTACTTAAGTCAGGATCTCTGGACATATGTGAGAGCTCCTGTTTCGTTACATTCTGACCAACATTGGGGGTATTACGTTTGTTGCTGTTCAGTCACTCAGTTGTGTCCAACCCTTTGTGACCTCATGGATTGCAGCACACCGGGGTTCCCCGTCCTTTATTTTCTCTTGGAGTTTGCTCAAACTCATGTCCATTGAGTTGGGGATGCCATCCAACCATCTCGTTCCCTGTCATCCCCTTCTCCTCCTGCCCTCAGTCTTTCTCAGCATCAGGGTCTCTTCCAATGAGTCTGTTCTTTGCATCAGGTGGCCAAAATATCGAAGCTTCAGCTTCAGCATCAGTCCTTCCAATGAATACTCAGAATTGATTTCCTTTAGGATGGACTGGTTTGAGTCCAAGGGACTCTCAAGACTGTTCTCCAGCACCACACAGTTCAAAGGGAATATTATAGATATTTTAATTTTTTCCCTCAAAGGGGTGTAAATGGTGTCTCTCAGTTGTCTGAAGGTTATCCATTTGTCTATATCCTTTGCATTCCACCACCCCTGATTGGGTTTGTTAGTCATTTTAATATGGATTTATGGGAACTTTTTATATATTTCTAAAATTAATCCTTTTGTGTTGCAAGTTTCTCTTGGAATGTGGCTTTAAAAAAAATTCAGCAGATTTTGGTTTTAATATTAATATTTGAGTTATCAGTTTTATTTCTAGTGGTTTGTATAGTTTATGATATTGATCATTTTCATACAATTTATTTCCGAGCTGTTGGTAGGTGATATTTATTTATTGATTTTAGAGAAAGTTTTTTTAAAGAGCAAAAATCACTAAAGTAATGCTTTGCTTCTGTATGTGGACAGTATATTTGCTGGCTTTAGACTATTTTACTTATCCTCCTATAATGCTATTTTGTTTTTTAAAAATAAAAGTAATGCATGTACATAGCAAAGACATTAGAACAGGACAGAAGAGTATAAAAGGAAGAGTAAAAATATCTCCCTTCCTTGGTTCTTCTGCTCAAAGGTAACAGCTTTTTAAATATCCCCTCAGAAAAAAAGGAAATGGCAACCCACTCCGGTACTCTTGCCTGGACAATCCCATGGATGGAGGAGCCTGGTGGGCTACAGTTCATGGGGTCTCGAGGAGTCGGACACGACTGAACGACTTCACTTTCACTTTTCCTTTCATGCATTGGAGAAGGAAATGGCAACCACTCCAGTGTTCTTGCCTGGAGAATCCCAGGGACGGGGGAGCCTGGTGGGCTGCCGTCTATGGGATCGCGCAGAGTCGAACACAACTGAAGCGACTTAGCAGCAGCAGCAGCAGAAAAAAAAGATTTTTATGCAGATGTTAGCATAACTATGTTGACCCTTGTGTTAGATGCCTGTGGCTGCCATAAAATATTCCCACAAATTGGTGGTTTAAAACAAGAGAAATTGATTCTTTCACACTTTTGGATGCCAGAAATCCAAAATCAAGGTGCTGACAGGGCTGCTAGCTTCTGGTGGCTCTGGGCATTCCGTGGCTGTGGCTGCAGACTTCCAGTCTCTGCCTCTGTTTTCACCTGGTCTGTTCCTTTCTCTGTGTGTGTGTGTGTGTCTCCTTTGTGTATGTCTTGCTCCTGGCAAAAAGATAACCTATGTAGGTGTCTGAGGGACCAGATTTTATGCAAATGCTGTCACACTCTCCTATTCTTCTTTTCTTTGCTTTTCTTCATTTAACAGTATATCCTGAAGTCTTTCCACCTCAGTATAAAAAATGTAAGACTTGCATAGAATTTTAAAACTCTTTACTATAATGACTTGTCTTCTTGGGCAATCACTATTTCAGCCACTTTTTATTATTGTCTTGCCTAAAACTCATAAGTGTTAGTCACTCAGTCGTGTCCAACTCTTCGTGACCCCATGGACCATAGCCGCCAGGCTTCTCTGTCCGTGGGATTCTTAGGCAAGAACACTGGAGTGGGTTGCCATTCCCTCCTCCAGGGGGATCTTCCCAACCCAGGCACCGAACTCAGTTCTCCCGCATTGCAGGCTGATTCTTTAATGGCTGAGCCACCAGGGAAGTCAAAAAAACTCATAAGCACTCGCATCTTATGAATGAACAGATGGAATCTTCAGGGTTAAGTCACTTGCCCAGGGCCACACAGCTAGGGCACAGCCGTGGGAGGACTTCTGCCCAGCATTGTCTGTTTGTTCCACTGTCATGCCATCTTCCATATCACCTGGATTTTGTGGCTTTTGTCATCTCCTTAAAGACATTTCTCAGAATCATAACAGCCTCAGAAGAATAGCCTCCTTGTTCCTGGAAGCCGGTGTTATTATGCAATACCCTAATGAGCATTTGTCACCAAACCGCACATTTTGTCACCATGTGATGTGACCACATCAGCAGTGATGTGTGTGTGCATATTTCTTAAAGACTTTGGTCCCATGTTCTTTGAAATTCCCTCAAACCCATAGCTGGTTCCTTTCTCCTCTGTTTCACAAAGCTGGTTTCCAAGGGTCAGAGACCCACTCCTCTCTAGCCATCTCTTCCACTCATTTAGCAAAGATCCAGCCACTCCTTGCTGATCCTCCCCCAGCCTGCAAAGGCTTCCCGTTATGTTTGATGAGTAAGAATGAATCGCGAGAAGCTGGCCTTTCCTTTCCTGCTGAAAGCAGAAGTGATTCTTACTCTGATGTCCAACTTTGTTGTGGATCAGACAGTAGGGTCTTAACTTATTTTTTTAGTGATGGGAATTAATGCCAAAGACTGGGATTAATTATAGAATGACTTTAGCTCATGTGTTCAGTTCCTTACAGAACCTCATTTAAGGGAGCGTCTTGGAAATAAGGTATCCTGGATGCCTGAAGTATCTTGTTAACTGGACATCCTCTTTTTGTATCATCAACCTTTTTATTCTAAATGGCCTTTAGGAAATTAATTTTTAATCAGTCCTGCAGGATCTCACTATTATTTATTTTTCTAGAATTAAAAATGAAAACATCTAGCCATACCAAATGTTGGTCAGAACGTGGAGAAACAGAATGCAATTTTCCCCAGGTGTGCTAACTATTAAACTTTCTTAAAAGCGGATTTTTTAAAAAACCAGTTCTGGAGCCTAAGCTTATTTTATTTTAGTCTCACAGGTCGCTAAAATAATGCTCCAAAATTGCTTAATCATGGTAGTTGCAATTATTTTGGAAATATTAAATATGGTGATAAAACAGGTTAAGCTGAATAACTTTCCACTGTGGTGACAATTTAACACGCAGGTTGCAAACTCTTACAGATAAATATTCTCTTAGAAAAACATTTTTCTTCACATTGACATTGTTATTAGCTGGGTGATGATATAAATTTAAAATTTTGATTGCTGTTTAAGTCTGTAGCTCAGAAAAACCTACTGATCCATGTGCTTTGCTCAGGATCTTAGAAGTGAAGTTCGTGTGCAGGAGTAATTACAGTACAGTACGACAGATGGCGCAAATCCGTTTCTATGATACTGCTTTACTTAGACTGAGGACTTGCATTTTGTCAAGCTCTTTTTCCGTACCTTTAGAAGTTATTTTCTCTCCTGAGAAAGAAATCTTGGTAAGTAAGAAGGCTTTTGTGGCTTTTACAAATTATGGAATAATTACTTCAAATAAGCTAGAAAGTGCTAGCGGTTGTATAGGAAATAGGTTAAGTTTTTGCAAAATGATTTTAAGGTGTTTTTTTTTTTTTGAATGTTGCAAACATTCTTTCTGTTATACAAGAAAGACGAAGATATGGCTACCTTGAAAGATACAGAAATAACTAGCACTTGTCATATTTAAGGGGAAAAAAGCTAACTGATGTTATTGCCTTCTTCCGTTTTTGTTTACTGCCTTCTGTCTTTTCACATTTTCCTGGTTCCATGACACCTATCCTATCACATGTTATATGTTTTTATAGTAGACATGAGTGTTTGATTCTCGCTGTGACACTGTCTGGAATCATTTATGTGTGTCTGACACTTATTTATAAGCATTTGAAAGCAGGGATTGAGCTTGTGCTGTTCCTATTCATACGCCCCAGCATTGAAGGTCTGGGGGAGGGCGGCACGTACTACACTCAGCTAACAGTTGTTGAATGAAGGAAGTGGCAGTGACTGGCCCAGAACTTGCCTTATTTAACTTTCTTACCCAAACTTTGACAAATAAAACAATATTTCTCTTACATATTTGTTGATTTGATTATGGAATCTCAAGCTTTTCTGGTCTTTCATTTTTCATAGTTTTGATTTTCATAGATCTTATCCACTTTTTTTTCTTGATACAGAGCGTCTGGCATCTGTCTCCCCCCATCTTTCATTTGATGCATTAAAGAAAAAAAAATTTTTTTTAGCCTTTTGTCTCTTTCACTTCCTTAAAAAAAAAAAAAAAAAAAAAGCTGTGAGCTCTCTAATCTTCCGTTCTTTCATCTCACTTTTTTTCCCCTTCTTTTTTTCTCCTAGAGAAACTCTTGGCTTAAATGTAAACACTAGGAACCGCATGAGGGTATAAATGATCCGGGAGGAACCTTTGTGTTTTGGAGGCAGGGTGATATAAGGGAAGCTGATCAACTTTCCCACATAGCGGCTATGTTTCAGCCCCCTGAACGCAGACACCATCCAGAGACGTTTGAGTGGGTTCTTATTCAGAGATGTCAGTTATCTATCAAGAGGAAGAAATTCTCTCTCCCTCCCTCTCTCTCTTTTCCCACACAAATAATACAATGTGTTTCTTTAATATTAGCTATATTTTCAGACAAGTCTTTCAAGTTATAAAAGATGTTCAAAATTAGAAATTTTGGAAATATACAAAAGTTACAAGAAAAAATTAAATTCACTTATGATTTAAGAGATCTAGAGATAATTGCTATTAGCATTTTGTTTATTTCTTTCCATTCTTTTTTCCCCCAGGCGTTGTGTATATGTTAGATTTTAACCATATTTAATAAAACTAGAGTCCTACTATGCACACAATTTTGTATTCTTTTATTCATTTAACATTATTTTGTAGAGTTTCCCCCACAAAGTACAGTATTTATGGCTGCATATGCCATTCCATAGTATGGGTGTACCATAACTGATTGAACTATTTTCTATACTTAGTCATGATTTTTTTTCAGTTTTTCATCCTGATGAGCATCCTCATAGTAATATTTTTGTGTGTATTTCTTTAGAAGAAATTTTGAGAAGTAGAATTGCTAAAATAAAGGTAAGCATATTTTTAAGGAATTTATCTGTATAACCAAGTTGCTTTTCAGAAAAGTTGTACTAATTTTTCATTCCTGCCAGAATTAAATGAGAGTTCTCATTTTAGTCCCACCTGCCAACATTGGGTATTATATTTTTGAATTTTCCCAATTTGGTAGGTGAAAATAATCATGACTTTAAAAAAATATTTAAGAAAAAAAATCCCATTTGATTCACTTTATCTTTTTATACTTAAATATCGTAAATTATAGACATGGTGATGTTTCATCTCTAAATGCTTCATTCTGTATCTCTAAAAGAAGTACATTTTCCTAATGTATCCGTATGACATATTATATATTATATAATATATATTAATATTATATATTAACAGACTCTAATGCCTGGTCCCTCTTAAAATCCTCTCTCCACTTGTTACTCAGGTAACTTTTACAGCAGGTCTGTCTAAAATAAGATTCAGTCTAATATCACAAGTTTCATTTAGATGTTATATATTTTTTTATTTAATATGATTTTTAATTTTTGTGAAATTGGACATTAATCATATTATTCACTGTTGATTTTGAAGGGGTAAATTTTCTGAGCAAATAATGTGCTCTCCTTAATTTTAAACGTCCAAAATTTGAAAGATACAGGGAACAACTGAAAGGAAAATAAACCCCTCTTAAAATTTTACCATGCAGAAATAACCACTGTTAATATCTTGATATGTGTCCTATAGTTTTCCATATGTATGTGTACACATTAACTGCTGTACATTTTATAAGTAAACTACTTTTGTCACATATATATATAGTGAGCAGTTTTCCATGGAGTTAGATTTTCATTATTTTTAAAGGCCACACAGTAGTGTTTAATTGTATGGAGATACCATAATTTATTTGACAATCTGCTTGCTATTTTGGACAGATTTTTAAAAAATAATTTATTTTGTACTGGCCCCTGTATTGTACTCTTTTACTGGTTCTAACAGGTTTTCAATTACTTCTCTTGGATTTTCCAGAGTGACAATCATATAATTAAAAATAATGATAATTTTGTTTCCTCCATTCCAATATTCCTGTCTCTCATCCCCCACCCCCTTCATTACAATGGCTAGAACTTATAGAACAGTGTTAAATAATAGTGGGGATCCTTGAGGGACTTCCCTGGTGGTCCAATGACTGAGACTTCAGGCTCTTCATTAGGCAACTGAAGAGTTCGCATGCCACAGCTAAAGATCCTGCATGCAGCAGTTAAGACCCGGTGCAGAGAAATAAGTAAATAAACATTTTTAGGACATAGTGGGCATCCCTGACATTGACCCTCATGGAATGCTTTGGGAGTAGGATATTGGTTTAAGTAAGATACTTGATATATTCTTTATCAAGTTTTAGAAGTATCTTTTGCATATATACTTTATTTAACATGTTTTTAGTCAAAGATGAATGCTGAATTTTATCAAGTGAATTTTTAACGTCTATGGAGATGCTCATCTGTTTTTTTCCTTTAATCCATTGCTGTGTTATTGTCATGGATTTGCTAATAATAAGTCATGGTTCATTGCATCTCAGCCAACTCCTCGCTGCACTGGGAATTTTCCTGAGATGTAATCGCTTCTCACTCTACATTTTGCACCATAAAGCTGGCAGTGCAAGTATTTCTCTGAACTGGTTGGCTGGTTTCTTCCACAAACCTGCATGCCTCCTGATTTTTTCATAGCTTTCCTCCAGACTTTTTAGGAATCTGACACCTGCATTTGGGGTAGGGGTCAGGTTGCTTAGGAGGAAAAAAGTGAGATAAGGAGAGGGTAATGTAGAGTTTACTTAGGAAAAGTATACAAATTAAGTTACTTTACACAATTGTGGTTTATTGTGGGAGAAGGCAGTGGCAACCCACTCCAGTACTCTTGCCTGGAAAATCCCATGGACGGAGGAGCCTGGTAGGCTGCAGTCCATGGGGTCGCTAGGAGTCGGACTGAGCGACTTCACTTTCACAAACCCAAAACATCTGATTTAATCATCGTGTGTTATTTCTTCAGCACAGAACGAGATTGAATAGGGTTTCTCATATCTGATCTTTTCCCTGCTACCAAATAGTTGGAGTGTATCTCTTTTATTTGTATTTTATAATAATTACTCTTAATTTTATAATATACATACTTAAACTTATATATTTTTCTAACAGAATATTGAGTTACTTGGTATATATAGCTTCTTCTCAGTCAGGCAAGGATTGTAACATGCTTTTGGTCCACTCTCTCCCTCTCCCTGCACTATCCACTAACCCCCTTGTTAATACTGGCAATTTACATTTAAACAGTTTAAACACTGAAATTTCCTTCAATCTGTATTAGAACTTAGCAATACACTTTGTACTTTCTTTTCAAAGTGCTCCTTTTTGATTCCCAATTTTTTGGAGTCAGTTTCTTTTTCAGAGCGTAGAGTCTGTGCTTTAGTAATATAGTGGGTCTGTCTTCCACATTTTTTTAGCATTTCCTTCGTATATCTAATCTCTTTGGCTTCTTGGACTGCATTTTGGGGAAACGCCTCTCCTTGGTCTTCTCTCTCACTCATTCTTACATTAGCAGTGCCACTCTGCAGTTCACCTCATCCAGTAAGTCTTCCATATCAAATTGTTAATCTTCATGACTCCTGCTCCATCCTTTTTTTAGAGTTTTCGCTCTCTGAGGATATCTATTATAAATGCCCGTTTTTCTCTTTTACCTCTGTCTCCTTGGGTGTTAATGTCTCTCATATTTTGTGTTTGGTTCCTTTCTGTCATGGTGTTTACTTTGTGAAAGTGTCATGCTTCTTGCTTGTGCAACCCCAATTGTGATAGTTAGATACGAGTCCCTTAATCCGACTCTTTGTGACCCCATGGACTATAGCCTTCCAGGCTCCTCTGTCCCTGGGATTCTCCAGGCAAGGAAAGGTAGCCATTCCTTTCTCCAAGGGATCTTCCTGACTCAGGGGTTGAACCTGTGTCCCCTGCATTGCAGGCGGATTCTTTACCCTCTGAGCCACCAGGGATGCTTATTATAACTGCTTGTTGATCCATTTTCACAGCCTGCTTGTTGGAGGGGTGGACCAAACTAGTCTGTATTAATTTTATTTTGCTGCTGTAACAAATAACCACAAACTTAGTAGCTTAAAAACCACACTTTATCATTTTACAGTTCTGTAGGCTAGCAGTCCGACATTGGTCTTGTTGGGTTTAAGTTAAGGTATTGGCAAGTCAGCATTGCTTCTGGAGGCTCTGGGGGAGAATCCACTTACTTGCCTTTTTGAGCTTCTAGAGGCTGCCTGCATACTTTGGCTCATGGCCCCCTTCCTCAAGGGAGGTCATGTCCTTCTCATATCATACCACTCTGACCTCTTCTGCCTCTGTCTTCCACTTCTAAAGATACTTGTGATTGCATTGGGCCCACTCATGTAAATTTTAAGATCTACTGATTAGCAAACTAAATGCTACCTGCAGCTTTAAATCCCCCTTTCCGTGTAACAACATATTTATAAATCCTGGAATTAGGAAGTAGACATCTCTGGAAGGCTAGTATTGTCTGTCATAGTTCGATCTGTTTGTGGATTTCAGAGACTTCTCTTGGTTTCAGTTCCCCTAAACACTTCCCTTTCCGATTTTATATGTGTGTGCATTTCATCGTTTTGGGGATTTAGGGCAAGAGATGGTGCAAGTGCCCATCACTCTGTAGACTCTCACCATTTTTAATGTTTATAATTGAAAATGTGGTTTTCTTGATCCAGAGAATATTTAGAGCATTTTAAAAAGTGACTTTAAAAGTTTACTTTGTAGACAGAAATATGACTGTATTGATGGGCAATTGGGAAATGCTGTGCTGGAGGAGCAGGGAGGGACTTTTCATTACCAGTGCCAGTTTGTAATGAAATTTCCCCAACCACGAAGAGTTTTTACTCTTCCAAGGTATGACTTACTGAAACTACTCATCTCTTAACTATTTTGCAATGTCCAGTATACCCTACAGTAATGAACAGTAGATCTTTTTGTTAGTAAAACTGAACAACAAGTGGTCAAAATCTGCTCTCAGTTATACTAGCTACACAGGATCCTAGTTAAGAAATGTGGTTGCCTGCTCTGGTCCCCTGGAGCCTTCTAGATGCTTTTTGTGTGGAGATCAGACCCTAAATGGGATTGAGGAAGCTTTGAAGTTCTAGCCCCATGTCCTGGTAGCAAATATTGAGTCCATGGGGTCATACACCTGCCTCTTCTCAACCAGGTCATCTTTTCTCATTCACTCTGCGTTGTTGTCATGAGAGGCAATGTCTGTCATCCGCTGGAGTAGGGTGAGACTTTCTGGCCTCTGGGAAGACTGTTCTCTTTTATATGCACCCACTTTATTCTGACGTGCCTTCTGATTCCTTCAATATACTTTTTAATATTTCTCTATCATCTTCTGTTTTATCAGCATGTCAACTGTAGGAATCTGATGATTCCAGATTCAGTTCAGTTCAGTTCATTCGCTTAGTCGTGTCCGACTCTTTATGACCCCATGAATCGCAGCACGCCAGGCCTCCCTGTCCATCACCAACTCCTGGAGTTCACTCAAACTCACGTCCATCGAGTCGGTGGTGCCATCCAGCCATCTCATCCTCGGTCGTCCCCTTCTCCTCCTGCCCCCAATCCCTCCCAGCATCAGAGTCTTTTCCAATGAGTCAACTCTTCGAATGAGGTGGCCAAAGTACTGGAGTTTCAGCTTTAGCATCATTCCTTCCAAAGAACACCCAGGGCCGATCTCCTTTAGAATGGACTGGTTGGATCTCCTTGCAGTCCAAGGGACTCTCAAGAGTCTTCTCCAACACCACAGTTCAAAAGCATCAATTCTTCCGCACTCAGCTTTCTTTATAGTCCAACTCTCACATCCATACGTGACTACTGGAAAAACCATAGCCTTGACTAGACGGACCTTAGTCAGCAAAGTAATGTCTCTGCTTTTGAATATGCTATCTAGGTTGGTCATAACTTTTCTTCCAAGGAGCAAGTGTCTCTTAATTTCATGGCTGCAGTCACCATCTGCAGTGATTTTGGAGCCCCCAAAATAAAGTCTGACACTGTTTCCACTGTTTCCCCAACTATTTCCATGAAGTGATGGGACCAGATGCCATGATCTTCGTTTTCTGAATGTTGAGCTTTAAGCCAACTTTTTCACTCTCCACTTTCACTTTCATCAAGAGGCTTTTTAGTCCTTCACTTTCTGCCATAAGGGTGGTGTCATCTGCATATCTGAGGTTATTGAGATTTCTCCCAGCAGTCTTGATTCCAGCTTGTGCTTCTTTCAGCCCAGCTTTTCTTATGACATACTCTGCATATAAGTTGAATAAGCAGGGAGACGATATACAGCCTTGATGTACTCCTTTTCCTATTTGGAACCAGTCTGTTGTTCCATGTCCAGTTCTAACTGTTGCTTCCTGACCTGCATATAGGTTTCTCAAGAGGCAGGTCAGGTGGTCTGGTATTCCCATCTCTTTCAGAATTTTCTACAGTTTATTGTGATCCATACAGTCAAAGGCTTTGGCATAGTCAATAAAGCAGAAGTAGATGTTTTTCTGGAACTCTCTTGCTTTTTTGATGATCCAGCGGATGTTGGCAATTTGATCTCTGGTTCCTCTGCCTTTTCTAAAACCAGCTTGAACATCTGGAAGTTCACGGTTCCTGTATTGCTGAAGCCTGGCTTGGAGAATTTTGAGCATTACTTTACTACCGTGTGAGATGAGTGCAATTGTGCGGTAGTTTGAGCATTCTTTGCCATTGCCTTTCTTTGGGATTGGAATGAAAACTGATCTTTTCCAGTCCTGTGGCCACTGCTGAGTTTTCCAAATGTGCTGGCATATTGGGTGCAGCACTTTCACAGCATCATCTTTCAGGATTTGAAATGATTCCAGATTATCAAGTGCCAAATCCTGCCTCTCTGAATTTGGTCCTTCTGGTCTAATGTGAATCGGAAAAACCCATACCCATTTGTATGGGAATTATGTCTGAAAATAAGATCCTATAACTAAAAACATTTTCCTGTGAATGGAAAGAGCAGAGTGTGTGTGTTATATCAGCTGCCCCTTGTGGGTTTGTGAAGGCACTGCTAGCCTCTGCCTGTAGGTGGTTCCAGGCAGGTGTGGGCATTCTAGCGTAGCTGTAGGAGGCTGCTCTGTGGCCATCACAACTGGCCACCACCACTGCTCTCAGGATGCTGCTGTGGGAGGTAGGTGGCTGTGGGTCCTGGTCTGTCCTGGCCAACTCTTGTTCGCTGTGGGTGCTCATAGGTATTTTTCTGTGCAGATCAGAGCTAGAGTGGCACAGACTCGTGAGTGTGTCTGAATTGCTAGGATTGGCTTCTTGCTTGACCTTTGGCGTAACGCCTCTGTCTCAGTCGCAGTCAGGGGGTCTGTGGGCTGGTGCACCTGCCTCCACCCCTCAGCTAGTCATCAGTGCTAGGTTTGGCCTGTATTAACTGTATCTTCTCAAATGGCTCCACACAGCGTAGCGTTATCTCTGCCAGGCCAGCTACAGTTGGTTTTGGTGAAGTCCAGTTCATGGAGTTAGTGTAAGTAGTTCTTCCTTGTCACATAAACATGGCCTCATTCCTATCTTCATCTGTTGTTCAGCCGCTAAGTCATGGCTGACTCTTGGGGACCTCATAGACTTCAGTACACCAGGCTCTGCTGTCCTCCACTATCTCTTGGAATTTGTTCAAATTCACATCCCTTGAGTTGGTGATGCTATCTAACCATCTCGTCCTTTGTCACCCCCTTCTCTTCCTGCCTTCAATCTTTCCCAGCATTAGGGTCTTTTCCAATGAGTCAGCTCTTCGCATCAGGTGGCCAAAGTATTGGAGCTTCAGCTTCAGCATAAATTGTTCCAATGACTATTCAGGGTTGATTTCCTTTAGGATTGGCTGGTTTGATCTCCTTAAAGTCCAAGGGACTTTCAAGAGTCTTCTCCACCACCACAATTAGAAAGCATCAGTTCTTCAGCACTCAGTCTTCGTTATGGTCCAACTCTCATTTCTCACATTTTCATCTACCCTCATAAAAGGATTCACCCCCTGTCATATGCCATAGACATTTAGGGGTCAAGCTGCTGGTGGATGGGCCTTCCAATCAGGCCTCAGAGACTTGTCAACCACCTTCCTCCCCATCCTTTTCATTTCAGATTGCTTTAGCCAAATTGAGTTGAGCATTAGAAGATCTAGCCCACTGTTGGCATGGATCTGCAACACTCACCCAGAGGACCTCTCAGGCTCATCTCAAAATTCAGATGCCCAAACTGCAATAGGCCACACTTGCGTGCGTGCTCCATTGATTCAGTCATGTCCAACTGTTTGTGACCTTATGGACTGTAACCCTTCAGGCTGCTCTGTTCCTGGGATTTTCTAGGCAAGAATACTGGAATGGGTTGCCATTTCCTTCTCCAGGGCATTACCACACCCAGGGATGGAACCTGTATCTCTTCCATCTCCTGCATTGGCAGGTGGGTTCTTAACCACTAATGCCACCTGGGAAGCCCAGGCCATACTTGGTCCCACTTTACTAAGAAAGATACAGGAGAGGAAATAGAGCTCAGGCTTCCTACGTGGTATTTATAGTTCATACACAGTTCTTTCAGCCTGGATGCTATTTACTGTTCAGTGGTCATATTTTTAAAATTACTTGCATTGGCCGTGCTGGGTCTTTGTTGTGGCACATCAGTTGTTGTATGTGGGATCTTAGTTCCTTGACCAGGGATTGAACCTGTGCCCCCTGCATTGGGAGTATAGGGTTTTATACCCTGGACCACCAGGGGAGTCCCTTAAACAGTCATCTTTACCAGAAGTGCTTTTTTCTGAGAACACAGCTGACATTCCCCATGTTTCAGGTTTTCAGAAAAGAGATCGGATTAGTCCATGAATAAGGAGAGAGATGGATTTGTTAACCCTTCACCCATGGGGGGGTGGTATCACTGGTTGCAGCAGATGGCTGAAGTAGTACCAAATTGAATACTGATGTAGACTCAAGAATGTCTGTAGTTTCTGGCAGTAGCTCCTTGTTTACCCTTTTGAATAATTTTAGATGATTAAACTGACCAGTAAAACATTTTGAGGGGATAAGGGGACTGTCCTTTGAAAGAGAAATAAAGTATTCTGAGTCCAGTGAAAACAGACCATGGTCATGTAGTTAACTTTTAAGACAATTGATTTAAAGTCCTCATCAAGCTAATCAGTGCATGTGCTTCTTGGGGGACAGTTTCTATTGACGTCTTTTCTTCTCCTTTTTTTTTTTTTAAATTAATGGACTTTATTTTTAGAGCAGTTTTTGGTTTATAGAAAATTTGAGTAAATGGGTTAGAGAATTCCCAAATGTCCCTTTTATCACTCGACACAATTTTCCCTATTATAACATTTTGCATTAGTGGTCTGTTTATTATAATTGATGAACTGATATTGATACATTATTAACTAACATCTGTAACCTAGATAGCATATTAAAAAGCAGAGACATTACTTTGCCAACAAAGGTCCGTCTAGTCAAGGCTATGGTTTTTCTAGTGGTCATGTATGGATGTGAGAGTTGGACTGGGAAGAAAGCTGAGTGCTGAAGAATTGCTTTTGAAATGTGGTGTTGGAGAAGACTCTTGAGAGTCCCTTGGACTGCAAGGAGATCCAACCAGTCCATTCTAAAGGAGATCAGCCCTGGGTATTCATTGGAAGGAATGATGCTAAAGCTGAAACTCCAATACTCTGGCCACCTGATGTGAAGAACTGACTCATTTGAAAGGACCCTGATGCTGGGAAAGATTGAAGGTGTGAGGAGAAGGGGATGACAGAGGATGAGATGGCTAGATGGCATCACTGACTCGATGGCCGTGAGTCTGAGTGAACTCCGGGAGTTGGTGATGGACAGGGAGGCCTGGCATGCTGCGATTCATGGGGTCGCAAAGAGTCGGACACAACTGAGCGACTGAACCGAACTGAACTGATACTTTACATTAGGATTCAATCTTTGTGTTGTAGTGTCCTATAGGTTTTGACAGATGCATAAGATCATATATCCGCCATCATAATATCACATGGACGTAGTTTCAGTGGCCTAAAAATCCAAAGTGCTCTGCCTATTCATCCCTCCCTCTAACTCTTGTCAACCACTGATCCTTAAAGCTCTTTAGTTTTGCCTTTTCCAGAACATCAGAGAGTTGGAATGGTATGGTTGGTAGCCTTTTCTGATTGAGTTCTTCACTTAGCAGTCTGAATTTTGGTTCCTCCATGGCTCAACAGGTTATTTCTTTTTGTTGCTGAATAACAATCCATTGGATGGATGTACCACAGCTTGTTTACCTTTTTTACTTGTTGAAGGACATCTTGTTGCTTTCAGTTTGGGGGCAGTTATGAATAAAGCCATCAACATCCACCTGCAGGTTTTTGTGTGGACA
The DNA here is from genome assembly GCF_023091745.1 of Budorcas taxicolor. Classification (NCBI taxonomy): domain Eukaryota; kingdom Metazoa; phylum Chordata; class Mammalia; order Artiodactyla; family Bovidae; genus Budorcas; species Budorcas taxicolor. Next base: position 58,537,306 of record NC_068915.1, on the reverse strand, counting down.
TAGATTTTTAGTTCATTTGGGTTAATACCTAGGAGTGTGATTGCTGGATCATATGGTGAGGCCATGTTTGGCTTTAAGTAAAAAAACTGTCAGACTGTCTCCCAAAGTATCTGTGCCTTTTTAAACTTCAACAGTTAATGAAAGTCCCTGTTGCTCCATATCCTCACCAACATTTAGTGCTGTTTCAGGATTGTTTGGCCATTCTAATAGGTATGTAGTAATTCCTCATTGGTGTTTTAGTTTTCAGTTCCCTGATGATATATGGTATTGAGTACCTTTTCATGTCCTTATTTGCCACTTGTATATCTTCTAGGTGAAATATCTTTTGCCCATTTTAAAATTGCATTGTTTATATTTTGTTGAGTTTTTCTTCATTTAATTTGGGTACAAGTTCTTTATCAGATGTGTGTTTTGCAAATATTTTCTCCCAGTCTATGGCTTGTCTTTTCATGTTCTTAATAGTGTCTTTTGCAAAGCAGAAAATTTTAATTTTAATGAAGTCCAATTTAACATTTTTTTCTTTCATGGATTGTGCTTTAGATGTTGTGTCTAAGTCATTGCCAAATTCATGGTCACCTAGATTTTACCCTGTATTATTTTCTAGAAATTTTATAGTTTTGTATTTTACATTTAGCTCTATCACCTATCTTGAGCTAGACCATCTTTGTTTTTTTTCTTTTTTGCATGTAGAATGTCTAGTGGTTCCATTACTGTTTGTTAAAGAGACTAGCCTTTCTTCACTGATTTTTCTTTGCTTCTTTGTCAAAGATCAGCTGACTATATTTGTGTGGGTATATTTTTGAGCTGTTCCTCTGAACCATTGATCTGTCTGTCCATTCTTTTATCAGTACCACACTGTCTTGATAGCTATAGCTTTATGTAAGACTTGAAGTTGGGTAGTGTCTGTTCTCTAAGTTTGTTCTTTTAATTTTTTTCCCTGTGAATGGACAGTGCTTTCTTTTTTGTCCACATGCCTCAAGCTTGTTTTCTTCAGCCAGACAGTTTGAATATTATAATGTGGTAACTCTGGAAATACTAGAATGTGGTAAGTCAGATTTTCCAGGGTTTGTTGTTGCTGCTTGCTGTGGGGTGTATTTGTTTGTTTAATAATTTTTTTTTGTTGGAGTATAGTTGCTTTACAATGTTGTATTGGTTTCTGCTGTACAGCAAAGTGAATCAGCTATATGTACTTATATGCCCCTCTTTTGCTGGATCTTCTTGCTGCACATGGGCTCTCTAGTTGCGGCATCTTATTGTGGAAGTTTCTCATGTTGAGGAGCACAGGCTCTAGGGTGCACTGGCTTCAATAGTAGTTGCACTCGGGCTCAGGAATTCTGGCACACCGGCTTAGGTGCCTCGGGGCATGTGGGACCTTCCCAGACCAAGGATCAAACTCCTGTCCCCTGCATTGGCAGGTGGATTCTTAACCACTGGACCACCAGGGAAGAACCATGTTTAGTGATGTTTCTAAATTATTTTTGTAAAGATTGTTTTCCTTCTTGTGTGTGGCCATTGAACTCTCAGTTCCATTGGCTTAGTGTTCAGCTAGTGATTTGGCAGAGGTTTTCTTAAACATCTGGGGAAACAGAACAAAACAAAAAACACCTGATCTTTGCATATTGGCACTGTGTTGAAACGCTTCTTCAGGGCTTGTCAGGCTGTTTACAACTCTGACTTAGCCTTTATTTCTTTCCCCTTGCACAGAGCCTAAAAGTCAACCAGAGGTGGAAGTTTAGGATATTTTCAGGTCTTCTCTGAGCGTGCATCCAGACCTGGGCATGTCTGTGGCCTTCTCGATTGCTTGGTGTACATGGAGCTGTCCGAAGCCTTTTTTCTCCCCTGTATCTTCTTTCCTAGCTTCTTTCTTTCTGGTTTTGGTATATGTGCTGCCTGCCCCATCCCTTATCCCTGGCTCCAGGTGGCTGTGGGTAGTGTACATGCCTTTAAGGGTTTCCAAACACTGTCCAGGAGGCTGCTTCAGCCCTGAGAAAGTTCTGAGTTGGAGTAAACATAGACAGGCTCCTGAGTGGAACACACAACCACAGTTCTTTGATAACAAGGTCTTCATTGCCTTTCTTGGCACCAGCAACTTGCATAACTGGAAAAAAAATGGCACATTAAATTATGGGACCAGAAATGATCCTGATAGTAAATGAAGAACTCATTGAGATTTCATGTTTAGTAAGCTGAGGATTGAGAGTAATCAGCCAATGTTTATACATCTTAACATATATTATATTTCTAGAATTGGATGCACATCAGGATGTTCTGAAGATCAGCAGCAACCCTCTGGGAGATAGTCACTTCAACGCCATGATCAAAGACAAAGAATCTCCTATCAGAAGCTGTCGTTTTGTTTACATTGTGGCCTTAGTATTTGGAACCATAATCCAGTTCTCTGATGAAAGTGAATTTGTGGTAGACATGTCAAAAACAAGCCTTGTTCATGTTCCCAAAGACCTGCCACCAAAAACCAAAGTCTTAGACTTGTCTCAGAACAACATATCTGAGATTCACCTGTCTGATGTCAGCTTTCTCTCAGGGCTGAAAGTTCTGAGACTTTCGCATAATAGAATCCAGGGCCTTGATATTAGTATTTTCAAGTTCAACCATGATTTGGAATATTTGGATTTATCTCACAATCAGTTGCAGAAGATATCCTGCCATCCAATCACCACGAGTCTCAAGCATTTAGACCTCTCATTCAATGACTTCGATGCCCTGCCCATCTGTAAGGAATTTGGCAACTTGACCCAGCTGAATTTCTTAGGATTAAGTGCTACAAAGTTAGAACAATTAGATCTACTACCTGTTGCTCACTTGCACCTAAGTTGTATCCTTCTGGATTTGGAAGATTATTATATGAAAGAAAATAAGAAAGAAAGTCTTCAAATTCTGAATACAAAGAAACTTCACCTTGTTTTTCACCCAAATAGCTTTTTCTCTGTCCAAGTGAAGATATCAGTGAATAGCTTAGGGTGCTTACAACTGACTAATATTAAAGTGAACGATGGCAATTGTCAAGTTTTACTTAAATTTTTATCAGGACTCACTGGAAGACCAACGTTATTAAATTTTACCCTCAACCATATGGAAACAACTTGGAAATGTTTGGTTAAAGTTTTTCAGTTCCTTTGGCCCAAACCTGTAGAATATCTCAATATTTACAATTTAACAATAGTTGAAAGCATTGATGAAGAAGTTTTTACTTATTATAAAACGACATTGAAGTCACTGAAAATAGAATATGTTATGAACGAAGTTTTTATTTTTTCACAGACAGCATTATACACAGTGTTTTCTGAGATGAACATTCCGATGTTAACCATATCAGACACACCCTTTATACACATGCTTTGTCCTCAGGAACCAAGCACATTTAAGTTTTTGAACTTTACCCAGAATGCTTTCACAGATAGTGTCTTTCAAAATTGTGACACTTTAACTAGATTGGAGACACTTATTTTACAAAAGAATGAATTAAAAGACCTTTTCAAAACAAGTCTCATGACTAAGGGTATGCTTTCTTTGGAAACACTGGATGTTAGCTGGAATTCTTTGGAATATGACAGACGTAATGGAAATTGCACTTGGGTTGGGAGTATAGTGGTGGTAAATTTATCTTCAAATGCCCTCACTGACTCTGTTTTCAGATGTTTACCTCCTTGGATCAAGGTTCTTGATCTTCACAATAACAGAATAAGGAGCATCCCTAAAGATGTCACTGGTCTAGAAACCTTGCAAGAACTCAACCTTGCTTCCAATTCTTTAGCCCACCTTCCTGGATGTGGTATCCTTAGCAGCCTTTCCATACTGATCATTGACTATAATTCAATTTCCAATCCATCAGCTGATTTCTTCCAGAGCTGCCAGAAGATTAGGTCCCTCAAAGCAGGGAACAATCCATTCCAATGTTCCTGTGAGCTAAGAGAGTTTATCCAAAGTGTAGGCCAAGTATCAAGTGACGTGGTAGAGGGCTGGCCTGAGTCTTATAAGTGTGACTATCCCGAAAGCTACAAGGGAACCCCTCTAAAGGACTTGCACGTATCTGAGCTATCCTGCAACACAGCTCTGCTGATTGTCACCATTGTGGTCCCTGGGCTGTTGCTGGCTGTTGCTGTGACTGTCCTCTGTATCTACCTGGATCTGCCCTGGTACCTCAGGATGGTGTGTCAGTGGACGCAGACCCGGCGCAGGGCCAGGAATGTACCCTTGGAAGAACGCCAAAGAACTCTCCAGTTCCATGCTTTTATTTCCTACAGTGAACATGACTCTGCCTGGGTGAAGAATGAACTGGTACCTTGTCTAGAAAAAGAAGATATAAGGATTTGTCTCCATGAGAGAAACTTTGTTGCTGGCAAGAGCATCGTGGAAAATATCATCAACTGCATTGAGAAAAGTTACAAGTCCATCTTCGTTTTGTCTCCCAACTTTGTCCAGAGCGAGTGGTGTCATTATGAACTCTACTTTGCCCACCACAATCTCTTCCATGAAGGATCTGATAACTTAATCCTGATCTTGCTGGAACCCATTCCACAGAACACCATTCCTGATAGATATCACAAGCTAAGAGCTCTCATGGCACAGAGAACTTATTTGGAATGGCCCAAGGAGAAGGGCAAGCATGGACTCTTTTGGGCTAATATTAGAGCTGCTTTTAATATTAAATTAAGACTAGTCACTGAAAATGATGATGTGAAAGGTTAAAAAAATAATAAAACGTCTGAAATCCAATTTAAGAAACCATCATTCACTTGGATTCTGATGAACACTGGTTTCAAATTATTTCTGGATGCTGCCTCCGTTATTTCCATGAATGCAGGGAAGACTTACTGAAAACCATGTTTCAGCTCGACTGGAAACCAGGCTGGGGATTGAGCTAGTGCTCAGACTTGCTGATTACAGGTACTCAGTCTCTCTGGTTTAACCATTCCGTTTCAAATTGAAACAGTCTCTGTCAAATGAATGCTCAGTCATTCAAGGACCTTTCCCCTCTGTCTCCTTTCCCAAGTGGATGTTGTGTGAGCAGGAGTCAATGAGACTTGCTAGCCACAAGGAAAAAGTCAGCCTCAGAACTGTATGCAGTGGTGCTTGGAGAGTCCCGTGGATCTTCATCAGCCTTGGGGTCAGTTCTGTCCTCCTGCTCTACTTTGGGAGAAAATAGACCAGATGCAGAAATTAAAGACCCTTTTTTCTTCACATCTGAGTAATATTTTACAAAATGTTTGACCTTTCTATACAAACATGGAATTATACATTTTACACACATATATATATATGGGGCTTCCCAGGTGGCTCAGTGGTTAACATTCCACCTGCCAAGCAGGATATGCAAATTCAATCCCTGGGTTGGGAAGATCCCCTGGAGAAGGAAATGGCAACCTGCTCCAGTCTTCTTACCTGGAAAATCCCATGGACAGAGGAGCCTGGTGGGCTAGAGTCCATGGGATTGCAGAGTCAGATGTGACTAGTGGATAAATAACAACTATATATAAATATATATATATATTATAGGCTGTTGAGGCTAAAGACATGATTCCTGCTTGCCAAGGAAATTCAGAGCCAAAATTATTTATAACTGATTATTGAACAGGAGTTTCTGGTTGTATTAGAATTTTGGTTAATGTCTCAAAACTGCAAAAAGGTGGTAAATATCACCACATTTTAAATAGGTATTAGACAGAGCCAGGTTGGACTTACTAAAAAATAGCAGAAAGAGGCCAGTAACTATCAACTCATGTTACCCATCTTCAGAGGCTTGGATTCAAAATGGTGATTAAAGAGTCATTAAGTAGAGGTTCTAGACCTGTAGGGAGATGGCTTTGGATTTCTTCTTGACTTCCGGACATCTGTCTTGACTAAGCCACCAATATCTCTCACCTGTATGACTACAGTAACCTAACTGGCCTCCCTGCTTTTTACTCTTGCCTCATACTTTCTCCAAACAGCAATCAGAGGAATTGTTCTTAAAATATAAATTATTTTAAGCCACCCCCCTGCTTAAAAAATTCTAATGACCTCCCCTTGCAGTTATAATAAAAGTTGAGCCCCTTGTCAGGACCTGCTGTGAGGACGGGGATGAGGAACGGGATGAAGGAGGGGAGGGGTACTGCCTGACTCGTGACCATCATTGAGAGGAATGGTGTATGGGTCTGATAGGACTGCCCTGCCACACACCACAGTCTGGGTGGCTTAAACAACAGTAATGTATTTCTCATAGTTCTGAAGTCCAGGAAAGGGAGAGATTGGCAGAGAGAATGGGATGGAGGGGTGTAAGAGCATGGTTAAGAGGCATGACTAGGATGACTGCAATATAAATGGAGAAGAGTGCTCTGATGATGCCCAGTCATGCCCAACTCTTTGCAGTCCCATGAACTGCAACCTGCCAGGCTCCTCTGTCCATGGGGATTCTCTAGGCAGGAATACTGGAGTGGGTTGCCATGCCATCTTCCAGCGGATCTTCCCAACCCTAGGATTTAACCCAGGTCTCCCACATTGCAGATGGATTGTTTACCATCTGAGCCAGCAGGGAAGCCCTAGTGAGAATGAGAATATAGCAAAGAAAAAAGAAAAACCCACACACTGGGAAAAGAGGAAGTCAATTTCTTCTAGATTTCTGAAGATTGGTTTGATTAGAAGAGATTGAGAATAAATTATAGGCAGTGAAAGGGACTTCAAGGGATTTCTAAAGCCACAGGGACTTTCTGGGGATTTCTAGTTATAGTTAGTTTATAAGGAGTCTCAACAGTCAAGTCTAAGTATGAAGTAGTTTTTGTGAGCAGATTTCTGACCTCTTCAGTCCTTTTGAGTATTAACAATGCAATGTAGCTTAGCGTTTTCAATCTCCAATTCCATTTAAGCTCATCTCCTTTCCCCATATCATAGGGTGCAGCTTCACATCACAAACAGATATCTCAGTGCTGCTGACCCTCTCACTGCCTCCCCTGTATGCATGTGTGCCTGGGGAAAATGTGAGGATGGTGAGGAGTTGGGGTTTGCACTATCTGATTCACCTGCTTCAGGAAGTGCTTGCCCCAGCGGTTGGCAGCTCTCCATAGAATAGGGGGTAAATTACACTTCCGAGTCCTTGGTTTTGGGCCCAAGTCATAGGAAAACTTCTAGTCTATACCCTATACCATACTCTGTAGAACCAGCTGGTTTAATTAAGAAAAAGGAAAGTGAAAGTCACTCAGTTGTGTCTGACTCTTTGTGACCCAGGCCAGAGTACTGGAATTCCCCAGGCCAGAATACTGGAGTAGGTAGCCTTTCCCTTCTCCAGGGGATCTTCCCAACACAGGGATCTAACCCAGGTCTCCCACATTAAGAGATTACAAAACAGAATACTTGGTCCAATGCCATCTGAGGAATATGTGTGTGTGTGTGTAAACTGCACAAATTTACTGCCTAGCAATTTAGTTACTGGCATCAAGAGCTTAAAGCATGTTTATATAAATATAAAAAGTCTGCATGTTTGCTGCAAAAATGATAGTGATGTATTATATCTCTATCTGGTAAGATTACTATTGATTTGAATTTTTATCTTTATTTATTTGTATTTCCTGAGTTTTCTTCAGTAAACACATTTCTTGGATAATAGAACATTAAATTAACTAAAAAAATGACCTTTGAGAAGAACGCACGTGCATGCTTAGTTGCTGAGTCATGTCCGACTCTTGCAACCCCATGGACTGCAGCCTGCCATGCTTCTCTGTCCATGGGATTTCCCAGGCAAGAATACTGGAGTGGGTTGCCATTTTCTCCTTCAGAGGATCTTCCTGATCCAAGGATCAAATCTGTGTCTCCTGCATTGACAGGCAGATTCTTTACCACTGAGCCACCTGGGAAGCCCTTGAGAAGAACACATACACATATATTTATTTGACCTTGTTATGAAGAACTCTTTTAACGTAAAAGCAAAATGTGGTAGTAATCTGATGGAGCTGATTATACAGACTTGTGAGAACCAGTGGTTAAATATTAAGGAATTTTGCAAGCAGGTCAGTTGGTAGCTAGAAATCAGCTATAGTGGAAATACTTGAACCATAGGTATTGGCAAGTGCTAAAAAATAATGAGGCTTTTTGTTTTTTGTAGCCTGGTTTACACTAGGTTGTTGTTGCTTAGTTACCAAGTCACACCCAACTCTTGCAACCTTGTGGGCTGTAGCCTGCCAGGCTCCTCTGTCCATGGGATTTCCCAGGCAAGAATACTGGAGTGGGTTGCTGTTTCCTTTTCCAGGGAGTCTGCCCAGCCCAGGGATTGAATTCATGTCTCCTGCTTGGCAGACGGATTCTTTACCCCCGAGCCACCTGGGAAGTCAACCTGGTTCACCAGCACACAACTAACTGTCAGTAATAGCAAAGAGAAAGTCAACTTACTTGTTTATATAAAAAGGTACATATTTGTTGGCTTGAAAGATCATGAGATAAAAAGATAAAAAATGCGGGAAGATGTTTACAAAAAGTTTGACAGAGGGTGTCAGTAACATAAACGAAAACGAGTAATTAAGTAGAGAAACATAAACCTGATATAGACATATGCAGTGATGCGAACAAGTAATTCACAAAAGTGACAGAAACTGTCAGTAAACATAAAAAGCCATGCAAGGCATTTACTCACTCTTTCCAGGAATTTTTCTTAAGGTGACAATGAAACACTTGGACCAAGACTGCGTACAAAGGTGCTTATCAACGTTTCCTGAAGCCACACATTCAGGCTGGAGACAGATTGGCCTCGGTCTAAGCTTAACTCAGGTGGCTGCTTAAATTGCTGGAAATTTTTAACTAGTAAAGGGGGAATTAATTCAATGCCAGATGTCTAGTTGATGCCGTTTTTCATTCCCAGCCAGCTTCATGGGGCACAATTTGAACTCTAGGGTCAGATGGGAGAGAGGAATTTTCCTTTCTGTTGGAAAAATATGGAGGGAGGGATGGAAGGAATGAAACACAGCTGTGAGTACAGCTGACCCTTGAACAAGATAAGTTTGAACTGCACTGGTCCACTTAAAGATTTAAAAAAAAAAAAAAGTACTACAGCACCACACTGTTTGCGGTTGGTTGAATCCAAGGATGAGGTACAGTTTACTTTTATAACTGTAAAGTTATAATCAGATTAGGCTCTCTAAAACCTGTTTTGTTCAGGGTCAACTGTATTGACTCTGCTGGGAGAGGCATCCCTCAAACTAGTTTGCTTCCTTGCTGAGTGAGAGACCATACTCTGGAGACTTCCCTAGTGGGAGTCCACCTGCCAATGCAAGAGACATGCGTTTGATCCCTGGTGTGGGAAGATTCCACGTGCCACGGAGCAACTAACTCGCACACCGCAACTCCTGAGCCTGTGCTCTAGATCCCGTGCTCCACAGGAGAAAGCACTGCAAAGCATACCACGGAAAGAGTAGCCTCTGCCAGCTGCGACGTGAGAAAGCCCGCTTGCAGCAATGAAGACCAAGAGCAGCCAAAAAATAATAATAATACAGAAAAAGAAACCGTACTTTCTACCTCTTCCTGAAAAAAGTATTCATAAACTAGAAATGGATGGGAAATTCCACCATCTGATAAGGAATGATACAAAAGAACTTATAAAACAGAAAGTGACTCACAGACTTAGACAATTAACTCATGGTTGCCAGGGCTGGGTTGAGGGGTGGGGCGGTGGTGGAGGGCTGGGGGGGGCGGGGCGGGAAGGAATAGTTAAGGAATTTGGGAAGGTCATGTACACACTGCTATATTTAACATGGATAACCAATAAAAACCTATTGTATAGCACATGGAACTCTGCTCAATGTTATGTGCCAGCCTGAATGCAAGGGGGGTTTTAGGGGAGAATGGATACATGTATATGTATGGCCCAGTCCCTTCACTGTTCACCTGAAACTATTACAACACTGTTTATGGGCTGTACCCTAATACAAAATGGTTTTGGTGTTTAAAAAAATAAAAGCATAGATGGAAAACTCATAGCTAACCTCATACTGAATGGTTCTCAGAACTTCCCTAATATTCGGAACCTGCTCTCAATAGGTTCAGAACCTCAGCATCAGACCTCTCTTATCACTTCTGTATTGGGAGTGCTAGCTGAGGCATTTAGACAAAAGTCAAAGTGAAAGTCACTCAATCGTGTCCGATTCTTTGTGACCCCATGGACTGTAGCCCACCAGGCTCCTCAGTCCATGGAATTCTCCAAGCAAGAATCCTGGAGTGGGTAGCCATGCCCTTCTCCAGGGGAATCTTCCTAACCCAGGGATCAAACCCAGGTCTCCCACATTGCAGGTGGATTCTTTACCATCTGAGCCACCAGGGAATCCCATTAGACAAGAACATGTTATAAAAAGTATCCATCTTGGAAAGGAAGAAGATGACATTCTGCAAGTGATGTGATCTTAATTATAGAAAATACTACTTAGCAATCCACTGGAAAACTAGTAGAACTAATAAGTTCAGCAAGGTTGCAAAGAAGATATACAAACAGCTAATTTACACATGAAAAGATGTTCAACATCATTAGTTATCAAGGAAGTGCAAATTAAAACCATAATGAGATACCAATTCATTCATAAGAAGACTATAGTAAAAGTCAGATGATAACAAGTGTTAGCAAGAATGTGGAGAAATTGGAGCTCTTATACACTGTTGGTGGAAAGATAAATGATGTGGCTAGCCTGGAACTCCTCAAAAGGCTAAACGTATTTACATACGTGGTAGAATTTCACGCTTAAATATCTAAATATATACCCAAGAGAGAATGTCTCCCCAAAACTTGTACATGAATTTTTATATATTCGTAACAGCCATAAGTGTAAACACAAATATCCATTTGCTGATGAATGGATAAATAAAAGGACTGCAAGTAGATCCAACCAGTCCATTCTGAAGGAGATCAACCCTGGGATTTCTTTGGAAGGAATGATGCTAAAGCTGAAGCTCCAGTACTTTGGCCACCTCATTCGAAGAGTTGACTCATTGGAAAAGACTCTGATGCTGGGAGGGATTGGGGGCAGGAGGAGAAGGGGACGACCGAGGATGAGATGGCTGGATAGCATCACGGACTCGATGGACATGAGTCTGAGTGAACTCCAGGAGTTGGTGATGGACAGGGAGGCCTGGCGTGCTGGGATTCATGGGGTGGCAAAGAGTCGGACATGACTGAGTGACTGAACTGAACTGAACTGAACTGATACCCATACAATGAAAAGTTAATTAGCAACAAAAAAATGAAACTCGATACATGCTGCAACATGGACAAATCTTGGAAACATTAAGCTAAGTGGGAAAAAGCACAAATAACCACATTTTACAGATTCCATTTATATGAAATACTCAGGCAAATCTATAGAGATCATTAGTACAATCTATAGTGGTTGCCTAGGTCTGAGGCAAATGGGGCACTGGAAATTGACAGCTAAGGGGTGTGGCTCTTTGCAGTGTGTTGAAAAAGTTTGGTTGTGGTAATGGTTGTGAGAGGGTCATTTCCTAGGCAGGTTGATAAGAAGTCTAGGGGTCCCCAAGGAGAGAGGGGTCTGGAATTCTCAAGGAGGAAGAAAGGACAAATTTTTTTCTTCTCTACATTCCTTAGGATTATATAACAAAAATGTATTCTGCCTGAGGACAGTCTCTGGATTAAACCTTCTGGCTAATTGTGTTATCTTAAAATGTAAATTATGGGAGTAGGTCTGGTGATAGGAGAAGGCAATGGCACCCCACTCCAGTACTCCTGCCTGGAAAATCCCATGGACGGAGGAGCCTGGTGGGCTGCAGTCCACGGAGTCGCTGAGGGTCGGACACGACTGAGCGACTTCACTTTTCACTTTCATGCATTGGAGAAGGAAATGGCAACCCACTCCAGTGTTCTTGCCTGGAGAATCCCAGGGATGGGGGAGGCTGGTGGGCTGCTGTCTATGGGGTCGCACAGAGTCGGACATGACTGGAATGACTTAGCAGCAGCAGGTCTGGTAAGGTCTTTACAACCTCCAGACATTCTTTGGATTCATTGGAGAGTATATAACTTCATTGCTAACACTAACAAGGGGGTACTCTTTCTGCCCCTTTCTGATGCCTATGTCAGAAGCTTTCTCTATCTCCTTTATACTTTAATAAAACTTTATTACACAAAAGCTCTGAGTGGTCAAGCCTCATCTCTGACCCTGGATTGAATTCTTTTCCTCAGGGAGCCGAGAATCCCGGCATCGCGATTCAACAACAACCTTTCAGTTGCACAGTTGTATGACTTTACCTTAAGTCGTTGAATTGTTCACTTCAAATGAGTGAAATTTTTATGGTATATGAATTATATCTTAACAACGTTTTTGTTAAAAAAAAACAACAACAGTACAGGTCACATCTAATTGGCAGAATGTTTACATTGCCATGGATCCAAAAAGAAACACCTGGGTATGGAATTAAGAGTGGGCAAGAGCTGCTGTTGAGAGAAGCAAAGAGGTGCCTAGAGTCTCAGATACGAAACCTCTATGTTGAATTAGCTCTTTGAGTTGCTGTTGACTCGACTTAGGCTTGTACTTGTTTGCACGGTTATGATAAATCCACCTAGACTCAAGCCATCCAGTATGGTAGCCACTAGTCACATTTGACCATGAACACCTGAAACGTAGGTAGTCCAGATGAGATGTACTGTAAATTTAGAACACACACTGAATTTTTAAAAATTAGTTAATTAATTAGTTTGGCTGTATCAAGTCTTAGTTGCGGCATGTGGGATCCAGTTCTCTGACCAAGGATCGAACCCAGGCCCTCTGCATCAAGAGCATTGAGTCTTACCCACTGGACCACCAGGGAAGTCCCATACACACTGGATTTTGAAAACTTAGAATGAAAAATATATATAAGATACCAATAATGTTATATATTGTGGCATTTTAAATGATATTTTTGATATTTTGGGTTAAATAAAATATTTTTAAAATTTAAAAGAGGTGTATTCTTTGAGAATTAAAATTATTCCTTAGAAGAGGTGGATATTTCAATGCCTGGGTATACATGATTACAAGTGTGTTTGTCCACTGCTGACTGGTGCAGTGGTAAAGAATCTACCTCTGGATGGGGAAGATCCCCTGGAGAAGGGAATGGCAACCCACTCCGATATTCTTGCCTGGGAAATCCCATGGACAGAGGAGCCTGGCTGGCTACAGTCCACGTGTTGCAGAGTCAAACACGACCGAGTGACTGAGCACAAGCATGGGTACAAACCTACTGGATAACAGGGAGACTAAAAAGAGGCGAGTGAGCAGCTCAGAGTGGGGATGCGCTTGCAGGGAAGCACAGGGCTTTCTGAGTGCTAAGGTACCCTGCTGACCTCTATCCTGGGTATTGTTAGGGACCAAACGACGGTCTCCAGGACCTGAGTCATGTTTACCAAAAAGAGACAGGATATGCACTCATCTTGCCTGGCCAATCATGTAACGCCAGCTACTCCTGTAACTGAGACAAAGAACTGCCTGTATATAAGCCGCCATACTCCTTTGTTCAGGGCTCTTGTCGGATTCCCTTGTGTGGGATGAGACTTGGGCCCTAGCGCGCTAGGAATAAACAAACTCCCTTCTTGGGTTTGCAATACTGTGGTGGACTTGCTCTCTCGGTCGGTTCGGAGATACGGGCTCAGCGCATAACATCTGGGGGCTCGTCCGGGATCTCCGTCCCGCCGGGGAGGACAACTCTCCTGGTAGAAGGGAGTAACCTCGTTAGGAGATAAGAGCTCTGAGCACCGGTGCTAACGTTGCAGAAGCCCAGATTAAGTCCGGGGCCCAGTATCGTACTGGGGAGGCATCTGGCTGTAAAGTGCAGAGGCAAGTCAGCGTAAGGCTGGGGCCTGGTTTCGTGCTGGGGAGGCAGCTGGCTCTGGTTACTGGATTAAGTCCAGCGTAAGGCCGGGGCCTGGTTTCGTGCTGGGGAGGCAGCTGGCTCTGGTTACTGGATTAAGTCCAGCGTAAGGCCAGGGCCTGGTTTCGTGCTGGGGAGGCAGCTAGCTCTGATACTGGATTAAGTCCAGCGTAAGGCCGGGGCCCAGTTTCGTGCTGGGGAGGCAGCTGGCTCTGTGAACATCCTGCAGGTAAGATTGAGTGCATTGTTGGTAGCCACCTTGCGTTTGTTATCTGTTTGTCTATTTGTGGTGTCTGCGCTGCTCTTTGTGTGCTCTGTTGGCTCCCAGTGTACTTTTCTGTGATCATGGGACAAACTACTTCTACTCCTTTATCTCTTATGATTAACCACTTCTCTGATTTCAAGTCTAGAGCTCAGAATCTTTCGTTACTGGTAAAGAAGAGCAAACTGGTGACTTTCTGTTCCACCGAGTGGCCCACCTTTGACGTCAGATGGCCACAAGAGGGAACCTTCAATCCCCAAATTATCCAGGCAGTTAAAGAGAGGATGCTTACTCCTAGTCCTGCCGGGCACCCAGATCAGACTCCCTACATTCTGGTCTGGCAGGATCTAGTGAGAAACCCGCTGGAATGGCTTAAACCCTTTGTTCTCGCTCCTCCTAAACCTCCCCGTCCCTCTTCCCCAACTCCAACCTCGCCAAGCCCACAGGTGCTAGTCATGAAGGCTTCCGAAGAAAAAGAAGGAATAAAGGACGAGAACCGACCAAAGCCGGTCTTCCAGGAATCTTCTCTGTATCCTAATCCGATAGATCTGGAGACCGAATTGTTCCCACCCCCGTATGCGGATCCACATCCACCCTTGCTTCCACAGGTTCCACAGGTTTCATCGGGAGAAGCCAGGAGGAGAACCGAGCCTTCAGCTCATCCCAGAGAAGGGGGCCCCATCCAGGGAACTCGGGGGAAAAACAAGAGAAATGGCCAGCGTAGCAGAAGAAGACCCAGAAGTCCCCTCCTCCACTGTTCATGTGTTTCCGGTCCGGGCGAGACCAGCCAGAGAGGGTGGAGAGCGGACGTATCAGTATTGGCCCTTCTCCACTAGTGATTTGTACAATTGGAAAACCCAGACTCCCTCCTTCTCTGAAAAACCACAGGGTCTTATTGATCTTTTAGAGTCTA
This sequence comes from Budorcas taxicolor, assembly GCF_023091745.1. Classification (NCBI taxonomy): domain Eukaryota; kingdom Metazoa; phylum Chordata; class Mammalia; order Artiodactyla; family Bovidae; genus Budorcas; species Budorcas taxicolor. Next base: position 58,522,304 of record NC_068915.1, on the reverse strand, counting down.
TCCTTTTTACTCACAATCCCACTTGGGATGATTGTCAGCAACTGTTACAGGTGCTTTTCACTGCAGAGGAGCGTGAGCGGATCCTGTCAGAAGCTCAGAAGAATGTGCCAGGGGTGGATAGGAGGCCCACAATACAGCCTAACCTCATTGAGGAGGGATTCCCCTTGGTGCGACCCAACTGGGACTTCAAACCCGCTGAAGGTAGGGAGTGTCTCCAGGTATACCGTCAGACTCTTATGGCTGGCCTTAGAGCAGCCGCCAGGAAGCCAACTAATTTGGCCAAAATAAATTCAGTGAGGCAGGAACCAAATGAGAGCCCAGCAGCCTTCCTTGAAAGGATAATGGAAGCTTTTAGACAGTATACCCATATGGACCCACAGGCAGATGAGTCACGAGCGGCAGTTATGTTAGCATTTGTAAATCAAGCAGCCCCCGATATTAAAAAAAAAAGTTACAAAAGATAGAGAGGTTAAATGAACAATCCTTGCAAGATCTAGTGAGGGCAGCCGAGAGAGTTTTTAATCATAGAGAGGCCCCAGAAGAGAGAGAGGACCACATTAGAAGAGAAGAAAGAGAATTTACAGCTGAAGAAAACCGTAAAAATAAAAAAGAGCTGGCCCAGATATTTTTTGCTAGGGTTGAAAACAAAAACAGGTTCCAGAAAGGGAAAAAATTGGGCTCAAAAAACTGGAAAAAAAAACCCGACAAGGTGTAAGCTTGAGAAAAACCAATGTGCGTTTTGTAAAGAGTTTGGACATTGGAAAGATAAATGCCCCAAGAAAAATCTAAAAGAGGGGCCCAAGAACCCCAAGAACGAGACTCCCTCTCCAGACAGTCATATCCTCTACGCGGGTGAGGATAGCGACTAGGGGGGGTCAGGGCTCGAAGCCCCTCCCCGAGTCCTGGGTACCTGTAAATGTGGAGGGAAAACCGGTTGGCTTCATGGTGGACACAGGAGCCCAATACTCAGTCTTAAACCAAAAAGATGGACCCATGTCTAAGAAAAGTAGCTGGGTGCAGGGAGCAACCGGGACTAAACGATATGGATGGACTACAAAACGGCATGTGAACTTGGGGGCCCACCAGGTAACCCATTCTTTTCTGGTGATACCTGAGTGTCCGGTGCCCTTGTTGAGAAGGGATTTACTGTCTAAAGTAAATGCCCAAATTCATTTCGACCACGGACAAGAGTTGGTTTTAGATGGGACCGGGCATCCTCTTCAGGTCTTGTCTCTGGCACTAAAAGATAAATACAGAATCTACTTGCCAGAGGCCCCAGCGACAATAAGCCCTGAAGTACAACCATGGGTTCAAAGATACCCTCAGGCCTGGGCTGAAACTGCAGGAATGGGACTAGCCAAACAGAGGGCCCCTATCATTGTGGAACTGAAAGCCAGTGCTTCCCCGGTGAGGGTACGACAGTATCCCATGAGTCAAGAGGCTCGACAAGGAATTACTCCTCATATACAACGCCTCATAGACGCTGGGGTCCTAAAAAGGTGCCGGTCCCCATGGAACACTCCCCTGTTGCCTGTGAAAAAGCCTGGGGGAACTGATTTTAGACTGGTTCAAGATCTACGAGAAGTCAACAAACGGGTGAATGATATTCATCCTATGGTTCCTAATCCTTATACATTGCTAAGCAACTTGCCTCCAAACTACATTTGGTACACTGTTTTAGATTTAAAAGATGCCTTTTTCAGTTTGCCTCTTGCCCCCGCAAGCCAAGAGATCTTTGCCTTCGAATGGCAGGAAGACGGTGGTCAGACCCCTGTGCAGCTGATATGGACTCGCTTACCACAGGGTTTCAAAAACTCGCCCACGTTATTTAATGAGGCCCTGGACGAAGACCTCCATGAGTATTGGGTTGAACACCCTACCATTGTTTTATTACAATATGTTGACCTTATGCTGGCAGCAGCTACAGAGAAAGAGTGCCAAGAGGCAACAGGTGATCTTCTCCAAACCTTGGGGACTTTAGGTTACAGGGCTAGTGCCAAAAAGGCCCAGATTGCCAAGCAAGAGGTTACATACCTCGGTTATAAGATAAAACAGGGCCAGGGGTGGCTAACACAGGCTATAAAAGAAACCATCCTCCAGATCCCTGAGCCGGCTAACCCTAGACAAGTGAGAGAATTTCTGGGAACGGTGGGATATTGCCGGTTATGGATCTTGGGGTTTGCAAAAAAGGCCAGGCCCCTATATGAAGGGACCAAAGAAAACAAGGACTGGAAATGGACTGAGCCAATAAAAGAGGCCTTCCAAGAGCTCAGGCGAGCCTTGCTAGAAGCTCTTGCCCTTGCCCTCCCTGATCCATCTAAGCCTTTCCAATTATTTGTAGATGAAAAGCGGGGGATAGGAAAAGGGGTACTAACACAGAGATGGGGACCATGGAAGCGACCTGTAGCTTACCTTTCCAAGAGACTGGACCCAGTGGCAGCCGGATGGCCACCTTGCCTCCGTATCATCGCGGCCACCGTGCTCTTAGTCCATGATGCTGATAAACTGACTTATGGACAGAGACTCTTGGTCTACACTCCTCATGCCATAGAGAGAGTTTTAAAGCAACCCCCAGGTAAATGGATTTCTAATGCCCGCTTGACGCGCTACCAGGCCTTGCTACTTGACACCCCACGGATTCATTTCCAAACGCCCTGCACTCTAAATCCGGCCACTCTTTTGCCCAATCCGGGGGAAAATAGCCCCCTCCATGATTGTGATGAGATACTGGCCGGGGTAACAACAATGCGAAAGGACTTAACCAATACTCCACTGGATAACAGTGAGCTAAAATGGTTCACAGATGGCAGCAGTTATGTAAAAGATGGACAGAGACGGGCGGGAGCCGCAGTAGTAGATGACTCTGGACAGACGATACGGGCAGAGGCCCTTCCCCCGGATACCTCAGCACAACAGGCAGAGTTAATTGCCCTGATTCAAGCATTAGAGAGCGCCAAAGGAAAAAAAATAACTATTTTCACTGACAGTCGCTATGCTTTTGGCACGGTACACATCCAGGGCCCAATATATCGGGAACGGGGGTTTTTAACAGCTAAAGAAAAAGAAATTAAAAACTTGCCTGAAATCCGTAGACTTTTAGAGGCTGTACAGATGCCTCGGGCTGTGTCAATAGTACACGTACCTGGACATCAGAAGGGTGACAGCCCCACGGCACGAGGGAATCGTGCTGCAGTCCTGGCAGCTCGAAAAGTAGCTGATGAAGATTTCATCAACCTTGTGTTGGTGATCGGACTTCCACCTCCAGGTATGGGAACTCTGCCCCCAACCCCTGAGTATTCATCCACAGACTTTGCTTGGATCCAAAAACACACCAACCTTCAAAAAGATAAAGATGGATGGTACCGAGACTCAGACGGCTACCTGATACTCCCTGCTCAGTTGGGACGGCAACTATGTGAGCATTTGCACTTGTCTACTCATCTGGGAGAAAAGAAGACTCTGATGCTCTTTCAAACTGCGCGCCTGCGATTTCCCCGGCACCAGACAACTGTAAAGAACATAGTGCATGCTTGTAAGGCGTGTCAACGGATGAGGCCAGGAAAAGGACAACATGCAGGACTGAGGTATTGGGGAGAAGGACCAGGGCAACACTGGGAAATAGATTTCACCGAGGTAAGGCCAGGCAAGTATGGTTACCGGTACTTGTTAGTGTTGGTGGATACCTTCTCAGGGTGGGTGGAGGCTTTTCCTACAAAGGGAGAAACCGCGATGATAGTGGCAAAAAAGGTTTTAGAAGAAATAGTTCCCAGGTTTGGCCTGCCCGTGACCATCGGCTCTGATAATGGACCTGCTTTTGTGAGTCAAATAGTTCAGAGCCTTGCCCTAGCCCTAGGGACTAAATGGAAGTTACATTGTGAATACAGTCCACAGAGCTCAGGGCAAGTAAAAAGAATGAATCGGACTCTAAAAGAAACTTTAACTAAATTGGCTATAGAGACTGGCGGGGACTGGGTGACCCTCCTTCCCTTCGCCCTCTTCCGTGCGCGTAATACTCCTTATCAACTTAATCTGACCCCATTTGAAATTCTGTATGGGAGACCTCCCCCTGTATGTCCAACATTTGAAGGGAAAAAACTACCGCCTCCCACGTTGGGGCAATTCCAAGAGGCCTTGATGGCCTTAAGCAAGGAGCACTCTCGTGTCTGGAAACTGCTCCGGGAAATACATGTGGGTCAAAATAAGGGAACTATTCCCTCACATGACATTGGCCCAGGAGACTGGGTGTGGGTCAAAAGGCACCAAACCAAGGCACTAGAACCCAAATGGAAGGGTCCTTATGTTGTTCTTCTTACCACCCCAACTGCCCTAAAGGTTGACGGTATCGGGCCTTGGGTGCATTGCAACCACATACGCCCAGCTGCTTCAGCAGAGCAGGAAGACGCTAAGAAAGAATGGGAAGCATCTCTGCACCCGTCCAATCCCTTGAGGCTAAAGCTTCGAAGGCGCCAACAGGACCAGGACAACTCGGCTGGGCCATCTTGTGGATGACCCAGTTACTCTGCTCCGGAGTTGCCAGTGTGAACCCGCATCAACCCGTCAAAATCACCTGGAAGCTGCAAAATGGACTAACACGAGAGGTGCTAAACTCCACTACCGCAATACATCCACCAAACACATGGTGGCCAGACTTGTACTTTGACCTTAAGCCGATGGTAAATGTGCCTTGGGCTAGGGGTTATCTCTGAGAACAAGGGTTCTGGGCATGCCCAGGCGCACCCAGACATGACTGGAAGACCTGTAGGGGGGCACAAGACTCTTATTGTAAAACTTGGGATTGTGTTACTTCTAATGATGGACCTCGGCGCTGGGAAGTAGGAAATCGAGATTTACTTAATTTTTCATTCGCCAAGCCCCTCCCTAGGGTCCTCGGAGATCCAACTTTTAGCTGTGAAAGTTGCAATTATGCACAAGTCAGAATAAGGTTCAATCCAGAAAAAAGCAAAAAAGAGGGGACCTGGATCTCTGGCCTATCTTGGGGGCTACAGACGAAGGAATCAGGAGGGTTTGGGGTTGATGGAAAAGGGATTATAGTAGTGAGCCAGGTATTAGAGCCAATTCTTGTACACAGTATCGGGCCCAACAAAGTAAAAAAGCTGGCTGTAACCCCCCACCTAACGACTTCCATGCCAACATCTTTGGCAGTGAGTCCCGAAGCAGAAGCGCTCGCTGAAATAGATCCCCTATGGAAGCTGATTAGGGCAGCTTATGCCACCCTGAATCAGACCCATCCTGAGGCAACTAAATCTTGTTGGTTATGTTACAACTTAATTCCCCCTTATTACGAAGCAGTAGGCCTCAATGCCTCTTATGACTTGGCCAATAGCACCGATCCTCCTCAGTGTCATTGGGGGGACGGAAAGGTGGGTCTGACGATGAAAGAGGTATGGGGAAAGGGCTTATGCATGGGCACGGTGTTACCAGCAAAGTCTCCACTTTGTGTGCATGTCGTCGAGCCTGATGATTTGCCTGTAGCTAAATGGTTAATACCTCAAATGGGGGGATGGTGGGTCTGTTCACACACGGGGCTAACTCCATGCCTGCATAGCTCAATCTTTGACCCCAAAGAAGAATTCTGTGTTATGGTGGCTGTCATGCCAAAGATTCTGTACCGACCAGAGAAAGCAATATATGATTATTGGGCCCAGAAATTAACTCTAAATCCTCCAAAAAAAACTTACAAAGTTAAGAGGGAACCTCTTAGCGCCATAACCATAGCAACTATGTTCGGTCTTGGAATAGCCGGGGCTGAAACCGGAATAACAGCTCTGTCCCTGCAAAGCCAAGGATTTAACTCCCTGAGAGCGGCCATAGATGAAGACATTACCCGTATAGCGCAATCTATTAGTCATTTAGAATCTTCTCTAACTTCTCTATCTGAAGTAGTTCTGCAAAACAGGAGGGGATTAGATCTGCTCTTTCTGCAACAAGGGGGACTCTGTGCTGCCCTAGGAGAAGAGTGCTGTTTCTATGCGGATCATACAGGAATAGTTAGAGAATCTATGGCCAAAGTGAGAGAAGGACTAGCCCAATGTAAACAAGAACGTGAGGCTCAACGGAGATGGTTTGAATCTTGGTTTCAACAATCCCCTTGGCTGACTACCTTAATCTCCACCTTGCTAGGACCCCGGCTAGTACTTTTACTAATGCTTACCTTCGGCCCATGTATTATCAATAGACTTGTAGCCTTTGTAAAGGAACACATAAATACAGTACAGCTGTTTGTGCTTCGACAACAATATCAAACTGTGTCTCAAGACCGAGAGGAAGATTCCTCTATATGATCTAAGGACAGGGGGGAATGTTAGGGACCAAACGACGGTCTCTAGGACCTGAGTCATGTTTACCAGAAAGAGACAGGATATGCGCTCATCCTGCCAGGCCAATCATGTAACGCCAGCTACTCCTGTAACTGAGACAAAGAACTGCCTGTATATAAGCCGCCATACTCCTTTGTTCAGGGCTCTTGTCGGGTTCCCTTGTGTGGGATGAGACTTGGGCCCTAGCGCGCTAGGAATAAACAAACTCCCTTCTTGGGTTTGCAATACTGTGGTGGACTTGCTCTCTCGGTCGGTTCGGAGATACAGGCTCGGAGCATAACAGGTATCACTTTCTAGCTCTAGTTCACAACGTCAAATGTCTTTATGGAGCCAGAAACTGAATTGCTCATCAAAGAGCATGCCTATCTCCAGTTATAGGTCTGGGGGAAGTAATGGTAAGAGTGGAGGGAGAAGGAGGTTCATTCCTTCAGTCACAGAAATATATTTATAGGTACACCTCCCTTCTTGAACAAATTGTGAGGGCATAGGAGAGGGCAATGGCACCCCACTCCAGTACTCTTGCCTGGAAAATCCCATGGACGGAGGAGCCTGGTGGGCTGTGGTCCATGGGGTCGCAAAGAGTTGGACACGACTGAGTGACTTCACTTTCCTTTTTCACTTTCATGCATTGGAGAAGGAAATGGCAACCCACTCCAGTGTTCTTGCCTGGAGAATCCCAGGGACGCCAGAGCCTGGTGGGCTGCCATCTATGGGGTCACACAGAGTCGAACACGACTGAAGCGACTTAGCAGCAGCAGCAGCAGCAGCAGGAGGAAACCAAGAGAGAGACAGAATAGCACAAGTCAAAAAGCACCTCCAGGTTCTTAGTTTAGGGAAGCTGGCCTTGTTCACTGTGTTAGAAAAGCTGATTCCAGCAAGAATTGCAACCAGCTTGCAACCTCAAGATGTTGAGGACATCTGGTAGCACCAAGCTGAGCACAAGTTCAGAGGAAGAAAGCTAGCATTTCTCAGCTCTATTTGCCCACTTGTTATTTTGTTACTGTTGCTGTTTTAAAAGACCAGAGTAGAGCTATCAGGTTGGATTCCTTGAGCATGCCAACAATAAGGAACCACAAAAAGCTTTATTGGAGAAAAGAGATTGTTCAGTTCAGTTCAGTTCAGTCGCTCAGTCGTGTCCGACTCTTTGTGACCCCATGAATCGCAGCACGCCAGGCCTCCCTGTCCATAACCATCTCCCAGAGTTCACTCAGACTCATGTCCATCGAGTCCGTGATGCCATCCAGCCATCTCATCCTCGGTCGTCCCCTTCTCCTCCTGCCCCCAATCTCTCCCAGCATCAGAGTCTTTTCCAATGAGTCAACTCTTCGAATGAGGTGGCCAAAGTACTGGAGCTTCAGCTTTAGCATCATTCCTTCCAAAGAAATTCCAGGGCTGATCTTCAGAATGGACTGGTTGGATCTTCTTGCAGTCCAAGGGACCCTCAAGAGTCTTCTCCAACACCACAGTTCAAACGCATCAATTCTTCGGCGCTCAGCCTTCTTCACAGTCCAACTCTCACATCCGTACATGACCGCTGGAAAAACCATAGCCTTGACGAGACGGGCCTTAGTCGGCAAAGTAATGTCTCTGCTTTCGAATATACCATCTAGGTTGGTCATAACTTTTCTTCCAAGGAGTAAGTGTCTTTTAATTTCATGGCTGCAGTCACCATCTGCAGTGATTTTTGGAGCCCCAAAAAATAAAGTCTGACACTGTTTCCACTGTTTCCCCATCTATTTCCCATGAAGTGATGGGACCAGATGCCATGATCTTAGTTTTCTGAATGTTGAGCTTTAAGCCAACTTTTTCACTCTCCTCTTTCACTATCATCAAGAGGCTTTTTAGCTCCTCTTCACTTTCTGCCATAAGGGTGGTGTCATCTGCATATCTGAGGTTATTGAGATTTCTCCCAGCAATCTTGATTCCAGCTTGTGTTTCTTCCAGTCCAGCATTTCTCATGATGTACTCTGCATTTAAGTTAAATAAGCAGGGTGACAATATACAGCCTTGAGGTACTCCTTTTCCTATTTGGAACCAGTCTCTTGTTCCGTGTCCAGTTTTAACTGTTGCTCCCTGACCTGCATACAGATTTCTCAAGAGGCAGGTCAGGTGGTCTGGTATTCCCATCTCTTTCAGAATTTTCCACAGTTGATTGTGATCCACACAGTCAAAGGCTTTGGCATAGTCAATAAAGCAGAAATAGATGTTTTTCTGGAACTCTCTTGCTTTTTCCATGATCCAACAGATGTTGGCAATTTGATCTCTGCTTCCTCTGCCTTTTCTAAAACCAGCTTGAACATCAGGGAGTTACAGTTCACGTATTGCTGAAGTCTGGCTTGGAGAATTTTGAGCAGTACTTTACTAGCATGTGAGATGAGTGCAGTTGTGTGGTAGTTTGAGCATTCTTTGCCATTGCCTTTCTTTGGGATTGGAATGAAAACTGATCTTTTCCAGTCCTGTGGCCACTGCTGAGTTTTCCAAATTTGCTGGCATATTGACTGCAACACTTTCACAGCATCATCTTTCAGGATTTGAAATAGCTCAACTGGAATTTATCACCTCCACTAGCTTTGTTCGTAGTGATGCTTTCTAAGGCCCACTTGACTTCACATTCCAAGATGTCTGGCTCTAGATTAGTGATCACATCATCATGATTATCTGGGTCATGAAGATCTTTTTTGTACAGTTCTTCCATGTATTCTTGCCACCTCTTCTTAATATCTTCTGCTTCTGTTAGGTCCAGACCATTTCTGTCCTCTATTGAGCCCATCTTTTTATGAAATGTTCCCTTGGTATCTCTAATTTTCTTGAAGAGATCTCTAGTCTTTCCCATTCTGTTGTTTTCCTCTATTTCTTTGCATTGATCGCTGAAGAAGGCTTTCTTATCTCTTCTTGCTATTCTTTGGAACTCTGCATTCAGATGCTTATATCTTTCCTTTTCTCCTTTGCTTTTTGCCTCTCTTCTTTTCACAGCTATTTGTAAGGCCTCCCCAGACAGCCATTTTGCTTTTTTGCGTTTCTTTTCCATAGGGATGGTCTTGATCCCTGTCTCCTGTACAATGTCACAAACCTCATTCCATAGTTCATCAGGCACTCTATCTATCAGATCTAGGCCCTGAAATCTATTTCTCACTTCCACTGTATAATAACAAGGGATTTGATTTAGGTCCTACCTGAATGGTCTAGCGGTTTTCCCTACTTTCTTCAATTTAAGTCTGAAATTGGCAATAAGGAGTTCATGATCTGAGCCACAGTCAGCTCCCGGTGTTGTTTTTGTTGACTGTATAGAGCTTCTCCATCTTTGGCTGCAAAGAATATAATCTTTTATAAAGAGATTGTTAGCTAGCCTATTTTCCACATAGAGATTTTAAAAATCAATTTTTGAAGAAAGCTTGAAAAATTTGAGCACCAGATTTTCTCTGCAACCCAATTTGTCAGAAAAGACATGATTAGCATCCATTCTGTAAAAGCCCATGAGAGATTTTTTTTTTCCCCTTATGAATTTTAACAAAGCTTTGACCTTGACTGCTGCTTCTTTCCACCTTCGGTCACTTTTAATAGTGGCCTGATTGAAGAGTTAGAAGTAAAACACATGAAACACCTGTGCCCCCATGTCCATCAGCATGGTGACGATAAGCATTTTGAATTCAGCAAATAAGGCATCACTGACTAAATGGACGTGAGTTTGAGTAAACTCCGGGAGTTGGTGATGAACAGGGAGGTCCGGCGTGCTGCAGTCGGTGGGGTTGCAAAGAGTCGGACATGACTGAGTGACTGAATTGAACTGAATAAATCATCGGTGGATTATTAATACCGCCTCCTTCACTTTGCTAGTGTAGATACTAGTGAACTGATTGTAGGGAAGGGGGGCCACAGAGAGGTGATTCTACTTTATTGCTGGTCTGTGGATTCACAGACGATTTCTACACATGAATAGGAGAAAATAGGTTTACACTGACTGTGTCATGTAATTTCAGTGGGATTCAGTAGGTGGCGTAGAAGAGCTTCCCCAGTCCACCCAGAAACCCTAAATCAGTGAAACAAAACGTTTGAGGAAGTATTTGATTTTTCTACAGACTGCCAACAGGACAGAGGAACAGGCCAACTTGGTAAGCAACATCTTTTTAAATTCTGTAAAATAAAATAAATGGTATAACTAGTTATTAGACTCCAAAATCTCAGACATCTCTATGATTAAGTCCTGGGTGTTTTTCTAAGTGTGTTATTTCTGATATGTACTTACTGTGACTTGAGCTAGCATTTATTTATCAGTTGCTTGTTCTGAGTCAGAGAAAAGGTTTTTGTGTTTGTGTGGATTTTTTTTTTTAATGAACCTCATCTCAGGCACAATTTGCTTTCAAGAGATTTGAAGTGGTAGATGAATATTTGGGTCATAAACATCTCACGGGTTTCTGATAGAGCTGCTAGCAGTTGATTCAGATGGCACTGCTCTTTTATCCTGTTCCCTCCATTTATCTCTTTGTAATGAAAATGCTGAGGACAGTGAGCTGTAGGTAAACCACTCCTGGAGGCAGGGCTGCCCAGTGACTCCTGTTTTTATGGGCAGGTGCATTTGAGTTTTTTCTCTGGGCAATTCCCACAATTTTTTTTTCCCCCCTGTTTTCTCAGACTACAGAAACTGTCCTAGGGTGCAGCTATTGAGGTGGAATTGCAGGTTTTGAAAATGTTTCCCAGGCTACACCCAGCTGGATCCAAAGAGTTGTGAGTTTTTCTTTACAACAGAAAGCAAAAGTTCACAAAACTGCATAGAAAACAAAGCAGAAAAGCTCTTGAACTGGTTTTGATCCTTTCAGCCTGTGGTTAACATTTATAGCTAGTTGCCCTCATGCAAAGAAAACTCTTAATAAATATTTGTGGGACTGAACTCAATGGGCCAGATTGATTGTTTGAGTATTAGCTAGCTATTAAGACAAGTCAAAGTCTCAACTCCATGCCTCCAAAATCTTCAGGCAAAGGCAATTCACATTTATTGATACACTGAATCATAAAAGGTGAGGCTAAACCTATCATAATCATAAAAATAGACATAAACACATCTGGAGATATTTTTATACTATCAAATCACTGCAATCTATTACTAGTTAACTTTGCAAATAATAATTTTGTCTGGCAGTAAAGTAATTTTGAGCTGCTACTATAGATGAGATTCTGTGCTGTTCATTAGGACCTTGACAAAAGTATTGATTTTCACTGATATAGCAAGTTTGGTATATACAATTTATATCTCCTTTAAGTGCCTAAACCTGGTGTCTCGGTGATAAAGAATCCGTCTGCAACGGAGGAGACCTGGGTTTGATCCCAGGGTTGGGAAGATCCCCTGGAGAAGGGCATGGCAACCCACTCCAGTATTCTTGCCTGGAGAATTTCCATGGACAGAGGAAACTGGTGGGCTACAGTCCATGGGATCGCAACGAGTCAGACATGACTGAGGTGACTAAATACATGTATGTAACACTTTGACTTCTTAATGATAGAAATATAAATGATTTAATAGACTGAGTGCTTCAAATAGTGACTGCAAGTGAAAGGGCAAAATGGAAGTTGAGCAAATAGAAGATATTTGAGTCAACCAATTTAGCTAGGCAGAAAACTGAAGCCATGCTTTCCTTCAGTGCTTGAAGACAGGGAGTTTGATACCGACCAGGGTTCTCAGCCTTCCCCAGTCATTGGAAACTGACTAGAGGCTAGACAAGAAATTCAGGCAAGGCTTCATTGGGGCCCCTGCTGCAGCAGATGGAGTGAGAACAAGTAACAGGTTCCTTTGTCCACTGGCCTTGCGGAGAGGTAAGCTGGTTCCTTCTATGGGGGTGAGGTTAGAGGGATGTCCAGGGGTGGGGCTGGAGGGGTGGCTTAGGTGGTTTGCTGACCCCTTTGGTGTTGTGTGCAAGGGCACACACAGTCTGCTTTTGCTCCAGACCCCCTGTCTTTGCTCTAGGCTCTTTGGAGGTAGCAGATGGGCTTTTTTGGTCTTTTAGTGTCTTTTGTCCAGAATTTGTCTCAACTGTACATGCATGCAGTTATTTTCAGTCCCTTGTACTTTCTTTTTTTTTTGGAGATGTTTGCTGAGATGCGAGCACTATAGCACTGCAGCAAAAGGTCCCTGGTCCCAGCCTATCTCAGTTTTATAATGTAGTTTTTTTGTGGTTGTTGCTGTTTAGGAAACAAGCTGTCCTTACCACTTTCCTCTTGCTTGTGGTGGGTTCGGTGTGTGCTAAGCGCTTCTGTCTGTGCATGGAGTCCCGTCTCTGCCGCTTGACTCTCTGGCCACTCTGTGCACACACCCGAGGGTGCTGACCACTGCTTCCTTGAACTCTGGTGTTTGGCTGGATGGTTAAAAGATCCCTAGATTTGGATTCAGGTTTAGGAATAAGTAAAGAATCCCATTTGAGCCTTAAGCCCAAGCTGCTCTTGCTTGAACTTAACTTACACAGGATAGTTCTGTTTTGAGATATTAGGCACTGGCCCAGGCAGTAATTGAGTATTATTTTTATTCTCATTGAAAAATGTCTCCTTGTGTCGGTAGCTCTTTCAGGGAGCTGAAGAGAGAGACTTGGGACATTTCTGGGTCTTTCAGCCAAATACAATCAATGACATAGAAATACCACCTGTACTTTTCACACACATTATAATGTCTCTGTCCCCTCCCCTCTTCAGGGTCTTCATGAGCAGTGGTGAAGGGGGCATACATGACCCTCTTTGATGTTTGAAGAGGTCAGGATCACCAAGGCATCATTGGGCATCTCTGTGAAAGGGTAAGTCCAAGAAATTCCCTCAACTAGATAAATTTGCATGTCTCACTTGGGGAATTTTTACAACCCACGATTGTTTCTGGGACATTAATTATTTGTGAAGAGGAATTTAACTCTTTGCTAATACTAATGGCCTGCTTATATAATGTGGTTCTAGGAGGTTTTGAATAAGTTCCTTAAAATATCTGCATAGCCATGTAGCAACCCCACTCAGGGTGTCTCTGGTGGTGAGAGGGTTCATACCAACATGACCCACTCGTCTCATATTCTATGGGAATGCTGATAACAAAATAGTGTCTGAATAATGGTGGGCCGGTGTAATGACATAACCCAGGACAATACCTACTATATCATAGGGAATACATACATATTTGATGAATGAATGTGTTGCAGAAAGGAGGACCCCTGTCTAGGGCCCAAGAGTGGGCTCTTGTCTAACACTCGGGAATGAATTGTCCAACGAGACACCTGCGCTGACAAAGCAAGAGACTTTATTGGGAAGGGGCACCTGGGTGGAGAGCATCAAGGTAAAGGAACCCAGGAGGACTGCTCTGCCACATGACTCAAAATCTCAGGTTTCATGGGATTAGGTTTACGGGATTAGTGATGGAATTAGTTTCCGGGTTGTCTCTGGGCAGTCATTCTGACTCAGGGTCCTTCCTGGTGGTGTGAGCATCCCTTGGCCAACATGGATTCCAGTGAGAAGGATTCTGGGAGGTTAGTAGGACACATGGATGGTGTCTTCTCTCTCCTTTTGACCTTTCCTGAGATCTTCCGGTTGGTGGTAGCTTGTTAGTTCTGCATTCCTTACCAAGGACTTCCTGTTTAAGATAACTCCTGTAGGTGGTTTCTATGGTGCCTGGCTAAGGCAAGTGGTTTCAGTGTTTCCCCTAACAAATGAATGAAGAAAAGTTTTCTGAATAAGAGATAGAAGGAAACTGCTCCCATCTAAAACCTTTCAGTGGTCACTGATCGCCTCATCACTCTCAGGATAGAATCCCAACTCCTTACAATGATCTGCCCCCTGTGTTCTTGGCCTGAACTCCCCTCACCCACCTCACTCCATGCTAACACTGGCCTCCTTATTGTGCCTCAGACAAGCCAACCTCAATCCTACCTCAGGACCTTTGCACTTGCCTTTTCCTTTGCCAGAAGGAAATGCTCTCCCCCCAGATCTTCCCATAGATGATTAATTCACTTCATTCTGATTTCTACTCCAATATCATATTCTCAGACAGGCCTTCTCTGACTAATCAATCTGAAAAAGCCACCACCAACCACTGTTATATACCTACCACTATTCTTGATTCATTTATCCTGCTTTATTTTTCTGTATAGTGGGTATCACTACATGAAATTATTATGTTTATGTTCTATCTTTCCTCTAGATAATAAGCTCTTGAAAATTAGAACCTTATCTTGATCATTGCTTTATCTCTAGTTCCTAAAACATGGCCAGAAGGTTATCCATAAATACTGATTGAATAAATGAATGAGTGAATGGATTTTCTTATCTTTTATCATTTTCTGAAAGATCTTTTATCAAAGTTATTGCAGTGTTACTGACCATATTCCTTATGCTGTATATTACAACCCCATAACTTATTAATTATATACTGGCGGTTTGTACTTCTTAACCCCCTCACTCTCCCACCTTCCATCCCTCTTTCTGCTGGCACACACTATTTTCTGTGTCTATGAATCTGTTTTCATTTTGTCTGTTTTGTTTTTTAGATTCTGCATATAAGTAAGATGATGTGGTTTTTGTCTTTGTCTGACTTATTTCGCTTAGCTTGATACTTTCTAGACCTACTCATGTTGCAAATGGCAAGAATTCATTTTTTTAATGACTAATATTCCATTATATATGTATGTATATATATATACACACACACACACAAAACATCTTTATCATTCATCTATGGATAAACACCTAGTTTTTTTTCCATATCTTGGCTGTTGTAAATAACGCTCCCTCTTTCTCTTACAGGGATAATTGTCATTGGATTTAGGGACTACCTAGATTAGGCATCCCCAACCTCAGTGGTGCTGGTCCATGACCTATTACGAAGTGAGAGGCACAGCAGGAGGTGAGCAGAGATTAAAACCAAAACCACCCCCACCTCTGTCTGAGGAAAAGTTATCTTCCACAAAACCAATCCTTGGTGCCAAAAATTTGGGGACTGCCGAGTCCTAGATAATCCAAGATGATCTTCTCAAGACTCTTAATGTAATTATCTCTACAAATACCCTTTTTCTAAATTGCTGCTGCTGCGGCTCAGTCGCCTCAGTCGTGTCCATCTCTGTGCGACCCCATAGATGGCAGCCCGCCAGGCTCCCTCGTCCCTGGGATTCTCCAGGCAAGAACACTGGAGTGGGTTGCCATTTCCTTCTCCAATGCGTGAAAGTGAAGTCGCTCAGTCGTGTCTGACTCTTAGTGACCCCATGGACTGCAGCCCACCAGGCTCCTACATCCATAGGATTTTCCAGGCAAGAGCGCTGGAGTGGGGTGCCATCGCCTTCTCCATTTTCTAAATTAGGTAATATTCAATTAGGAGATTAGGACATGGTTAGGAGGTGGACATATCTTTTTTGGGAGGAGGGTCACCATTCAATCCATTACATATCCATATTAAAAGTTATTTGATTAGAGGTAGTATAACTGTTCAGAGAAGGCAATGGCACCCCACTCCAGTACTCTTGCCTGGAAAATCCCATGGATGGAGGAGCGTGGTAGGCTGCAGTCCATGGGGTCGCTAAGAATCATACACGACTGAGCAACTTTGCTTTCACTTTTCACTTCCATGCATTGGAGAAGGAAATGGCAACCCACTCCAGTGTTCTTGCCTGGAGAATCCCAGGGACGGTGGAGCCTGATGGGCTTCCGTCTATGGGGTCGCACAGAGTTGGACACGACTGAAGCGACTTAGCAGCAGCAGCAGCAGTATAACTGTTGGAGAAGGAAACGGCAACCCACTCCAGTATTCTTGCCTGGAGAATCCTGTAGACAGAGGAGCCTGGTGGGCTGCTGTCCATGGGGTCACACGGATTCGGACACAACTGAAGCAACTTAGCAGCAGCAGCAGTATAACTGTTTATGAATATGTGTATTTTCCTGGTTTCAGGTTGTGTGACTCCCAAGAATGTAGCTTTCATTTAATGAGTCTCTAGTAAAAAAATGTTTAATGTCAGTCATGCTTAATTTAATATAGTCATTTAATGCTGACTTTTTTGCCCCTAGGATATGTACTGTATCAAGATGCTCTGAAGAATAGCAACTACCCTTAGGAATGTCTACTGTTACAAAATGATTAAAAAAAATTCTAGCATCTTCCATTTTGCCATCATCTTTATATTAATACTTGAGATCAGAACTGAATTATCTGATGAAAGTGAATTTTTAATTGACAGGTCAAAAAGAGGTCTCACCTATGTTCCCAAAGACTTATCCCTGGAAACAACCATCTTAGATATATCATACAACTATATTTCTGAGCTTCAGATGCCTGACATCCTCTCACTATCAAAGCTGAAGGTTTTGATAATTTCTCATAATAGAATCCAGTATCTTGACTTGAGTGTTTTTAAATTCAACCAGGAACTGGAATACTTGGATTTGTCCCACAACAATTTGGAGAAGATTTCTTGCTACCCTACTCTGAACCTCAAGCACTTAGACCTCTCATTTAATGCATTTGATGCCCTGCCCATATGCCAAGAGTTTGGCAACATGTCTCAACTAGAATTTCTGGGGTTGAGTGCCACACAGTTACAAAAATCCAGTGTGCAGTCAATCACTCGTTTGCACATCAGCAAGGTTTTATTGGTCTTAGGAGATACTTATGGGGAAAGAGAAGATGCTGAGAGCCTTCAAGACCTTAAGACACAGAGCCTGCATGTTGTTTTCCCCACAGGAAAGGAATTCCATTTTAAATTGGACGTGTCAGTCAGCACCACAGTGAGTCTGGAACTGTCTAATATCAAATGTGTGCTTGATGATAATGGGTGTTCTTATTTCGAAAATGGTCTGTCAAAACTTCAAAAGAACTCAAGGTTATCAAATCTTACTTTAAACAACATTGAAATAACTTGGAATTCCTTCATTACGATCCTCCAGTTGGTTTGGCGTACAAACATTGAGTATTTTTCCATTTCAAACGTGAAACTACAAGGTTACCTTGACTCTAGAGATTTTGATTATTCTGACACTTCACTGAAGGCCTTGTCTATACACAAAGTTGTCCATGATGTGTTCAGTCTTCCACAAGGTTATGTCTATAAAATATTGTCAGATATGAACATCCAGCATCTCACAGTGTCTGCTGCGCACATGATCCACATGGTCTGCCCGTCCCAAATTAGCCCGTTTCTGTATTTGAATTTTTCCAGCAATCTCCTAACAGACACGGTTTTCAAAAACTGTGCAAATTTGGCTAATTTGAAGACGCTTATCTTACAAAAAAATCAGTTAAAAGAACTTATAAACATAGTTCATATGACCCAGGAAATGAAGTCTCTACAACAACTGGATGTTAGCCAGAATTCCCTGGTGTATGATGAAAGCGAAGGAAATTGCCCTTGGGCCAGAAATTTATTAAGTTTAAATATGTCTGCAAATATACTTACTGACTCTGTTTTCAGATGTTTACCTCCTCGGATCAAGGTTCTTGATCTTCACAATAACAGAATAAGGAGCATCCCTAAAGATGTCACTGGTCTAGAAACCTTGCAAGAACTCAACCTTGCTTCCAATTCTTTAGCCCACCTTCCTGGATGTGGTATCCTTAGCAGCCTTTCCATACTGATCATTGACTATAATTCAATTTCCAATCCATCAGCTGATTTCTTCCAGAGCTGCCAGAAGATTAGGTCTCTCAAAGCAGGGAACAATCCATTTCAATGTTCCTGTGAGCTAAGAGAGTTTATCCAAAGTGTAGGCCAAGTATCAAGTGACGTGGTAGAGGGCTGGCCTGAGTCTTATAAGTGTGACTATCCCGAAAGCTACAAGGGAACCCCTCTAAAGGACTTGCACGTATCTGAGCTATCCTGCAACACAGCTCTGCTGATTGTCACCATTGTGGTCCCTGGGCTGTTGCTGGCTGTTGCTGTGACTGTCCTCTGTATCTACCTGGATCTGCCCTGGTACCTCAGGATGGTGTGTCAGTGGACGCAGACCCGGCGCAGGGCCAGGAATGTACCCTTGGAAGAATGCCAAAGAACTCTCCAGTTCCATGCTTTTATTTCATATAGTGGGCACGATTCTGCCTGGGTGAAGAATGAATTAATACCAAACCTAGAAAAAGAAGATATAAGGATTTGTCTCCATGAGAGAAACTTTGTTGCTGGCAAGAGCATCGTGGAAAATATCATCAACTGCATTGAGAAAAGTTACAAGTCCATTTTTGTCTTGTCTCCCAACTTTGTCCAGAGCGAGTGGTGTCATTATGAACTCTACTTTGCCCACCACAATCTCTTCCATGAAGGATCTGATAACTTAATCCTGATCTTGCTGGAACCCATTCCACAGTATTCCATTCCTAGCAGCTACCACAAGCTAAGAGCTCTCATGGCACAGAGAACTTATTTGGAATGGCCCAAGGAGAACAGTAAACACGGACTTTTCTGGGCTAACCTAAGAGCATCTATTAATATTAAACTGATGGGAAAAGCAGCAGAAGTATGTTACACAGAGATTTAAAATTTATCCTCTGCTGCATTTGGGAAAATGTTGCTGGTTTTGGGGGCTCTAACAATGACCTTATTTTGCATCGACATGGATATAAACATGATTTTGAATTTAGGATGTAGATAAAAATATGGGGTCTCCCTCATGGTTCAGCAGTAAAGAATCTGCCTGCCAGTGCAGGAGAGATAGGTTTGATCCCTGGTCTGGGAGGATCCCACATGCTGCAGAGCAACTAAACCCAAGCACCACAACTACTGAGCCTGCACTCTAGAACCCGGGAGCTGCAACTACAGCGCCCAAGTGCCACAACTACTGACGCCTGTGAGCCCTGGAGCCCATGCTTCGTAACACACAGAAGCCATTGCAGTGAGAAGCCGTTGAGCTGCAACTGGAGAGAAGCCCCTGCTCACCACAACCAGAGAAAAGTCCACACGGCAACCAAGACCCAGCACAGCCACAAATAAAATACTTATATAATTATATCTAATTAATTTAAAGTGTGTATGTATATCTTTTCAGGCCCCAGTTCCTCATGATATAATTTCAATTGAAACAGTTAATTTCTAACACAAAAGGGATTCATCTATTTCTCTGCTAGGACTGAATTTATTGAGTTTATCATGTAATCAAGAGAAGCACCTGTTCGAACAACTTCAGTTGATATATGTTCCTGTGTGCCAATCAGGGTCAATGTTAGAAAACTTCATGCCTTTTGCAACTGTAGCTGGGCTTCTATCAGTTCAGTTTAGTTCAGTCACTCAGTCGTATCCAGCTCTTTGCAACCCCATGGACTAGAGCACGCCAGGCTTCCCTATCCATCACTAACTCCCAGAGCTTGCTCAAATTCATGTCTATCACGTCAGTAATGCCATCCAACCATCACATCCTCTGTCGTCCCCTTCTCCTCCTGCCTTCAATCTTTCCCACCATCAGGGTTTTTTCCAATGTCAGTTCTTGGCATTAGATGGCCAAAGTATTAGAGTTTCAGCTTCAGCATCAGTCCTTCCAATGAATATTCAGGACTGACTTCCTTCAGGATTGACTGATTAGATCTCCTTGCAGTGCAAGAGACTCTCAAGAGTCTTCTCCAACACCACAGTTCAAAACCATCAATTCTTCATCGCTCAGCTTTCTTTATGGTCCATCTCTCACATCCATACATGACTACTGGAAAAACCATAGCTTTGACTAGACAGACCTTTGTCAGCAAAGTAATGTCTCTGCTTTTTAATATGCTCTCTGGGTTTGTCATAGCTTTCCTTCCAAGGAGCAATTGTTTTTTAACTTCCTGGCTGCCGTCACCATCTGCAGTGATTTTGGAGCCCAAGAAAATAAAGTCTGTCACTGTTTCCATTGTTTCCCCATCTATTAGCCATGAAGTGATGGGACCAGATTCCATTATCTTCATTTTTTGATGTTGAGTTTTAAACTAGGTTTTTCACTCTCCTCTTTCACCTTCATCAAGAGGCTCTTTAGTTTCTCTTCACTTTCTGCTGTAAGGGTGGTGTCATCTGCATATCTGAGGTTATTGATATTTCTCCTGGCGATCCTGTTTCCGGCTTGTGCTTGAGTTTCTATAGCAGATTTCTAAAGAGATTATGTCCTCCTCATTTCCATTCAGCATTTTTCTCTGCATGTTGAAGGCTGTTTATTGTTAATGCTGGAGATTCTTCACCTGAAGGAATTTCGTCTTGGCCATGAGGAGCCACTTGGTCCATATGAAGGGCAATTCAGATATGCTGGAGGTTGTCCTTGGAAGCTTCCCGCAGCCAATGTTGGAAATTGAATTGGCAGATAAATAACCCAGCTTTCTCTCCCATTTGGGGGGGACAAACCTGGGGTCTGCTTTACCTTCTCCCCGAATCTCCCAGTAGAATGGGAAAGTTCTGACTTTCTATGGTAGAAATGACTTTATTGGCTTTCTTTCTCCTTTTGTTCCATAGTCTCATTCCTCCAAGGGTGTTTCCGAGATCACCTCTGAAATAAACTACTTGTAGTTACATACTTGTCTCAGGGTCCCAAACCACGGATGTGTTACATTGCAAGCCAAAAGAACTTGAGTCTGGTTTGCTGTGGCCGGAGATCTTGCTGAGATTCTAGTTATCTGAGCTGGCATGCAGAAGCACATTTGCCCTTTTGATCATAAGAAGAAATGGAACCAGTGTGTCCTGCTTCTACACACAGCATCCCTGTCGTTTGGAAAACCATTTAAATAGGGTAAGAACAGATTGGAGCAGTGCAAAGAATGGGCTTTATCAGATTTTTTGCTCAGCTTTATTTTATCAGCTATTCTCTATCTTCATCGGTCATACTGCATGACAGCCAG
Organism: Budorcas taxicolor; assembly: GCF_023091745.1. Lineage (NCBI taxonomy): Eukaryota > Metazoa > Chordata > Mammalia > Artiodactyla > Bovidae > Budorcas > Budorcas taxicolor. The sequence continues at coordinate 58,501,184 of NC_068915.1, read as the reverse complement.
TTCTAGACAGGTGTGGACTGACTTGTCACAGTTGCACCTTGTCATAGCTGCTCCCTACGTCTCAGTTTATGCCCTATAATGTCACTAGTAGTGCTGTTACACAATGGTTATAGAAACCTGCTTAGCTCTTCTGGTATACATACAAAACTGTAAGTACTGAATGTGTATCCTTTGAAGAGATCCTTGATCTCTAAAGGGATGGGAGCCATTAAATGAGGCATAGTCTAGACCATTCCTCAGAATCCCCAGTGGAATTGAAATTTACTCACTCCTAGGAGTAACCACGGAGAAGGCACTAGCGACCCACTCCAGTACTCTTGCCTGGAAAATCCCATGGATGGAGGAGCCTGGCAGGCTGCAGTCCATGGGGTTGCTAAGAGTTGGACACAAGAGAGTGACTTCACTTTCACTTTTCACTTTCCTGCATTGGAGAAGGAAATGGCAACCCACTCCAGCGTTCTTGCCTGGAGAATCCCAGGGACAGCGGAGTCTGGTGGGCTGCTGTCTATGGGATCACACAGAGTCGGACACGACTGAAGCGACTCAGCAGCAGCAGCGGCAGGAGTAACCAGGTCAATAATTCATTCTTGGATGGTTTTCTATTCTTCCTGTTCATTCTTCTCAGGCCCCTATTTCTGGAGCCCCGAGATTACTTCTTTAAAATGAATGACCTACACACAAAGCTCTTGTCCGAGTCTTCACTTCTGGGAGGAAAAACCCAAGTAACACTTACATATACTAGTTGTTTCTTGCCCGAAAAAACTTACAATCAATCATAGGACATTACATGCATCCAGATAACTAAAATAAAAATCAATGAGACAAAAATATAAATGGAAGTTCAGAGACCATTTAGATTGAGTGAAAAAAATCTTCTTAGAAGTGATGGTTTTTTCTCTGGGCCTTGAAAGAAGACAAACTGGATTTTTCAATATGTAGATGAAGAATGGAAAGGCCATTCTAAATAGAATGATGTATAGAGGAAGAGACAGGAATACCCAGGCCTATTCTGGGACTGTTGTCTTAATTTGACTGGACCATGAAATTTATGAAAAGCAACAGTGAAATGTAAATATGCAAAGTTAGATTAAGATCATGTTGTCATTGATATACCTATGGCTGATTCATATTGATGCTGATGTTTGGCAGAAACCAACAGTATTGAAAAGCAATTATCCTTCAAAAAAATAAATTAAATTATTAAAAACAGATCATATTGTCAGGGGTTTGAAAGTCAAGCTATGGAGACTTGACTAGAAGTCTAGGGATTGACTAGAATAGCCTAGTCTTGACTAGAACATAGGGCTATATGAAAGTTATCATTTTTACTTCTATGAGAATTAATAGTAGAAAGCAAATTGAAACCATGACATATATGCTAAAAATTATGAAAGCACTCGTTCTGTAAGGGATGTTGCAACAGTCATTACAGCTGGATTTTCCTGTTTTCTCTAGGATGATTGAACTTTAAGATTTCACAACCAAGTTCCAATTACTTAGTACTAACCATGCATCAGTTTGGTAGGACTCCAAGCCTGGGTGGCCTAAACAACGGAAATGTATTGTCTCTCAGTCCTGGAAGGTAGAAGCCCAATATCAAGTTTCCAGCAGGGCTGGTTCCCTCGAGTGGTGGAGGGAAGGATCTGCTCCAGGCCTCTTCCCCGTGGCTTATAGATGACTGTATCTCTCTGTGTTTCTTCACATGGTCTTCCCTCTATGCCTGTCTGTGTCCAAATTTCCCTTTTTCATAAGGACACCAATCACATTGGATTATGGCGCATCCTGACAACCCAGTCTGAACTGATATACTACCTGACTACGTTTCCAAATAAAGTGACATTATGAGGTACTGGGGTTTAGGACGTCAGCAGAAGAATTTTGGAGAACACAATTCAACTGGTTACTTCTTGTGAGTCTAAAAGAAATCCTGAAAGGGAGTCATAAAGTCAGTTAAAGTTTATTTAACCAATTCAAGACTTGGAGAAGTTAGATCAATCCTTTATGGAAATAACTGATCTTGTCAGTGGTCTTAAGGAGTTTACTAGGAGCTTGAAATTGTATTTGTAGAAACTCCTGCTGAAGAATTCCAAGTTGGGAGATGAAGAATCAGTTCAAAATGTGAACAAATATGTATGAATAGTAAGGAAAATAAGAAAGATGTCACATGTAAAGGAGAGAAACATTGCAGATTGGGTGAATGTAAGCTCTGCTTCTCAATGTCTGGGTTGTAATGCTAACTCTATTACTTATATGTGAATGGTGCTGGATAATTTACTAGATCTTTCCAAGCCTAAATTCATTATTTGAAAAATCTGTATTGTCAATGCTATGGTCTTCCCAATGGTCACGTACGGTTGTGAAAAGGCAAAATGCCACAGAATTGATGCGTTCGAATTATGGTACTGGAGAAGACTCCTGAAAGTCCCTTAGACAGCAAGGAGATCAAACCAGTCAATCTTAAAGAAGATCAACCCTGAATATTCACTGGAAGGACTGATGCTGAAGCTGGAGCTCTAGTATTTTGGTCATCTGATGCGCACAGATGACTCATTGGAGAAGTCCCCTATTCTGGGAAAGATTGAGGGCAGAAGGAGAAGAGTGTGTCAGAGGATGACATGGCTGGATGGCATCACCGATGTAATGAACATGAACTTGGGCAAACTCCGGGAGATGGTGAGGGACAGGGAGACCTGATATGCTGCAGTCCATGGGGCCACAAAGAAATGGACATGACTGGGCGACTGAAGAAGAACAACCCTTAGAGTTGCTAGCCAAGACCTTTAGATTTCCAGTTATGAGTTAAAGATTGGTTACAATATGTCCCCCTACGGGCAGAGTTCACATGGCCACCTTTCCAAGTGGTTCTGTTGAAGCCCCTTTTCCTAGGATTGAGGTAAGAGGGAATTCATAATATACTAAAAATGCTCTGCAAAACCCTCTTCCAATCCTTAACTCCTTTCAGATTCTCCAATAGCTTCTATTAACTAGAAGTCAGCGAAGGGTTGTAGTTATCTAGTCTCACACTTCACTCCAGGGTTCTCGACCAAATGGAGATTAAAATAGTTCCATTTTTATCAGTTTCTTATATTAATAAGACTGCAGGGAAATGGACATGTTTACGTAGTGATAAGGTGGGGCTTCCTGGGTGGCACTAGGGGTAAAGAGTCTATCTGCTAATGCAGGAGACATAAAAGATGCAGGTCTGATCCCTGGGCCAGGAAGATCCCCTGAAGGAGGGCATGGCCACCCACTCCAGTATTTTTGCCTGGAGAATCCCATGGACAGAGAAGCCTGACGGATTACAGCCCATGATAATAGGAGGGCCAAGTAATTTGGATTTTATATATATATATATGTGTGTGTGTGTATAAAATCACAGCCTTTGACCTGTAATTCCACTTCTGGAAATCTATCCTGAGGAAATAAGTTGAAATGTGAACAAATATTTCTTCACAAGCCTTGCCTCATAGGTCAGTTGGTAAAGAATCTGCCTGCAATGCAGGAGACTCCAGTTTGATTCCTGGATTGGGAAGATCCGCTGGAGAAGGGATAGGCTACTCGCTCCAGTATTCTTGGGCTTCCCTTGTGGCTCAGCTGGTAAAGAATCTGCCTGTAATACGGGAGACCTGGGTTCGACCCCTGGGTTGGGAAGATCCCCTGGAGAAGGGAAAGGCTACCCACTCCAGTATTCTGGCCTGGAGAGTTCCATGGACTATGTAGTCCATGGGGTCGCAGAGAGTCGGACATGACTGAGTGACTTTCACTTTCATGTTGATTTCAGACTTATTGTTAACAGTGAAAATTTTGAAACACTTCAAATTTCCAGCAGTGGAAGGATGTGCTGGGTTCATTTAGTGACATATTTTGCAATTATTATAAGTACTGTATACAGTTAAGATGGTAAATTTTGTGTTATATGTTTTTTTTACCACAACCTAAAAAAAAATTGTAGAGGACGTTTACTCATTAACTTAAGGGAATACTTTTATTACAACATAAATGAAAAGCATAGGATGCCAAATAGTATGTACAGGATGGTTTCAATATGTTTAAAATATGCAGAGAAAAAAAGTCTAGATGAAAATATACAAAAGCATTATCAGCACTTGCCTGTGCTTGATGCTTGCTTTTGCTTTTACATTTTTCTGTACTTAAAAATTTTACAACCAACAACAGCAAAAAAGAAATGAGGTTTAGGAGAACAAAACTAGGTCTCTGTTAGAGGTGGGAGCAGTAGAGAATAAGTGTTGTGAAGCTGGGTTCTGTGCCTATGCATCCTGGAATTAAAGCGTGGCTCAATTTCTCTATAAACTGTGTCCTCGGATGAATTCTTCAACCTCTTCCAACCTCCTTTTCGTCATCTGGAAAATGGCATAAAAACCATACCTTGCTTCTAGGATTGTTAAGAAACCAGAGGTATAATGTGTGGAAAGCCAGGGTCCGGCTATTCACTCTAGAGCTGGAGGTGCACAATGGGCAGGAGGACACTCCCGGGACAGGCTAGCTCAGCCTGGGTTCTGCCTCTTCCACCTCCTTCTAGCCACCCTGAGTGGTTATGTAATGCCTCTCTGCTTTGTTGCCCTGGGTGTAAAATAGTCTCATCCTGTTGTTAGGAGCATTCAATGAGTTAATATGTGTAATGTCAAAAAAACAGGGCCTGGCCCAAAGCAAAAGGTCAATAAATGTTAGCTCTTATGATGATGTCAGTATTATTGCAGTTATTGCTCTCTTCACTATCTTATGTCACCACACGGGGAGCTGGAGATGAGCTGCTCATCATGTTCAGTCTAGATCGTCCTGGGCTGTCTACATACATAGACAGAGATTTCTATCTACATATAGATAGATGGAGGTATAGATTTTTTACCCTTTCTTGCCCCTAAAGCCTTAAGGATAAATTTCTGAGGACACAGGTTCTGATAGATGTTTCTAAAACAGGATCATTTGTGGATTGAACAGGGTTAGCTGAGAAAGGGAGCCAAAGCTGGAAACAGCGAGGTGAGGAAATGAGAAATAGCAGTATTTGGCGTTATCGGGAAATATTTTGTGGTGAATTAGAGTTTCAGTTTGTTGGTTGATTGTAGCATGGCCATTTATTAACTTAAAACTCTAACCCTATTTGTTCACTATGGCAGCCACTAACCATGTGTCACTACTGAGTTATTAAAATGTGGCGAATCTGAGTTGAAATGTGCTGTAAGTGTTAAATACACATTATTCTACGAAACAAATAATGTAAAATATTATGTTAGTAGTTTTTTATATTACATGTGAACATTTTGATGTATTGGAGTAAACAAAATAATCAAAATTAATTTTTGTCTTTTTAAACTTGTTTACTAGATAATTTAAAGTTACTTATATGATTTGCCTTCTTTCTGTATTCTATTGGACAATGCTTCTCTAGTCTTTAGTATTAAAGAACCAAATCTCTGCAAAATTATTAGGCTTCCACTACTTATTTGTTTGGGGCTTTCCTGGTGGCTTCGGCTTCCCTGATAGCTCAGTTGGTAAAGAACACACCTGCAATGCAGGAGACCCCGGTTTGATTCCTGGGTTGAGAAGATCCACTGGAGAAGGGATAGGCTACCCACTCCAGTATTCTTGGGCTTCTCTTGTGGTGCAGCTGGTAAAGAGTCTGCCTACAATGTGGGAGGCCTGGGTTCGATCCCTGGGTTGGAAAGAGCCCCTGGAGAAGGGAATGGATATCCACTCCAGTATTCTGGCCTGGAGAATTCCATGGACTGTGTAGTCCATGGGGTCGCAAAGAGTCAGACACGACTGAGTGACTTTCACTTTCACTTCCCCTGGTGGCTCAGTGGTAAAGAACACCCCAGCTTTTGCAAAATTTTAAAATTTTCTCCCCGCCTTATACTCATCGAGTGAAGTAAATGAATGATGAACAATTTGAAATCCCTAATCACGCGAGGATTTTTTTTTTTTCAGAAATTCAGGAAAGTGTGAAATTGCTCAGTCGTGTCCAACTCTTTGCAACCCTGTGGATTGTAGCCTACCAGGCTTCTCTGTCCATGGGATTCTCCAGGCAAGAATACTGGAGTGGGTTACCATTTCCTTCTCCAGGGGATCTTCCCGACCCAGGGATCGAACCCAGGACTCCCGCATTGGAGGCAGACGCTTTAACCTCTGAGCCACCAGGGAAGCCCACGTGAGGATTTTTTTTTTTTTTCAAAAATTCAGGAAAAACTTGTGACTATTTTCTCTTACTGATATTTATAATTAAACTAGAGCTCTACCAAAACAACATATTTTCCACACCAGACTATGTGCTATACTGCAAGAGCTTTAGGGGGAAAGCAGATCCTTCAGGTGGGTTGACTTGGGTCATGTGATTTTCCTACCGGTCTGCCCTGGGGACTTAGACCCTACCAAAGGCAAGACAGAAAATAGGCCTGTAGACTCTTAGGTGGTCCGGGGGTCCTCTGACCAATAGAGATGCTCCATTTTGGATGATGAGACAAAGAGCCAAGTCAGATTTCTTAGCTTGGGGGAAGTACCCACACGATGAGGCTCAGCTCCACCCTTAAGTCAAGACACTGAGAAAGGCAGAAAGTAGGAAGAAATAGAAGCAAAGGCAGCAGTAAAGAGAAGCTAGGATTCAAACGTGAAGCAGAAAGAGTCAAAGAGAAGCTGAACCATAACTAGAGTAGAGAACAGCCCTTGCCCACTTAGGCTGGTGCAGCAAGGTGGGCATCAGGGCTGCCTCAGGGAGTCCTGAGGAGTCAGTGTTCCAGGTCTTTGTGAAGCCTGGCCCTGTGCTGTTGAGCCTCCTCACTTCCTGGGGGCTCTTTCTCTTTTTACCTGTAGTGTCTTTAAAATAAACCTCCACCACTTGAGGTAATCCAAAGCTCTCTGTTGGTTTCAAGTTATATATGAAGGCATAAATACGGCACGAAGAAGTTTGAGATCAGGGGAAGGCGTGAGGAAAGAAATGTATACGAGTGACTGAGTATGTGAGAGAGAGAGAGAGAGAGAGAGAGAGAGAGAGAGAGAGAGGAAGACAGACAGACAGACAGAGGTAGAAGAATATTGGGTCAGATATCGCTGAAGCCCAAAGTAAGAGGATAGGGAGAAAAAGGGAAGGAAAAAAAAGGGAACTATTTTTGAAGGGAATAAAAAATAATCACTAGCCGAAGATATCAGCACATACAGTTCTGAGCCTACTATTCTTACTGCTAATTGCAAATAAAGATTTAAAGATTCTAGAAATTCCAGGGCAGAAGGAATACTATACAAACCCTTAGGCACCTGAAGTAGTGAAAATTTTGGGCGTTGGAGTCAGATAGACTCAGTTTTAAATCTTGACTCCATCTCTTACTGGAGAATGGCCCTGGGGAAGTTTTTTCTTCTGTCTGGACCAGATTCACCATTTTCTAAGTTGGCTTGACTTCTTTCTGAAAATTAAATTTAAACATAAGTAAAGAAAAATTCCCCATTCACTGGGAGTGTAAAATGTTTAAGAATGCTGGGCTCTGGGAAAGGGAAGAATATGTCTTTGGACACAAAAAAACGAAAGTGTTTATTTTATTTGATTTTATGAGAGGGCTCTATAGAATATGTGCACTGGAGATGGATGGCACTAATGATTGAACAGCTATGTAAATGTATCATACTTAATGCCACTGAACTGTACACTTAAAATGGCTAAACTGGCAAATTTTACTTTATGTGTGTGTTAGTTGAACAGTCATGTCCAAGTTGACCCCATGAACAGTAGTAGCCCACCAGGCTCCTTTGTCCATGGAATTCTCCAGGCAAGAATACTGGAGTGGGTAGCAGTCAGATTCTTTACCATCTGAGCCACCAGTATTTCAGTGCAATTCTTTAAAAAATAACCTAAGATTGTATGAACTCATGCAACATGTAATGCCACCAGCATGCAGTAGAGGGCAAAGGAGGGTACGCTTCACAGAAAAGCTTGATTCAGCCACTTCTGCAGCCAGTTCTGGTCCTGTGCATCAATCTTCCATACCTGCAGCTCTGTGGAGCCGCTGCAAGCCTGAGGGTAAGAACTCTAGCTTTGACTGCTGTAACACTCATGAAAAAGAGAGAAGGGCTGTGTGGGTCTGTTCTAAAGAAAATAGGAGGAAAAGATTTATTCAGATTTTCAGATTTGTCATCCTTATTCCGTAGATGGGAAGAAAGTAGCCTTGTTCAGATTTTTAGTATTTATTACTTTGCCTATACTAATCTGAAGGTTAATGACTAGTGAGTGACATTGGGCTTAGTATTGACCACTGCTGATCTGAGGAATTGTCCTGCAGTTGCCTGAGAGTTTGCGTTTCCTTTTTCTGGTTTCTTGAAATTCATGACCCCTAGCAGAGCATAGATAGCTTCGAGAGAGGCAGGTATGTAGGAAGTGAGGAAGAGACCACAGTAGCACTAACCCTGCTAACGGAATTAGTCTCGGTAATCACACTCTATGGTATTTCATTTCAGAGTTTGAAATGCCTTCGATTTGCATCCTGAAGGGACGAGATAGGTCTGGGTTCAAATTCATGCTCTAGCAATTATTCACTGGCTCACCTTGGGCAAGTGACTTAACCTCTGGTTTTAGCTCCTCCATTTGCAAAATGGGGATAAAAATATCCATCATTTTGTTGGGTTATTGAGAAGATTGAACAAAATAATGTATGGAAAACAGTTATCTCAGTGCCAGGGAAACAGGAAACACTTATAAAATGTCAGTCATTCTTATTCCTTTCTCCATTTTTTTTGCATCATTTGGAAAAGAGAGATTAGATTAAGTATTTGGCAAGCCACCGATTGTCATTTTATTTTATGGTGTCTTTTGACTTGGGCTTTTAAATCATAAGCTATTAAAAAAAAATCATTCTGTTTTTTACCTTCTTTCAGCAGCCAGTAAGAGTAGCATAACCATAATAAAAATGTGTTTATTGATTGCATCTTTCATCAAAAGTTTGCATCCTACTTTTTAAAATGTTTAAATGAAATGGCATAATTTATATGCATTACCTGAGAGAGAGGACCTTTCTATTATATTAAGAGAGGTTCAGAGTCAGTTCCGCTTACTTCTTTAGAATAAGTTTCAGATGAGATTGTGTTATTGGGTAAAAAAGAGAAGAGATGAGTAAAACGTGAAAGCTATAATATCTCAACTTACAGGATTCCAGATAAAGCAAGTGGGTTAGATTTTGCTGCACTTTTCAAGGGTTCTAGCTCCTAGACATAGGAGCAACTTAAGATGAGTTCTTATGAATTGAAGTACTCTTTGAGGTAATAATGTTAAAAAACACCTCATCATCTTAATGTCTATAAACTGCCAGTATCCTACAAGCCATAGTGGAGCCTGGGAAGAAAAAAAGTCAAGGAAAAAAGTAGTACTAATCCTGTCTTTATGAAAAATTTTTTTTGATATTTTGTTTATTGTGGGTTTTACATTAATTTTACTTTAAGAATTTTATTAAAATATTATTTATCTTTATTAACAAGTTTCTTGGTGCCTCTCAAAATCTGTGCTGAAACCACCCTAATCTTGGCCCTGATAACTGCTACCATTTGTGACATGCTAGGCATGATACCATCTGAGCCACCAGGGAAGCCCAAGTGGTTTATACATATTATCTCTTTAACGCCTTTGCACAAAACCCATGTTACAAATGAGAAAACAGAACCTTTCAGCAGTTAAATGAATAATCTAAGTTATCACGGCCAGTGAGACGTTAAGATTGGACTGAAACCCAGACATATTAATTTCTATCACTAAACTCATTCTGTAATCATCATGTACTACATTATAACAGGAATTCATAACTCCAATTAATTCATTTGATATATATTTTGAGAGCATATTATATACCATACTGTGCTAAGTGAAGTGAAGTTGCTCAGTCGTGTCCGACTCTGCGACCCCGTGGACTGTAGCCCACCAGGCTCCTCCGTCCATGGGGTTCTCCAGGCAAGAATACTGGAGTGGGTTGCCATTTCCTTCTCCAAGAGATCGTCCTGACCCAGGGATCGAACCCAGGTCTCCCACGTTGTAGGCAGACGCTTTAACCTCTGAGCCACCAGGGAAGCGAAATACAATATTGAGATCACTAATCTACTTTTATACATATAAGCACATGCCATGTACTAGGCACTATCTCTCTGCTTGGAATGCAGAGGTGAGCGAGATTGTCAGACCCCTTCTATCATGGGTGTGAGAGGTGGGAGTGGTAGTCAACAAATAAATAAATGAACAAAAGTTTCAGATAGTGGTCAGTGCTCTATTTTGTAGAGAAATAAAACAGGATGAAGAGAATGAACAGCAAGTTAATCTAAATGGCCTCTTTAGATTAAGTGGTCAAATCAGGTTTCTTAGAGGAGATAGAGTTTAAGTCAAGACCTAAATGATAAGATCTGGCCAAGGAAGGATGAGAGAAGAGCATCCCAAGCTGAGGTCGGGGCAAGATGATGTAGCCAAGGAACAAAGAGAGGGGCAGTGTGATTGGAGTGCAGAGGGCCAAGAGAAGACCAATATGAAATGAGATCCCAGAAGGAAGCAATAGGAGCACATGGAGGATGCTATGGTTCAGCATTTGGAGCCTGGATTTCATTCTAAGTGCAATAGTATCAATACATTAGGTAGGACATAGGTAGGGAGCTACAACAAGTGACTCCTAAATACAGTAGCTGCAACAAGACAGTGCTTAACTAAATGGCTTCATCCAAGTCAGTCCTTGTAAGTAACTGATCTAAAACCTAAGGTGGGCGGCACTTGCAGATTTATTTGCTGGATTTCTTCAACTGTGTTTAAGGGAACATTGAAGAATCAATATGACCTAGAGAGATACAATTTTATCATGATTCATGTATTATAGCATATTTGGAAAGCAGATTTACCTTGACTCATCCTAGGAAGACAAGATAGCAGAGTGGTTAAGAGCCCAGGTTCTGCCCTCACCATGAATTAAGTTTGTGACTGTGGTGCAGTTTCAGGACCTCTTTAAGAACCACATTCTATACCTATAAAGACTGAATAGTGATAGCACTTACCTTACAAGGCAGTGGTTTTAAGGGTCAGTGTATGGAATATCAGTGAATGGTAGCTGCTGTCCAAAAAAACATCAAATGGCCACTGCCTCATTTGCAGGAGAGTCAATGCGGTGTGGAGATGCTACCAGACAAGATGGATATATGTCATCATACATTTGTCCAAAACCTTAGAATGTACAACACCAAGAATTAAGCATAGCATAAACTATGGACTTTGGGTGACTATGATGAGTCAGTGTAGGTCCATCAATTGTAACAAATGCATCACTCTGATTGGGGGGGAGGGATTGATAATGGGGCAGGCTGTGTATGTGTTGGGGCAGGAGGGATATGAAAAAATCTCTGTACCTTCCCTTTAATCTTGCGGTGAATCTTAAACTGCTCTTTGAAAAATGTCTTAATTTTTAAAAATTTCTTTAAATCTTCCTAAAGCTTTCAGGCTATTGGAAGGGGATGTAGTGGTGGTGGTGGTGGTGGGGATTGTTGAACATGACTTGGCAATGCTATTGCTTATTTGAACTGGGTGAGAGGCACTTCTGCCAATTATGATGTATCTATCTCCCTTTGGGGAATCTTGACTTGTCTCAGTGATGGGGGTGTAACACAGCAACTGGCTTGGAAATCCATGAGCCAACCTCTGAGATGAAGTCAAAGATTCAGTGAATGGGTTGGGAACCTATTCCAAATTCTTGGTGAATATAATCATATGTTGGCATTAAAGAAAAGTCCTACAGGGTTTAACAAATCACATAACCAGCTAACGGTATATTGTCTTCTCAGGATTTGAATTCATCTTCCTCATTCATGTGAGGTAATGTGTGATAAAATTCATCTGAGGTGAACCAGTGATAAAATCCTTGGAATTACAATGAGACATATCAGAAGCATTTACATATTTTGTAGTATTGTTATGTCTGTGCTTAGTGGGGCTTCAGAGCTGCCAGAAGAAAGAGAATTGACTGCCAACTTCTCCAGCATGTCTTTAAGAAAGGTTCCTGAAGACTTGACCCCAATTACAACCACACTGGATTTGTCCTATAATCTCCTTTCTCAACTCCAGCATTCAGATTTTCGTTCTCTCTCTAAACTGAAAGTTTTGATTCTATGCCACAACAGAATCCAAGAGCTGGATATCAAGACCTTGGAATTCAACAAGGAGTTAAGATACTTAGATGTGTCTAACAACAGACTGAAGAGTGTAGCCTGGTTCTCACTGGCAGGTCTCAGACACTTAGATCTGTCCTTCAATGACTTTGACACCGTGCCTATCTGCGTGGAGACTGGCAACATGTCACACCTGGAAACCCTAGGTTTGAGTGGGGCAAAAATACAAAAATCAGATTTTCAGAAAATTGCTCATTTGCATCTAAATACTGTCTTCTTAGGATTGAGAACTCTATCTCATTATGAAGAAGGTAGCCTGCCCATCTTAAACACAACAAAACTTCACATTGTGTTACCAGTGAACACAAATTTCTGGGTTCTTTTGCATGATGGAATCAAAACTTCAAAAATATTAGAAGTCACTAATATAGATTTGCAAAAGAGCCAGTTTACAAGTTATGGGTCTCAACAAAATCCTATTTTAGAGAATGCCAAGACATCCATTCTGTTACTTAATAAAGTTGACTTATCCTGGGACGATCTTTTCCTCATCTTCCAATTGGTTTGGCATACGTCAGTAGAGTACTTCCAGATTCAACATGTGACCTTTGGAGGTAAGGTTTATCTTGACCACAATTCATTTGACTACTCAAATACTGTAATGAGAACTATAAAACTGGAACATGTACATTTTAGAATTTTTAATATCCCCCAGGAGAGCGTCTACTTGCTTTTTACCAAAATGGATATAGAAAACCTGACAATATCAGATGCACAAATGCCTCACATGCCGTTCCCTATGTATCCTACAAGATTCCAACATTTAAATTTTGCTAATAATATCTTAACAGATGATGTGTTTAAAAAATCTATCCAATTGCCTCATTTGAAAACTCTCATCTTGAAGGACAATAAATTGGAGACACTTTCCTTAGTGAGTTACTTTGCCAGCAACACATCCCTGAGGCACTTAGATCTGAGTGAAAATCTGTTACAATATGAAAATGACGAAAATTGCTTGTGGCCAGAAACCTTGGTCACCATGAACTTGTCGTTCAACAAATTTGCTGATTCTGTTTTCAGGTGCTTGCCTAGAAACATTCAAATACTGGACCTGAATAGTAACAAAATTCAAACTGTCCCTAAAGAGATTACTCACCTGACATCTTTGCGAGAGTTAAATCTTGCATTTAATTTTCTAACTGATCTTCCTGGGTGCAGTCATTTCAGAAGACTCTCAGTTCTGAACGTTGAAATGAACTTAATTCTCACCTCATCTCTGGATTTTTTCCAAAGCTGCCAGGAAGTTAAAACTCTAAATGCAGGAAGAAATCCATTCCGGTGTACTTGTGAATTAAGAGATTTCATTCAGCTTGGAAAATACTCAGAGGGCATGATGGTTGGATGGTCAGATTCATACATCTGTGAATACCCTTCGAATCTAAAGGGCACTCAGTTAAAGGATGTTCATCTTCCAGAAATATCCTGCAACACAGGTTTGCTGATTGTCACCATTGTGGTTATCATGCTCGTTCTGGGGATGGCTGTGGCCTTCTGCTGCCTCCACTTTGATTTGCCCTGGTATCTCAGGATGCTACGTCAATGGACTCAGACATGGCTCAGGGTTAGGAAGACAACTCAGGAGCAACTCGAAAGAAGTGTCCAATTCCATGTGTTTATTTCATACAGTGAACACGATTCTGCCTGGGTGAAGTATGAATTGATTCCCAGTCTAGAGAAAGAAGATGGTTCTGTTCTGATTTGCCTTCATGAGGGAAACTCTGACCCTGGCCAGAGCATGACTGACGATACCATAAACTGCATTGAGAAAAGCTACAAGTCCATCTTTGTTTTGTCTCCCAGCTTTGTCCAGACTGAATGGTGCCATTATGAACCCTACTTTGCCTACCACAATCTCTTCCATGAAAGTCTTGATTACATAATTCTTATCTTACTGGAACCCATTCCACTTTACTGCATCCCTACCAGATATCCTAAGCTGAAAGCTCTCATGGAAAAGAAGGCATACTTGGAATGGCCCAAGGATAGGCGTAAATGTGGCCTCTTTTGGGCAAACCTTCGAGCTGCTCTTCATGTTAATTTATTAGACACCACAGGGCCATGTGAACTACAGACATTCACAGAACTGAATGAAGTGTTTCGAGGTTCTGCAGTCTCTCTGATCAGAACAGACTGCCTGTAGAGCCCCACCCACTCCTAGGGAGATTGGGACCTGCATATACTGTTAGGATATAAATTGATACAACCTTTATGATGGCAATTTGGCAATATCTATTAAAATGAAAAATTGTCATTTCTTCATGTCAGTTCCTTGAATGAGTTCTAAGAATGTATCCTATAGAAACACATTTTGCAAAGATTTATGTAAAAATGGTGTTCATCCTGGCATTGTTTATAATCCTAAAAAACTGAAAACAGCTCAAATGCCCACAAAGTAAGGACTGATCTACTAAATCACAGTACATTAACACAATGGAATATTACATAGCCATTAAAACTGAGCTTGCTGTGTATTTATTAACTGGTATGGAGAAAATTGTATTTTGGTTTGTACATTGAAATAAGAGTCTAAAGGAACCTAGACCAGCACATTGGTGTAGTAACAGTGTGTTTGGGTCTGGGAGTTTGGATTACAGCAGTTGGTTTCTATGTTGTATATTTCTATAATGTTGGAGTTGCTTGGAATGAATCTATATTTCTTTTGCAAGCAGAGAAAACAATAAAAATATTATTTTATATATAAAGTATTTTTATTATTTATTTATTCATTTATTGTTGGCTGTGCTGAAACTTGGGGACTTCCCCAGTATCTCAGTCACAAAGAATCCGCCAGTAGTGCAGGAGCCCCTGGAGACACGGGTTCGATCCCTGGGTCAGGAAGATCCTCTGGAGGGCATGGAAACCCACTCCAGTATTCTTGCCTGGACAATCCCACGGGACAGACGAGCCTGGTGGGCTACAGTCTATAGGGTCTCAAAGATTTGGACATGACTGAAGCACCTTGGCATGCATGCATGTGCTAGGTCTTTGGTGCTTCTCACAGGCTTTCTCTGGTTGTGGCAAGTGGGGGCTACTCATCATTGTGCTGTGCAGGCTTCTCATTGTGGAGGCTTCTCTTGTTCAGAAGCATAGGCTCTAGACACATGGGCTTCCGTAGTTGTGGCACATGATCCTGGTTACCCCACAACATGTGGAATCTTCCCAGACCAGCAATCAAACTCGTGTCCCCTGCGTTGGCAGGTAGATTCTTTACCTCTGGACCACCAGGGAAGTCCTAAAGATAATTTTTAGAGCCTACATGTCCTACTCATTTTCTTTGATCTTCCCTTCTAGTCTCACAAATCATTGAAAGAGAACAAGCTCTCTTGAAGTTTGCAAAATTATATTTCAAAAATGAGCATCAAGAACAAACATGTTCTTTCCCTGATTAGGAAAATGTCTGTGGCTCACCCGCATGATAAAGGAAGGAAATGGCTATAAGATCTGACACCATCACCACATATGTCCTTGCTTCCTATCACGGAGCCCTTTGGAACTATTGGCCCTTTCTCAGAACATGCGTCTCTCTTTATGTGCCCAGACTCTAGGACTTGCATTTGCCTGCCTATGATACTTTCCTGCCCTAGCTTGTTCAGGAAATCTTATACATCCTTCAGGCAAAATCCAAATATTGACTCTTCTTTGAAACCTTCCTCATTTCTTCCCCAAGCATGATGCTCCTCTATTCTCTATAACACTTTGGACATATTTATTTCACCAAATTGATTACATATATTTTTAAAATCCATTCTCCCTATTCTATGAGCTCCACAAAGGTAAGGACAGACTTCCCTCTGCCCTCGTATATGCAGCAGTTTGTTCAGTCCATGGTTCAGAAAAAATGTTCAATGAACTTTCATGGAATGGACATTGGGTTAACTAGAGAAACTTAGCAGGGACTCAACTGGCTTCAGGATGTGCATACATGTTCAGTTGCACAGTCAGGTTTAACTCTGTGTGACCTATGGCCTGTAGCTTGCCAGGCTCCTCTGTCCATGGGATTCTCCAGGCAAGAATACTGGAGTGGGTTGTCATTCCCTCCTCCAGGGGATCTTTCTGACCTGGGAAACTTGCATCTGCTTGCGTCCCCTGCACTGCAAGTGGACTCTTTATCAACTGAGCCACTTGGGAAGCCTGGCTTCAAGACAGAGAGTGGAATTTGAAGGTGAATTCTGAAGAGCCAAAGAGTAAGATCAGGCGTAGGTTAAAGTTTGGAAGAGAAGACAGAGAATCCATAATTGAAGGATTTCTGAATATAGCTTGAATCAGTGAATTTACCAATATTTGGTTTTTCTTAACTTACGAAAGGCTTCCCAGATGGTGCAGCAGTAAAAAAAGAACCTGCCTGCTAATGCAGGAGATGCAAGAGACTTGGGTTTGACTCCTGGGTCAGGAAGACCCCTGGAGGAGGGCATGGAAACCCACTCCAGTATTCTTACCTGGAGAATCCCATGGACAGAGGAGCCTGATGGGCTACAGTCCATGGGGTCTCAAAGAGCTGGACACACCGAGCAACTGAGCACACACGTACTTGACTTGGGAAAGCATCTATCTCAGCTCATTCAATCTAATAAAACCAATCTCCTAAGCAGGCTAAAACTGGGTTCTGCATTTAACTTTATTTCCTTATGATCTGTGGTTTTATGAATTCCTCACACTAGTGATCATTTAAAAAAGAGTTCTCAGGAAGGTCCCTGAGAGTGTAGGGAGAAGTCTGGTGTGGATCTAGAAGCCAGGGTGTGTTTCCTTTTGGCCGAAGCCTGTCTACTCTGAGGTGCTGGAGTTCAGCAGCCCTGAGGCTGAACGTCCCTCTTCCTCCTTCCTGGTCTGTCTGGTAAAAGGGGAAACCCTAGAAAACCACAGTGGAGCCGTGGCAGAGGACGGAGAGAATGCCTTTCTTCCCAGGCACCCAGCATCTGGGCTGCTGTGTATGCTTCAGGGCTTCTGGAGGAGTCAGACATACTGTATGAAGATTCTGTAAATCTTGCATAAATTACTCGGTGTAAGACTTTTACAGATTAATTTGGAACAAACAAAGAGGATAACACCATCCCTAAAGTTTTCAGGATTGGATTATTCATGGCAGTTATTCCAGTTCTCAATTTAGTAGATATAGTTTTGTTTTTTTTTAATAGACATCTATTACAATTTTTAAAAAATAACACATTAGGCTTAGCTCTCAGCAACTTCTAATTTCAGCAGCTGGACAACCCCTAAGTCTTCCTGACAATTATTTGAGATTTGGATTCTTGTCTGCAGTCTCTCCCTACTCGCCAAGTCATCCTGCACTGGCAACCCAATACACCTAAAACAATGTGCTTGCTTTATCAGTAACTCATGACCTGGGGCTGCTCCTCAGATTAACCGACATTTAACCACAACCCAGAACATATATATAAAAGATGAAGAA
Organism: Budorcas taxicolor; assembly: GCF_023091745.1. NCBI lineage: Eukaryota > Metazoa > Chordata > Mammalia > Artiodactyla > Bovidae > Budorcas > Budorcas taxicolor. The sequence goes on along the minus strand of NC_068915.1, from coordinate 58,483,594 downwards.
TAATTGGGATCCTGGTTTCCCCAGGAGGTTGCAAGGACAACTTTATCACTGATTCTCTGCTGGGGAAGCTTCCCACAGTCCTCTAGCTCCATTTCCCACCCCTCTGCTTTTGGTACTGATCTCAGTTATCTCTGTTATCATTTTTCTACTTATTTTGCCTATTCTGTCTTCCCCCACTAGAATGCAAACTCCTTTAGAGCAGAGATTTTGTCTGTTTTGCTCACAGATGTTGTCTCCACCTTTGCCCAGGACAGTGCCTGGCACATAGCTTCTCTCCAAGGATTTCTGAAGGAAACACAGTTTGTCTGTAGACACTTCATTGATTGACCACCTCTGCCCTTCTGAGATCCAGCAGGGCAGCCAAGTTCAACCACCTCAGGGCTGGGCCTTGTTGTAAATCAGGCACATAGATTTACTAGTCAGGGAGCATTCCTCACATTCAACAAGTATATTTTTGCTTACATTTTCTGGGACCGGGCTTCCCTGGTAGCTGAGCTGATAAAGAATCTAACTGCAATGCAGGAGATCCCATTCGGTTCCTGGGTTGGGAAGATCCACTGGAGAAGGGACAGGCTACCCACTCCAGTATTCTTGGGCTTCCCTTGTGGCTCAGCTGGTAAAGAATCTGCCTGCAATGTGGGAGACCTGGGTTCAGTCCCTGGGTTGGGAAGATTCCCTGCAGAAGGAAAAGGCTATACCCACGTCAATATTCTGGCCTGGAGAATTCCCATGACTGTACAGTTTATGGGGTCACAAAGAGGCAGAGCTGACTGAGTGGCTTCCACTTTCTTTCATTTTCCTGGCCCAGCCGCCACTAGGCTGACTCCCCTGCCCCCGCCTTTGGCTCTTCCCTTTACTTCCTCCTGTTGGATTCTGCTTCATCTGAGGCTCTTGCTGTGGATTGCTCTTGAATGATTTCAGAGTCTGCAATTATATGGATCACCACAAATGGGTTTTATGGGTCAATCCCCCATCACTGCCTCTGTTCTTATTGCTGTATCAGCTCTTCAAGAAGAGTAATGGAAGTTCTGGGTCAACAAGGTCTCTGCTGTGGCCCACACCTCAGACCCCGTCCGCTCTCCCCCACACCCAGATCTCTGGAGAGACTTCCTTGAATTTTCTCTTTCTCTCTGCAGTTCCCTGATAGCATGTCTGTAATGATAGTTTTATTCTTAGGGTCTGGTACTGCCAGGCCTGACAATGTCCTCCAAGCTGTATGTCCCTGGCCCAGATCCAGACCTGCATAGACCTTGGTCTTCACTTGATGCTTCAAGGGACTCCCTGACCCTCTGCCTTGCACAGAAGGCCAACCAGGTATCCTACAGAGCTCTGGGTTTCATGCCTATGGGTGCTCTCAGGGACTGGTGTTGGGTGCTCATCTGAGGTGGACAGTCTGGCAAGCAGCTCACTTCTGCTGGTTGAAACTGTGGAATCACTCAAGATTGGGCCAGAATGGTACACACATGCTGGTTTGGGGTAACTCTCTTGACCACAGAGTGACTTTGGGGGTCTGGGATACCAACAGTTTACCACTAACCCTTGGGCTTGAGCCCCCATGTAAGCCCATGTCCCTCTGTGATTTGAGTGTGGTGCCACCTCCTGTCTTCAGGACCTGAGGCCGGTGTGACAGTGGATGCTATCCCCACCATGATCCCTGAGCCTCCGGCATCCAGGACGATAACTACCATGCTGCAGGCTATGTGCCAGGTGCGAAGTAGTCCTTGGAGTGTGGCTTTCAAGACTGAACACCAGTGAGTCTTCTGGTCACTGTCTTCTCTTGCCTCCCATTGACATGGTGAAATCACGCTCTCCAGCCCTAAGTCATGTGGAGAAGGGAAGCTCCTACTTTGCAGCAGTGGAGTTGAGCCTCTCTCTTCACGCATGGACCCCTTACTACCCTCCCCACTGGCAGTGGTGTCTGTCAGTCCACACTGAAAGGACTCCCATTCTAGAGATGCAGTGATTCCCGCCTCAAGAGTCTGGGCTGGGATCTGCCTTATTCTGTTTCCACCATAAAATTCTGAATGGTAAACTTGATAAGACTAGAAAACAAATATTAGTTTACATTTCCCTGCCTACTTTTTGGAAGACTTGTATCAACAAGGCGCAGTACCACCAACCTTTGAGAGAGAGTAGGAAAAGACTCTGATGCTGGGAGGGATTGGGGGCAGGAGGAGAAGGGGACGACAGAGGATGAGATAGTTGGATGGCATCACTGACTCGATGGACGTGAGTCTGAGTGACCTCCGGGTGGTGGTGATGGACAGGGAGGCCTGGTGTGCTGCGATTCATGGGGGTCGCAAACAGTCGGACATGACTGAGCGACTGAACTGAACTGAACTGCATTGGAAGGCGATGTGGACAGATGAGGCAGGGTCATGAGTAATAATAAAACCATTATTAGAGACACGCTAGCAGAGAACTGAAGACACAAAAAGATCTACGCTGTTTAATGAAAAACAGGTCCTGAAGAGCCCTGGTCCTGTGATTAATTACAGCATTGCTACTATTTATTTTTGGTGGAAACTCTCCAGGAACATTACATAGGACAATAAAGTGCCTGAAGAGATGGCTCTTGGATTTGAACAGGAAGAGACAGTGCTTGGACTCTATAAAGAACTTTTTGATTTACCAAATAGACAGTGAACAATGTACAGATAATTCATCTCTACCCATCTCCAGGAATAAGTCTTATACTTCACATAGGTCTGTACTTTTAGAAACATTTTAAAATCAGATTATTTATATACACAGGAGCTCTGCAAAATTTTCCTACAGCCCTGCACACCCTAGAGGCAGCTTTGAAGGAGAATATCCTGGCCTATGCAGCCAGAACATACATTGATTCTTATTTCTTGGAGGCACGATGTCTTTTTTTCAGTTTTAAAGTAAGTTACTGGCAGCAGAACAGTCTGTCTTGAGTGCTAATGGGGATGTGGTGAAAGTCCGTGCTGAGACTGATGGGTCTGACATATTGAAAAAGGCAAATTCCACCATATTAAGGTTATAGGAAGTTCCTCTTAGGGTTTTTATAAAACCTGAAAGAAGAATCTCATTTTATCTCATGATGGGTGAGAGTACCACATTATTAACTTCTGTTCTCCCCAAAGAGGAAGTTAGAGCCTTAGCTGTGCCCACAAACTCTCTAATCCTAAGGCACTGAAGTGTTTGTCATCCTGGAAGCACAGTTCCTGTGACCCTGGGGGAAAAAAAAATGAGCCAGAGAAAGCTGCTCGAGGAACCTCTACCAGCTACTAGCTCTCATTGTCTTCTTTATTTTTTATTTTCAGTTGGAGGATAATTGCTTTACAATGTTGCATTGCTTTCTATACAATATACAATTGCATTTCCATACAATAACATGAATCAGCCATACATGTACGTACGTCCCCTCATTCTTGAACCACCCTCCCATCCCTCCAGGTTGTCACAGAGTGCCAGATGGAGCTTCCTGTGTTATACAGCAACTTTCCACTAGCTATCTATTTTACGGGGCTTCCCTTGTGGCTCAGTGGTAAAGAATCTGCCTTCAATGCTGGAGACCCAGGTTCAATCCCTGGGTTGGGAAGATCCCCTGGAGAAGGAAGTGGCAAGCCACTCCAGTCTTCTTGCCTGGAAAATCCCATGGATGGAAGAACCTGGCGGGCTATAGTCCATGGGGTTACAAAGAGTTGGACACAATTGTTTTACATACGGTAAGGCGATGGCACCCCACTCCAGTACTCTTGCCTGGAAAATCCCATAGACAGAGGAGCCTGGTAGGCTGCAGTCCATGGGGTTGCGAAGAGTCAGACACGACTGAGCGACTTCCCGTTCAATTTTCACTTTCATGCATTGGAGAAGGAAATGGCAACCCACTCCAGTGTTCTTGCCTGGAGAATCCCAGGGATGGGGGAGCCTGGTGGGCTGCCGTCTATGGGGTCACACAGAGTCGGACACGACTGAAGTGACTTAGCAGCAGCAGCAGCAGCAAGGCATATGTTTCAGCACTACTCTCAATTTGTCCCACCTTCTCCTTCCTCTGCTGTGCTCACAGGTCTCTCTGTCTGCATCTCTATTCCTCACCTGCAAAGAGGTTCATCTTTCTAGACTCTATATGTATGCGTTAATATAGGATATTTGCTTTTTTCTTTCTGACTTACTTCACTCTGTATAACAGGCTTTAGGATCATCTGCCTCATTAGGGCTCAGATTCATTCTTTTTTTACGGCTGAGTATATTCCATTGTACATATGGACCACAACTTCTTGACCCATTCATCTGCTGATGGACATCTAGGTCACTTCCATATCCTGGCTGTTATAAATAGTGTTGCAATCTCATTGTCTTCTTTTAACTCCTAGATTCACTAGCCCTACGGAGATCCAGAGACCAATCAGCCCTCCTCCTGGTTCTTTTGTTTCTAGAATTGAGCTGAATCAGTCTCCATGATGCTGTTTTAAGTATCCTGGCGCACTGTGTAGTAATACAAATGGCTGACATTTGGGGGTTTATACATGTCTGTCACTGTTCTAAGGCTGTCATGAGTTTTACTTATTAATTCTCATAGACCTGTGAATTAAATTTTATTATTATTCTCATATAATAAGGTACCCAAGGTACCAAAAGGTTAAGGTTTCATGGTTAGTCTGATTACAGTAAGAAACCCAGGCAGTCTGATTATAGAGCTGGCTTTCGTATCTTTTCTGCTATTCAGCCTCCCATGAGCTTGGAAACTAACTACTGTCTTGCTAGACCTTTTTCTTGGATGGAAGGATATTGTTGCAGAAGAGCAATTGGCATGATTTGGTGTATAACCTGAATGCTGTCAGTCCTCACTGCCTGTGGCTACAGAGAAGACTCATCAACATCAAGGCGCCTCATTCTTGGTCCCCACAAATACTTCTGTGAGACTCCAAGGGGCCTTGCATACGCTCACACTCCACACTGTCAGCCACACTCACGGTCTGGTGCTACTGCAGTCTACTCCACTTCAGCTATCTCAGGGGGCTAGCCTGGGGCCTGTCAAGGTCCAAGAAGGAGCCTTGCACTATTGATATTGCCGAATGAAGTGCCTTCCAGACTGTGTTAATCTTCATGTTAAGAGTGATTCTCCTAATAACCCCAAATCCATTTATCTTGAGGTGAGGAGCCACGCTGAGTTCCACAGAGTGATGGGTTCAGTCTCTTTCTCCTCAGAACTGGGTGTCAACATCTCAGCATCTCAAAGCTGCAATGCTAGGATCCAGAGTCATACCCAGTCAACAGGATGAACTCACACCTGTTAGAATGGCCATCATCCAAAGGACAAGAAATAACAATTGTTAGTGAAGATGTGGAGAAAAAGGAACCTTAGTGCACTGTTGATAGAAATGTACATTGGTATGGCCATTATGAAAAGCAATAGGGAGTTTTTTCAAAAATTTAAAAAGAGAACTGCCATATGATCCAGCAATTCCACACCTGGGTATCTGAAAAAAAGAGACAAACCCACTAATTTGAAAAGAATATGCACCCTCATGTTCATTTTAGCACTACTTACAACAGCCAAAATACGGAACTAACCTACATGCCCATGGATAGTCAATGAATACAGATAATGTGGTATATAAATAATGGACTATTAATTAGTCATTAAAAAGTCTCGCCATTTGTGACAACATGAATAGACCTTGAAGACATTATACTAAGTGAAATAAGGTAGGCTGAGACAGACAAACACGATATGATCTCACTTATACATGGAATCTAAAACAAAAACAAAACCAAAAAAAAACCTAGCTCATAGATACAGAAAACGGACTTATGGTTGATAGAAGCAGGGGTAGGGGTGTGACTGAAATGAGTGAAGGGGATGGAAAGGTACAAATGTCTAGTTATTTGTAAGTAAGCCAAGGGGATCCAATGTACAGTATGGTGACTATAGTTAATATACTGTATGGCATATTTGAAAGTTGCTAAAAGTGTAGATCTTGAATATTCTCATCACAAGAAAGAAACATTCATAACTCTGTATGGTGACATGTTCATTAGACATTGTAGGGATCATTTTGCAATATATACAAATAGTGAACCATTATATTGTACATCTGAAACTACTGTAGTATTATATGTGAATTATATCTTAATAAAAAAAATGGGAAACATAAGAAAATCCTATCAGTGCTTAGAGTTTTATCTGAAAATGACAAATAATTTAAAATCTGATGTCATATTAAGTGACTCTGTTAGAGAAATAAATAAACCTTCAAAAACAAAACTTATTATTGATTTGAGTGCACATAAATATACACTATAAAACTACCAATTCTCTAAAGTACCCAGTCAACTTTTTAAAATAAAAAGTAATTGTGGCTACATACACAATCTTAGAAACCTTCCTAATTAAATACACTAAGGAAAGAGGCCTTTTATAGGCACAATAAAGGATAAAAATGGTAGAGACCTAGTAGATGCTGAAGAAATCAAAAAGAGATGGAAAGAATACACAGAAGAACTATATAAAAAAGATCTTAAAGAATCAGATTACTACTATTGTGTGGTTAGTCATCTAGAGCCAGACATTGTGGAGTGGGAAGTCAAGTGGGTCTCAGGAAGCACTGCTATTAATAAAGTGAGTGGATGCAATGAAATTCCAGCAGAACTATTCAAATCCCCGAAGGAGGATGCCATCAAGGTTTTGCATTCATTATGTCAACAAATCTGGAAGACCCAGCAGTGGCCACAGGATTGAAAAAGGTCAATCCTCATCCCAATTCCCAAGAAGGGTAGTACCAAAGAATGTGCTAACCATTGGACAATTGCTCTCATCTCCCACACTAGCAAGGTCATGCTTAAAATCTTGTGTGCTAGGCTTCAGCATTATGTGAATGAAGAACTTCCAGATGTCCAAACTGGCTTTAGAAAAGGAAGAAGAACTAGAGACAAATTGCCAACATTCGCTGGATAATAGAGAAAGTAAGGGAATTTCAGAAAAACATCTATCTGTTTCATTGACTACATTAAAGCCTTTGACTGTGTGGATCATGACAAACTGTGGAAAGCTCTTACCTGTCTCCTGAGAAACCTGTATGCAGGTCAAGAAGAAACAGTTAGATCCTTGCATGGAACAACTGATTGGTTCAAGATCTAGCAAGGAATATGACAGGGCTGTCTACTGTCACCTTATTTGTTTAAACTATACACTGAGCACATCATGAGAAATGCCGGGCTGGATGAGTTACAAACTGGAATTAAGATGGGCGGGAGAAACATCAACAACCTCAGATATGCAGATGATACCACTCTAATGGCAGAAAGCAAAGAGGAACTAAAGAGCTTCTTGATGAGGGTGAAGGAGGAGAGTGAAAGAGCTGGCTTAAGACTAAATATTAAAAAAATAAGATCATGGCATCTGGCCCCATTGCTGCTGCTGCTGCTGCTGCTACTATGTCACTTCAGTCATGTCTGACTCTGTGTGACCCCACAGAAGGCAGCCTACCAGGCTTCCCCATCCCTGGGATTCTCCAGGCAAGAACACTGGAGTGGGTTGCCATTTCCTTCTCCAATGCATGAAAGTGAAGTCGCTCAGTCGTGTCTGACTCTTCTCAACCCCATGGTTTGCAGCCCACCAGGCTCTTCCATCCATGAGATTTTCCAAGCAAGAGTACTGGAGTGGGTTGCCATTGCCGCAAGGCAAATAGAAGGGGACAAGGTGGAAGTAATGACAGATTTCCTCCTCTTGGGCTCCAAAATCACTGCGGACTGTGACTGCAGCCATGAAATTAGAAGACGACTGCTTCTTGGCAGGAAAGGGATGACAAACCTAGGCAGTATATTGAAAAGCAGAGACATTACTCTGCTGACAAAGGTCCATATAGTCAAGACTATGGTCTTCTCAGTGGTCACGTAGGGTTGTGAGAGCTGGGCCGTAAAGAAGGCAGAACACCAAACAATGGATGCCTTCAAAGTGTAGTGCTGGAAAAGACTCTTGAAAGTCCCTTGGACAGCAAGGAGATCAAACCGGTCAATCTTAAGGAAGATCAACCCTGAATATTCCCTGGAAGGACTGAAACTGAAGCTCCAGTGTTTTAGTCATCTGATGCACACAGAAGACTCACTGGAAAAGTCCCTGATGCTGGGAAAGATCAAGGGCAGAAGGAGAAGAGGGCGTCAGAGGATGAGATGGCTGGATGGCATCACTGATGCAATGGACATGAACTTGGGGAAACTCTGAGAGATGGCAAGGGACAGGGAGGCCTGGTGTGCTGCAGTCCGTGGAGTCGCAAAGAGTCAGACATGACTGGGCAACTGAGCAACAACAACAAGGAAAGAGGAAAACACCACATAGTCATTCCAATAAAAATAGTACCATAAGTATGTGTAATCAAAATAATAACAAAAAATTTAAATTTCTGCCCACTTAAAAATATTGTCAAATATTCTGTTGGCTTCTTTTCTATAATATTTTTCTGAAAAGTGAAAGTGAAGAAAAAAAAATCTTCTGATGTTTAATAATAATAAATTATGAAGGTGAAATTGTGAATCATTAGCCTATTGGGCAAAAATAAACTTTGGTCCTTTGCTGTTTCCTTTCCCAGTTTTTGTACATGATTGTTTCAGGACTCTTAACTTAGCAAATACCATAAAAGTGTGTCTTTTTTCTTAGCCTTTACAATTTATATAGCAAGTTCAAATTAGAATTTTAAAACATTTTATTCTTTAGAAAAAGTTCCAGAAATCAGCTTCCCCAAGGCAAGTATGTGGTTTATATAATCAAAACAAATAGTTGAACTACATCTGCTAGATGAGATTAAAAACAACAACGAAACCTCTTTCCTCAAAACTGGGTGTTAACATCTCAGCATTTCAAAGCTGCTATGTTGGGATCCAGAGTTTCACCCAGTCTCTAAGGAAATCCACTTGTTCAGCACTCACTCCTATCCTTCCTGGGAGCTCTAAACCAGTCCAGGGGGGCAAGGAGTATGAAACGGCACCCTGTCCCTTCCACTATCCATACTCCCTCCCACCCCTCCTTGGTGACTCCCCAAAACACAACCCCCTACTTATGCATATCAGTTTATGCCTACAGATAGAGAAGAGAGAACATCACCCAAACAGCCAAACTTCTCTTCCCAGTTTGGGTTTGGCTAGGACACCCTGCCGCAGGTGCTGGGCTTAGTCGCTCAGTCGTGCCTGACTCTTTGCAACCCCATGGACTGCCAGGCTTTTCTGTCCATGGGGATTTTCCAGGCAAGAATACTGGAGTGGGTTGCCATGCCCTCCTCCAGGCAAACTTCCCCACCCAGAAATCGAGCCCAGGTCTCCTGCAGTGCGGGAGGATGCTTTACTGGCTAAACCATCAGGGAAACCCAAGAATGCTGGAGTAGGTAGCCTATCCCTTCTCCAGGGGATCTTTTCCACCCAGGAATCGAACCAGGGTCTCCTGCATTGCAGGCAGATTCTAAACCATCTGAGCTACCAGGGAAGCCCACCCTGCTGCATATTTTATGCCCTTTAGATGGGCAGGTTTGCCCCCTAAGGAGGCTTAGGAGAAGATGGAGGGCCAACATCTTCTTGAGACTTATCTTCTTGAGATTTTACAACCAAAAAGCTGGCTAAGCTTTACGCTGAACTGATATAATAGATCAAAACTGAATAGATAGCCTTGTTTTTCATTTTGAAATCTCTGTCTTAAAACCAAAGGACTTTGGGAGCTTCAGGCCCCAAAAGGACACAAATGATAGGCAAAGATCACTAAAAAAAAAAACCAAGCCAGATTAAAAAAAAAAAATAGGGTCAAGAAAAGCAGCAACTCAGAGGCACTGTAACTTCTCATTTTGCAGCGTGCATCTAACCTTGAAGCCAGGGCCCCAGAGAAGTCGGGTTAGAAGCAGTTTCACTTCGTGGATTGCTCCCCGCGGGGCCTTTCCGGAGGCAGAAAGCAGAAGTTCATGTTATTAAAATAGATCCCATTGTGCATGCTAGAGCAACACCATCGGCCGGGCGTCTCTTCCGGCTAGTCCACCGCTTCATTTCGCAAGCTGGCTCCCCCCAACCCATTTGTATGAACTCTGTTGGAAACTCGGCTTTTGCGGGGAGCTGTGGAGTGTGTGCTGAAGCATTTGGCCACTTGGTGTATAAAACACCAAGTGAAACACCAAGCTGTGCGGTAAATTATTTAATGAGCTCTCGTGTCAGAGAAAGAACGTTCTGGGAAAACCCTTTCTGACCTTCTTTACCGCTCACCTTGACTGGGGCGCTTGCCACGTCAGTCACTCTTCTGAGCACAAACTGCAGGAGGCTCGTGAGACTGGCACGTTAAAAGAAAGCTGCCCTCTTTTTCTTTTGTTGTTTCTCATTTTGATTTCTTCTTCCTCTCCACTACTTCTGAAAGGCAAGGAGTAGAATGGGGCCCGCTTTTCGGGTCTACTTAATTCTTACTCCCAGGCCACATCAAAACAACAATATATAAATGCTGAAAGCTCCAGCTTCGGCACTACCTGAGAGCTTGTTAGAAATGCAGGATTTCAGGCTCCACCCCAGGCCTATTGAATTAGAACATGCATTTTAACAAGACCTCAGCTGATTCAGTTTGCTCGGTAGGGTTTGGGAAGCACTGGGAAAGAAAGCTTTGAAAATAAAGGGAGGTCTTGCCCTCCGCCCCTCGGGGTGGAGGGGTGGAGGGGTTGGGGCTGAGCGGGCAGCCCTGGTGTGAAATTTTGGGTCACAGCGACATCTTGTGGTTACCGTAGTGGTAGCGGTTGAGTTTTCCGGTGGGCAAGCTGCTTTGACTGAATGTGCAAGCGCGCTCAGTCGTTCAGTCGTGTCTGACTCTTTCCGACCCCTTGGGCTGCGGAGAAGGCAATGGCATCCCAACTCCAGTACTCTTGCCTGGAAAATCCATGGACGGAGGAGCCTGGTGGGCTGCAGTCCATGGGGTCGCGAAGAGTCGGACACGACTGAGCGAGTTCACTTTCACTTTTTACTTTCATGCATCGGATAAGGAAATGGCAACCCACTCCAGTGTTCCTGCCTGGAGAATCCCAGGGACGGGGAAGCCTGGTGGGCTGCCGTCTGTGGGGTCGCACAGAGTCGGACACGACTGAAGCGACTTAGCAGCAGCAGCAGCAGCAAGGCTGTAGCCCGCCAGGCTCCTCTGTCCATGGAATTTTCCAGGCCAGCGGTTAATTGTTCTTCCCTGGAGGAAACAGATGAATGCTGCACTAGAGTCCAGAGGTCTCTGGGTTCGGCCTCTCTCCGCTAGGCTGTCAATCAAAGAGATACGGGCTCTTTTCCAAGAATGCCTTCTACCAGGGTTGAGAACGGTTTATAGGCACAGGGATTTTCTGCATTAAAGCAGCAGGATCAACAGATTTCAAAGTATTTCTTTCCTCTTCACAAGATTTATGATACAATTCATAAAACTGTTAAAACTCCGTGACACAAGAATGGTTCTAGAGATCATAAAAAATGAGTAGTTCCCCCCCTTTCAAGCATGATGCTTGCTTTAAATAATTGTTTTTATTTGCTGAACTTTTAGTCTGTTTCAAGAACTAAGAGTCTGCATGTGCTAATCAATTAAACCTCACATCAATCCAGTGAGACTGTTTGGTTTAATCGCTCAGCCACGTCTGACTCTTTGCAGCCCCATGGACTGCAGCATGCCAGGCTTCCCTGTCCATCACCAACTCCTGGAGTTTGCTCAAACTCATGTCCGTTGAGTCAGTGATGCCATCCAACCATCTCATCCTCTGTCGTCCCCTTCTCCTCCTGCCTTCAATCTTTCCCAGCATCAGGGTCTTTTCCAATGAGTCAGTTCTTGGCATCAAGTGGCCAAAGTATTGGAGGTTCAGCTTTAGCCTCAGTCCTTCCAATGAATATTCAGGACGATTTCCTTTAGGATTGACTGGTTTGATCTCCTTGCTGTCCAAGGGACTCTCAAGAGTCTTCTCCAACAACCCAGCTCAAAATCATCCATTCTTCAGTGCTCAGCTTCCTTTATGGTCCAACTCTCACATCCATACATGATTACTGGAAAAACCATAGCTTTGACTAGACGGACCATTGTTGGCAAAATAATGTCTCTGCTTTTTAATGTGCTGCCTAGGTTGGTCATCCTGGAGAAGGAAATGGAAACCCACTCCAGTATTCTTGCCTGGGAAATTTCATGGACAGTGGAACCTAGCAGGCTACGGTATGAGGTCGCAAAAAGTTGGCCATGACTGAGCGCATCAGCAGGTTGGTCATAGCTTTTCTTCCAAGGAGCAAGTGTCTGTCGATTCCATGGCTGCAGTCACCATCAGTGAGACAGGAGCTCTATTTAGTTTGAAGACCTACCTGGCAGTGATACTTATTGGTTGAGAAAAGTCTATACTAACAAGAAACTTATGACTCTAGTAACTCTTGAAAGTGAATTTCCATTGAATTAAATCCAAGCACTTCTTCATACATTCAGGGAAGAGTAGTGCAGACATAAGGGGACGACAGAGGATGAGATGGCTGGATGGCATCACCGACTTGATGGACGTGAGTTTGAATGAACTCCAGGAGTTGGTGATCAGGGAGGGAGGCCTGGCGTGCTGCAATTCATGGGGTTGCAAAGAGTCGGACACAACTGAGCGACTGAACTGAACTGAACTGAGCGCAGACATATACGATATGTTATCTACCCAGCCTCAGACTGTGTTTGGGATATTTATATACTTGGAGCCTCTTGCAACAGCTCCAAGGCTCTCCAGAGGATTCATGGCTCACAGTCTGAGAGCTCCTGATGTAGAAACACTGCTAGTCCTTCACTGATGCCATCCCAGGCAGTCATGAACACAGCTGATTTCATCTAGTCTCTGATAACTAGCAGAATAGAGCTTGACTTGGCCTCAGATAGGAGACTCCTGGGGAGTTGGAAACTGATTTCCGAGAAGTTCCCCATGATTACACTTCTAGCTTGAAAAGCTACATTCTTTCTAGAGACAAACAGACTCCATGCCCAGTTGTTCCCTTCTCTTCTCCCACCCATACAGCCTAAAAAGAATAGTTCTTCTAAAACAAAGTTCTGTTTGAGTTCTTCCCCAATCCAAAATTAGTCCAATTATGCCCAGCTGGTTGTGTGAGCTAAAGCCTGTTCTGATATCTAGGTTTTCAAAGTAAAATCTAATACCAACCAACCTGCCTCCTGCTCTTCCCTTTACTCCGTCTGTTCCTCTAGTGTCTTCTGTTGGAAAATGGTGGCCTCAGTGGAGACATCAAGGAGGCCACCTAGTGGCTAAGCGACCCTCCCCAGGAAGCATTACCTTAATTAAGTCACTTGGAATGCAGAGGTCCTACACAGACACAGGAACACAGTTCTAGCATGGAATGGACAGCATTTTCTCAAGACCACGCATGAGTTTGCTGTGAAAAATATCATTATTGACAAGTAAGTATTGTTGCTGTCATTCTGTTGCTAAGTCATGTCTGACGCTTTGCGACCCCTCGGACTATAGCATGGCTTCCCTGTCCTTCACAGTCTCCCAGAGTTTGCTCAGCGCTGACTCATGTCCATTGAGTCAGTGATGCCATCCAACCATCTCATCCTCTGTTGCCCCCTTCTCCTCCTGTTTTCAATCTTTGCCAGCATCAGAGTCTTTTCCAATGAGTTGGCTTTTGGCATCAGGTGACCAAAGTATTGGAGCTTCAGCGTCTATCCTTCCAATGAATATTCAGGTTTGATTTCCTTTAGGATTGACTGGTTTGGTCTCCTTGCTGTCCAAGGGACAAGGTAAGTATAAACAGTGGTGAGTATTCTCTGCTGCAGGCCCTTCCTCAGTGCAAGAAATAGCATAACCAGAAGGTTGCTTGGTCAGTATGAGTCGTGGCCATTTCTTGTTCCTGACTGCCCAGTTTCAAACCCCTGTTTTCAAAAGTACATCATTTACAGACTTGCCTGGTGGTCCTGTGGTTGTGACTCTGTGCTTCCAATGCAGGGGGAATGGGTTCCATCCTTGGTCAACGAACTAAGATCCCACAAATCATGCATTGCGGCAAAAATAAATAAAAGCACATGATTTCCTTTTGGGCATTCTTTCTTCCCACTGGGTGTGTCTGGGAGACAGTGACCAAGATTCCAGCACTCCTTCATTAATGGATAGAGAGATGGCACAGTTACATGCTCTCCACTTGGTATTTGAATCTTGCCGGGAGGATCAAAGAAACAGAAAAGCGTTCTATTTCACCCCAGCCTTCTAGAACCTGCTTGTAGACTTCCTGCTGGCGTTTGAATCCTGTCCTCCAGAAATATCCTAATTCCTGCCTATTTCCAAGCCTCCATTCTGCTATTGATTCTGTGAACCCCCAATATCCTTCCAAAATATATTTTAAATTAATGTGTACTCAGCTATTGCTAAAATAATGCTGTATAAAAATATCACCCTCAAAATCTCAATGGTTTGTAGCAACACAATTTTATTTTCCTAAGCCACAGTTCTGTCGGTTGGCCAGGGTGGCTCTGTTTCAGACCTCAGTTCTGGTTAGGTCTGTTCCACGTACCTCTCACTGGAAGACCCCAGAAGCTATTCATGGCATATTCTTCATATGATAAATGAGAGTGGGCAAGGTAAATCGCACCAGGGCATTTAACATATCTGGTTGAGCAGCACGTATGTTATTCTGTTGGCCAAAGCAAATCACGTGGTCAAGCTCAAGCCCAGATGTGTGGACGTGCATTCTACCTACTTGAAGGCAGGCAATGAAAAGCCACCATAAAAAGGGCACCAATGTGTCTGTATTAGTCTATTACTAGGAAAGAGTGGAAGGTCAGGACCGTTAACCTGCCTTGGTTAACCAGAAAATAATAAAATATTAACAGAAGTTAATTTTAACCCAGATATATTCACCAGTCTTTTCCTTTATGATTTGTGCTTTCCAAGTCTTATTTAAGAAATTTTTCCTTGCTGTGTATCAATTATATTTCAATAAAACTAAAAGAGAAAACAGAAAAGAAATTTTTCTCTGACCCAAGAACATGATCGTTTTCTTTATTTTGTTTTTCACACTTAAGTCTTTAGTCCAGACTATGGGTAAGGCAGGGACTCAACTGAGTTTTTGTTAATGGCGGACCAATTGCCCTCGCATTGCTTTTTGAATAATTCATCCTATTCCAACTGATCTGTAAAACCACTTTTTCTGTGTATCAAGTTTCCATAAATGCAGGAGTGTCTTTCTGGACTCTTTTCTGTTTCTGCTTTCTATTGTCAGCCTCTGCTAATACTCTACTTCTCAATTATTTGGTCTTTAATCTTCATTTATTAATAGAACCAGCTTGTACAATTCCATATATATTACACTCTAAAAGTACCCCATCAACATTTTGTTTGAATTAAAGATTAATATGGGGAAAAAAAAAAAGGTCTTTAGATAAGAAATCTTCCTCTTCACTTATTTGGATCATCTTTAATTACATTCTATAAGATTTTATAATTTTCTTCTTAAAGCATGCCATTGTTAGTTAGATTTATAGCTATACATGGTGTCCCAGGTGGTGCCAGTAGTAAAGAACACGCCTGCTAATGCAGGACACATAAGAGACTTGGGTTCGATCCTTAGATTGGGAAGATACCCTGGAGGAGGAAAGGGCAACCCACTCCAGTATTCTTGCCTGGAGAATCCAATGGACAGAGGAGCCTGGCAGGGTATGGTCCATGGAGTCACAAAGAATTGGACACAACTGAAGTGACTTAGCACTCACATAACTATACACCTTATTTTATGCTTGTTAAAATGATATAAATGCAATCTTTTAAAAATACTACCTTTTAATATCATTAAAATTTGCTGCAATGTGTTGCACATAAACAATTTTTGTATACTGATCTCAAAGCCAGTGATTTTTATCATAATAGGTAACGTCACATAGTCCTCACTATGTGCCAGACACTGTTCGAGGCATTTTGTATGTATGGAATGCACTCAGTCTCCCGATGACTCTGTGAAGGAAGTTTTATTATTATAACCTTTTACAGATGAGGGAACTGAAGTGCAGAGAGGTTAAGTAAATTGTCTAAGATCCTAAGTGGTGAAGCCAGAGTTCAAACTCGTCCAATATCCAAAGCTATAACCAAACCTATATTTGTTGTGGTTATAAATTTATTTATAGCTATATATATATAACTATATTTGTCTCTTATCGTTGTTAAGCTCTTTCATCAGCTCTAATAATTTTCTGGTTAACTCATTGGAAACTCTTAGGTTTCCTGTGCAAATAAGAACAACAAATACTTCAAACATCAACTAGCAAACACATGGTTAATGCCCTATTAAATCGGGACAAGGTGTGTGTGGAGGGTGTGGTTGTGTGGAGGGTGTGGTTGTGTGTATATCTCTCTCTCTGTGTATGTGTGTATTTGGAAGCGCTAGGAGGAGGAACTCTATGAAGAACAGCATTCTCAAAGCTAGTGGAATTCACCGAGCCCTTGGGGTGGCTGGTGTACTTTCCGAGGGCCCAGGAATTTCTGGCATGGCAGCAACTAGCCGAGTAGGAGCATCCTCAGAGAGGCTTGCAGGCTCCAGGGAGGCCTGAATAGGGAAAGGCCCAGGGCCAAGCCCAACAGAGAGTGTCAAATGACAGGCCTGCTCCTTCCCCACCCTCCACCCCCAGATCTGGGCTGAATCAAAGGGCCATTCAGGCCCCTCCCTTTCACAGGCTGAGGCCACTGGGGCTGTCCCCTGAGGCTGAAACGCAGCAATCCCACGGGCTTCTGCTCCAAACAGGCTTGTGTTTGAAACCACAATATACTTGGCTCTGGTTTTATACACATTACTTTCCTAGTGCTGAAAAAAAAGAATTAGAAGAATGAAAGTGAGAGGCCTTGAGGGATGGGAATTCTTTTTTCCAGTCTAGTGAATGAGGTTAATAAGTAGAAAAATAAAACTACTCTCCGTGAGGGTCTTTGGAAGGGTTACCAGGCCATGATAATTAAAAGCAAATTAAAAGGCTATATCATTCATTCAGCCTCAGTCGCCTCTCTCAGCCCTGAGGGAACTGAGTGTGCTTCAGGGCAGTGAGAGGGGGAAGTAGCGGGGCTAGAGGGGGCTGAAGGGGGGAGGACTGGCTTCCTCAGCCATGTGGGGAAGGAGAAGGGACAGTCACCTCTGTATCCATCTTCAGTATCCCACCCAAGTGAGTGAATGAAAGTTGCTTGGTTGTGTCCAACTCTTTGCGACCCCATGGACTATACAGTCCATGGAATTCTCCAGGCCAGAATCCCTTCTCCAAATGTGAGGTCAATTAGGGAATTGACTGACTGATAATCCCCACCAGACCCCACTGCTCACTGGATACTTGCTCACACATTTCAAAGGAATATTTTCTAGTGCTTTGCATACTGTAAAAAAACAAAACAAAACAAACCCAAACTAACCTTGGGTGTGAGTCATCTACCACGAGTCCCTTGTACCTCTCTGGTTCTCAGTTACCTTTCTGTAAAATGAAGATGGCAGACTTGATCTGTTTTCAAACAGGGGCCTCCTGAGTCCTCTTGGAAGACTGGACTGGAGGAGGAGAGGGAAGGGAGCTATAAATCGAGCCATTAGCCCATGTCTGATTCTGCCATCTTTGACCTCAGAGCATTTTCAGCATAAGCTGGTGGAGCAATTAATTCTGACAGGACCATTTCTATGACCTACTGACTCTGTCAACTGTTCCAGGTAACCCCAGAGATCAGAGCGGCTGCCTCTGCACTGGTTTGGTCCATGTTGCCACCTTGAAGAAGGTGTGAGAGTTTTCTACCAGCATCATATCTTTCTCAAGGAGACCAGGAAAGACTTGTGATGACCCAGGTGGGTGGTATGTGACCCAGGTTCTGTGCTAGTGGCTTTAGGAAGTAGCCCTGAGGCCTGGGTTGAAGTCAGATCCTACAAAACTACATCTGTATTTTCACAAACTCAGGTGAGATTTTGCATAAGCTTCTGCAACAGTTTTCCTGAGAAACCTTTTGTGAGCTCTCAGTTTGTGTTGTGATCCTTTTCTGAAGCACCTCGGTTTAAGTTCTACCCTAGAACTTAAAATGTTAGTGGTATTGCTAGTTCATCTGGTCACTGGTATCATTTCTCGTGTCCTGCAGTCAGAAACCGTGGTTTTTCACTATAAATTCCTAGGATCTGGCAAAGTCCCTGCCACTCAAAGGTGATTCATGTTTTCACCAGTGATGCCGCCAGCCGACAGCCAGCTTCAACTGCTAGACAGATGAGCCTTCAGATGATCCCAGCCTCCAGCCTTCAAGCGCTCTAGCTGAGGCCTGCAACACTGAAGGGCAGAGACAAGGTCGCCCTGGTGTACTATATCCAAATTCTTGACCCACAGATTCTTTGAGCATAATAAATGTTTCTACCGCATCACTAAGTGTTGGGTATATTTGTTCAATAGCCGTAATAATTGGAACAGTGGTCCATGATAGACACTAAGAACATTCATAAGTGCTTGGCCATGAATTCTTTTAGATCCCTGGACCTGCCTAGATGGTAGAAAAGAGAAAGGCTATCCCAGGAAAAGAGCAGAACTGTATAGTGTTCCTCTAAAGTTTTAAGGCATAAATATCTGTAAGTATCTACTATAGTATAGTAGAAAAGATTATTTTAAAAATCAGGATCCTATCAAGCCATGGAGGAGACTTGAATACCTGTTACATAGTCAAACAAGCCCATCTTAAAAGTCTATATGTTGTAATATTCCAACTAATATGACATTCTGCTGCTGCTGCTGCTGCTAAGTCACTTCAGTCGTGTCCGACTCTGTGCGACCCCATAGATGGCAGCCCACCAGGCTCCCCCGTCCCTGGGATTCTCCAGGCAAGAACACTGGAGTGGGTTGCCATTTCCTTCTCCAAAGCATGAAAGTGAAAAGTGAAAGTGAAGTCGCTCAGTTGTGTCCGACTCTTAGCGACCCCATGGACTGCAGCCTACCAGGCTCCTCCGTCCATGGGATTTTCCAGGCAAGAGTACTGGAGTGGGGTGCCATTGCCTTCTCCATGACATTCTGAAAGAGGTGAAACTATGGAGACAGTACAAAATATCAGTGTTTGCCAGGGGTTAGGGAGGAGCGCCAGGGACGGGGGAGCCTGGGGGGCTGCCATCCGTGGGGTCGCACAGAGTCTGACACGACTGAAGCGACTTAGCAGCAGCAGCAGCAGCAGGGAGGAGCGCATGAACAGACAGAGGGTGGGGGTTTCTAAGGCACTGAAGCTGTTCTATATGATGCCCTAATGATGGATACATGTTGTTTTATATTTGTCCAAACCCACAGAATGTATCACACTACGAGTGAACGCTAATGTAAACTGCAGGCTTTGGGTGATAATGATGTATCAATGTTGGTTCACCGATCCTGACAAATGTAGCACCCTGGTGCTGATGTGGGGGAGCCTGTTCTTATGTGGAGACAGAGGGTATACGGGAAACCTCTACTTTCCATTCAGTTTCTTTTTCTTCTCACTCAATTTTGCTGTGAACCTAAAACTGCTTTGAAAAACAAAGGCTGTGTTTTTAAAAGGGGTCATTTAAATGTGGTTGTATTTGTTTAAGAGCCTAGGGATTCTTCCTTCCCCTACCCCAGCCTCCTCAAGAATCCACAGACTGTGCAGTCCTTGGTGGAATTTTTCGGGCATCAGTGCATTGGAGCTTGGGGATAAAACCTGATGCTGTACATCAGGGGTTAATCTACCTCGGGACTTATTCTTTCTTTCCTTTCTGTCTCCGGTGGAGTGTATGTTATCGGGGAGTTGATCTGTTTCTAACATAATTTAAGGAGGCTTCTGTTTTTGCCTTGAGTGACTGTGAAAAAACTTCAGCCTTAAAAGGCACAGCCCAAAATGAATGGTTTAGGACCAGATTAAATCCAGGACTCCAGGGCAGTGTGAATAATGAATTCACTATTCATTATTCTTTTCTCTCTCTCTCTCTCTGGCATTTATTAATTGGCAACTGTTTTCCATAAAAATAATCAGTGGGATCATCCTTACAACTGATCAAAATAAATGTAATGTTTAATTTTGTGTTTTAATTAAAACTCGATGCTATAATTGGGTTCTATCCTTACCTCTATTTGTTTAATAGATTTCTCCTCAGAAAATACAGCAGGTGACCATGTAGTTCCCAGAGTGATGATTTAGATGGAAGGTGACTGTATAGGGCCTTCATAGTTTTAAAAGCATCTATAATGATGATTATTAGTGATTTTGGTTTAGTGATTTACACTGACAAATCTTTAATCTGATTTATATGTGGGTATATGGCATGCTTGCTAAATACCTTAGAAGAAACGTGGTTGTCACTCTATGCCACAGAACTTCCCAAAATCCATGAATGGGGAATTGATGGCAGTTTCCTTGGTCTGGGGACCTACAAGACAGGGAAATTGATCACCAGAAACCTAGGCTGACGGGACTGAAGTCTGAGAGCTGCTTTCTGTGGGTTTTTCACAACATTTGTGTCAAGGTGACTATTATAGATGCTCTGCGGTCAAGCAGAGTTTTGGATGACTTGGTAGTTTTCTCTATAAGCCGCTAATCAAACCAGAAGTTAAGAAATTCTGTTCAAAACCTAGTCAAGACTCAGTTCACTGGGGCTGAGGGGGAGAACCAGGCAAGACATGAAGTACTAGAGACTGAACCCAGACCTGGGCAACGAGCAAGATGAGGGCAGGGATCAAGGCCAGGGCAGCTGGTAAACAAGACTCTCAATAGGGAACAAATTCCCCCCTTCCCATAAGTGCAAAGGTTTCCTGAAGAGAGTAGTGTTCTGATTTTCAAAATATATCGGTACTTCCCAAGAAGTACCCAGTATTTAATAGGAAGCATCTAATCCAACTTCCTTTTGATAACATCTCAGCTGGGGTTAGCCCAGTTCCGTTTGTTCCAAAGTCAGAGTTGATGGCGATCTCTGATGTACCGACCCAGAGAGGCGAGTGCGGTGGGAACTGTAGGAGAGCATGGGAGCCCACTGGTCTTTTTCCCCCTCAATCGTTCCAGTCCTTCCTGAGGGAGATCAACACCTTGGGGTATGGCCCTGTTGGAAGTCAGCTGTGCATGATTACTTCTCAGAATCTTGGGTTATTCCCTTTCGTTTTACCTACTCATTGCTTCAAAGGTTGATGCCATGGAGTTTTTGTTTAACTCTAGCCTAGTGGTTGAGAGCGCTGCTCCTGAAGTCGGTGCGGGGTTCAGCGGTGGTGTTTGTGGTGGTCTAGCTGCTCAGTCGTGTACGACTCTTGCGATCCCATGGACTATAGCCCACCCGGCTCCTCTTTCCATGGGATTTTCCAGGCAAGAATACTGGAGTGGATTGCCATTTCCTCCTCCAGGGGGCCTTCCTGATCCAGGGATCAAGCCCTCCTCTCCTCACTGCAGGCAGATTCTTCACTGCTGAGCCACCAGGGAAGCGCTCGCGTTCAGTACCAATGATGACACTAACGTGAGTCTGTTTGGTCCCCTTCTGTAGTCACAGCAGCTTTGAAGTGAAGGCAAATAACTCTCTTCCTCACAATGTCGCTTACCAGGTTATAATTCTGCCCCATAGGCAGACTACTTATTAAGCGAACATTTATTAACCAGTACAAAGCTGTTTCTGTAAATTGTTCTTTAGCTGGAAGGAAGCCCCAGCTTTCTGTCCTATCTTCACCTCACATGATACATTGAATGATGCATAAGTCATTCAGGGCAGACTCACCAAATATCCAGACTCAGGGGGCTCTTCCCTTGAGAGCTGGCAGTGACTGGAGAGTGAGCCAGGTTCCTCTGAATTCAGTGCTATGCAATGGAACCAGTTAGAGTGAATCCATAAGAGTGAAAGCTACAGATGTCAGGGGTCCATAGATTTCATTTGTGCAATTGTGGGGGAATTTCTGTAAAATATTTTAGCTGAGTCACATGTTTTAAATACCTTTAATTGCTCCAATCAGATCCCGTGTCTAAAATCCATCATGCTAGTGAACAAGCCACTATGATCACAGATGAAAACCCCTTTCTGATTCATGCTGTGCTGACTGGCAATGCATCAGATACTGATTAAGATACAAATACCTGAAGTGGGTATGGTTACCAGGAGCACAGACGTCCTGATGAGGATGCTGCTATTACCCCCTGAACTGCTGATTGGTCATCAGACTAGACACCAGGGTTTGTTGGTTAACCAGATATCACACACATCACAGCATATACATGGAAGTATTTAAAACTAAAATGCAAACGTTGAAACAATCATGTCTGCCACATCCTAATAACCTGGACCCATTATTCAACATTTCTATAGTTTTCTTCCTTGTCTATACACATGGACTGTTTGGTCAATAGAATGAGATAGCGTATGTGAAGTATCTAGGGTTGTACCTGACATCCTAATAATAATGTGGTACCCTAATAATAATGTGACACCCTAATAATAATGTACCTGACACCCTAAGCAATAATAAATGAAAGCTGCTATCATAAGCTGCATACCACATGCCATGGTACAGATTCACTTGCCTCACAGAAGGCCCTGGCTCCCTGTCCAAGTTGGGGTAGAAACAGATGAGACTGGGGTTCGGGTAGGTGAGCTGGATGCCACTGCATGCCAGGGACTTGGTTGTTGCATTAACTAGCAACAACCTCTTACAAACCAGGAAATTGATTTTCCTCAGTATTGCTAGAGGTGACTCATATTAATCAAAGTCACTGGAGACTGATGTATAAGTCAACTTTAAAAGTGTAAGTAATAATGAGAAATATAGCTACCAAGTGCATTGGCATATCTGAGTTCCTGGGAGAAGGTGATGATATCTTCACTGGGGGTTCGTTTTATACAGTGGATGCATTCCTGAAGACTTTGTGTTATTCAAAACCCATGTGATTCAGAGCAAATTTTCCCACTAACTAAAGCATGGAAGAGTATGTTCCCACAGCACATAAATCAACACCCATTGGCCTGTAACTTCCTTTTAACGGTGCTTTTCATTTCTTTAGATGATCTCTGATATTCTGCAGAAATGAATCTGCTGAATTGCAAGCATAGCGTATCATAATGGCTGTCAGCTCTTCTTTAGAGCCTGCTTATGACATCTAGTATATGTGCTGCCACAGGGAGCACTTTTTATGGCGTCTTATGAAGGGAATAAATGTGTTGCTCTTGGTGCCTTTCTGTATCACCACATTATGAATACTCTGAAGACATGGTGATAGGTTGTTTAAAATGCATAATAACTACACAACTGTCACCAAAATCGGTTGATGAAGTTTTGAGCCTTGTGACTAACAGCGTAGTTTGCAAGATACTGACAAAATGAAGACAGAATTTCTGTTTTAGAATCAAGGTGGCAGCTTGTAATTCACTTGGCTGAACAGGCTTTGAAATTGAGCAATTCTTGATTTTTAATTCTGGGGATTTGAATGATTTCTCATTTTGAGCACAAAATGAGACCTTGTGAATGTCTTGTATCACAGTTTCAGATACATGTAATTCAAATTCACTCACAGTGTAACTGTGCCGGATTGGCAAATTATTGCTTTTTGGATCATTTTCTTTTCAAGGCGGATATAGTAGAAAGATGTTGGCTTTGAAGCCACCAGACAGATCTTGGTCTAATTTAGTTTTTGTCACTTATTTGCACGTGGGACTTAGTTTCTTCATCTATAAAACTGGAATTATAAGTGCCTGTCATATAGGGTGATTCTGAAGATGAATAGTAATATTTACCACTTGTTAAGGGGATAATCAATTTATACATATATATTATTACATAATATTACAGAAATTCCACAAAGTAGAAATTATTATTCCATTGAGAAAAAAGGTTCATGGAGGTTAAATTACATGACCAAGGCCTAATACCTGATAAGCAGCAAAACTGGGATTCAAAGTCAGGTCTGAATTGACCTCACATCAAGAGACATTTCACTCTCTTCTAGAAGTAAATGAGATAATATGTTTAAAATGACCAAGAACTATATCCAACATAAAGTAGACAATAAATGGCAACTGCTGTTATCATTATGATAACCTCCTCCTCTAGGTCCAACACACACACACGTGCATGCACACGTGTATGAAATATTAATAACAAAGAATCTGTATCTTACATTGCTTTAACTTTCCTTATTCTCTTTCCCTCTCTCCTATATAAATATATAATACAGAAGGAGAAATGGAACTCCTTAAGGCCTTTCCAGAGAGATTACAGAGATGGAGAATAACACTTAATGCTTTTCCTCCTGGAAAAGATAACTCTGGCAGAATCACCAGGTTACCTGCCCAAAAAACTATGCTCTTTAGTTTCCTATAAATGCCATAGCAGAGAGCAATGCACTGGCTGACTTCAAAAACAGATGCTGCTCGTTTCACAGTTCTGGAGGCCTAGATGTCTGATCAAGGTGTCTGCAGGGTCCCTTCTGTGGGCTGTGAGGGAGACTCTGTTCTATGCCTCCCAGTTTCTGGTGGATGCCCTCAGTCTTGGGCATTCCTCGGCTTGCAGAAGCATCGCCCAGTTTCTGCCTTCTTCATCACGTGGTGTGTTCCCTGTGTCTCTGTCTCTCACGTTACCTTGTGCTGTGTATGTTCAAGTTTCCCCTTTTTATACGGATGCCAGTCATATTAGATTAGGGCTTAATCTAATGATCTCATTTTAACTTGATCTCCTCTGTTAAAGGCCCTGAAAAGTGAAAGTGAAAGTTGCTCAGTCGTATCCGACTCTGCAACCCTATGGACTATAGAGTCCATGGAATTCTCCAGGCCAGAATACTGGAGTGTGTAGCCTTTCCCTTCTCCAGGGGATCTTCCCAACCCAGGGATCGAACCCAGGTCTCTTGCACTGCAGGCAGATTCTTTACCAGGTGAGCCACAAGGGAAGACCATTAAAGACCCTATTTAAAAATAAATTCATATATGCATTCTTTTTTTATATTTTTTTCCATTATGGTTTATTCCAGGATATTGGATATAATAGTTTCTCATGATATACAGTAAGGCTTTGTTGTTTATCCATTCTATTTATAATATCTTACATCTGCTAACCCCAGACTCTCAGTTCATCCATCCCTCACCTCTGTTCCCCTTTGGCAAATATGTTCTCTAGGTCTGAGTCTGTTTGCCAGCAGATTCTTTACCCACTGAGATGTGTAAAAGTGAGTCACCTGGCTGTATAGCAGAAATTAACACGTTATAAATCAACTATACTTCAATAAATAATTTTAAAATATAATAAATAAATAAATAAATAAATTCACATTCTGAAGCGCTAGGGATTAGGTCTTCAGCATATCTTTTATGGGGGACACAAGCCCATAGTGTGTGTGTGTGTGTGTGTGTGCACGCGCGTGCAAGAGAACATGAATATGGCTAGCACTAGACACAAAAAAACTTGCTGTTGATCCTATCTACCTTCTAGAATGTCTTCTGGCACATTGGATGTATGAAGTTGTCACTCTGTGAGTTGCAACTGACAGATGACTTGAATTAAGTGAAGCAAAGAGAGAAAGTAATTGGGTTATACAAAAATGGTGGGGAAGGACTAGTCTTAAGGATCCAAAAACTGAAGCTGCCCGGTTTCATTCTCCGTGTGCTCCCTCATGGTTCCAGCTGTCTCCACGAGGCTGCAGGCATGACACCAGACTGCCCCACACTTCCCTTCTTATAATCTTGTAACCAGGGACAGGAGAACCTTCTTAACTGGTTAGGGAAGGAAGCCAATAGGCTCTCCTTGGATCACATGACCTTCCCTAAAGTGACCCCTGATTCTTAGGGGATGAGGAAATATGCTTGGGTCTATTTAGGACATGTGCCCACCTCTAGCCATGGGTCTAGGGGTGCTCAGACTGGCGAAGTTGAAGGTAGAGGGGAGTATTCTCTCACACAAGAGGATAAAACAATCAAGGCTTATTACAGAAGGGCTTTGGGCATGCTTGCAGCTTGAAGTGCAGCTGAAGGTTTGATTTCCTACAAACTCGTCTAGGGATTCATGTCCCCACCAGAGGTCACATAGGGGCTTTTTCTCTGTCCTGGAATCTCATGTTCCTTGTAGGATATGGGTGGTGGCAGGGACTGCCCAACTTGACCAGTTTCATTTCCCTTTCTTCCAGGGCACAGAGCTGTTCTACATTTTCCAGGCTCCCTTGCAGTTTCTTGGTTGCTAAGTATTGGCGGTGAAGTAACTGAATTCTACCTGAAGAAATGTGCTTGGGCGTGATGTGTGCCACTTCCAAGTCTGACCCAAGACCTCCACGCTCTCTCCCCAACTACCGACCTGATGCAGATGTACATGGCAGCTTGAAGTCACACATTGAGGCTGGTGGAACCACAGGATGGAAGGAGTGTAGGTTCCCGAATCCCTGCTTGGAGGAAAGCCAGCTGCTCAGCAGACTTTCGTGCAACATTAGATTGTACACGAGGAAGAAATAAACTTTGATTGCTGGAGCAATGACAAATTTCAGAGTCTTTTATAGCAGTGAGTGTTTCCCTAACCAGCAGGTAGATTTCCTTCCCTTTCATCACCAGTGGTTCATTGCCCCTGTTGTCCCAAATAGTTGCAGGGGATCCTGGAACCAACAGAACTGAATCCTGACTCTGCTACTTTCCAGCTGTGTGACTTTAGGGAGGTCACCCACCCTCTTTGAGGTACAGGTTTCTGATCTGTAATCATACCCACTCATTGAGCTGCATTCTGCAAGCCTTATAATTGCCTAGCAGGAAGACCAAGGAAACCGGCGACATCAATGATATATTGGATAGGGACTCCTACGTGTCCAAAGCAAAAGTCCTGGAGTGACACTGGACTCTGTACAGCAGACGGCAGGCGGGACGTGCCAACATGCTTCATTACTGGAAGGAATGGGAGTTTATCATTATAGGGGGAATTGATGTCAGGTTGGCTCATCAGTTACCAGGGAAACCAGCAGCTGGGGCAGGGGACAAGCACGTGGGCAGTCACTGACTGAGCCCTGTGATGAGGAGGATTGGATAGCCATGTGAGTAGGGTGTGAGTGGAGGTGAAGCAGGGCTGGTCCAGCTGGGGACACACAGAGAGCAGGAGCACCGCCGTCTTGAGTGGCTGCCCATACACTGCTTCACAAGGTGTCAGAAGTCTGAACCATAGAGAGAGTGTGAAAGTACTGATTGTGGATTCTGGGTGTTGATAGTATTGCGTTTCATTTAAACTGCTGCAGGGTGACTTTGTCCAAAAGTGACTTCCCATCTGCCTCTGGCTTCATTGGAGATTATCTTGTCAGCTAGGAGATTCCCCAGTCTCAGAAGAAAGACTTGCTGACTCAGAACACTAAGTTATGTCCTTGGGCTATACTAAAATGCTGCTGCTGCTGATCCTTCTTTCTGCTGGGAGACAAACCACAGCAGATGTTAAATCCCAGGTTCTGACTCTGCCTCTTTGAACCTCTCACGTAGGAATCATCCTCAGTTCCAGACTCACAGGTCTCTCTGCTTCTGTTATTCATTTGCTTGTGCACTCATGCATGTTCCATCGAATGTTTATCCATTCATCCACGGAACAGATATTCATTGCACGC
Organism: Budorcas taxicolor; assembly: GCF_023091745.1. Classification (NCBI taxonomy): domain Eukaryota; kingdom Metazoa; phylum Chordata; class Mammalia; order Artiodactyla; family Bovidae; genus Budorcas; species Budorcas taxicolor. The sequence continues at coordinate 58,456,118 of NC_068915.1, read as the reverse complement.
CAACTCTGAGCAGGAGATACAGGGGGAGAAAAAAGGCATGGCCTCCCTCCCACGAGAGTGATAAGTACTGGGTGCTGCAGTGGCTCAGAGAAGGTCCTCAGACCAGGTGCTGAGGTCAGGAAGGGTGTGTCACAAGTATGATGCCAAGGACAAATTTTTCCAGGCGAAGGGTTGGTTAAGCTCTTTCTACCATAACTACCAGCTATCCCTAAAATCAAGCTCCTGGAAGTGGCAAGTGGAAGTCCTGCCCTTTAGATACACCATCATCACTGCCACCACCACTTTCTAAGCTCTGCCTAACTTTTAAATTCCTTAAGAATACAGTGCTTTGTGTAGACCTATAACTATCAAAAATTCTTTCTTTCACTCCTCTCTCCCTCCCCATGACCACTGATATTGCATTCAAAGGGGCATAACCATATTAAAAAAAAAAATACACCATGCATATTTTTTAAATTGTATTTAATTGTATTTATTTTTTTTTTACTGTGCCGAGTCTTTGTTGCTGTGCAGGCTTTTTCTAGTTGCGGCAAGCGGGGGCTACTCTCTAGTTTCGACTCTTGGGCTTTAGAACTTGGGTTCTGTAGTTGTAGTGCAGATTCCTTATGGTATGTGGAATCTTCCGGGACCAGGGATCACACCCATGTCCTCTGCACTGCAAAGCAGATTCTTAATCACTGGACCACCAGGGAAGTCCCTGGGGCATCAACAGTTTTAAGACATTCTGCATGAAACATATGTAGTGCACACACTCTTAAAAATCTTCACAGTAAATGTGTATATATGCAAATGCCTTAAAATGTAATATATAGGTACACCTGTTCACATACATACACAATACATGTATGTATGTGAATATACATGTGTATAATCTCCAAATTTCTAAGAAAACTATTTGTTTCGTTGTGGTTACCTGTTGCTACCTCAGACACTAAAACTTTATTAAATTTCCCCAAAAGCAGAAATAAAAGGGAGGCTACAGCTTTTTTGCCATCATAGAGAAAGCCAGCAGACCCAGCAAATGTTGAATGTGTCTGGCTGACAAAAAGTTATCCCACCTTTTCCTCTGAGAAAGCTTTCTTGTTGGTAGAGTGTTAATGACATCTTCCCTTCTGCTGGTGTCTAGAATGATGTGTCCCGTGACGCATGCCAAGGTTTGAATGACTAGAAGCTGACAGTAGTTGAATGTTTACTGAAGGGTGGGGTGGGAGATGTGGTTTATCTTTATCATATCCTTATCTCTGCCATACTCTCTGTCTATGCTATCTCCCTGTTAACAACTCCTAAACTGTTAGAAATTGGGAATTCTCTGGTAGTCCAGGTGTTGAGGATCTGTGCTTTCACTGCAGGGAGCAGGAGTTTGATCCCTGGTCGGGGAACTAGGATTCCTCATGTTGAGTGGCAGAGCAACACCTCCCCCAAATTGTTAGGGTTACTGATGACCATGAGAATGACCCTGAGGACGGAGAGAGAGAGGGTGGAAGCTTTCCTTTAGACTTTATTAGTAATAATGGTGAAAAGAGTGGTGATAGCATTTATGAGCAATAATCAACATATATTGTTGTGGTTATTTCCTAAGTCTTGTCTGACTCTTTGCAATCCCATGGACTGCAGCACACCAGACTCCCCTGTCCTATCTCCCAGAGTTTGCTAAACTCATGTCCATTGAGTAGGTGATGCTATCCGACCATCTCATACTCTTCTGCCCCCTTTTCCTCTTGCCTTCAATACTTCTCAGCATCAGAGCCTTTTCCAAACAGTTGACTCTTCCAGGCTCCTTTGTCCATGGAATTCTCCAGGCAAGAATACTGGAGTAAGTAGCCATTCCCTTCTCCAAGGAATCTTCCTGACCCAAGGATGGAACCCTAGTCTCCTACATTGCAGGCATACTCTTTACTGTTTGAACCACCAGGGAAGCCCCCATATATTGTGTAATTAACTATTACAATACTAATTTTCAGATGACACCACCCTTATGGCCAAAAGTGAAGCGGAACTAAAGAACCTCTCAATGAAGGTGAAAGAGGAGAGTGAAAAAGTTGGCTTAAAACTCAACACTCAAAAAAATAAAATCTTGGCATCTGGTTCCACCATTTCATGGCAAATAGATAGGGAAACAATGGAAACAGTGACAGACTTTATTTTCTCAGGCTCCAAAATCACTGGAGATGGTGACTGAAGCCAGAAATTAAGACTCTCGCTCTTTGGAAGAAAAGCTACGACAAACCTGGACGAAATATTACAAAGCAGAGACATTACTTTGCCAACAAAGGTCCATCTAGTGAAAGCTATGGTTTTTCCAGTAGTCATGTATAAATGTGACAGTTGGACCAAAAAGAAGGCTGAGCGCCGAAGAACTGATACTTTTGAACTGTGGTGTTGGAGAAGGGTTTTGAGAGTCCCTTGGACTGCAAGGAGATCAAACCAGTCCATCCTAAAGGAAATCAATCCTGAATATTCATTGGAAGGACTGATGCTGAAGCTGAAGCTCCAATACTTTGGCCACCTGATGCGAAGTGCGGACTCATTAGAAAAGACACTTAGTGCTGGGAAAGATTGAGGGCAGAAGGAGAAGGGAACGTCAGAGGATAATATGATTGGATGGCATCACTGACTCATTCAACATGAGTTTGAGAAAGTTCTGGGAAATGGTAAAGGACAAGGAAGACTGGCATGCTGCAGTCCATGGGGTTGCAAGAGTCAGACAGGACCGAACAACTGAACAACAAAGAACACTCATTTACATATTTTACTTCATTTATTATCTCATGTTTAAGATATTACTTCATTTATATCTTGTAACTGCTCTGTGAGGTAAGCTCTAGTATTATCACCCTGATTTTACAGAGGAGGAAGGTAAGGCACACAGAGGTTTAATAATCTACCCAAAGTCACACAGCAACAGCAGACCAGGGTTTGAACCTAGACTGTCTAAACTCTAGAATCCACACTCTTTACCACTAAGCCATGTTGCTTTCCATTACTCTCATGCAATTGAATCTCGTAAAACAAGAAAAAGACCCATCTAGCCGAGGGGATCAGAGGTGCTCCAAGAGCCCCCAGGAGACCTCAGGCTCTGAACTCAAGGTCCCAGATTTCTAGCTTTCCATTTCCAGCAGGGGGCGCCCATAGTCCACATATTCGGAGTTCCCTCTTAGAGCCTGATGCCTCCCCTATTGAGAACCACAACGCATGACCCTTCAGTAGAAGCCCTGATCTTCAATGTTGTGTATCATTCTTGAAGTGTTCTTAGTGCATTGATCAAGGCAATGACCCAATACGTGGAAGTAATCAAGGGAATGATCCAGTGTATTTCTTGGAGGACCTGCAATGGGCATTACTGTTGTTATTTAGTCCTTGAGTCGAGTCTGACTCTTTGTGACTCCAGGGACTGTGGCCGCCAGGCTCCGCTGTCCATGGGGATTTCCCAGGGAAGAATACTGGGGGCTTCTTAGTCTAGGGACAGCAACAGGGCTGATGGCCCTGGGGATGCAAGTTTCTCCAACATCCTGCTTATTCTCCAGTGCCCGGAGAAGCCCTTGCAGGTTTCAGGGGGACCCTCCTCAGCTCTGCCAAGTCATCCTTTTTCTGTGTATACTTTGATATTAGAAATCTGATTCCAAATTGAATGAGAGAGAAAACACAGAGAAATCCCCCAGGCCAGCCTCCAGGAAGGTGACTGTCTGACACCACTACCTGAGTGACCCTGGACCTTCCCCACCCAGGGATCAAACCCATGTCTTCTGCATTGGCAGGCAGATTCTTTTTTAAAGTTAATTTAAGTGGAGGGTGATTTCTTTACAATATTGTGGTGGTTTTTGCCACATATTGACATGAACCGCCCATAGTGTACATGCGTCCCCCTATCCCGAACACCCCTCTCACCTCTCTCTCCACCCCATCCATGCGGGTTGTCCCAGAGCACTGGCTTTGAGTGCCGCACTTCATACATCGAATTTGCACTGATCACCTATTTTACATATGGTAATATACATGTTTCAATGCTGTTCTCTCAAATCATCCCACCCTCCCCTTCTCCCACAGAGTCCAAAAGTCTGTTATTTTACATCTGCGTCTCTATTGCTGTCTTGCATATAGGGCTGTCGTTACTGTCTTTCTAAATCCCATATATATGCTTTAATATACTATATTGGTGTTTCTCTCTCTGACTTACTTCAATCTGCATAATAGGCTCCAGTTTCATCCACTTCATTAGAACTGACTCAAATGCATTCTTTTCTATAGCTGAATAATATTCCATTGTGTATATGTATCACAACTTCCTTATCCTTTCATCTAGGAGGTGGAGTCTTTACCACTGAGCCACCAACAGCCCTGTGTGTGTGTTTAGTCACTCAGTTGTGTCTGACTCTTTGCGACCCTATGGACTATAGCCCACCAGGCTCCTCTGTCCATGGGACTCTCCAGGTAAGAATACTAGAGTGGGTTGCCATTTTCTCCTCCAGGGGCATGGATAACCACAAACCCAGTAAACCTGCAGAAACCCCAAGCAGATAAGCCACAAAGACTCTTGAGGCAGGGTTTTTTCTTACCACACAGCCCCAGCTCTCAGGGTGGCCTTGGTCACGTGAGTCCTACCCCACTACTTTAGACTGTTAAGGTGAGGGACCATGCTGTGCAGGCTGCCTCGCCCTTGTGAAACTTGTGCCCAGGTGTTTTCTCTCTAGTGACCTTTGTCACATCCTTTGCAAGAAATTAGCTCCAAGGAACAACTACAGAAAACCAAACTTCAACCTGCACCATAAACAGAAATACCAGGAGACCAAATTTGGCAGAATTTGTATATTGGGGAAATAACTCTGAGAGGTCTATCCCCAAGCCAGATGCCCCCTCCACCCTCAAAATAATCTACAGCAAAGATCAGGTGAGGGGCCTCACCTTAACTGGTGGCTTCTCATCTAGGGACAGCAACAGAGTTGGTGGCCCTGGGATGCATGTTTCTCCAACATCCAACACATTCCCCAGCTGCCCCTGAGGAGCCCTCGCAGGTTTCAGGGGGACCTTCAACAGCCCCTCCAAGTCATCCTTTTCTGTGTATATCTTTGTATTAGAATTCCGATTCAAATTGAATGAGGAGGGGAAACACAGAGAGAAATCCCCGAGGCCAGCCTCCAGGGAGGTGACTGTCTAACCCAGGAGATTGCCTGGGTTCAGATTCTAGCATCTGCCTCATAGAGGCTGAGAAACCCTGGAGCAGTTTATTTACCCTTTATCTGCACCATGGTTTTCTCATTTGTGAAATGAAGATAATAAATCCACCTCCTAGGGTCATTGAGCACCTCCAGTGAGTTAAGGCAGGTAAAGATTAAACACAGTGCTTGGCGCCCAGGAAGCCCTCCATCAATCAGTCTGAGCTGCTGTAATGAAACCTAGTCATGCAGACAGCTCCAGGCAAGAAAGGGTCTTGCACGCTTCCACAATTGCAGAAATCACTGGGACCAGGGCAGTTTTTTCTGCTCTGAGTGACACTGGGAGACTGCCTGCCTTTCCCCCAGAACTTAACGCCCCCTCACCTCCTCCAGGCTGCAAACCCCTTCCTTCAAGGTAGTTAACTAGAGGCCACGCGGAAGTTTTCTCTCCTGAAATCAGTTCCTGAGCATATGCTCTCATGACTAACTGGCTGGGAGCGGAGGTCAGTTGAAGTTCAAGAGGGCCTCTGTTCTGACTTTTACTGCTTATTGATTTGTGGCATTTATAAGCCTGAGCCCTGGGCCTCCAGGGCCAAGACCGCAGGCACAACAATGCCACCCTTCTCCGGTGGCCCTGTTTACCTTCCGGGAGCAGACAGGGTGTGGCCAGAACTTCTGGGGTGGTGAGAGCACAGCACAGGGTGTGGTGAGGATGGAGGGTGTGGCTGCCCAGGACAGGCCCTGGGGAAGGCAACCGGGCAAACCAGCCAGGGCAGCCCAGGTCTGAGTGCGGAGGCCCTGGGGTTACTGCTCTGCTGTGGAGCAATTGTGGGGACTCGCGTTCTCTGCTCCTCAAACATGACGACTGCAATAATAATACCTGTGCAGGTTGTTCAGTCGTGTCCTACTCTTTGTGACCCCATGGACAGTACCCCACCAGGCTCCTCGGTCTGCGGAATTCTCCAGGCAAGAATACTGGAGTGGGTAGCCATTCCCTTCACCAGGGGATCTTCCTGACCTACTGATCGAAACCGGGTCTCCTGCATTAAAGGTATATTCTTTACCGTGTGAGCCATCGGGAAAGCAATAATAATGGCATCCCTTTTCTGAGTACTTCTAGCCACATGTGGCACCCTGTAGCTCTCCCTTAATTAAGATTATGGGCTGTGTATGCCTCACAGAATCTCTACCACTAGCTGAATGACCCTGGAGACTTGACTTACCTTTTTCTTCCACAGCGTCCTCACCTGTACGGTGAGGGGGTGGGCGTGGTTAAAGGCACTTTCCTTGAGGGTAGAGCAGGAGGTGCCCGGCTGGCATCACAGCCAAGGTGCTGGAGCCTGGTGGTCCCGTGAAGGGGCAGGTGGAATTAGATCACATGATATCGGAAGAAAGGGATTTATCTTGGTGATTTAGGACGCTGGTTCCATGCAGGAATGCAAAGTTTAGAATCCAGGAAAGAACTGACAGAGAAGGATTTAAAATAAGATTTGATATGAAAGTGCCAACCTTGATCTTGAAATAAAACAACTGGCAATGGCAGACCCTGAGTAGAGTCCTCAGCATAAAAAACCAGTATCTGACTCACTGAGATCAGTGTGAACAAAGTTGAGATCAACTACAGAAAACATTTTATGGACCATAGAAGGCTTTCAACCAAGTAAATAAAGTATGTGGGGGAAAAAAAGGCACCTTCCTTTTCAGATTGTATGAGGATCAAGTGGAAAGCCCTAGAACAGCCTCTGGCCCCAGGTAATGTTGAACAAGCATCAGTAATCGCTAATGTAGATTTCACATGTGTGATTTCATGCCATCTCATGGCAATCCTGTGAGGTAGTGCCTTTACTGAGGAGTGGCTCAGGGCATGCAAAAAGAAGCAAGCAAAACTGGGATTTGATTCTGGGATTATCTGACTCTGAATCCCAAACTCTGGGTCCAAATTGTTGTGCCTCAGTGCTTTTTGTTTACCAACTCCGCGTGAAGAGATACTGGTTGAATGCCTTACTATGAGCCAAGGTGTTGTGACCTTTTTTAATCCACTGAAAGTTCCAATAACTCAATTTATAACCACACACAGCTCATCCAGCTGGGGACTGTGCTGGGTCCTGGATCTATCTCTGTGAGCAGAACCTTGGTCTTGCCCACAAAGAGCTCACAGGCCAATCTGCAAACAAAGAAGAGCCCCTACGTTGGCACATTTACACGTCTAATGACTCTTTCTGCTTGCAACTCCATCTGGACAATTTCTTTTTTATTTTTAAATCTTTTTTTGACTGTGTTGAGTCTTCCTTTCTCTGCTTGGACTTTTCTCTAGTTGTGGCTATTAGGGGCTACTGGACTTCCATGGTGGCTCAGATGGGAAAGCGTCTGCCTACAATGCAGGAAACCTGGGTTCAATCCCTGGGTTGGGATGAACTCTGGAGAAGGTAATGGCAACCCATGCCAGTTTTCTTGCCTGGAAAATCCCATGGATGGAAGAACCTGGTAGGCTGCAGTCCATGGGGTTGCAAAGAGTCGGACACAACTGAGCGACTTCACTTCTCCAGTTGCGGTTCAAGGGCTTCTCATTGTGGTGGGTCCTCTTGTTGTGAAGCATAAGCCCTGCAGCTTGCAGGCTTCAGTAGTTGCAGCACGTGGGCTCAGAAGTTGCAGCTCCCAGATTCTAGAGCACAGGCTCGATAATTGTGGCGCAGGGGCCACAGGTGTGGAGGTAGCATGTGGATCTCCACATGTGAGATCTTCCCAGACCAGGGATGGAGCCCGTGTCTCCTGCACTGGCACGTAAATTCTTTACATTGAGCCACCAAGGAAGCCCCGGACGATTTCTTGAGCTCCCTTAATCTCTTTTGAGGGCCTTAACTAAACCATTAACCCGTACTTTGCATGAAATTCCCATTTCTAGGTTGAGGTTTTAAATGGGCTGTTAAATAGGAAAAGGAAAGAAATTAGAAGAGATATTGGTCACCTATTCCTCAGTCTTCAGTTTATCCTTGAAAGACTAGGAAGATTTGATAAGGTCTTGAGGAAAGGAAAGACCACTGTAGGGTACACATACCTCTGGACATGAGTCTTCTCTAAGTTGTGGGCTTGCTTCCAGATCCTGGAAACGAGGTCAGGAAATGTCACTCACTGAGAAATTAGGTAGAAAGTCATTGATGAGATGGAGTATCTGCAAGTGTTCCCCACTCCACAAGATGTGCTGCAGGGGGAGACTTGAAACACCAAGATCAAACCCTTGCCTTTATGAAACAGATATTAACGGAATACTCCATAGGCACTATGTGAAACCGTGGGGATTTAAGGATGAAGCAAACCCCCAACCCTGCACCCTAGGTGCCTCAGAGTGCTACCTGGAACTGGATGTAAACAAGAAAGGTATAACCTAATCAACGGAATTAATCTGAGTGGTTAAAGCCTTGATGTGACAGTAAAAATACACAGCCAGCATGGTGTCCTAGAAAGGAAGCATTCAAGCCCATTCTTAGTCTTTAGCCAGCCCCCAGGAGGGCCCAAGACCCCATCAGGAGAGGTGTGAGCTGTTTGGGTCAGAGGAAGCTTTTTAGGACTCTCCGTACTTGGGTAAATCTGCCACATTAGTACTTACAGAGGCTTTCTCTGTGCCCTGGGCTGTTCTTAGCACTTGACATCTAATGGTCCATTTAATCCTTGCAATAAACCGATGGAATAGGTATACCATCCCTCCAACAATTTCAAAATCTGATGCCATGAGAGGTTTAAGTATCTTACTGAAGGCGACCATACAGCTGATCAGGTAGCAGAGAAGGGCCACATGGCATCGGGGCCCCTGCTCTTACCCACAGCACTAGTAGTCCTTCTGTAGGGATAAAAATTGTCCTCTCATGAGTGGTTTGGATTCCTCGGTCACTGGATCTCGGGTGGGTAGCGCACAGTGCCTGCAGGCCTCTCATTGTGATTTAATTATGTGGCATTGGGTTTATAGCCTGCTGCTGCTGCTGCTGCTAAGTCGCGGCAGCCCAGCAGGCTCTGCCATCCCTGGGAGTCTCCAGGCAAGAACACTGGAGTGGGTTGCCATTGCCTTCTCCAGGGCATGAAGTGAAAAGTGAAAGTGAAGTCGCTCAGTCGTGTCCGATTCCTCTCATGTAAATGTCGGCCCCATGTTTCCTGGAGTCTGAAAGCCTCAAGGTGCTCCAAGAAAATAAAAGTCTCTCCAAAGGACCAAACCCCAAAGTGAATGGGTCAGGGTCCCCTCAAAGAACTGATGATACTGAAGCAGATCAGGACCCTATGGTCCGTCCCCCCATGTCCTCTGCCTGCCTTCTGTCTGTGGAAGACTTTAGTCAATGAATAAGTTTAATCAGAGACACAAGAACACATGGAAGCAAAGGAAAACAGTCAAAGGAGACCAAATAATATTAACGTAGTCATTAAGCTAAGTCAAGGACCTTTGGTTTTTTCTCAAGGGCAATAGATAATATTCTGAGCCATAGCCTGTGAGCTGTCCCATACAGACTAATACCAGGTGGAAGAAGTTAACTACATGGTGACCACACTGTACCCACAACATGAACAGCTACAGTTCTGAGAACTGGACTCAGAGAAATGGGAACAAACGGACCCTGGAACTGAAGATTAACTGCACCTAAAACAATCGAGATGATGCTGGTCAGACCACTGATGACCAATCTGAAGATGACTGTCAGAGCTGACTGCTGTTCCTGCATATGGCCCCCTCCTTCTGTCTATAAAACAGAAGGGGGGAGTCGGGATTTGAAAAGATGTCTGCCCTTCTCCCTGAGTTGTTGGCATCTGAAATAAAGCAAACTTTCCTTTCCACCAACCTGGCTGTTTACTGGCTTTTGAGCAGTGAGCAGCCAGATCCCACACACTCTTTCGATAACGATACAAGGGCATGCAGCAGCAGAACCAGGGGTAGAACTCAGTTGCCTTGGCTACAGTCACAGTTCTTTATACTTGGAAAGAAAAAAAAAAAAAAAAGGACATAAAATGCAGAGGAATCAAGTTCTGAGGAAGTCTAAGCCGACTTAGAAACATACTTTTAAAGTATCCCACAGTTGGGGACTTCAGTATGTGTCACAGAGTGTGTTTCCTATCAGCATCCTTGCTCCCTCAGGGTGGGGACTTTGAGGTCCCTGCAGAGTGAGGGGAAGCCCAGAGCCCAATAAGAATGGAGCCTGGTTTAGAATCTCCAGGTAAGTGCTGAGCCCAGAAGGTGGACTCGAGGAACCTACAACCTTTTGTAGAGATTTGAAAGTGGGTTGAGTTAAAGAGAAAATGCCTGCTAGGCCACCAGAGAAGTTCTTAGACTTCTCCTGTTAAGAGTCTTAGGACTGTGTGTGGTCAGGGAGAGAAGGCCTGGGGCCCTAGCAGTGTTGTTATGGACCTGGCCTGGGATTTTACTAATAGAAAGTTGATGGCTAGGCTCCCTACCCCGCCCATTTCCAAGCCCTCGAGATATTACAGCAGGACCCAGAGGATGCAGTTCTAGTCAGAAAGGATCTTAGATTTGACCTTATTGATGAAGTTGTATAAGAATAGGGCCTCCAGGTTTTGGGAAAAAGTTCCTCTGGAATCAAGAAGATCTGAAAGAGCCAGAAAGTATTCACTGTTTTGATTCAACTCAGTTCAACTCAACTGAATTCAACATATTCAACTCAACATTTACTGTGTACCAGGCACTGTGTTAGGGCTTCTCTCATAGCTCAGTTGGTAAAGAATCTGCCTGCAATGCAGGAGACTGGGGTTCGTTTCCTGGTCGGGAAGATCCTCTGGAGAAGGAAATGGCAATCCACTCCAGGAGTCTCACGTGGAGAATCCCATGGACAGAGGAGCCTGGTGGGCTACAGTCCATGGGGTCACAAGAGTCAGACATGACTTAGCAACTAAACCACCACCAACCAGGCGCTGTGCTGGTAGCTAGGAATACCACAGGGAACAAGATAGGCAAAACTGCCTGCAAGAAATTCATAGTCTAAAGTGGAGAAGAGCTGCTTTTAAGACAGAGTTCTCCTCCTCCAAGGAAGTGACTCTCTGCAGCTTGTGGGATGAGGGGCCCCTGGGGAAAGTGGCTGCCAATTAGCCTGCAGTTCTCCTGTCTTCAGAATCAGTACTGCCCAAAACTTATTACTTCATTCAGCCCTCTGACATTGTCGAATGATTTTTTTTTTTTTTAATCATATCTAGATTTTCCAGTTTTTCCTGGCAGAAGCTTTGGTCTTCTGTAGGCTACTCTGTCCTAAATGGAAGTGGAAGTCACATGACTTTAACTTTCATGTCCTTTCTCAGTTGGTTTTTGATGATTTAAATGGAAATCCAAGGTCATAGTTATGAATATCAAGTCTCTTATCCTCCAGCAGTGTAGAATTAAAGGCTTTTTTTTTTTTTAAAGAAGGAAAACCATCCTTAGGTTTTGAGGAGCTTCCTTCCTATATATTGTAGGTGGCTGGCATTGATGTGCTCTCTCACCTCAACTGTCTGGGAGATGTGTGGAGGTTTTATAACAGGAAGGAGATGAAAGGTTTCCAATTTCCAAGTGGCCAGTCCAAGATTCCAAGCGATAGCTTCAGTTCCTGACTTAATGTTTGCCTGGATAGTAGGAACTTAGAGGAAAATGCAAAGTATGTGTGTGTGTGAGTGTGTGTGTGTGTGTGTATGTGTGTGAGTGTGTGTGTGTGTGTGTGTGTGTGTGTGTGTGTGTGTTGTGGCTTATTTAAAAAGGGTCTAAATATGTGGAGAACAGGCTTGTGGTTGCCAGCATGAGAGAGGGATGGATTGGGAGTTTGGGGTTAGCAGATGCAAACTGTTATGTATAGGATGGATAAACAGCAAGGTTCTACTATACAGCACAGGGACCTGTATCCAATACCCTGTGAGAAATCATAGTGGAAAAGAATATGAAAAAGCATATATATGTATAACTCACTTTGCTGTACAACAGAAATTAACACATTGTAAATAAACTATGCTTCAATAAAATAAGTTTTTGAAAATGAATAAATGAAAAGGGTCAAAAAGAGAGTAAAGGAGAAGTAGGTTTGTGGCAGAAAGTCAGTGATAGCAGTTTGAAGAAGCTGGTCCTGGTCACCATTTCTTGAAAAACCAGGATACTTTAAAAGATGATAAGTGGCTCATCGGTTGCTGGGACCAGCCCCAGGGTGATTTTTTTTTTTTTCATTTAAGATGAGATAATGAGGGTTCAGGGGGTGCTTTCTGTCCTCTCCCCATGCCCTTCTCCTCGCTGACTTCACCCCACCCCACTTGGCTTACAAAGACACCACTTCCCTTTCCACTCTTGAGGGGCCTTCGAGTCTGTATTCTCTAACTAGGTCTGCAGCTGAGCAGGACTGTCAGCCAGGTTTGAAGCCCTATAGAGTCCCAGGTGGATTTGCTGAGAAGCCAAGGAAATTTCCAGGGCTTCACTAGCATGGGCTCTTCCAAGTCCTGAGGTGTTGTGATGGGTGGAAAGTGGGCACCAGTGTCCTGCTCCCTCAACATTTGCTCTTGTGATATTTGCAGAAGTATAATGCTTCAACTAAGGTTGGTCAAGACAGCTGTCTTCTTCCTTTGTGACTTCGACTTGGGTATGGGATAAGAGCAGCTTTGGATACTTTGGGGATTTGCTGAAAGGACTACTAACTGAAGAATTTCATTTTGGGGGGCTTAGAAGGATGTATTTCTGGTTTCTTTCTCTCTCTCTTTTTTTTTTTTTGTTACTTCTGTGCTGTGTTGTTATCAATGTAGGAATAACATCCAGGAATATTTTTATCACCCAGAGGGCTGGCTCAACCTGGTGGCTACATGTAGCTGCAGGGCCAGAGGTTGTAGGGTAATAAGAGAAGATCCTGCAGTGTCTGGCCCAGATGTGCCAGTGGAAGAGAAGTGAGGTTTGAAATGCACAGGGTCAGAAGCTAACCCAGGGGAAATGCTCCCAGGCATCAGGCATGCAGAATCCCAGGCACAGGACTCAGTTCTCCTCAATACGTGATCCCAACAAAAGTTCTTTCCTGTCAAGAAACTACTCAATAATGCAACGAGTATCATTCTAAGTGAAGCATCACATGAAATAGATATTTTTCAGAATTTCTGTATTTATAGGGCATAAACCTGTAACATTCTTACAAAAGCATGTATATTTGTGTGTGAAGTCATACATACATCCAATAATTAATAATAAAAATCTAATTTTAATCAACCATACCAGAGGAAAGACTGACTTGTCTTTCTGTTCTCACTCTATATAAAGTTATGAAATTATTATCATAGAAAAAAGCTATGCAGCCAAAAAATGTGTAGAAAAGCAAGCATTGCTGAAATGGTCAAGATGGTTTGTGAAGAGACAGTATGATATTGTTACAGATTTTGTAATGTTTAACATATCTATGAGCCTCTGAAGTTTACTGAGATTTCTTTTCTCATTTGAAATAAATGTTCACAATCATAACTGATTTCATATTTTTAAATTTTGTATTTGTGTTCATAGTTTTATGTTTTTTTAACCCTCTCCCCTCTCAAATATATATATATGTACAAAACTATATCTACTCTTGAGTCAATTACACTGCATTTCTGAGACTCATTTTCCATATGGCTGCCAGCCCATCCCTCTCTCCCCACCCCTTCCAATAAGGTTGTATTTCTCCCTGACTTTTTTGTCATTCTCACTTGCCAAGATAATCTCTTATTTAATCCCAGCCAACGTGTCTTCCCATGTCTTAAATTCTTGTAAAATCAGCAGCAAAGATCTTTGCAATGCCTGGCAGGCAAAATACTTGTAGGCATATTAAATTTGGTCTAATTAAAAGCTCAAATGCAACCAATTGTTTCACTCCATGTTTTATTAGGGAAGGGAAGCCTTTAAAAGAAATGAGCCAGAGGATTCTTCTCATTTTGAACACTCAGTTCAACTATTTCCTTACTGTTATTTGTAATAAAAAGAAAGTTCTGATTAGGAAGGGTCAATGATTCTGCTGATTGAAAAAAATATGTACAGTAAACTTAGTCTTGGTGGCACAATCTTGCGTGAGTCTTTGAGGTGGTGCTGGGGAGGGAGCTAACGACTGGTCCGTGAGTTGCTAGACTAAACATCTGACAAACGTTTTTTAGTCTACTTTTTTCTTGCATAGAATTGAGTACTCATGTTTAGACTAGTGCTCTGAGCTGAAGTGTAAGTTGTCTTTCTTTCTTTTCCCCCTCTTTTCTCCCTTACTTTCTACTGTCATTCTTCTCCATCCAATATACACACTTTAAGTCATGACTTTAAATATGTCTGTATTCTTATAAAACTTGTCATTTTGTTTGTGTGCATACGTGCATTTATTTATATGGATGGCATGCGTGAGGGCTGATTTGCTTCAGTAGTGTCTGACTCTGTGCAACCCTATGGATTGTAGCCTGCCAGGCTCCTCTGTCCATGGGATTCTCCAGACAAGACCACTGGAGTAGGCTGCCATGCGCCCTCCAGGGGATCTTCCTGACCCAGTGATTGAGCCTGCATCTTTTATGTCTCCTGCATTAGCAGGCAAGCTCTTTACCACTAGTGCCACCTGGGAAGCCCCATATGGATGGCATGCAATATTAATATTGCTGCCCACTTGTCTCACTCAACACTGATTTTGAAGTCTACAATAATGGTTTATATGTTTTTTGTATAGTTTTTATATAGATACTAGATGTATCTGTTTCTGTTTTGTTGATTATTGCTAACTTTGTTGAAAGAAATGAATTTTGGTACAGTGAAATCCACTAAAATTTTGCCATGTGGTTTATATATTTCCAGTCTTGTTCATAAAATCTCTCCCTACCTGGAGCTCACAATGATGGTCTCCTACATTTTCCTGGTAGCATTTAGCTTTTTTTCTTTTACATCAGACATTTGTTTTTGTATATAAGTAGAAAATCTAGCTTACTTTTCTCTGCCTAGTGTTCCAGTTTTTTCTAATCATTTTCTAAATAGCTTTTCACTTCTCAAGAGGTCCAAGGTGGCCTAGTGGTTGGTATTCCAGGTTTTCACAGCTGTGGCCGAGGTACAATCCCTGGTCAGGGAATTGAGATCCCATAAGACATGTGAAGTGGCCAAAAAAAAACAAACAGAAACAAAAAAAACCAAACCTCTTAATGTGTGTTATTATCTTTCTTATGTGTGATATTATCTTTCTTATGTATCAGGTGCATGGGTCCAATGGTGAATTCTAACGGGAACCAAAAGCAGCCTTCATATATATATATATATATATATATTCCTAATGTTTATAAGTAAGTCTCCTATATATAAACCTTCAAGTTGCCAACTCTCAAAGATGACCATGGCTGTTTGCATGTCCAATCATGTAGTCAGTCCCTGTGACTGGCGTACATTGTCACGCATGTGCACCCTCTACAAGCGGTTGTGCTTTGTGTAGCTTACTAATGAAGACCTTCTGGAACTGGAGGTCCAGAGGAAGGATGAAGAGCAACAAGAGGAAGAAGAGTAACTGGGGAACCAAAGAGATTCATGATGCAGGAAATGGCAAGGGGATTTTCTTGACTTGAGGAGGCATTATTAGTTTTTGTGGAGAAGGAAATGGCAACCCACTCCAGTGTTCTTGCCTGGAAAATCCCGTGGACTGAGGAGCCTGGCAGGCTATAGCCCATGGGGTCACAAAGAGTCGGACACGACCGAGCAACTTCACTTGTACTAGTTTTTGAGGCACAAGACCCAAACCTAGAACTGTACATGAGGGTTGCAGCAGCCATTTAGAATGCAACCCAGGGCTACTGTGGTATCTATGATGAGAAAGAAAGAGCTACTAGGCAGACATCACTGGATCGTTTTTTCAAGAGGGTAGATAGAACTGAATCCAGCAAGGAACCAGGAACCATCAATGTCAGGTGTGAGTGAAATTGCAGTTTGCCCCCTCCATCTCTTATTACTGATGATCCTTCAGCTCCACCATCGGCCACTGGCCCTCTCTCCTCCAGTGAGTAACTCTTCTTGCCTGTTCACTCAATGCAAGCCCCTGTATGCCAGCTGTTGTACTGTACTATACCTTTCAAGGTACTGTACTGTAAGATTAAGCATGTTTTATTTTTGTATTTGTTTTTAACCTATTATTTGTGTGAAAAGTATTATAAATCAATTACAGTATAAAACTATATGTGTGCTAAGTCACTATACAGTCAGTTGTGTTTGTTGGGTAACTATGCTAACTTTGTTGGATTTATGAACAAATTGGACTTACAAATGTGCTCTTGGAATGGAACTTGTTTGTGTGTAGAAGACTCACACTGTATATTAATAGCACATATAGTGTGTACATATATATATATATATATATATATATATATATATATACATACATGAAATGGCTCCAGGAATCCTTCAGTAACATTAGGCTTGTCTTGCTCTTTAAAGGAGATTTTCCACTATGGAAAATACAAACCAATATTAAGAATCTTAAACACAGGGACTTCTCTGGTGGTCCAATGGTTAAGACTGCCTTCCAATACAATGCACGGGGTGGGGATTCAATCCCTGGTGGGGGAGCTAAACCCATATACCTTGCCACCAAAAAACCAAAACATAAAATAGAATATTCTATGTTTTGTAACAAATATTGTAACAAATTCAATAAACCGCCCCCGCCCCCCACACACAAAAGAGTTGTGGGCACAGATCTCTTGACTTTGTGTGTGTTAACACCTACTAGTACCCAAGGGCATGTCCATGTCTTCTACATATTTAAAAGGAAGGTAACAATCTTCATCCTGAGAGCCTCCACTCACCCCTCAGATAGGCCTGATGGTGCATGCGTTACATTATGTGGCTTACCCTGTCTTTGTGCCGAAGTTTAGGGAACCCATTTAAAGCAAACAGAAAGAAATTCGTAACTTTAACAATACATTGAAAAAAATAAACAAACAAGGGAAGTTGAAAACAAATGTTAGGCAATTTTCTCAAGAAGTTAAAAAATGGCAACAGTGCAAACCCAACAAGAAGGAAGGAAGTAACAAAGAAACTAATGGAATCAGATACTAACCAAATTAACACAAGCACCCCAGAAGGTTAATTAGCTAAACATATTTGGCTGTTTGAAAAATTGGAATGATAGATTTCTGGCAAGGTTGATCAAGGAAAGAAAAAAAAAGACAGAAATACATAAAAAGTAGGGTTGTGGAGATGAAAATGACTGTGAAATGCTACCATGATGAACTGTTTCAAGTAAATATGATAACTTAGATGAAGCAGATATGTTTTTGGAAAAGTAAGAAAGGCAAAAATTGGTGGAAGAACAGATAATTTAAATAGCGTACTGATTATTTAGTTATTTAATGACTATTGAAAACAAAGACCTCCACTGTCCAGGATTTGGCCTGGGTAGTTTCTCAGAGGAATTTTCCCAAACTTTCAAGAATCTCTATCTTCTATAAGTTGTTCCAGAAAACTGTAAAAGAGGGAAAGCTGCCAAAGTCAGTGAAGGGTCTAAATATACAAACAGATGATGACTAGCTCATATATAAAAATAGAACTCTGACCCCAAATAGGCAATAATTGGCCCAGGAAACTAGTCCATAACCTACGGTAACCAGCCTAGGAAGCTAACTGACTGTCTCCAAGTCAGACTTGTAGAAAGTTAGACCACTGTCTCTAGCCAACAGTCCAGGAAACCAACAATAACTTTTGCAATCATCAGCCCTGAATAGCCAGGACTTGATTAATAACTAACAGCTTCTCTAATTTTTGTCCCTATTTCTAATTTAGGACCAACAGGAGAAAGCCAAAGGTGTACCCCTAACCCATCACACAGAAGGGCCCACTAGTTAGCCCTCCTACAGCTTCCCCATGTCAGTGACCTCCAAGCAGGGCAAACCTTCAGCCTTTCATCTTTTTCACTAAGGCTTTCCCCCTCTTCTGCCTGCCTTTGAGTCTTTTCCCAAATGCAAGTGATGGTGGCTGACTCTCTTGCTTCAGCAAGCTCTGGATAATAACTCTGTCTATCCTCATCTGGTTGGTCTTTGTTTATTTCTACACAGTTTAGGAAGTAAATGAAACCTTAAGCAATTATAGGATCATTTCACTTATTGTCACAGATATAAAATCTTAAACACATTTTACATTTTATTAAAATATGCATATTTGTATATCTTGTGCATAAGCAGGCTTTACGTGAGAAATGTAAGAATGGTTTCACATCAAAGAAATCTATCACTGTAAATTACCATGTTAATCATCTAAAGGAGAAAATCCATAAGGGTATCTAAGTAGATGAAGGAAGAACATTTGTTGAAGTTTAACACCTATTTACATAAAAAATGCTGAGAAAACCAGAAGAAGAAAGGAGCCTCTGTGCCTAGATAAGGCAAGTATACTAAAAATCCTACAACAGAAATCATGCTTATTGAACACATTTTGATATATTTCCTTGAAGATAACAATATATAGGATGCCACAGGGTGCCACTATTACCTACCGTGATACTGCAAAATTTAGCCAACACTGTAAGAGGAGGAAAGCATACGAGCTATGGAGATTGAAGGAGAAAACTAATAGTTATTACTGAAGTTATTCTAATTATCTTTACTAAAAAAAAAATTCAGTAGTATCATCAGAAAAGGCATAGAACTAATAAGAAAATTCACCTTGTTTTCCAGATACAAGATCATTTTTACAAAACCAATGGTGATCCTCTAGGATAGAAACTAAAAAATATAAGAGAAATGAAAGAGGGATGAGTAGGCCTACTCCAAATATTTGTGGCATCTGGGACAAGAATACAAAATGAAGACACATCAAATATTTAAATATCTAAAATTAAAAATCAAAGCTAGAACATCCCTGGTGGTCCAGTGGTTAAGAATCCTCCCCGCAATTCAGGGGATACAGATTCAATTCCTGGTGAGGGAGTGGAGATCCCAGATGCTTAGGAGCAACTAAGCCTGCACGCCACAAAAACTGAAGCCCACGCACGCCAGAGTACATGTGTCTCAACTAGACAGCTTGGGTGCCACAACTATTGAGCCTACGCTCCACAATTAGAGTCTCAGCACCACAACAAAAGACTCCACCTGAAGATCTTCTATGTTGAAGATCTGGTGTGCCAAAACTAAGACCCGATGCAGACAAATGAATAAATACTAAAAAAACAAAGCTACTTAAATTAAGTTGCATATAAGACAGGAGCACATTTAATGATATCTATCAGCAAGCTCACCATTTGTTTGTCTCACTACATCACCGTCTGAAAGTGGAGGCGGAGGGCCAATGTTTCTTTCTGCCATCAGGCCAATGGCACATAGCTGGGTTAGGCTCCTGGGAAATACACTCCAAGACAGAGATTTGCACGTAGGTGGTTTAATGGGGGAACAGAACCTCTAAGAGAGAATGGGCCCTGCATGAGAGTGTGGGAAACAGGATTGGGCAGATGGGCAGGTGGAGAAGTTTCATTTAATTTTTAGAAACTACACGAACTATTATTAAATAGGAAAACCATTTATAATTCTAATATTTATTATCTATCTAGTTGACAATATAAAAATTCTGTATAATGTCTCATCCATGTTATGTCTAACCCTGGGTTTTTTGTTTTGTTGGTTTTTCCCCTTTCATTTCAACAGTTTGATTATGATGTGTCTGGGTGGGGATTTCTTTCGGTTTATTTTTTTTTCAAATTTAATCAGCTACTTGAATCTGGAGTTTGCTTTTTTTTTTCCTTTCTGTCTTGCAAAAAATTGGGGGAGCTTTTACACTAAAAAGAAACCTGGGTTTGACCCCTGGGTTGGGAAGATCCCTTGAAGAAGGGAATGGCAACCCATTCTGTATTCTTGCCTGGAGAATTCCATGGACAGAGGAACCTGGCGGGCTAGTCCATGGGGTTGCAAAGACACGATTGAGTGACTGACATGCATATGTTAAATTTTCTCTATCCTCTGTGATCTCTGTAATTGAGCTTATCCAGTGAACATTTTTACTTTGGATATTGTATTTCTCACCTCTAAATTTTCATTTGATTTTTTTTTTAATATCTTCTATTTCTTTGCTGAGATTTTCTAGTGTTCTGTTTGTTTTCAGAATGTTCATAATTGCTTTTTTGAGAATTTTGATGAAACTTCCTTAAAAATCTTCATCAGACAATTCCAACACTTTCATCTTTGGGCATTAGTATCTGTTGATTTCTTTTCTCATACAAGATGACAGTGTCCTGGCTTTTACGGTACCAAGTAGTTTTGGACTGTATTTTAGAAATTCTGTGTATTATGTTATAAGACTCTTGTTCCTCTTTAAATCTTCTATTTTAGCAAGCAGTCAACCCATTTAGATTTAGAACACACATCCTGGCCCACTTTTGTGGGCTGTGGTTTGAATGTTAATTTAACTTTTAAACTTTTGCAGTACTATTCTGGTCTGCCCCAGTGTGTACTACTGAGAGGCCAGTCTGAAACCTGGGTGGTATTCCACACTGTGGTTCAGTTTGCAAAGCTTTTGATGTGCTGATTCTGGTCAGTTTAATGCTTGAGCCACTCAGAGATGAGCCTGGGACTTAGATTAAAAGGTCTTTCTTTTACTCACTCTTTTCCATAATCCTTTCCTGACTCTCTAGCTGGGAGGGGAAGGGGATGTTGCCTCTTTGCTGCTTAGTGCTGGGTGAATACTGTTAACAGGGCAATACCCCAGAGCCTCAGGTAAGGCTCAGGCAATACCCCAGAGCCTTGGTGGGAGGATAAGTGCTGCTTCTGTGTGTGTTTATTTAGTGTGGAGCAGGGAGCATTGACAGAACTCCTCCCCACTGTCTCTCAGAAAGTGAAGGGGAGCCACTTCTTTGTTTGATCTTCATTTTGTACAGAGTGGGGATGGTGACAGTGGGCAACAGGGTGGTCGGGGGCTGGGGGTGTTGCACCACTTATGGTATTTGCCTGGATTAGATCTGTTAGAGTAAAAAATGTTCCATCCTGTAGTCATCCTCTTGGCCTTTTGTTAAGAGTTGTTTTCTGTTTTGTTTTTTTTTTGGTTTGTACCTGATAGTGGTTCCAGGTCATGGGTTGCTCTAGGTCCCAGGATATATGACAGGATATTAAACAAATAAAAAACTACTCAAGAAACTTACTGCTGGATTGTCCCCTAAGTCCTAAGTTCTCCAGCTGGTTTGCCATCTTTTCATCACCTTTTAGAGTCTTCTTACAACCGCTTTTATGTATCACTCTAGAGTTCTTGGTTGTAATTAGCAGGAGGAATAGAGTGGAATGCATTTATTTATATCTGACCTGCACCAGAGGCTCCTTCCTCAGGGCTTTGATTAATCCCATATGTCTGTGAATATACTTATTTTATATTCTTTCTGACAATTCCACCATATGACTTTCTTCTATTGTATTGTTTGCAGTGACTGCTGACTCTTGCCTGTAGTGTTTGTTATTTTGACTTATGGACTTAAATAAGTAGGGCTTTCTCTGTGTCATGGGTTAAGGGTATGTTCTTCGAAGTGTTCTGCATTTTGCATTTACTCATGTCCATGGATTTATGTAGAAGATCTTGGTTTCAGCTACTGTAATAAAAACTGTGTGAAATTGGTGAAAGGATGGACACAGAGATTAATGAAATACAAAATCCAGAGATTGACCCATGCATATATATAGTTAATTGATTTTTTGACATATATGCAAAGGCAATTTAATGAAAAAATGGTCTTTAAAAAATAATGCTGGAACAATTGGACATGTATATTAAAATTTTGATCTTGACTCATACATTATATACATAAATTAATCCCAGATGGATCACAGACCTAAATGTAAGACCTGAAACTATAAAACCTCTAGAAGAAAAAATAAGAAAAAAGACTTTGTAATCTTGGGTTAGGCAAAGGTTTTTTAGGACATAAAAAATATAATCCATAAAAGAAAAAAACTGATCAACTAAGCTTCATCAGTACTAAACACATCACTATTCAAAAGATACTGTTAAGAGAATGGAAAGACAAGCCACAAGCTGGGAGAAAATATTAGCAAAAGGTCTTCAAAGGTCTTCAACGGCCTCCTCTACCACACAGAGTTCTTTAGAAGCCAAGTCCTTGGGCTGATGAAGTTCCTGAGTGTGACAGTCAATTTTATGTCACCTTGACTGGGCTGTAGCTGTCGTTGTTCAGTTGCTCAGTCACGTCTGACTCTTTGCAGCCCCATGGACTGCAGCATGCCAGGCTTCCCTGTCCTTCACTATCTCTCAGAGTTTGCTCAGACTCATGTGCACTGAGTCGATGATGCTATCCAACCATCTCATCCTCTGTTGCCCCCTTTTCCTCCTGCCCTCAATCTTTCCCAGCATCAGGGTCTTTTCCTGAGTGGGCTGTAGAGTGCTTGGATTAAACAGTGTTTCTGGGTGTGTCTGTGAGGGTGTTTTTTTAATGAGATTAGCATTTGAATCTGTGCACTCAGTAAAGCAGATTTTCTCCCTAATTCAGGTGGGCATCATCCAACTGGGGGCTTGTAGCAAACTAAGAAGTATAAGAAGTTTGCTTCTTTTGCTTCCTGTCTTCATGAGCTGTGACACTGATCTTCTCCTGCCCCCAGACTAGGATTTACACCTTTGACTACACTGGTTATGAGGCTTGTGGACTAGAATTAATCATTGGTTTCCCTGGGTCTCTAGCTTATAAATAGCAGATCATGGAACTTTCTCAGCCTCCAATTCGACACTGGCAATCTCTTTGTATCTACACTTACATTTCTATATATCCTATTGTTTCTGTTTCTCCAGAGAACCATGACTAATACACTGAGTCTTGAGAAGGAAGAAACATTGGATGTGTTCAGTGTGAAAGAGAGATACAGTCTAGGAACCTGCAGATCCAGTTTCTGTCTTCTATCCATAACCCAGATCACTCAGGATACCCACAGGGAATGCAAAACCAGAACAGAACAAACAGAACTCAAAGCAATAAGCATGTCTAGATTTGGTGAGAACTTATTCCCCACAAGAAAGGAATAAGCTTAAAAAGAATTCTAATTTGCTGCATGTATCATTTTAACTTGAGGATCACACTCTGCACATGCAGTCTCATTCCAGCCACCAGGTCTGTTATTGGCTCAGATAATAGGAAGTGGTAACAGGTTCAGTTTATCTATCTTAAAATAAATGTCAAACCTAAAGGAAATCAACACTGAATATTCATTAGATGGACTGATGCTGAAGTTGAAGCTCCAGTACGTTTGGCCACTTGATGCAAAGAGCCAACTCATTGGAAAAGATGCTGATTATGGGAAAGACTGAGGGCAGAAGAGGGCGACAGAGGATTAGGTGGTTGGATGGCATCACTGAGTCAATGGACATGCGTTTGAGCAAACTCCGGGAGACAGTGAAGGACAGGGAAGCCTCATGTGCAGCAGTCCATGGATCATAGAGTCGGACATGACTGAGCCACTGAACAACAAGAAAATAAATGTACCCTTGAAAAGCAATTTATTGTTTTGTGTGCACACACAGGTCATTCTGGTCTGTTCGTTCAACTCAGACACCTATGCATGTGTTTGTTCAACTCAGACACCTATGCACCTGCTCAGCAGCTTTAGTTTTGTCTGACTCTTTGAGATCCTTTGACTGTAGCCCGCCAGGCTCTTCTGTGGGAGAATACTGTGCAAGGCAAGAATACTGGAATGGGTTGTCATTTACTTGTCCAGGGGATCTTCCCAACCCAGGGATCGAACCCACGTCTCCTGCATCTTTGCAGGTGGATTCTTTACCCATTGAGCCACCTAGTCTGTGTTTTCACTACCGTCTGAACCCATCCTTCCCTTAACAGAGCCACTTCTTTCCTTGAAGGCAGACTAGACTTGATAACTTGTCCCCAGCAAGGCTCCTAATCTCTTCCTCAACCTTACAGCATATAAAATATTGGGCAATGGTTGTGTATTTGGTGTGTGTGTGCTGAACATCTTAATTTGTTCAACCATTCCTCAAAGAATTGAGTTTCTCATAAAACCTGTATTTGTCATCATTCTGATCACTCACTCAGGCAGATTTCCTCAGATGACTAGGTTACATTTTCAACTCAGCAGGTAGTATCATCTCACTCATATGTAGCGGAGGACTGCAACCAATCATTTGGACTAATTCAAGGTGTCATCCCATTAGAATGCAACAGTCACATAAAATACTTTAAGAGCTTGCAGTCAACTATCACAACATAAAAGCAGAGAAGTTACCTGGGGAACGCTGATGGAGAGTACTTGAAGGCTGAATTCAGCCTCTCCCCATCTAACCTGTGAAGTTGCATCTTGTGACCAGCACCAGTCAGACACTATTTTGTGTTATGCTAAGATGAAGTCGCGCTGAAGGAAGCTGTTGAGAGGGCTAAAAAGCCAGCTTCAATTACACTTAGGGGTTCTGAGAGGGCAGACATTTTGTCTTAGAAACTCTAAATGCCAAGGACACAGTAGTGTCCACAGACATGGCTTATTGAAGGCTTAAAGAAATCACGTTTATCCAGATATAATTCCTGACTCCCCACTGTCCAAGTTATGAATTTTGATCTTTTACTTAAAAATTTAAAGTTATTACACACATGAAACTTAAAATTCTTTTTGGAGGTAGGCAGGGTCATAATAGGGAGAAGGAAATGGCAACCCACTCCAGTATTCTTGGTTGGAGAATCCCTGGGACAGAGGAGCCTGGTGGGCTGCCATCTATGGGGTCTCACAGAGTCAGACACGACTAAGGCGACTTTGCAGCAGCAGCAGGATCATAATAAAATATTCCAAGAATGCACTAGGTGAGGTTCATACTGGTTTGTCTACAAGTTTATGGTTTGTACTTAGAAAATTTCTTATCAGAAGACCAGGGACACAGCTTTAAGGTTGAATTAACTCATATAGTGTATCCCCCAGTTAGATCTGCTTTTCTTTCCGTCCATTAATGATTGCCTATTAAAAGATGATTTACTTTGAAATTTGTAACTAAGGGTCTCTTTCATGTTACTTTGCTAGTAAGTTTTGCTCCTAGTGATCACTGTATATATAGTAATCACATGATCACATTTAATATTCTGATGGTTTTTATTAACAAGTATATAATACATATATTGCATACTGTATATAGTATATGAGGACTGTACAGTACAAATTTATGTTCACAGTTTGACATGACAAAATGTCATTACTGAATTCCCATTGGACTACAGAGTAGAAACAGAGAAGGAACATTAAACATTCACATCTTTAGTAAGAAAGATTACCAAAATGTTTCAGTATTTGCAAGTATACTAATGCATGCTAAAAACCTTTACCCATTCAGTCTTATTAGCTTATAAAATATATTACACTTTATTAAAAATTTCTGCATAGTTTATACAAGTATTAAAGTACTGTAAATGTAATAATCCTGCTATATTTGCAGGTATGGTTTAAGAGATGCTAAGCAGAAAGATTATTTTGACCCTCTAACACTAAGTACATAACAGCAAAAAAAAAGTGCTAGTATTTGTAAAACATAGTATTGTTGTAGCCCTCGTTTAATGCATGTAAAATGGCTTTGTAAATGTATTATTTAAGTGAATTTGCAATCATTTAGAAATTGTTAACCTTGACCAAGAAGAGAATAAAGACCACTCTGAACAACTTCATGCATGACAGTGATTCCTTCAAGATGACTGTGTATTTTCAAACCAACCAAATTATTTTAAAACCTTAGACCTTTGAGATTGTCTTTTAAACAATCTAATCAGGAATGATGTGCAGATATACAGTATCAGCAATATAGTTTTTCAAATTCCACATTAGTGCAACACTGATAGTGCAGATGGGTGTTTAATAAAATATACACATACATATAGAGTTCCCCTGTAAATCTGTTTCAAGGCTCTTGAAACTTCTGGTATTTAGCCATTTCCTTAGTTGAACATAGCTATGCTGCTAACACATTCTCCAAACCAGGTGATTTAGAATGTTAATGCCCATTTATGATGTAGGTTCACATTTTAGAACTCTAAAATTATGATGGTTGCAGATTTAATTTTTCTGACTTCTGCCCCAGGATGACACTTGGATAATCATCAAAGAAATTCTATAACCAACAGAATTGATACAAGACCAACTTCATGTTTACAAATCATTCTCATTAATTTAAAATATTAAAAATTAAAATCACCATTGATAGTAACATGGCATATCATTAAAACCACACGTTCAAGGGTACCTTATCTTGTATTGGAGATCTTCCACAATAACAGCTAAAAATTACTAAGATACTAAATTTCTCAACTATCATATTAAAATACAAATATATATAAAAAAAGGAAAATTTGGTTAACAGCCAATTGGTAACTGAAGTATATAGACCAGCATGGGAACAGAACAAAGCTTCCTGGGTTGCTTTGTTTTCAGAGCTGAAGTATATCCTTGTTATGAAGTGTATCTTTGTTACCATATCTAAGCAGCTTGAATAAGTCTTTGCAGGGTCCTGCTTGCTTTTTTGAAAAAAGATTTAAATATGCTATAGCAAACACGAATTAAATTTCATGAGAACCCATGAAGCTTTCTATCAGCTGGACTTTGACTCAAAGCTAATTATCCAAAGATCAATTTTCTACCCTTTTTTGCCTCTTTTCCCACCTTTAAGATGGGTTAGAACATGCACAAACTGGTTAGCTCATTAAAAAAAAAATGTTCTTTGCACTCCAACTTCATTCTTCGGTGTGTTGTGGAAGAACCATTTCAAGCTATAAACACTTTGGCATGAATGTGACTAAGCATCTACAATATAGACAATACCTACTTTTCCAAGAGCCATTTTTAAAGAAATCCCTCAATTCATGTCATAGTTGCAAATAAAAAAAAAAGCCTCATAAGGATGGTTTAATATTCTAAACAAATTTTGCAGTGCTTAAGAAAAATAAAAATAAAAACCAAGTGCCACATATCAAATTACTCTGCATTTCTCAACTATATCTCCTTTCAGTTGGATCCGAGGGCTGATAAGCGGGATCTCTTAGGTGCGCAGTCCCTACAACTCACTTTTATTAACATGGCGCCATCAAAGTAAGCTCCCCACTCGATCACAGGCCTCCAGAATCACTCATGCACTGATGTTTTAAAAACAACTGAACAGTATATTCCTCCCAGTTACGGTTGTGTTGGATCCTGAGTTGTGGCTGGGATGAATCTTCAGGATTCCTTTCTTCTCTCTGCTCCTCCTTCATCGAGGGATGAATGCGCATTTACTTATATGCACCCACACTAGACCACCGTCGCCCACTTTCTTCAAATTTAGGACCAATGGCATTTCTATGCGTAGATTATTTTTATCGGCATTTACACTATGGTGCTCAAAAGCCTGCTTTTGAAAAACTTCCCCTAAAATAATGGTGCTATTAATCTTCAACATAAACACGAGTCATTTTCAGTTTGTTCTTTTCTGATAGGATATTTGATAATGACAGGAGATTGCCAGCTCCGACAGTAAACATCTGGGAATTTGAGCTACATTTATGAATCCCTGAACTGTGGTTTTCCAGATTTTTCAGAAATCTGTCCCCCAAAGAAAGGTATGTGTGCTTCACAACTATTTATATTTACAAATAGTGTCACTCAGGTCTTAGATCAAAGGAATCTATTAAAGCATTAGCAGACGCTTGTTTATGATATGTGTTTTGAACACAGATGACAGCCAATTAGGCACTTTGCAGCTCAAACAGAAAAGTTTCCATA
The DNA here is from genome assembly GCF_023091745.1 of Budorcas taxicolor. NCBI lineage: Eukaryota > Metazoa > Chordata > Mammalia > Artiodactyla > Bovidae > Budorcas > Budorcas taxicolor. The sequence goes on along the minus strand of NC_068915.1, from coordinate 58,428,303 downwards.
TGAAGGTTCCATGATTAATTGGATAGGGGAATACAATTACCACTTAAACTTTTCCTGTTTGCAAAAAAGCTAATAGGTGGGGTAAAAGAAGGCCATTCATACCCTTACCCAAAAGGTTTTTTTTTTTTTTTTAACCATTTCTGGGCAGATATTTTTGTGGCATTCCTATGATCAATGCTTGGTAATCCACATTAAGGACATTGTATAAATAGAGACAGGTGCATGGAAAAGTCCACTGTATCTGGCTTTGCAACAGGATTCTGCACAGCTGAACATGCATAGAGACTGAAACTCTGAGAATGCTCTGCCCAGCTACAAAATGATGAAGTCTCACCAGAAAGCCCTTGCCCAGCAGGAATGGATGGCTTCCTCCTCTGCCCACCCTGCTCTGCTTCTGTTCCATGCCCCTTTGCTCCAATTCCATGCTAGGCAAATAGAGCATCCATCCCCTCAACCGACAGACATCACCCACCTAAATCAGCAGCTCTGGCTCCCTTCCCAGTGGTGGCAAAGACCTCCCAAGTAGCTGCAGGCACAAAGGAGGTTAAAGGATGTACATTTAGATGAGTGACAAATCCAAGTTGACAAGCCAGATATGTGAAGGACAATGGAAGAGCTGACTGTACTAGCCAGACAGCCGGCTGCGCGTCTAGCTATCTGTGAAAGCTTATGCCCTTCTTTTTGCTGTGGAGCACCAAACATGATCACAGGGCACATAGGTCTGGATGTCTCTGGCAAGGACTAGCAGGCTGGATACTGTACTTGTAATACATTTACTTTGACGTTCTCTTGAGGAATACATGGAGAAACCGACAATTGGTTATGCTAGTTTACATGTTCCCTTGTTTTCATTACATTAAACGTATCTCTAAGAAGGGTTTGCTTAGCATCCCCGGAAAAAAAAAAAAAGTGTTCACATTCTTTAGGTCTGACCCGTGGTAAGGAGAGGGAGGATTAGAGGATATTTACTACTGACCACATGGAAGTTTGAATGATATAAATTCAGATTCAGACCAGCTGAATCGAAATTAAAATGTACATGTAAAAAATGAGTTAGCTGATGGGAAGGAGGATAGAGAGAGAGCTGGAGGGTGGGGGGCCCCACTGAGGCGGGCGGTGGAGGTGTTCACACGAGCATGTGGCGCTTCCTGTGCAGAGCAAGGTGGTCGGAGCGGGAGAAGCTGCGGTCACAGTCTGGACACTGGAAAGGTTTGATTCCAGTGTGTTTTCGGAAATGTCTTGTGAGTTCATCAGACCGAGCAAATTTCCATGTGCATCCTTCCCACGTACATTTGTAGGGTTTTTCTCCTGCAGAGAGGTGGGGGAAAGGAACTTATTTTTTTTCTAATATCAAAAGGATATTAACAATTAAAGACAGCAAATATTTTTGCGCTAAAGCTCTTGACAATGGGAAGGGAGTTTGGGGGGAGGATGCATATGTGTATTTGTAAGGCTCAGTACCTTTGCTGACCATCTCAAACTATTACAGCACTGTTAATAGGCTATGAGCTTAGTCACTCAGTTGTGTCTGACTCTTTGTGACCCCATGGACCATAGCCCACTAAGCTCCTCTGTTCTTGGGATTCTCCAGGTAAGAGTACTGGAGTGGGTAATCATTCCCTTCTCCTGGGGATCTTCTCAACCCAGGGATTGAACTTGGGTCTTCTGCATTGCAGACAGATTCTTCCACCATCTGAGCCACCAGGGAAGCCCATGTTAACAGGCTATACTCCAATATAAAAGAAAAAAGAAAAATAGCTCTTGACAAACATTATTTCCAAGATATGATCATACATTTGTTCCTCAATAATAGTGCTGTATCAACCACTAGCAGACAGATAAGAAAAAGAAACTGTCTTAATATGTAATTGGCTTTCTGCTCCCCACAAGGTGGGAAGGGTGGATTTTAAGAGTTCTTAAAGCATATTTATGGCACTGAAATCCACTCTAAGGGACTACCAAATAATTTTGGGTTTGCCCTTATTAGCGACGAACCTGTTCTTAATACACAGTGATCTGTATTTGCTAATCTTCAAGCTGTAAACCTACTTAGGAACTTAGCTACATGAGGCATTATCCATTCAATGAGAAGCCCAAATTGAAAGTCTGTGGGATTTTCTTATTCAATAGTTTTCTAAAAATGTAAAGTCCCTTAGTCCCTATGAACTGAAATATTTGTCAGGGATTTCAACATTTTGCTTTTTGATTAGACAACAACACCAATGCCTAAGTATGCTTTAATGAAAACAGAGTAATTTCTCCCCACCCTGTCAGGGGATGTCAGGTTTCTGCAACTCTCTCCTGGGCGAGGATAATTCACAGGTAAGAAAAAGAAGACCCTTGTTGGGGAGTCACAGGCTTAGCTGGTAAAGAATCTGCCTGCAATGTGGGAGACCCGGGTTTGATCCCTGGGTCGAGAAGATCCCCTGGAGAAGGGAACGGCTACCTACTCCAGTATTCTGGCCTGGAGAATTCCATGGACTGTATAGTCCATGGGGTCGCAAAGAGTTAGACAACTGAGCTCCTTTCAGTTACTTACTTGTGGGGAAGTCACAAGGACGGTCAGTATGAAGGTCTTTACTAATAAAAAGGCAGCTAATGGCAACTTTACCTGTTTAAACTAGTAATAATGGGTAATGGGCATCACAGATTCATTTCCATTTACTATTTCATCAGTTTTCCAGAAACCTTAAAGGACTGCCATTCCTTGCTATTTCAGTGACATATTCAGAATTTATACTACCTACTTTACTGCACGGAATATACACGTGAGAGGTAATTTTTCCAAATCTAAATTGTTATCCAAATACCCAATGTCTTTTTAATCTTATGTTGGCATGTGATAACATCTACCTCTCAGGTCCCATTCATGCCTCTGGGGAGGCATTCCCGAATCTGCTTGGCACTGCCCATTGGGTGATCCCCTAACCGCAAGGCTGTTGCCCTCAGCTCTCTCCACAGTAACACTGAAGAAACCGAAGGACATTTGTGTGCAGGATGGATTCCTCTGCCTCCTCTGCAGGATGTACTAAAAAACTTCACTTCCACTCTGCCAGACACTTCAGTTCCTTTCCTCTTTCGAATCCCAGGTTGTTCTCTTTGTAAATATTCCTAACAAGAAGGACTCAGAAGTCTCCAAAACCCCTACATTCTGTGTTAAGGAAATGTACAGAGATGCAGATGACTTTTATGCTAGAATTTCACATCAAAGACTTTAGGTCATGTCAGATGAGGCCTCCCATAAACATTAATCACCACTACCAACTGCAATTAATCAGGTTTGTTTAAAATAGTTTTGTACGAATTCCTTAAGATGTTTTGTTCATGAGCCCAGGGGACACCTTATGTTTTCTTCACCTATTTAACAATTTTTATAAGATCTGCCTTGCCTGCTCTACATTCAACACCTGGCAAGCTGGAAAATACCCTAGAACAAATATGGAAGGCAATGGCATACAAGCTCCCTCCCTTTTAGAAGATGATAATTTCCAATATTTCTTTACTTTTTCTCCCTTCAATGACTTCCACTTCCATTAATTGCTGCATTAACTTGTTCTGCATGAAGAACTATTCTTTAATGTACAACATTTATTAAATGACAGCCTACACGAAGGCCACATCTTTGATAACATAGGCCCATGGTTAAGGGTACTTGCCCCTCTGCTCCCAGTGGAGTTGTCGTGCCCTTCTCTCCCTCTTACTACAGACCACAGAACTGCAAGTGGTTGTGAGACCTTGTTATGCAGATAAACCCTGACTATGTTCTAAAATAAAAACAAATCATCATCAGAAACTTCATTCTTCACAACTGACAAGAGACAGCTGTAGCTGACTATGGTAACTTTCAAGATGCCTGAAAAAATTTCCCTGTAGTAATCTCTCAAAGACAGAACATTTAACACTCCATTCTGAATGAAGCGAGTCTCTTAATACCTGTATGTGTTCTTCTGTGTGCTTTCAAGTGAGAGCTTTTAGTGTACACTTTGTTGCATCCGTCATAATCACATCTGTGTATCCTCCGCTTCCTTTGTGTGTCTGGAGATTCCACAGGTAAAGGTCTCTTCCCGGGCTGCACGATGACTGAAGGGTGATTCCTAGGAAAGCCAATGTCAAATGCAAAATGGTGAGGTGCAAGATCCTTGTCTTCAGGCTACCAAAAGCATCAACAACACTGGGCAGAAACAAACAAACAAAAAACCCAACAAAATAAACAGAAAGAAATTAGCTGATCAACCCAAGAAGCACTGCTATATTCATTCAACAAACATGGAGTGAGCACCTACCATGAGCCAGGCACTGTGCTTGGCACCGGGACACAAAGATGAATAAAAACAGGGTTCCTGCCCTGGAGGAGCTCACACTCTAGGGGGAGACAGACATGTAGATAAGTAACGACAGTAAGAAGGGTTAGGTGCTATGCTAGAGGGAGGTGCGAAGTGCTGGCAGAGTCTTTCCCTCAACAGAAATTTGCTTTGCAGAATTTTGTGGTTGGAGGCTAAACACTGTACTATGTTTTCTCACATGCCACTCTGGTTTCCATTTATTGTTCTTTCGGGCAAAACATAAGAGGTCAAACTCCTAAGTCTCAGGCAACCACACTGTAGGATGTATCTATATTTTATCCTCTATGTAATTGGCATTTAGTTTGAGTCTCTTAAAGAGGCTTACATTTGATTTTGATCTTCAAAAAAAAAAAGTTGGCACGCTGTCTTAACAAATTCAGACCTTTACTGTCGCTATTATCCCTCCTTGGGAGATAACTTGAGGCAGGGCTAGTGGTCAGGCGAGGGAGCACCTCTCCCAGGACTCAGGTGCAGTTCCAGGGCCCTCAGCAGATGCCTGCCATCCTCCGCACCTTCCTGGCTCCTCTCCCACACCCGCCTTTTCCTGTGCCTTCATATCTTTCCGGGATGGGGGAGAAGGTGAAATAAAATCCTGTTAAACATCATTACTATGAACTTCCTCTTTTTCAGAAAGGAAGCTGGTGGAGAGAAATGGCAGATGAGGAAGAGCCAGGAAAAATCTGTAGTTTTCTCAAGCTTCTCCTGCTGATTGATGTAAGTAATTACCAAGTTCTAATCTGTCCATTCGCTTCCCTAATGACTAATTACTTGATACATTACAAGCTTATGTAGTTGGTCTCTAACTGGGACAAAAGACTTCTTTTCCTTTTAAATGTGAATCTAAATTTCTTAAAATGTTGTACAAGAACACAGGTGGGGGGGTGGGGTATGGAGGAAAGACTGGTGGAAAGGAAAATAAAGACTTAGTTCCTGAAATAAAACTCATTTATCTTGGTAAAACTATGTTAATAAATACATATCTTATCAACAACTTTTTCAGGCACCCAAAGAAGTGACTAGGAAGAGAATAAAAAGGTTCATTTTATCGAGTGACCTTACTTATTTCTCAATTATTAGCAAAGAAAACTGTATTTTCTTTTTTTTAAACTGTCAGTTTTGAGTATCACTTTACATTCCTACCCTGATGCTTAGAGGGACGATACCGAAGAATGAAGTTTAGCCAGTTTAGATACATGGAAAAGTGAGCATGAAATAGTGGAGGGTGGGGGTGGGGTAGGGAACAAGGACTTCAGTTATATAAATGTATAAGAAACGGAGAAAATAGAAAAGTGAAGAGATTTATGGACAGTGTTTTTTTTTTTTTTTTAAATAAAAGTCCACTATTAAGATCCTTCAATAAAAAAAGTTTATCAGTTTACTTTAAAATTTCAACTTTAATGTCACTGACTGAAATTTTTCATCTTAAGAGAACTTTCGGAAATAAAGTGCTGAAGGAAAAATATGACCAGTTAAATGTATCTTATGTGCTTCTGGGACACTGGGAGAGAATCCCAGATGAGTTCAGAAGTCTCTCCCAGTTATTAGATTTTAAAGGTTGGGAATCTAATAGTTTCTGGGTAGTAATTATGATCACTGCTTCAGTTACTCACTTTGTGAAAATGTCAGCCTCAAAAAAGGTACCCTAAAAGGCTGTGAACTTCAGCTCTAAATCCCAGCTCTACCACTGATGGTAGACCCCTGGCAAGGTAGTTACACTCTCCGTGCCTCAGTTTCCTCTCTGTAAAATGGGTATATTAATAGATCTCAGAAGGCTGCTGTGAGTGACGCACACAAAGCACTTAACACTTGGTCCAGATGAAAAATCTGCTCAACGGTAGCTGTTGATATTTCAAGGTTCAGAAATCCACTTGTAAACTTCGTCTTTACAGTTGTCTAGTCTTGAGGAATTTTTGGGGGGATGTCCTAACACCAGACCATGAATCTCTACTCCAGGGTCCAGAGATGCTGGCAGCATCGGAGGGCAGTAATACTCTTGAGAGGGGTCAGCAGTCCATCTTGAAAGGGCCAGACATTGGTACAGGCTGAGGCTCAGAATCTTGGGATTTCATTCATCCTTGCTCTCTTCATGGCTTATTTTTAAGGAGGTTGTTTTGATATCTTTATAAGTAAGAAGTTAGAATACCTAGTAAATACCAGAGACCTGGTCATTGTTTTGAATTAAGCTGATCCCTCTGTTTTATTTTTCCACTGTTTATTTATGGCTGCACTGGGTCTTCACAGGCTTTCTCCAGTCACAGAATGAGGGTTGCTCTCTAGGTGTGGTACAAGAGCTTTCTCACTGAGGTGGCTTTTCTTACTGTGGAACCTGGGCTCTAGGGTTTGTGGGCTCAGTAGTTATGGCCTACAGGCTTAGCTGCCATGAAGCATGTGGAATCTTCCTGGACCAGGGATCGAACCTGTGTCCCCTGCATTGGAAGGCAGGTTCTTAACCACTGGACCATCGGGGAAGTCCAAGCTCAACCCTGTGAAGCTTGCTACAATTTCATGTACACAACTCAATGGGGAAATCTGATCTTCAAGATTTTGTTCTAAATACACTTTCATACATGTAAATAAATAACAAAAGGAATCTGAGTGGCTTTATGAAAAATTCTAAAGCTACAACTTTATGATTAAGCAAAATGGATTTCAAAGCTGTAGTCCTCCCCTGAAAAGAAATGGCTTCCTAAGGCAAATATTGGTGCTGCCTCATTGAAATGGTACCAGGCATTTGGTTTCCAGTGATTCTTTCCTGGCTAGCTGGTTTCCTATGTGGGCTGCTACTGGGCATACTCCAAGACATTACTTAATCACATCTGTGAGAGAATTACTTGAAGAGTACATGTTCCAGTTGTGGCTACTCTGTTCAATTTTCTGAGAGGCAAAATGCATTCTTAGATCAGCATTAGAAGAAGCACATTACCCATTAATCATTAAAAGCCATTTAACTTGAGATCATCAAAAGAACATTACTTTAAAAAAGAGATGCTTTCAGCAGCATTGGGAGCAAGAATATTTGAAGGCATATTCCAATATTCTTCTTCTGAAATGTGTTACATTGTAAATTCATAATAACCTATACTTTGGAATAACCCCATATAGTCAATGGACCCCTCCCTTTGTGAGTAGCTGGCTTTAGAGCATCTTTTTTTATCATCTGTTCATGAACAATTACAAGTGCTAAGCCATGTTACCCATTACCTTGCAGAGACATATGTCATTCTAAAAAAGAGGCAATTCAGCTGTGTCCATTTTGGTTTGTTGTTGTTGTTTAGTCACTAAATTGTGTCTGACTCTTTGTGACCCCATAAATTGTAGCCCACCAGGCTCCTCTGTCCATGGGATTTTCAGGCAAGAGGAGTGGGTTGCTATTTCCTCCTCCAGGGGATCTTCCTAACCCAGGGATCCAACCCATGTCTCCTATATTGCAGGTGGATTCTTTACCACTGAGCCACCAGGGAAGCCGCCCATTTTGGTTGGTCTGTTTTTCCTGTCACTCAAGTACAGAAGCAGATGCAACTGGCTAGATATGATCTAAACATGGCAGGAAGAGCACACAGCTGGAAGGAGATCAGCCCAGGTCCCCTCTGCTGCTGTTAATGGTGTGATTACAGGAGACTCACCATGTCTTGGCTCATCAGTTCTATTTGCTCTGACTCCCACATGCTTGTTTTGGGAGAATGAAATAACTCCTTTGAAAACACTTGGAAAAGTTCCTTTTTTTTTCTTTTTTTTTTTAATTTTGTGGGAAAGAAGTGCTATGCAATTGTGAAGGGTGACAATGAAAAGACCATCAGATAGTTTCCCTAAAGGTGCAGCTGGGGCAGGAGATTCATTTTCTTCTTCTCATGTATCAGGGAGTGGATGAACTCTCCCCACCTCCAAAAAAAAAAAACACTGAGTTGGTTCAAATGATAATTAACCCATGAGCTATTATGAATGCACCTACTTGGATTGAATGTAGATACAACCACAATTTATTTGAAGTTCCAGAAAATAGCTGTTTTAAAACCAGAGAATTAATATTCTGTTACAGAACTTGTTATGAAAGGGAGAGAGGACTGCAAAAGATAAAGTAGAAAGAGGGGCAGAAAAGCTGGAGAAAAAGTGATATGGGAAGGAAGTGATAGGAGGGAGTCTGAGGAGACAGTAACTGTTGTACTTCCTCTGTACTAGGCAGCTGGCCCTTAAACCCAATGTTGAAGGGACTATAAAATAAGAAAAAATAATTATAACCAACAATGTAAATAAAGAGAGAGCAGGGGCAAAAGACTAAGTGGCCAGGCCAAGGTCACACATGGTGGAGAGTAGAGCTGGGATCAAAGATGTTGGGCCCAAAGACGATGTCTGTACCTACTGCAAGCTCAGCCCCCAGTGCAAACCTTGGCAGAAGTCAAGGACAGTGCAAACCACAATACTGATGTTATTTAGCCTGTGTGTGACACCCTCACATGACAGCAAGTTAAACCACTGTTCAGGTGCCTGGATACTGATGGATACAGTGTAAACTTTCTACTGGATGGCATTTCTAAAGCAGACCAAACATTCTAGGGCACACACAATGAAAAAGACTGGAGAAGCTTCTCTGAGCAACATCGTCAACTTTCTGTTGCCATCGGACTGGGTTTTGGAGAATCTTTCCTGGGCTTTGTGGTTGGCCTGAAAATTTTGATCAAAGCCATATCCCATCACAGAAACAGTGTGCTTTATGAGAACTGACAACAGGAAGGACGATGAGTGATCCCATAAAGAGTTTTCAGGATCCAACCTTAAGTGGGATATCTAGAACACCAGATCCAATCCACATTGGGATAAAGATGATGGGAGAACTATATACACATAGTCTGGAAGGACAGAAAAAACCAGGATAAAAATGATTTAAGGGGTAAAGTGGCAAAATGTAGGGTGACCGATTTACTGAAAAGTGACACAAGGAGTTTAACAGAGCACATTGATTCTGGAGAGATTCCATCTGGCCCAGGGGCTGCCCCAAACGACCAGGCAGTCCTAGCAATCCACACCACATCCCTCGCCGGAAGCTCGTGCTTCCATTCCAGTTCTGAGATGCACGCTGCTATGCAACTGCCGGGCAGACCTCAGTATACTTACTCTTGCAACAATGCTTGCGGGGGGGACACTGAGTTCATTAAAGGGGGTGACATTTCTTCGGGATAATAATCTGTCCTCTGTGGTTCGATCCCAGGTTCTATTTTAATTTTTTTCTGCAATATAGGCTTCTCATATGATTCAATTACAGGTACTAAAAAATAAAAATAGAAAAGTTACTCTATGTACACTTGACCAATGTCAGCCTTTAAAAGCTTATCCCACAGCTTCTAGCTACCACACTGATGTGTGAGTATCTACCTTTGGCAAAATGACAGCAGAAATGAACCTGGGGGTGAAATTCTTACTTTGTTAGCAAACACTACGTAGGAAGTTGGACTTTTAAGACACAGCCCCCAGGGGATTTCTTATGACTTTTGGTTATCTCCTTTTACAACAACCTGCTGCCTCTGACCAATCAGTAAACAAGCTGGCTTTTAATAGCAATTAGCTATCACATGGTCTAAAGCAGCCATCTCCAATCTTTGTGGCACCAGGGACTGGTTTTGTGGAAGACAGTTTTTCCATGGACTGGGGTGGGGGGTGTGGGGTGTGGGGCGTGGGTGAATCAAGCCCATTACATTTATCACGTACTTTATTTCTATTATTATGTCAGCTCCACCTCAGATCATCAGGCATTAGATCCTGGAGGCTGGGGAGCCCTGGACTAAAAATATTTCTTAGGAGCCTTTTGTACCTAGAACCATGCTGGCATTCAATAAAGCAAAATGTAAAGTCAAGATTCTTGTTATCCCGAAGTTGACAAGTACATAGTGAAACTAATCGTTTCATGGCATTAAACAGACAGCCTGATTCTTGGGAGCTCTTCCAGGATCAACACTTAGAAAAAGGAAATGCCTTAGGCAGCCTCTCAGTCGAATATTTCCTTTTCAGAGTACAGCAGCTCTTGGCCCCTTGCTTCCTCTGCTCCCTTAATCAGACTCCCTGGTAGTGAAGACCTACAAGTCCGGATTAATGGCGGGGGCGGTAGCAGTGTGGATGAGTTGCAGAACAGAAAGGTACCTTGCATGCTACTACTGGAATTTTCCATCTCCTCCGACAAGGAGACCATGAGCGGCTGCTGGAGGTGGCTGGTGTACATGAAGGGGACAGGCTGCACGACGACGGGCTGGATGACGGGCAGAATGCCCGGGCTCCGGATGCCGTGGCGGGACAGGGCTGCGGCCATCACCGGCGGCATGGACAGCGGCACGCTGAAGGGCTGCACACCGGGTGGTGGCGGCGAGTACTTCTTCCCGGGCGGGCTGGAGGAGGGCAGGCTCAGCCCAGGCGAGGCTCGCCTATGCGAGGGCTGGAACTTCAGGGCGGACGGAGAGTTCCCGGCGGAGGGCGGCGAGCTCCGCTTGTTGACTGTGAGGTCCACCGGCTCCATCTGCATCCCGTGAGACAGGCCTTCCGGCGTCTGGAAGAACTTATCTGACAATGGCGTGGAGTAGATGACGCCGTACTTGTTGGGCTTCATTGACTCCATGTAATTAGACGGGTATGACTATTAGAAAAGACAGAAACGTGTCAATGGACAGGTGTGTTTGCTTGAAACATGAAATAAGATGAAAATACACAACAAGGCACATTCAGTTGCATGGACTTTCATAAAGGGTTTGGATTTAGATATATGCTTGACACACACACACACACACACACACACACACACAAATACCATGAAAGAGTTGATCTAATAAATGTAGGCACTAAAGTTAACATGGTAACTATGTCACAGACTAAAAAATCTCAAGTTTAATTCTACAGTGATGGCCATATCCAATGTTAAGATTGATGATGATGCCTGGAAAAATTCTAAAACAGGTTATAAAAGGCTTATGGGCCTTATCATTGGGAGTTGGGATTCACCAAGAACCAGCCAAGCCAAGGAACCCTATTGCTTTTCTGATGGGGTTTCTTAATTGGCAGGAAATACCCTCCTTGGCTTTAGTGTGCTCCACCTGAGCATAAAGACACAGAACATTTCCCATATGCTTGTGGATAATGTGGACAAACAGAGCCACGTGGTAGTGCCTTCGGATGCTCTCCAGCCACTGACCAATCCATGCTAAGGTGACCACAAATCCTGGCTTTAGTGCTAAATGTCCGACATCTGAGGAAATGCCTCAGTATCATGCAACTCAGGATGGCTAGTCACCTCACACACTTCTATACAGAAGGCCACCCACACAAAGGTGATTATGTCCTTGGCCCTGACTTATTCAACGATTTATTTACAATTTGAGACACTGCAGATGACGACTTAATTTCCAAATCCGAGGATGACACAGAACTATAAGAAAGAGCAAATAAGGACTTAAATAAGGACACGTGATGTTGGAAGGGACTTGCATACAAGCTGAGGCTTTGCCTTCTCTCCTTTCCACCCTCCTACTCCCTCATCAAGAGAATGGGGGACAACCTAACAAGATAACTGGAGGTGAGATAATTAGTCCCCTCCCAAATCTAAGATCTGTTCATAACTGACTTAATTTGTCTTCAAATACATTCCTTTCTTACAGTATCAAGATAATGTAACGCTCATTTACCAGGTTGAAATCTAAATCAACTGTAACTGCACACTATGGGTACTGTCCTTGGCCATGGAATTCATTACAGTTACTTCTATTCCTTAAGAAAAATTTAAAGTCTGCTGTAGAATGCCTAAAAAAAAATTAAACTCAACATAAACCCTTTACTTGCATGCATTTTAGGGGAACATGTTTTCAGTGGTAACATGTCAAGTCTGCCTGCAGAGGATTACTTATATTTGAATGCTTTATAGTAAGGGTGAAAAATAACATACTGTGCCTCTCTCCCGGCTCTAAAATTCAATGCATTTGTGATTCTGAAGCAACACTAGCTCACAATGCAACTGAGAAGACCCACTAATGGGAACTTATAATTAAACCGCTCAAATGCACTATTAATTTCTGAATCTCCCTGGCTCCTTCAGTAGCCAGTAATATGAGTTATTAATAACTGTGAGACAGCAGTGGTTTTGACTGGGATTAGTACTGAGATCACACCCTTTCTTCTCTGGGCCTCATCGGGTGAATCTCCACCTGGCTATGCATCCAACTCATCCGTGCTGCTTTAAAATCCCATTCCTGCACTTTCAAAATAACTTTATTATGTTCAAAAGCAGTTCTATAAAAGAAGGCAAGAAAAATTACTATATAAATATTAGACATGCAAGTGTCATGAGGATATGTCAAAACCTGTCAAGGAGGTACTGGATACTCATCTTCTAGGAGGCTATGACGTTAAGATTAGAATTGGACTCAATGAGATGCCTATGAGATGAACTTAACACACACTGGGGTCCTGGAGTCTTTTCTTCCTGCTGTATACGACAGGTGTTTACTTCAGTGGCCTTTGATGTTATCAGGTATTCTTCAGACTTTACTAAGCACACAGATTCACCTGGGAATCTTGTTAAAACGCAGATTCTGAGTTACTGGGGAATGACTCAAGGTGCCAAAGATTGGCCTTGGACTAGCAGGGCTCTAAATGATGAGATATAGAATAAAAGCACTAATTTTTATTACTAACATTTGGTAAATTATTTAAATGCAATTTAAAGGTGGGGAGGGAGAATTTTCACTAATAATACTGCTTAAAAACAAGGATATGAGGATATAAAATCGGGAAACACAAAACAAAGTGTTGTTTTTAAAAATAGTTTTGAATTATGTATTGAAGATCAAATGAAGACTATTTCTACCTTTCTTTAGAATAAGACACACATAGGTGCAACACAAGGTGAGAGGCTCAAAATATACAGTAATATTAATATGCAATAGATTTAAATTGAAATATTAAAATAGGCAAAAGCAAGAGGCACAAGGTTTGTGAACAGAAATTACACATTATGTACAATGAGGGCTTCAGGAAGTAATTAACTACAGGAGGAAAAAAGATTTCTCCTAGTTCTAAAGTTTAGCCAGCTTGATATAATTTTCTAAAGGGCAAAAGTTCTGGTACAAGAAACAAAAACTCCAGGAAATGGGAGGCAGTGTTCATTGTTTCTACTCACAGAAATGTAGCTTCTCCCTTATTTTCAGCCCTAGTCTTCAAAGACACCCCTATGACCTAGATTTTAATACCAAGTTATTGGCCACTACATAGGAAGCAAGAAGAGGACAAACTTTTCTTGCTGCCATTGCTGGATTTTTCTATCTGTGGGGTGAGTTTAAGGAAAGCAGGAATTTAGAACCTGGGGGATTTGCAAATTTAATAACAGTCTCAGGTTTCTCAAGCCATAAAGAAACAGCCACACAGAGCTGAATTTTATAAATTATGCACATTTGCACAGTTTTGCTGAGAGTCTTCCCTCCCGTGAATGCCTCCTGTCCCCTGGACATGTGGTCTTTGGAAGGCTCCAGGGCTAAAAGCAGGGGGGCTGTTTTGTGTGCAGGGGTACACAACTGAGTCCAGTGTTAACTATTTCTGGTCTGACTGCTTCGCCTGAGGGTGAAGAAATGTGGTTCTTCAAACTGTCTCACTAGCAAACTTCACAGCAATGTTTACCAGAACCTTCTATGAGGCATGTTCACTTTAATCATTTGGGTGGAGCACATAAGCCACTGCAATCAGCTTGCAACAGTCTGGTTCTCCGCAGCATAAGGACTGACACAGGGCTTGCCTGGGGTGTGTGCCTTGGGTGGATACACACTGGTAATAGTTGCTTCCTCTCTGTTCCAGAGCATTCCTGTGTTCTAACGAAGCAATGCAAATAAGTGTGCCTGCACCAGCAAAATCCACATCAGCTGCAAATAGTGATGAAGCAGAAAGAGGGCCTCTGGCCCCTGCTGGGCATCCATGGCCCTACCGACTCAAGCAGAGGTTTCCTCCACTCCTGACCCCCACTAAGGGCAGCAAGGGGGTTACTTTGCCAAAAGGTCTGCTATTAAGAAGGGTTCTTTCCCTCTGTGGTAACATGCATTCAAGTGTTCACACCTCCGTGCCATGGGTTACTTACTTGTCGTGGGTTACTTAAGTGTCAGTGGAGTGGGAGATGATGGTCCAGCCCAAGTGCTCAGAGAACACTGGGTGAATGGATGGTGTGAATCAACACGCTCTCTGAGCAAGTTTTTACCACTGACCAGGCTCAGCATAATGATTTTTTGATTCTCAAAAAAAAAAAGAAATTTTTTTTTAAGTATGATGAGGAAAAAGGCACAGGGTTTAGATAATTTTCCAATGCTATCACTTCCTATGAAAGTGAGAATTAATAGTTTCTCATTTTATTGGAAATAGTTTTGGTGAAGTTTTCCATTACAAGATGGTTTAAGTGGATGGACTGACTGCATGAAACGTGGGTGAGTCTCTGTTTCACTATTCATTAATATGAAAAAAAAAAAATGCGACCGTCCGTGACAGGGCGATGGCAAGTCAAAGGAATCTTCATACCAAGGGTGGAGTTCCAAGTGCAGGAAGGCGCGGTGCATTTATAAACAAGCTCTTTGGAAACAGCAAATGTCATGCCCCTCTGTGCAAACAAAAGTAGAAAGCTCTCTTTCTACCAGGCTCAGAAAAGTCATGAAAAGTTTCTGTTAGAACACGGCAGAGGGACTACCGATTTTAAGTACTTCTTAATCTGTAAGGAGTCTGTTAGATGATAATTTTCATTAAAGAAAAAAATACACTTTCTTCAGAAGTAATCTTCCTTTAGGAACAGAAGGATATGAAAGGATACTTTAAAAAATTTTATTTTCTCATTTCCTGAATTAAATTCTAGTTTTCAACCTCTTTGGCAGTACTGGTAAAAACAACTCCTTTACATGTTCATTTTATATACACCTGCCATTTCATGTTTTACATATAAGTATCTCCAATTTTATAAATAAGAAAAAAAAAAGGAGACTCAGGGAGCTTCTGATGGCTTTGCCAGCAACACATTGACAGTAAGTAGCAGAGATCTACAGCACAGAATGGGGGGGGGGTGGTGGTGGTACTCTGCTCCCCTTTCTTGCAAATCTTAATAGGATCGACAATCCAAAGTCTAGTCTGCCTCAAGGCACAAGGTTTAGTGAACAGTATGAAGGTTTATACTTCAGTAAGAGAAAAATGACATTTCCTCACTTTCTCTAAATTATAGCAAAATACCAACTAGGCAGATTATTTTTACTCTTCTTATCTTTTAGGGAAAAGGGGTGAGAGAGGGGAGTAAATCAGAGTAAAATATTTTTATTCATATGTGGAATTGAAGCAAAAACCAATCTTACATGTTACTGCTTCATGTTTAGAACACTGACCTGAATAAACAAAGACCTCAACCTTTTAGGTCAAAGGCAGAATGAAAAAGAGAAAAGGAATAAAGGAACAATAAATCAGATTTCATATACTTCACCTATGAAGGTAGGAAAGATAAAATGTGAAGATTTAAGAGTGGAAACAAAGAAACTTCATTGTAAGGCCTGGAACTCTATTTTGGTGAAACAATATAATTAAATTCTATAAGCATCAGCAGAACTTGAAAACTAGAGCATGAAGGAGAAAAAGACCATTAATTGCAAAAATACTTCCACATATTTTAACTCCATGCATTAATATGTTACAGCATTACAAGTATAACTATTACAACAAATTCATTTTATTTCCATTTTTTTTCAGCTAAGTGCCTTTCCTTGTATGGTGAAGTTCATTTTAGCTTTAAATTAGGCTCTTGTGACACATTCTCATGCTTGATTAAAAGCTCTGGAAGTATACTGAATAGTAAAATGCATCACTGATGGGCCTCCATCATTTACCAAATTAATCATAGTCTCTGGTACTAAAACCCTATTCATATTTCAAGGATACAATTAATGAGAACATTTTATACCTTAATATTCCTCCAGTATGATCATGCAACAGTTGGGGGAAGGGGTTGATGACAAAATGAGTAACATTAGAAGCCAATTTAGCTTTTTGATTAATAAAATTCTTATTGCTCTCTTATTATCATATGGTTATACAGTTGTTGGGCAAGAATGTAAATGCTATTTCCTTAAAGCCACTCTGATTTAACTTTTCACCGTACACACTGGTAAACACTAGCGCAGAAATCTCCATGGCAACTCAGTTCCAAGGGCCTTGGAGTGACCCCCATGTCTCGTATAAACAGTTTTGGCAGGAACCTCCATAGTCAGCGCATAAGGATGATCTAATTTTTGCAAGCGTGTCATTACCAACCTTCAGAGCCACAATTCAGGCCAAGTTTTTCCCCTTTTGAGTATTTTCCAAGCCCGAGGAAGAAAAGAGCAAGACAGAGTTGAGAGCATGGCCGTGTTATTTCACATTCACTAAACCAGATCCCCTCAAGTCTCAACCACTCTCGGCTTTGCAGTCGACACCTTTCTGTTGTCAGCCCTGTCCAACTTCCACAGTGCTGGTGTTGTACCTCTATAAACAACTGGACTCATTACTCCTTCCCTGGTGGTCGACAAGCATGAAGACCGGGTTAGCTTAGCACTAAAGTGTTGCAAGAGACGGTGAATGTAATTGCCTCCCAGCCACCACAGACTCTTTTGAGTGAAACAAAATTCCATTCTCAGGGTCAAGTTCTTTCGCTAGCTTCTCCCAAGTCACAGCTCCACAAGGCTGCCTGCTTGGAGTTTAAGCAAATCATTTTATTCTTAACATATTTTTACATGCAAAATGATCAAGGATTTTTTCCTCCCAATTTTCATCTTTTTAATGAGTTTTGTGAAGGATATCCTAAGCACTACGTGAGGCAAAATGGAGTCTCTTTTTTTTGGCTTTCAATCCAAAAAAAAGAAAAAGATGAACATTCACAAACATGTTTAAGAAACTCCTCTGTATAGTCTGGGTGGCCATCTTGAGTGAAAAATACCTCTAAGTAAACTCACTCTTGATGAAGATTTCTTGAAGGTACATTTGGAAACTGCTTCCTAATCATGATAAACATTGTGTACAGGTTTTTTTTTTTTTTTTTAACGTTCCATATGCACATTAATTTTTTTAAACTAGTCCGGCCATTTTTTTTCTTTTTGCCAAAATCAATAATCTTGAGAGCTCAGACTAAAAATCTGCTAACTAAGGGGTTTCTGTAAAACTATTTCTGTTGTGAGCAGATCTACCTGTGGCTCAGGTTCTGTGCTGATGACATCCTGGGGGTGGGTGGGGGACTGGGGCAAAGCGTTTAAGAAAACATGGATCCTGTTTAGAAGTTTGCCTATCAAATGCCTGTCAAGTAATGAGTACTTTTAAGGGATAACACAACACACAGTAAAGTTATTACCACTTGGAATAAACAAGAGGTGTTTAGTTTTGGAAAACTTACCACCGAGACAGGGTCCATGGCCTCCTGCTTGACAGGGACTGGGTCAAACATGAGCATTCTTTTAGTTATGCTTTCTAGGGTGCTCTGGTGTTTAGCCTGGAAAACAAAACAAGGTGTCTGTCTAAATCCTGAGGTTACTTTCAATACAAACTATTGAAAAAAAAATTTTCCTCACCTTGCTTCTCTGGTCCTTCCCCTCCCCTGCCCCCAGAATGGCTGGAATTTGTTTTCCTTACCTATGAAAATGCCATTTTATATAATTAAGACCAGACTCCATGGTCATAACCAGGGGAGAGCCAACTGGCATTTCTAACTCAAATACATAAACCCTGACATTTCTGGAACAATAGGTACAGCCCTCCTGAGCAGCCAAGCTTGTTTAATAAGATTACTGAGCAGCTCAATAGAGGTTCACATTATATACAAATGTTAAAAAAAACTTTCCTTTCCATCTTATGTCATAAAAGAAAAATCAGGGAAAAATAAGGCAGGCAAAAGACAACGTAGAAGCAGTTATCACGACTATCTTTGTTTTTATCCCCTCAAACTCTTTTTAAATGGATTGTAATATGCATACTATATAGTATCAATAATTTCACTTAACAATTATTGGGAAAATGTTTCTTTTCTAGTAAGTATGGTTTCACACCATCAAGTTCAGTGTGTCACCGTGTGAACCAATCAGATTTCTTTTTTTACCATGCTGAGCAGCAGCTGGTGGGATCTCAGTTCCCCGACCAAGGATGGAGCCCAGGCCCCATGCAGTAGAGTGCAGTCCTAACCACTGGAGAACCAGGGAAGTCCCCAGTCAGATTTTTTAAAAATTCCTCTTACTGGGCAGATTGCTTCTAAATTTTCACTATTACAGACAGCAATGAGCATTTTAATATTTACATCTTTGTGCATATCCTTAATTTTTAAGATAAATTTTATGAAGGGGAGGTCTTGAGTGAGAAGCATGTACATTTTCCAAAGCATCTGCTGTATCATCTAGCAAAGATACTCTGTAATTGCCATCAACAAAACAGAACCTGTTTCCCAACATCTCTACTGGCCATGTGCATGACCATTTAAGAAAAATTAAAACCCCGCGCCTCTTGTTTTCTAAGTACTTTTTCAATATGAAGAATATTAGCTTGTATTCACCCTCAATTTCTCCTTATCAGGAAGTAAGCCAATTTTTAGCCTAATGTAAAGACAATGTCCATCCAGACCCTGTTTGATCTTTCTCTTTTTCTTTTCTTATTGAAGTGTTATCCCTTTTCTTCCGTGTTCTGTACTAGTCTGCTATTAGTACTGTATCATTCCAACTGCTTCCTCACAAGACAAAATATTCAGTCTGATGAACATTTATTAATAACTGCATTTCACAGACCTTCAACAACCTTCAGGCCTCTCTTATCCAAATTTGGTTTAAATGTTCAGCACTTTGGTTAAAAGTGAGGTCTTTATATATCACCTTTGTTTGGGTGGGAAGGTGAACGAGTTCTAGATGGAGTTCCACCTGAAAAAGGTATAGGAACCCCTGTATTTCAGTATTTAAACTCCCCATCCCCACCTCCCTGATGACAGTCCTGTCGTTAGTGATGTCCATGCTCTATGGGTTAAACTAAGATATCTTTGCACACAATTATAAAAGTAATACTGTGTAGTTCTTGTGCTTCACTGCTTTGCTGAAGAAAGATTGTCCTGGGTCTCATGACAACACGTGAATATCACCATTAACTCAACATAAGGCCCTGACTTCAAAATTATATTTTCCTACATCACAGGACGTATTATAATCTGCGAACACAATCTGAAACCAGGCTGCTCAAATCAATGGTGCTACCACCCTCTTCTGTGTCCCAGTAAGAACAAACCCCATAGCCAGTGAAAAATGGATGATTTCATAATGAAGGATGAAAACCCCTTTTGTGTCTTGGGATCTATTATTAACCAGTTCCCAGCCTAGCAGCTGTACAGATGGATATGGTGCTAAGAATTGCTGTCCAGGGCCCCGGAGCGGACTATACACAAAAGATGTGAGATCGCTTGCTTATATCAATGAGGTCAGATGATTCAGCAGCCTCGACCCATGGCTGGTCATCCTCCCCCAAGCTTTTAAAATTTAATTTACTCTTACAGATTCATCCACTCCACTAGAGAGTATCTTGCTGCAAATCCTTCTAAATAAAAGCACTCATATTCTCAGGAGTGTAGTGGAAGAGTTCTGATCCTGAAACTCAAGCAGGAGATCTGTACTTGACCCTCTCCATGGGGGAGTGGATGCGGGGAGGCCCTTTTTTACATGCAAAATGCAGAGGGCAACTCTTTTGTCTACTTCCTAACAGATTTATCTTCAAGGTTTTGGGGAAATTAAATGAGATTAAAAATAATTAAAAAAAAAAAGAGAGAAACTTTGTTCATCTGAATATGCACACAATTTTTGAATCTATAAAACTATACACACAGCATTAAATTTGTTGATTCTGATCTCTGGAACAATGTCAAGTACCTGCCTCTTTCCTAGAATATTTAGCCTTAGTGGTCAACACCACCCCCTCCCCAACACACACACCCTTAAAAAACTCAGACTAAATTCAGTTCAAAAAGCAATGGCTGCTTTCAACCTATCTGAGATCTCATACAGGACCCCGTCCCTTGATAATCGCACCGTCCCAATAGTTTCCTATCATCTCTACCCTTGCCTTACCTGGAATCCTTTACTACCAGTAGGAGCAGCACAGTGGAATTAAAGATGATGGGGTCTGGAGCTCATTTTGGTTTAAATCCTAACCCCATCATTTCGCTCATAAAACCTTTTTCAAATGTCTACAGCAGTAAGTACTGAACCCATTTAGAAATCAATGACACGTTAAACTTGCTATAGTTTGTGTCATTTTAAGACATTAGTGAAATTACTTTCATTTGTTAGTTTTTGTGTTTTATCTAAATTTAAGGAAATTAGTGCTTTGAAACACTTGTAATCTTAAGAGAAAAATTCATCTAGCATAAAGCATCCCTCCTAACAAAACTGGATTCATTTTTCTTAAAAAGTAATTGTTTTAAGGGTTGTTGATTCAGAACTTTTACCTTGAAGAGTAACTCAATCACTGATGAAAGGATACTTCTCATTACAAGGATTTCAGCTAATAAACAAGTAATGATATTATAGAATTTAGAATACCTCATTTTAAAACTCCTAACTAAATAAAGCATCACTTGACAATAAAAGGTCTGTGCAAAATTCAAATGTCACTGTGAACAGAACCACACTCACTGTCCACTCACACGTGTAACAGCACTTTGCTCTCAATCTCGTAGCTTCTAAAATGACTGATTATACTTTCAGTGATAGTCAAAGGCTATGGAGGACATATTAAAAAAAAAGAAATTTAAGGAAAAGACACACCCTAACCTTGGACCACTTTTGCCACTAGCATTGACCTTATCTTTGGGTCTGATCTAGAATAAGAAAAGAGTGACGGCAAAGTCACTGAAGGGCCTTCCATATAATTCAGCACTGGAAGAAGTGGGGTCTCTAAATTTAGTGGCTTTTGTTATGCATGGGCAACTCTGAGCTCTGGGGCTATTGAAAGAAAACTTAAAATGCTATAGAAAATCTATCACTACATAACCCTGACAGCAGTTCCAAGTAAGACCATTAGGTGGCGAGCTAAAACAAGTATTTAAAGACTAGGACACAGGCAGTAAATTGAGTTTGCCAAAGTCAGGGTCTTTAAATCTAGTGGGTTTTAACTAGGCTCAGGAATTCTTATCACAGAGATTAGAAGGCCCCCAAAAGTGGTTCTGTTTTTCTTACAACTAGTTCTCAAGCATTAACAGGTTTTCATCTTAGTTGTGTTAAACTAGCTTAGGAGACATACATTCTAAACTAGTAATCCCAGGATAACACTGCATTTACAAGAGGGAAAAAACAGGCAAAACAGGTTTAAAAAAAAAGTCTAAGTTATCAAAGTGCCTAAAAGCAAAAATATAGAAAATAATTGCCAAAATAATTTTCCATCACGGAACAAACATCTTCTTCCCCAACTGTTATTTTGCTGGGAAGGGCCAATACAGAATTTTCCTTCAAAAGGAAGAAACATTTTCCTTCACACTCTGCCTATGCTTCTGACTTTTTTCAGCTGTCATAAGAAGGCTCAGATTTTTGTCAAGATGCACAACTGCATGTTTATGTCTTAAGAAGCTTTGGTGAATCACTTACATGAAGTTTCACAAGCAATTATAGTTCCCTCTCACATGGTTCTTTTCAGCCCTCCATGGGGCCTACTTGACAATTGCTTCATGAGGGTACAAATGAGCTGCAGAGCTTAGAAATACACACAGGCCTTAATGTAAGAGGTTATGCTGCCAGCCTCCTTTGAAAATGGCTTGCCTTGAAGCTATGGCACATTTTATTACAGAAACAACCTTATAAATAACTGCCCCTTCCTTAGAAGAATGGGGGAAGGGGGTGGGGAAGAAAGAAAAAGAGAGAGGAGGGAGGTGTGTGGCGGGGATGGAGGGGGTTCTGGAGAGAGAATAAATAAATTTCTTGGCGATCTATCAGGATTTGCTCTGACATTCTCCCTTCTCCTCTCCTGTCTAATGCACTCAAAGGGACCCTGGATCCTTCTCCCCGAGCCCAGCCTGACCCTAAGCTTCCAGACTACCTGCCTCCTTCAAAGCTGATCTTTTGTTTCCTAGCCGACCTCAGCCAGGTGTAAGGAGAAAAAAAGGATGGCCAAACCAGCACATCTTCTGTTAAGTGCCCCTGTCAACCCATCCAAGCCTCTGGGCTTTAAAGGAGGAAGCATGCTGCCTCCTTTCACCTCTCACTCCCAAAAGGAACTTCAGGGAAAAAATAAAAAAGACAAATTAAAAAAAAAAAGGTGCGTGGCTGAGTGCGCGTGTGTGTGGGACAGATTCTCGGTCAGGAGGAGGACCAGGGTGGGCAGGTAACATCCCTAAACTTCCTCTCCAAAGAAACTTTTCTTTCTTTACTTTTGTACCCTAACTCTTTCAAGAGCTCCAAGGAGTTGCGTATTTAATGGCAGCTGCTCTGGCCAGAAATCCAAGGGGCCGGGCAACAGATGGAAGTGGACATTTCTAAGTCGGAGCCTCCTTTCAGAGCAGCTGAACGCTGGCACCTACCTGGAAAGGCATCTCGTTTTCATGTCACTCGCTGATTTTTCTCCTACCTCAGTCTTCTACTGTTGGTGTGAAAGGAAAAAAAATTCCGTGGAACACTTCTAAATCTTTGCCCCTCATAAATTAGTTATTTTGCATCAAAATGTTTTGTAAATGGGAAAGAAGTTAATTATTTAGTTTCAGATTAAATATAATGATCCAAGAGCAAACAATCCGCCCTCTCTCCTCTCTGGGCTAACAAGCCACCCAATTTTACTTTCCTGCCTCCACCCATCTGCTCCACCCTATGGAGAGTTGCCAAGGCAGTCCAACTTGTCCAAACAGGACATGGCTTCAGATAAGATTCTGCCCACACCCTGTACTTCGGAAAGACCAAGTGAAGCAATTGATTTTGCATGTAAATAAGGACAGGTGCAAAGGTAACAACCAAGTGAAGTCCCTCCACTTTTCCAGACTAGGGCCCAGCAGAGCAGGGGTGGGGGCGGGGAGACACAAACCCATATCCTTTAGGTGAACTCTCAAGTTCAATGCCACTTAGTTAGTGGCCTACCACATCTTTCTTAAAGCAATTTTAGCGAACACTAGTCATTTTCCCTATTAAGGTTATGTACGCAGTTTTCCCCCCCATGCCGACAATTTTTGTTTTTTAGTTTTAAGGGCCAGCAACCCCAACTCGGTTGAAAAGCACCCCTAATGCGTAATCCTGCTGTGCACATGGCTTACGCAGCCTGCCTTGGCCCTGAGTTTTCTCCTGTGATGTGTTATATAATCAAATCCAGAAGGGCTGTGTGAGGCCACTGCCTCTCCACCGGGCGCCCTATCGCTGGAGACCCACCCCACTCCACCCTGAGGGGCCTCCACCCATGGGGCCCCACCCTCGGAGTGCGAGGCTGGGAGGGACCAATTGGCTCCAGCCAGCTGCCAGTTCCTGGAAATTCCGGCCTGAGCAGCAATGCCTGGAACCTTGCAAATAACCAGAAAGAAGTGGCATTGCTTCCCCCAGCTCCTGAGGATGCTTCACTAAAAGCTTCACGGAACCTCTGGATGCGCACACGTGAGCTGTTGCTGACCACTCCCTTCAGAAGCTAACAAACAGAAAGGCACTCTGTGCCACTGCTGTGAGAGAATTCAACATGCCCCACCCTAATCCTCCTTGTCCCCAAAAGGCTGCGCCCCACATCTGCCTTATCTCCTGGCCACTCACCTCATCTTTCAAGCTTTCCTCACCAACTTCTCTATTTCTGCTACTGCCGTGGCCAGGCTCTCAAACCTCAAGACTGTGTTACTGGGTCTCCCCTCCATGGGACTCCTATGCCTGCCCCTTGGACCCTCCAAGCCATTCTGACCCACTCCTCCCCCCCGACCTGCCACTTGCCACGTATCACAAAGCCCTCTTCTCAGCGAGTCTTTTCCAAACTCCCAAACTTTCCTCCAAGGGACACCCTTAGGGCTTGGAGGGCAGGTTCAAGCCCCATGGCTCAGCGCCCCCTTTCCTACCAGCTGCTCCTCTGCCCCACCAAGAGCCCTCCAAGCCGACTGCCCTGTTTCTCCCTCCACCCAGCCCCCTCCCCAAAGCCTTTGTTCATTTTTGGCCCCGATGCTGGGCAACCAGAGTGGAATGCCCATCCCCTTCCGGCTTATCTAAATCCTCCTAATTCTTCAAAGACCAGCTCAAGGCCCTCCCCACTCAGTGTAGCCAGCTGATTGCTCCTGGGCCCATCTGAGGCCGCCTCCTCTTACCTAGATAGGTGGGCCTTTCTACCTTTCAAATAGGCTGTCCAAGACCACCACCAGGATGGGCAGCACCTGAGCATGGGCTTACTTCACAGCTCCTTAGAGGGGTTCCCTTCCTGCTCCCCAACGGAGATCAGGCACACCCACTAAGTCAAGGTTTTGCCAGGCATAAGGAGTGGATATAAAAGCCCTGAGCTATAGGAGTCTCAGTCACTTCCCTTTCTCTTTAAATGCACTTGAAAATCTCCCTTAAAAAAGTAACATGAGTGAGGGGGCGAGGGGGCCTAACTTAAAGGAAACCTATTAAATGAAACTTCCTCAAAAAACCTATTGCTCCTAACAATAACCCTTTGCTTTTTATTACTCACCCAGAGAGCTCTTCTAAACAAGTCTAGTGTCAAGGTCTCGATTTTAAAACCTAAATTAAGGGTGGGGGTGGGGTGGGGTGGGGTGGAGGACAGTGAGAGAGAAAAGAATGTGGTAACTTGAAGTGTGTGTGCGCACGTGTGTGCGTATGTGTGTTAACAAACATTAGGTTGTTTTGTTTCAATGCTACTTCTATGGACCAAGGAAATCCAGGAGCTCAGTGATGTCACAGGTTTCCTACTGATTATCACCACCTTCACAACAGCACTCTCCAGGTCCCATTCTTTACAAGGACTGTGTCATTTCATGCCTACGATACGGGGAGGTACTACCTTCTCATTTTACTGCTGAAACAGAGAGGTAAAGTAATCTGCCCAAGATCACACAGCTGTTAGAGGGGTAGAGCTGGGATACAAACCCAAAGCAGTCTGATTTCAGGGCTGGTGGTGACTTGGCTCTCACTTCCACTGCCTCCTGCAACAGGGCACGACCCACAGCTAGAGTGGAATGGAGAGTTCTGCAGGCAGGTCTGTCCATTGTGGATCCAGAGCCAGGGGCAGTGGATGTATGGCAGTGGATGTATGGCAGTGGCGACCTCAACTCCTGCCCGCTGGCCCCTGCTGCCTCCCCCTCTCTGAGTGGAGGCTTGGATGCAACATCAAAAGACAGCGTCTGAAGGCCCCGATTTAGGCAAACTATTCTTCCTGGCCAATGCACCTGCAATTGGTCCATAAAACTGCTCAGAAAAAATTGGCAGCTTCACCCAAGTAAATACGGAAATCCTCATAATAACTGTACAAAGGTGGAAGGGTCAGGTCCTCATCCCCATTTTAGAAATGAGGAAATGAAGGAACAGAGGTGAAATGACTCGCCCAAATTCGCCGAGCTGGTGGGAGCTGCAGCCAAGAACAGAAGTGTGTCTGCTGCAGACCCAGGCCTCTTTCTGTTCTTCTGCTCCACTCTGTGCTGTGGGACCCACTTTGAAGTAAAATCATCTTATACTTGGGCATTCCCCCAGGGACGGCGGGGTGTGGGATTTGTGTGCTGCCTCACTGGTCCATGGGAGGCAGTGCCATGGGGAGGTTCTGGCTGGCAATTATGATTTCAAAATGACTTTTCAGGTTAGATCACTTGGGACCTGCTCCATCCTTGTGGCATAGCTGAGAATAATGACCGCACGCAATCTGAGATTAGCTCTAATGAGTAGGTGCTCAATAAATACTTGTGGGATGAATACATGAATGGATGTCAAACTACCTTTCTCACATGCTAGGATGAAATGAAGGGCAAGGGTCTAAGAGTGACTGTACCTCAGGTGTCACACAAGGAAAATCTGCCCAGGGGCCAGTGGTACTAGTCTAAAAATCATCTTCTGAAACACGAAGTAAATGTGAAAACCGTCGCTTGGGAGACAAAACACCCTTGCTTGAAGAACTGGAATAGGAACTTGAACTTACTAATGAAAGCGGTTCTGGGGCTCAAAGCTTTGTAAGGGACCAGGGTGTATAGTGCAAGAAACAGATAAAGGAGGGGATTTCAGTGATCAGACTCAGAGGACAGTAGTTAAGAGAACTAAGCTAGTTCTAGTTCTCTAGTTCTCTTAACTAGAGCATATGGGCCAAAGGAGAAAAACCCCACACTGGACCACTGGTCGCTCTCCTGGGTAGAAGGCACTGACTTCAGTGTCCGCTGGATCTCGCCAAACTCCACTGATCTGGTCTGAGACTAGCTCCAGGCCATCCCTGGAAAGCCCCAGGCCTTCCAGAGATTGGCCACCATCTTGGACATGTCCCAGATTAAGCTGGTCCTCCTGAAAGGGGGCTCCTTCTCAAGGGAGCACCCCTTTCCCAGGAGAGGGTAACAGCGAAACCCAGGGTTACATAGAAGCTGAAGGGCCATGTAAGTGACTGCATTTAGTCTCCGGCTCCCCTTAATAATAAGATTGGGGAAATGGTAATGTATTCAACCTGCCAACACAATGGAATGAGTTTCCAATCGCTCTAGGAACCTGCTTTGCTAGAGAAAGGACCTTACTATTTATTAAATACTCTGCCCAACAGACACAAAATATACTAATAGTTTTTTCTAATGTGCCATTAAACTATGGTGACAATCCAGAGAAAGCAGAGCCAGTTTTTGCTTTGGGAGAAAATAGTCTTAGTTCTGGTTGAGAAACTGCGTTTGTAGTATTGTATCTCTTTTATTGCTACTAAATTTCAAGGAAGGAGAGTTGAGGGGGAAGCAGGGCTCCCTCCCTTAGACAATGCCCTCCCTTATCAGGGCAGACTGCCGTCTGGTTTCCTGTCTCCAGTGCCGGCATTACTGTTTGAGATGAGAAACCGGGTCTAATAAGGGGACAGATCAAGCTTGAAAATGAGAATGCTAGAAGTCACCACAATCCCTTCCTTCCAACTCACTCCAACATGAATTCTGGCTGGAATACTACCAGATACCAATTGTTTTATGACTCCAGGGATTTTCTTTTTTAAAGTTAGCATCATAGATAACTGAAGCACTTCAGAAAGAAACCCAATTTTCAGAATAATGTAATTTCTGGTATTTAAAGGGCTAGGTTGCTTTTATTTATTTTTCTTAAACACAACCGGGTGTGAAAACAGAGTAAGAAATGCCACTTTAAGATAGCTGTTCATTTTATAGCAAAAATGTTGATTTGCACACACGAAGAAGGCAAATATCTAAAGAAGGGGATGGAGGTAGATGATTTACATGGCTTAGAGACTACCTTCTCTACGTAGACCTTCCACCCCCACCCCACCACTTTTTCTGATGATTATAACAACTATCAGATTGGTACAATTTTCCCTAATTGTTTAGCTTACATTTAAAAGCTTGCAGAATACTTCCTGATAGAATAATATTAGATTCTAATCATCTTTATTAACCACCTCCCTCTCCCGATAAATAGGGAGGAAAGAATGATTTGAGACTAAGCCAAATAAAGACTCTATCTACCAAATATAGTTGGATTGTTAACAACTTTGGAGCTAAAATAAAAAAATCTTACTTCAATTTGGGTTACTTATGAATTCAGTTTAAAGATCTGTTGTCCTACAAGCAACTTAATATCACAGTCTGATTCCTCCAAAGAGGGAAGGAAAAATCTTATTGAAATTTTCCAAACTGCCATCTTTTTTTCATGGAAGGTTATCAATATCCTACTATTTGACTCTAGCAGCTTTCTTCATATCATACTGTGTATTTTCCTTTTTATCCATCAAGGAAAAATGTGATGGGTTGAGATGCTAAAACCAAAACATTATTATGATGATGATGAGCACCAATTTGGGGAAAGAATAAGGCCTGATGTGCTGCCTCAGAAACTTTTTCCATTAATTCCATTAGAGAACACTGGAGATAATTCCTCTAGATTTTAGAGAAAATCCCCACATAAGAAGTTTAAGGGAGAAAATTGCCAAAAAACTTTTCTTTTCCAACCATTTTATGCCAACTTTATTTCTGGATAACCAAGAGAAAAATAGTTTGTTAAAGTAGGTTTTAAATAGTTAACCCAGAAATCTGCTTACTCACAACTGACAGAATATACCAAAGAAAAAAGGGGGTGGGGTGGGGCAAGAGATTATGAGAAAGTTGCTATTGTAAAACAAAAACAAAGAGCATTCTCCTTCTGTTTTCAAAATATTAGGTTAAACATTTTCAAACTATCATTAAATGAACTTATTCCAGTTCTCCTTTTCTTTGAGCTTTTTATTCTTAAAACAGTTTGGAAATCAGATGTAGGATACAGTAAAATCTTTGTCCTTAAAAAGAAATAATCCTGAAGTGCTCTCAATACATCTTATAATTTGTTTCAATACAGTTTTTCCCTTAAAACATAAGCAAGATCCGTAAAAGCAGTCCAAGACTGCTCGAGTTATCTGTTCAGTGAAGCCTCCTATGCCTAGTGTCCAGTGGTAAATGCAATGAGCCACATCCTTCAGATCCTGCTAGTTCTTCTGAACTGTAAGGTGTAACCTCATCCAAAATTGACAGCTCCAGGGTAGAATGCCTATCGACAAACCAATACTCAAAACAAGAAGGAAAAGCAAACAAAACAGCCTTCTTCAGATTTCCAGCCAATACACACACACACAGTTCTTGAAATTGAACTAATAAACTAAAAAAAAATGTAAAATTACTTATTCACCCATATAAACACATTGGAGCAAAGGGTGTACGTAAAAAGGTTAACTGACTTTTGTCATTATGACATAACACAGGCATCTTAGGCAATCCTAAGTGTGTGGAGACATGATAACTCCCTGGGTGGGGACAGGGAGTTTAAGGGCAGGCACCATGGCCTGGTCTGGGCTACTGATCTACCAGAAAACAGCCTGAAACAGGAAAGAGCACACATATGCCACTTGGAATGTATGACGCAAACCCCAGCCTTGAAACAAAGAACAGGAAACAGCTCTGCTGGCTGCGCTGGAGAGAAAGCACAGAGAAACATTTAGCCGGCCCTCCCTGACCCTATATTCATGAGCAGCTGGAGTTTTTTAAGACAACAACAGGGGGGTGGAGGTGTTTGTTCTATGGGTGTGAATAATAACACCAGCTTTATACAGGAGACCTGCCCTATTTACAAATAGGAGCTTCCACATACAGTAAACATCATAAGTGAACATGTGATTTTATCATATTCAAGCAGCAGCAACCTTCCTAATTAACACCAGCCTCCCTGCCAATTTCTTTTGTCTCTTTCTCCCCCATCCCAATGGCTGGTCTCTAGCTACAGTCAAATTCTGGCTTGGGGTAATGCATACTGCACAGTCTCAGAGCATCAGGAGGAAACGGAGAGAGCACTGCAGCTGAGAATTCAGATGACACTGGGTCATCCCACATAACTGAATGGGACCAATTTTAAGTGTTCCTGAGCCACAGAACTAAATCCCAAGACAAAGAGCATGGAGACGTCTAAAGTCATCCCAAATTTTCAGTCTTTTTCAACTGCAGAGTTACAAAGATATTTGCACACCGCTGCACATCTGTTCTACATGTACACACATCTACAGAAATCCACCTTGAGAATGCAATTCTGTTCCTGAAATTTCATTTAATCCAACTGAAAAATTGTTATACAATCTGTAGAATAGAGTATCGATTTTTATAAGATGTTCTAAAATGTCTATTTTCCTTTAGGCATTTGTAAGGTAGCAAAATCCATTCACTAGTCCTTTCCCCATTATTTCTCTTTATTTTGTTAGCCAGTACTGTTTAACTAGGTTCCCATTAGCAGAGATTTAAGAATCTGTGTGTACATATAACTACAGGTAAAAAGAAAAAAAGGAAAAAAAAAAAGGCATCACTGTGTCCATAGCAACCAGAAGATTGGGTTTTAATTTAGAAACTTTGCAGTGAAAAAAACAATAGCTTTCTCCAAAGCTATGTTGCCATGTTTTACATCTGACAAGGTTCTGTGGTCTAAAGCAGTTAGTTTTGTTATTCTCACGTTAGGATTTTCCTACTTGCATTTTCCTTCAGGCAGGTAGAATGCTCCTTATAGTCTATTTTCATTGACCTCACCCATGGTACATTAGGCTACTTTTTTTCTAAAAGTTCTGCAGCAAACCCCACTGACTGTAGAAATTGAGATATCAGCTTCTTTAGGGAACTGAATGAAATTAAACATCCCATTTAAGGTTTCTGTGAACAGAATAAAGTCAACTTCCATACCCCATGTTTCAAGCCACAGAAGAAACACATCCACTCTTTAAAAAATACTACTAACTCACAAAATTTTCAAGATGTTAGTGTCATAAAATTGTTTTTCCCCTAAAAGCAAGTCTCCTCTTGGGTTATGCAGATTATCATCCGGATGAATTTCTCTTTTAAAAATGCTCCTCAAATTCATACATATAAAGCACTCAGAAAAGGACAGCACAAAACTGTTCTGTGAAATAATCTATAATGAACAACTGCCTTATACCCTACTTGATTTTGTTTAATAATTAGACACCAAATCTAAATGAAGTCAGAATACCACTTCACACTTTTCTCTATACACCAGACTCTTCTGAGAATATCAACAATATGTTTAAAATGTCTTGGATGACCTATCGAAAAATACATTCTGAGTTAGTAAAAAACAAATTCAGTGTACAATATTTATTTTAGTGAAATACAACAAGGTGAGCAATTACCAATTTCCCTTTAACCTGGCTTAGGAAAAAAAAAGTCCCATTCACACGGGCTTCATCTAGTTTTATATACTGCTGTAAAAGTGGAACACTGTTCTCGCTTTTATCTGCCAGAGAAGTAGCTATGACAATTCCAGGTATTGTCTGCTATCTCCAAAGGTAGGTCCCAAGCGTCCAGGTCCAGAGATCCCTCCCTCGGCCCCCACCCGGCTCGGGGCCCTAACACTGCAGGCAGTCGCCTAAGGCGTTCTTCGCCTCCAGCCACGCTGCAATCCTTCCTCCAGACACTGCGGCAGGTTCTCTCCTTGCACCCGAGGACGACTCTCCAAACCCGGCCAGCTCTTTCCTCTGCCCTCAGGGATCCAGACGCCCTGGCCAGCTCCTGGACTCCAGGACCGAGAATGGGATGCTCCCTCCACTCCCGATCGCCCCAAGTTTCTTCCCAGAGGGCCCGCCAGGCTGCTCCAAGTTTGCTCCGGCGACGGGTGAGCGGCAGCGCGCCCGGTCCGAGAAGGGGGGCGGCAGGGGGCGCAGGCGGGGGGCGGGGAGAGGGAGGGTGCGGGAGGTGGGGGACGAGGAGGGGGAGGAGCAGGAGCGCGCGGCCTCGGCGCTACCTTTCTCCAAACAACGTTGCCACACGCGGAGAACACTAAGATTTCTGGGGCTTTGGAGGGAATCGCGAGCGGGCAGGCGGGAGGCGGTCGGGGGACCACACAGGTGAGCCCCCGCCCGCGCCCTATCCCGGGCCGCGGCGGGCGCCGCTGGCCTTGCTCGTCGCTCCCGCAGATCTGCACGGCGGTTCTCCCCAATCCTACACTTTCCACCGCTGAACCCGGGGGCCCCCTCCCCCTCGCCTCCTCTTCCACCCCCGCCCCCGGCTGCGAGGAGCTGTTGCACTTTCCCAAGCCCGGGGGCGCCCCCACCTCCGCGTTGCACCCCCAGCCCATTCACCGCACGTCGCCCCCCCCACCCGGGAAAAAAAAAAAGGAAACTGGACTAGCCGAAAAGGGGGGCAGCGGGAGTCGGGGCGAGAAGGAAAGGTGAGAGAGAGGGGACTTACTTTTCGAGGCGCGGTACTGAGCGATGCAGGCGAGAAATAAAGGCCCGGATCCGGGCTGCCTGGAACCCCGCGGATGCAGAGGTGTCAGCGCTCCAGTACGGGCGGCGGCCGCAGGGGACAGGGACGGGGACAGGCGCGCGTGCGGCGGGCGCGGCTCGGCTCGGCGGGCGCTCGCGCTGCGCTCCGGCTAGGGCCCGGGCTCCGCGCGGCTCCGCTCCTGGCTCCCCTCTGGCTCCTGGCACCAACTCCGGGCAGTCACATGACGCCGGCGCCGCTCGCTCTGCGAGCCTCCCAGGGCTGGCGGGGTAAGTAGAGGCTGGGACCCGGGGTGGGAGGGTCAGGGAGGGGAGAGGGAGCCGCCGCGGCCGCCCGGGCTGGGCGGGTCCCCACCCACTTGGGTGGAGGCAGCCGCCGGAGGGGTCGGCCGAGTCACTCGCGCAAACACGCACCCCGCCCTGCGCCCTTCCCCCGCCACCCCCGCCTCCCGCGCAGCCTCCGCCCCGCCCCGCCCAGTCACCCGGGGACGGCCTGACAGACACTCATTATTCCCCGGAGCCGGGCGCCGCCCCGCCGGCCCAACCTGTCCCGCGAGGCGCGGCGCGGCCGTGGGGCTGGGCGTGCGCGGCCCCCGCCCTCCGCCTCCCCCTCCCCCCCGGAGTCCCCGCCCGCGCCCCCTCCCGGCGCCCTCCGCCCTCGGCCCTGGAGCCCGCGGCCCCGCCCGGCCCGGCCCCGCCGCCGCGCCGCCGCCCGAGCCCGGGGGGAAGGAAGGGCGGCGCTGGCCGCTCGGGGCGTCACAGGGCAGCAGCCCGCTGCGCCGCTTCCAAGACACACAGCCGGGCTCGCGGGCGAGCCGAGGCGGGGGCCCTGAGGCGGTCGGGGCCATCAATCAGACGGCTCCGGCGGGAAGGGCGGCCCCGGGCGCGGCGGGAAGGGCTGGGCCCAGTGGCCAGAGCGGACAACTCTCTTAAAGAAAAACCAGAAAAAGACACCGCTGGTGTTGCAGCGGGTGGACCCGGGCAGATTCGGGAGAGACAGAGCGGCGAGAAAAGGGAGGGCAGTTGGGGTGACTGCAGCCCTAAAACGGTGCCGCGTCTCCAAGGTCATTCACCATCCTCCAGCGCGCTTTCTCTGTGCCCGGGGCGCCGGGTCCCCCTTGTCGTCCTCCCCGTGGGGGAGGTGCGGCCCGGCCGGTGGCGCCCCCGCCTCCCGGGGACTTTTCTTTGAGGGCCCGAATACCCCCGAGCAAACTTCCCACGGCCGGGCCTGCAGCTGGAGCGAAACGGCGACCGGGCGCAGAGGCGTTTGCTCAGCCGGGCTTGTCGAAAAACTTGGCAAACTTCAGATCCTCCCGCTTCGAGGGAGACCTTGGGGCGAGCCGAGGGCTAAGAGTGGCGACATTTCCTTACAAGTCGCCTCCCCAGGACCGAGGGCGAGCGTTCTCGGGGGCCTTCCCAGGAGCCAGGCCCGCGGAAGGACTTTGCAGAGCTTGGTACCCAAGTATAATGCTTTTTGAGTTTCTTTTTAAACAGTATTAATGTAATAAAGAATGCAATAAAAAAAGAACAAAAGACAAATTGGTTCAATTGTTTTAGTCCTGTGCACTGTTTAAAAACGCCCCTGCTGCAGTCTATGGCTTGTTATTGCTTCAAGATGTTTTAAAGGCCCTTTAAGTTCACCATTTTCACTTTGATGCTTCATCCAGGCATGGTACTACTTAAAACATAGAGATACCGTATATTCGGAACCCCAGCGTGTAACTACACAATATTATAAAATTAGTACCGGGAAACCTCAAGTAGTGAAATTGCTTATTGTAAAAAAAAAAGGCATATACATAAAAGACCACGTGGAAAATACCCAGAACTGACCCCAGTTTATGTGCCATCCTACTGTCCCATAAAATTAATCTTTAAAATGTAAAAGGATGAGGGTTTTGTTTTGTTTTTCTTAGTGAATAAAGACACGTGCAAGGAAAAAAGTTGGATTTGTGTCAGTTACTAATCGCAACTTATTGATCATTGACATCATTAAAAGTCTGATCGGATGCCTTAGATTTGTATTAGCTGAAAAAACATTAGTGACGACTGATGAACTTGTTTTGCATTTCCATGCCTGGATCATAGTTGAGACTCAAAAAACACAGGCTTCACTCAAGGGACAGAGAATGATGAAAACCTGAAGAGTGAAGTAGGTCTATCTGAAAAAAAGCGTTATTCAAGATTAAGTAGGGAGTGTCTTTGATGTGAAAGATGCAAGAGGGAAGAGAAAGTTGTAAAAAAGGTTAATTAATGAACACACCATGTTCAGTGCCCTGTGGGAGACTGCTCAAACATAACTTGCACAAAAATGAATCCATCCAGTAACGGACACCACCATCTCTCCAGGTGCCCAAACCAGAGCTGCCTGAAGTCATCCTTAACTCCTCTCCTCCCTTGCTGGCCACAGCCCTGCGGTTCACTCAATCCCAGACCTCCTCAGTCCCCACCCACTCCTTGGCTACCACCCCGTCCAACCCATTCCCACAGTGTCTTGTTGGTCATCCTGTTTGCAGCGTGGCTGAACTTTTAAGTTAGGGATTGGAGCAAAGGATTAAGACTGCCTTTTTCTAAAAGGCAAACCTAAACATGTCAAACCCTTCAGTGGCTTCTCTGCTGATAAAATCTGAGTTTAGCCTCCATATTGACCTGGCCTCCACTTATTATTGTAAACTCATTTCTCCCTGTTCTCCCCTTCCACTCTTTTCTCCAGCACTTTCCTTTCTTCCAGCTCGCTCTCTCCACCTCTGGCCCTTTGCATATGCTCATGTTTTTCTAGACGGACTAGCCTCAGCTTCTCCCAGACTCCTTACCTCCACTCTCGTTTCCCTACATTTCTATTCATCCTCTAAATAAATATTAAATTTATTTAGTTATTTAGTTAAATTTATTATTTAATAGATAAATATTAAATGACATTTTCAATAGCATGTCTTTTCTTACTGCCATCCCTTTGGACAAGTGGAGGCGGCTCCTTAGTGCTCTGAGAGCACCCAGGCTTCACCTCTTGTTAACACTTTTTATTCTTTCTTGTAATTGACTATTTAACTCTTTACAGCACTGAACTAGAAACTCTGTCAGGGCATGGGCCGTGTCTTTTTAGCAAAATTGTATCCCAATGACTCAGATGCTCAATGAATATTTGTAAAATGAATAAATGTGAGGCATGAATTGAGAAGAAGTCATTCAGGCTGAAAAGATGAGAGGAGGCTTCAGGGTGGCAAGTGGCCATGTACCTCTGAAATAGTAAGGGGGAGGGTAAGGGAAGTAGAGTGAGATGGTACAAGTGGTGTCTAAGTCTTCTTTTTATTCCTAACACTAGCACAATGACTTACACAAGCTGAGGTGCTGGATGAACCCATAAATCCTAGGTAAATGAAATATCCTGTGCGTGGTCCTTACAGTAGCTACTTCACTGGTGCTCTTTGAGGACAGCAGGCCAGTTTGGTTTAGGTTTGGGGCAGCATGTGCTCAGGGAAGGATACCCCTCCCTAGCCACAGCATCCTTGCTCCCAGCCAATCATTGATGTCTTTTGGGGGAGTGACTGTTTGGAGAGTAGACATGTGACCTTGTTCTAGCCACCAGTGGGACCTGAAGGGAAGTGTGCTGGGGCTTATG
This sequence comes from Budorcas taxicolor, assembly GCF_023091745.1. Lineage (NCBI taxonomy): Eukaryota > Metazoa > Chordata > Mammalia > Artiodactyla > Bovidae > Budorcas > Budorcas taxicolor. The sequence goes on along the minus strand of NC_068915.1, from coordinate 58,392,453 downwards.
GGAAGTATGTTTCTTCCTGATAAAAGGAAACTCTTGCAAGGATAAACCATCAGACCTACTTTGGAAATTATGTGAGGATGTGATGCTTGAAGCTATGGTGCCCATCTTGTATTAATAAGGAAAAGGCATGGTTTCAGATTTCCATACGGATAGCTCTTTTGTTCAATATTAGTTTTCAGCTCAAATATAACCCCTTTAGGAATGACCACACAATCTAAAATAGCCCTCCTTTCCTCATTCGATGTCTAGCTGTCCTTGCTTCCAACAAACAAACAAAAAAACAACCCAACTTTTTCCCCATTAGAACCTGGGATCCATGAAAGCAAGGACATTGTCTTCTTCACTTCTGTTTCCCAAACTTCTGGAACAGTTTCTGGCAAATATAAGTTTTCCAAAAGTATTTGTTGATTAATGGATGACAACTAAACAATAACACTACGTTGAGACTGATTCAGAGCCTAATGGATACAAGCCACAGTAAACCTCCACTTTCTCTTTCAGGGCTTGTATCACAGTTCTGTTTCAGGCAATCTCTTTCTGACACACAAACACATATTCTCGAGATTCTTTCTTCCTCCTCCACTCTCTTTCAGAGCTTTTCCATGTTCCTCCCAGGAAAGTTTCTTCTCCTTGTGTGATGATGGACCAAATTATGAAGGCAGAAAAGTGTCATGTGCTTGTGAAATTATGAGCAACACAGATACATCTACCCTGAAGGAAAACATGTTTTCTTTCTTGTTTCTTTGTATTCCAGCTTTATTGAGATGTTATTGGTTTATAACACATGTAAGTTTAAGATGTACAGTATGGTGATTAGATAGACATGTATATTGCAAAACGGTACAACAATTACAATAAGTTAGTTAACACCTCCATCCTTTCACACTTTTTTTAGAGGGAGTGGTGGTGATGGTGATAACATTTAAAACTTACTCTTAACAACTTTTAAGTATAGAATCAGTTCAGTTCAGTCGCTCAGTCGTGTCTCTTTGCGACCCCATGAATCGCAGCACACCAGGCCTCCATGTCCATCACCAACTCCCGGAGTTCACTCAGATTCACGTCCATCGAGTCAGTGATGCCATCCAGCCATCTCATCCTCTGTCGTCCCCTTCTCCTCCTGCCCCCAATCCCTCCCAGCATCAGAGTCTTTTCCAATGAGTCAACTCTTTGCATGAGGTGGCCAAAGTACTGGAGTTTCAGCTTTAGCATCATTCCTTCCAAAGAACACCCAGGACTGATCTCCTTTAGAATGGACTGGTTGGATCTCCTTGCAGTCCAAGGGACTCTCAAGAGTCTTCTCCAACACCACAGTTCAAACGCATCAATTCTTCGGCACTCAGCCTTCCTCACAGCCCAACTCTCACATCCATACATGACTACTGGAAAAAGCATAGCCTTGACTAGACGGACCTTAGTCGGCAAAGTAATGTCTCTGCTTTGAATATGCTATCTAGGTTGGTCATAACTTTTCTTCCAAGGAGTATAGAATACAATTTGTTTATTGTCTACACCATGCTGTACCTTCAGTCCCCAGACCGTCTTCATCTTAGAGCTGGAAGTTTGTATCCTTTGACCAGCATCTCTCCATTTCCCCCATCTCCCAGCTCTAGGCAACCACCACTCTACTGTTTTTGTGAGTTTGGCTTTTTCAGATTTCATGTGTAAGTGAGATCATACGGTATTTGTCTTTCTCTGTCTGACATTTTGCTTAGCATAATGCCCTCGGAATCCATCCATGTTGTTGCAAAAGGCAGAATTTCCTTTTCTTTGCCTGCATGGGGTCCTAGTTGCAGCACACAGGATCTTCTCTGTGTTATATGGGATCCCCCACTGTGTCGAATAGACTCTCCAGTTGCGGTACATGGGCTTACTTGCTCTGAGGGATGTGGGATCCCAGTTTCCTGACCAGGGAATGAACCTGTGTCTCCTGCATTGCAAGGCAGACTTCCAATCACTGGACCAGTAGTGAAGTCCCCAGAATTTCCTTCTTTTAAAGAGCTGAGTGATATTCTAGTGTGTGTGTGTGTGTGTGTGTGTGTGTGTGTGTGTATGTATCACATTTTCTTTACCCACGCATCTACTGATGGATACTTGAGTTGTTTCTATATCTTGCCTATTATAAATAATGATGCAGTGAACATGGGAGTACAAATATCTCTTTGAGAAAGTGATTTCATTTCCCTTGGATGTATACCCAAAAGTGAGATTACTGAATAATATGGTAGTTCTATCTTTAGCTTTCTGAGAAATTTCCACACTGTTTTTCATAGTGATTGTGTCAACTTACATCCTCATGAACAGTATACAAGGGTTCTCGTCTCTCCAGTCCTCACCGACACTTGTTATTCTTGTGTTTTTCTATAATAACCATCCTGACAGGTGTAAGGTGATACTCATTGTGGTTTTGATTTGTATTTCCCTATGATTAGTGATGTTGAGCACCTTTTCATGCACTTGTTGGCTATTTGTGTATCCTTTTTGGAAAAATGTTTATTCAAGTGCTTTACCCACTTTAAAATTTATTTTTTGTTTGTTTTTGTTTTTTACTATTGAGTTATGTGAATTCCTTATATAATTTGGATATTAACCCATTATCAAATAGATAGTTTGCAAATGTTTTCTTCCCTTCTATAGGTTGCTTTTTCATTTTGTTGATTGTTTCCTTTGGTGTGGGAATCTTTTTAGTTTGATGCAGTCCTTCTTGTAAATTTTTTTCTTTTTTCTCTTGTGCTTTGGATGTCATAGCCAAAAAAATCGTTGCCAAGACCAGTGTCAAGGAGTTTTTCCCTTATGTTTTCTTCTAGTAGTTTTATGTTTTCATGTCTTATATTTAAGTCTTTAATCCATGTAGAGTTAACTTTTGTGAGGGATATAAAATAGGAGGCCAGGCTATTCTTTTGCATGTATGTATCCAGCTTTTCTAATACTTTTATTTAAGAGACTGTACTTTCTCCACTGAGTGTACTTGACTCTGTTGTCAAATATTACTTGACTGTGTATTGTGAATTTATTTCTGGCTTTTCATTTCTGTTCCATGGTTCTATGTATCTGTTTTTATGCCAGTACCATATTGTTTTGATTACTATGGCTTTGTAATATACTTTGAAACCAGGAGTTGTGATGCCTCCAACTTTTTTCTCTCTCAAAATTGCAAATCCACATGTTTTGAAGTAAAATTAGAAATGCTAAACTAAGGGTCACTCATCTTGAAAGCATTACAAAGGTTGCAAAGTTTCTCTTTAGCATCTCTACAAGTTTTCACCTATATTATCCATCAAACCATCCAATTTAGGAATGCCAGGAAATACTGAGGTTGAGTTAGGTGACCATGACTTTTAATGAAGATCAAACTTGGCATATGTCCTGGACTCCCACCCCAGGAACTCTCAGCATTTCTTGTGTTGATGGACAATTGAAATTGTCCTGGATTATGTTTGTCAAAGCAATATAATTGAAGGACAGTAGTACCAATGGCAACCCACTCCAGTACTCTTGCCTGGAAAATCCCATGGATGGAGGAGCCTGGTGGGCTGCAGTCCATGGGATCGCAAAGAGTCGGACACAACTGAGCGACTTCACTTTCACTTTTCACTTTCATGCATTGAAGAAGGCAATGGCAACCCACTCCAGTGTCCTTGCCTGGAGAATCCCAGGGATGGTGGAACCTGGTGGGCTGCCGTCTATGGGGTCGCACAGAGTCGGACATGACTAAAGTGACTTAGCAGCAGCAGTAGCAGTACAAAAATAGTTGAAATGTTGGATCTTGGAATCTAAGTTGGAGAGATAAAACAGGAGGAGACTCTGGAGATCTGGTCAAAGGATCAGTGAACTGAACATTTCAAATAAGCTGAAGAGCGGATGTGTTGGGAATAATGAAGTCTGGAAGGTTAGGTGGTAAGTAGCCAGAGAGTGGGGATATGTGAGTTTAACATTTAAAATTGTTGCAGTCCCTGGGGATAGCATGGGTCAGGGTGTGCCTGTGGGAGTGGACGGTGAGAAATGGGTGGAGGATATACCTGGAAATGAGGAGAAGAGGGAAAGAATGAATGGGATATTAAACATGGCTCCATGTGGGATCTTGAACTTACTCAGAATTGAGGCCAGACTTGAGAATCAAGATCAAGACCCAGGTCCTTGGGCCACATCTTCATTTCCCAAACGACTGGTGAATGTCAGCAACCAGGAGAGAATGATTCGATAGATCATCCATTTCATATAGTTAAATTTACTTTCCTTGAATCATGATCATTCAAGTTAAAAATAATCACTTATATTTGGTTGTTTTTATTAGTTATTGTACTGGTGAAATATGTAAGTAATTTTTCTACTTTCTCTTGCAACATACTATTTCTGCTTCATTGAGAGTTGAACTTGGCTTTGGGAGACTTATTGGGGGTCTTAAACATTATTTATAATATGATTTCCTCCTTTTTAAATATTTATTTATTTGACTGCACCAAGTCTTAGTTGTGACATATGGGATCTTTAATTGTAGCATGTGAATTCTTAGTTGTGGCATGTGGCATATACTTCTGCAACCAGGGATTGAACTTGGGCCCTTTGCATTGGGAGCATGGAATCTTAGCCACCGGACCACCAGGAAAGTCCCTATAATACTATTTCAAAAGGAAATCCATTGTATTTTCCAAATCAGTGACCTACACATACAAAGGTGTAGAATGTAACTTATTTTTATTTTGGGGAATATCTAGATTTCTCTGTTCTAGGAGGCAGAGATTAGAGAATGGGAGACACACAAAGTAAGATAAACTACTTCCCATTTTTCAGCTTGTTTTGGAATGAGGCAATGTTTCCAATCCTCTCCTTTGCATTATAGAAATTTTACTGGCCTTTAAATCCTGGATGGAAGTTAGCTTGGTAAGTTTTGGTGGAACATTCATGATCTGAGGTGGATATAGAAGAGCTAGAAAGATATATATGATGTCTGTATTCAAGGGATTTGAGATAATATATATATTTGCTTAATTATTACACAGTGTAGAATATAATGAGTAAAATTTAGAAAAGAATCATGATATGGGCCCTAAAAGGATAAAAAGGTAAATTGCTTCATTCAAAAGCTATGAGTATTCTTGCATGGTTTGGGCCCTGTCTTCAAGGAGCTTGCAAAGGAAATCACATTGGTCAGGAAATTCCCAAAAATCTTCATGGAGGAGGTGATAACAGTGCTATAACTTCATTACTGGAGTTAGAGGGGGGCTCCGCACTGCATTTTGGAGTCTGCAGAGGGGCCCAGGGGCCCGGGGTGGGATGTGTGGAACACTCAGGTGTGGTGTAAGGCAAGCTAACTAAGGTCAGCTGAGGTCGCAGGGGTGGGGAAATGCAATGCCAAGTAGGTGCAACTTTTTCCAGCAGACTTTGGGAAACCATGGAGGGTTTCTAAACAAGGGAGTTACATGATAGCATATAAAGTGACATTAAATACAACTCTAATGGAAAGTTCCAACAGTGCAGTGCAGGAGGCAGCAACTATGGTATAAGTACCGTGGGGAGAAATATATATACACACATATATACGTACACCATCTCTTTGTCTCTCACTCTACACACACACATTTTCTCCCTTCAGTAACCAAGCCAGCAGAGGGATGGTGTGTGAATTATACTCTTGGGAAGGGGCCTTGCCACCTTCCTTTTTCAGCTGATGCAATTGTGTGTTGCATACTTACACCCAAACCCTGAACTGTGACATGTGAAGCATTTACCTCCATGTGAAAGCCCAGTTGCACCAGTTTCCCTGGTACTTATTGGGGAAGAAGGTTTCAACTTTCATTCCTTAGTTTCCCAACCTGGCAAGCCTATCCACACTCACAAATGCTTTAGAAGTTTGCTGATATGTCTAGAAAAATAATAAGCATATGGTAGAACCACATGAAGAGTAGAAAATTCTTCATTGCCCTTGTAATACAAAAAGACTTGCAAACAGCAGATGATATTGAAACCATAATATCATATCAAAGTGATAAGAGTGAGGGCAATTTTTTTTTTTTTTTTGCCTCTCAGTGCTCTTCTCTGTTTTTTTCTTTAGTGAGCCTGTATTTGTGTGTGTGTGTGTGTGTGTGTGTGTGTGTGTGTGTGCTCAATTGCCTCTGACTCTGAGTATGTATTACTTTTGTAATAAGTGTGCTTTTTCAAATAGCTAAGAAAGTAATGTGCATGCTATGTGTCATTAATTAAATGTAGGGCCTGAAGCACAGTTTTACAAGGTGGCCCCTTGAAGGCACCCAGACCCAGAGGTGTGGTTCTGTGCCTTGGAGTTTTAGGGGGGTGGTGGTGGAAGAGGAGGGGCTCTAGGAGGTGAGGCTGTGAGAGAGGGTGACCATCTCCCTTTAGTGACTCTTTGTCTTTTTAACTACTGCTTGAATAGCTGGACCTGTGCAAGTTCTTGGAACCGAAGTTCTTCCTCAAAATCACATGTATTTACTTTAAAAGCTGCTCCAAAGAGCAAAAGTTAAAAAACAAAACCAAACCAAAAAACCAGAAAACCCAGCACACTGGACTGAATAGAGCCGAAGTTCCTATTTCTCAAGAGATAGAAATATACTTCCTGGAGCACAAAGTCCACTCAACCTCTCCCTGTGGCCTTGCACCAGGATCTGTTGATTCAGCGGGAAACAGACGTGTCAGCAGTTGCACTGGGTGTGAATATGTGGGAGATTATCTTCACCTCCCCAAGCTCCATTGATACAGGGGGCTGTGCGGTCCCAGCCAGCCGAGGGTAGCTTCTCTTGGGTTTCTTTAAGCTCCGTTTGTTTGTCTGTTATTGTTCTTAAAGTTTTCTGGGTAACTATAAGCAACAGACCTTGTTAGTTCCTCTTGAGATTGCCCACTACTCCCCACCCTTATTTCTCACCTCCTGGCATCCTGTTTGTCTCCCTGACTCTGTCCCCCGCCCCATCCCCACCCCAGCTCAGTTACCAACCCTTTTAGCCATGTGTTTCTTCCCTCAGTTAGTTACTTTTGAATTTCTGTTTTTATGTGTTCTCATACCAAAGGAGGTATGCCATACGTTTAATTTTTAATTCATTGCTTTGTACTTTCTTCTATCATGAATACCTCTAAATTATGTCTCAGCGTGTATTCCAAGGTTCATCTCCCCTCACCCCTTTTCTTGAAGACACTGTATTTCCAGGAGGGGATATTCTTGCCTGGAGAATTCCATGGACAGAGGAGCCTGGCAGGTTACAGTTCATAGGGTCTCGAAGAGTGGAGCGCGACTGTAGCGACTTAGCATGCATGCACACGTAGAAGGAAATGTGGAGAACTTTGAACTGTGTACAGGACTTTTGGGTGATCTTTGTCTATTTAAAGTTACTTACTTATGATAGAGACAAAAAAGATATAAAAATGTATATTGTGTTCATGCTTGTATCAGTATAATATTTAGTTATATTTTAAAGAATATTTCAGCCACTCAGTTTTATATGAACTGCTTAGATTTACATTTCAATTTTGTTCTTTATTGTTGCAAATGGATCTGTTGCTTACTGAACATTATGGATTCTCAGTTGTGTCCTACTCTTTGTGACCCCATGGACTGTAGCCTGCCAGGCTCCTCTGTCCATGGGATTTTCCAGGCAAGAATACTGGAGTGGATTGCCATTTACTTCTCGAGGGGATCTTCCCAACCCAGGGATTGAACTCGGGTCTCCCACACTGCAGGCAGACTCTTTACCATCTGAGCCACCAGGGAAGCCCAGTATGGGCTTCCTCTTCCAGCACCTCTTAAGTTTAGCAGGTTTATGAGAAACATTGAAAAACTTTGAAGGACTTCCTTAGTGGTCCAGTGGTTAAGACCCTGCCTACCAACGTAGGGGGTGCAGTTAGATCCCTGCTCTGGGAGGATTCACTATGCCTCGGGGCAACTAAGCCTATGCGCCACATCTACTGAGCCCATGCTTTAGAGCCCAGGAACCACATCTACTGAGCCCGTGTGCCCTAGAGCCTGTGCTCTGCAACAAGAGAAGCAGAAGTGTTAGTCACTCCGTCGTGTTCAACTCTCTGCGACCCCATGGACTGTAGCCTGCCAGGCTCTTCTGTCCTTGGAATTCTCCAGGCAAGAATACTGGAGTGGGTTGTCATTCCCTTCTCCAGGAGATCTGTCTGACCCGGGGATTGAACCTGGGTCTCCTGCAGTGCAGGCAGATTCTTTACTGTCTGAGCTACTGGGGAAACCCATGACTAATGTGTGCTGCAACTATGGAAGCCCATACGTCCTACAGCCCATGCTCTGCAACAACAGAAACCACCACAATGAGAAGCCTGTACACCGCAGCTAGAGAGTAGCCCCTGTTCTCTGCAACTAGAGAAAGCCCACATGAACCAATGAAGACCCAGTGCAGTCAAAAATAAATGAATAGAACTTTAAAAGATTTTATTTGCAATACCATCATAAAGCAAGCCATCAGTACCAGTGAATATGTAAGTCTGCCTAGTAGTCACAATATCTTCTAGGAGAGGAAACTTACTTTCTAAAAAAAAGAGGGAAACATTTTCAAAACTCATGGAATACAATTTTTGCTACGCAGTAATTTATCTAATCAGTTTCCTTTTCTGTGCTGGAGATAAGAAAGATGAAGATTTAAAAGAAACTGAAATTAATAACGGTTGCATCCTAAACTCATTTCCCTAAATATTTTGTGGATTTATGAAAAATTATTTCTTCCAGAGTCACAGAAATTTTTCTCCTTTCCCATATGTTCATTTGGCAAAATTTTCAAATACATTTCACTATATTTCACTTAGTCCTGAGAAGATGAAAGCATTTTATAGAAGTTCCCAGATTCAAGAGGAGACAAAAAAGGTCCTGATGAAGATTTATTTACCATGTTTTAAGGAATCAAGATTGCCGGGAGAAATATCAATAACCTCAGATATGCAGATGACACCACCCTTATGGCAGAAAGTGAAGAGGAACTAAAAAGCCTCTTGATGAAAGTGAAAGAGGAGAGTGAAGAAGTTGGCTTAAAGCTCAACATTCAGAAAACGAAGATCATGGCATCTGGTCCCATCACTTCATGGAAAATAGATGGGGAAACAGTGTCAGACTTTATTTTTTGGGGCTCCAAAATCACTGCAGATGGTGATTGCAGCCATGAAATTAAAAGACACTTACTCCTTGGAAGGAAAGTTATGACCAACCTAGATAGCATATTCAAAAGCAGAGACATTACTTTGCCAACAAAGGTCCATCTAGTTAAGGCTATGGTTTTTCCAGTAGTCATATATGGATGTGAGAGTTGGACTGTGAAGAAGGCTGAGCGCCGAAGAATTGATGCTTTTGAACTGTGGTGTTGGAGAAGACTCTTGAGAGTCCCTTGGACTGCAAGGAGATCCAACCAGTCCATTCTAAAGGAGATCAGTCCTGGGTGTTCTTTGGAAGGAATGATGCTGAAGCTGAAACTCCAGTACTTTGGCCACTTCATGCGAAGAGTTGACTCATTGGAAAAGACTCTGATGCTGGGAGGGATTGGGGGCAGGAGGAGAAGGGGACGACAGAGGATGAGATGGCTGGATGGCATCACGGACTCGATGGACGTAAGTTTGAGTGAACTCCGGGAGATGGTGATGGACAGGGAGGCCTGGCGTGCTGTGATTCATGGGGTCGCAAAGAGTCGGACATGACTGAGCAACTGAACTGAACTGAACTGAACCGAAGTTGCTTCAGTCGTGTCTAACTCTTTGCAGTCCTATGGACTGAAGCCCACCAGACTCCTCTGTCTATGGGAATTCTTCAGGCTTGAATACTGGAGGGGGTTGCCATGCCCTTCTCCAGAGGATCTTCCCAACCCAGGGACTGATTTCGAGTCTCTTAACATCTCCTGCATTGGCAGCTCAGTTCAATTCAGTTGCTCAGTTGTGTCCAACTCTTTGTGACCCCATCGACTGCAGCATGCCAGGCTTCCTTGTTTATCACCAAATTCAGGAGCTTGCTCAAACTCATGTCCATTGAGTCAGTGATGCTATCTAATCATCTCATCCTCTGTCATCCCCTTCTCCTCCTGCCTTCAATCTTTCTCAGCATCAGGGTCTTTTCCAATGAGTCAATTCTTTGCATCAGGTGGCCAAAGTATTGGAGCTTCAGTTTCAGCATTAGTTCTTCCAATGAATATTCAGGACTGATTTCCTTTAGAATTGACTGGTTGGATCTCCTTGCAGTTTAAAGGCCTCTCAAGAGTCTTCTCCAACACCACAGTTCAGAAGCATCAATTCTTTGGTGCTTACTTTCTTTATGGTCCAACTCTCATATACATACATGACTAGTGGTAAAACCATAGCTTTCACTAGACAAACCTTTGTTGGCAAAGTACTGTCTCTGCTTTTTAATATGGCATTGAACAGGTGGGTTCTTTACCATTAGCACCACCCAGGAATCTCATTATATTTGCTTAGTTGCTCAGTCGTGTCTGATTCTTTGCAACCCCACAGACTGCAATGCCAGAGGAGCCTGCCAGGCTCTTCTGTCCATGGCAATTTCCCAGGCAAGAATACTGGAGTGGGTTGCCATGACCTCCTCCAGCAGATCTTCCCAATCCAGGGATCGATCCCAGGTCTCTCGCACTGCGGGTGCATTCTTTACTGTCTGAGCCACCTGGGAAGCCCATTATACTTATTAGAAAATTCTATATTATTCCAACAACTAATTTCCTTGATCATGTAAATGATCTTTTTATGTTTGAATTTATTATCTATAATAGGATGTCAATACTCTGATTTATATGGTATTGATTTTTATTTTGATATTTTATACATTATTGTATATCACTTGCTTTAGTATCTCTGAGTTATACTCCTGAAAATACAAGCTTTACTCAAAACAGTGTTATGAGAGTCTAATTCCCCAAAGAAAATATTGTAATTAAACACTATATTTAAACTGTTATAAATAAAAATTCCATTCAGAATATCTTCTTATATCACATAAAAATGGAGAGAAAGTTAGACTGGGAATTAAGTGAGCAAAACATTTAAATAGTGGAAGATAGTGACATCCATACTTACCTGTGAGGTTAGGACCCTGCTTTCTCCTATTATCTTTATTTGTCATTATTGCCTGGTTCTATTTAAATGAAAAGAAGTATAGCAGCAGGTTCTGTAAAGGTCATATGAAGATGAGATCAAGTGGTCTGTAAACAAATTAAGGAATATCACACTCATTTTTCCTAGAAGTTTTGTGTTAAATCAAGACCTTTCCTTACATTGGGTCATGTTTCATATTAATATCATATTATATCATGTTTTCATGCCAGAAAACTGACTGATAGTATTTAATTCTATGCAGTGTTTCTTTTGCCTATGATTGCCATAAACACTCTCTAGTTGCTTCCCAAGCCCACAGAGGCAGAGATCAACCGTATTTCCACATCATGCTGCTGATTTGGTTATCTAAGGTGTCTAGTCGATCCAAAAAAGACAGTCAGATGAAAGAATAGTAATAATCCTTGGAAAGGAAACTACCAGCATTAATCAAATAGACATTATTCAAAACTAGGTTCTGATGCATATTTATTAGAGCGGTGTTAATGGTGACATTAATGGCACCACCGTTCTCCATTAATAACTACAATTCTCCATTTCCCACTTTTAGGAGGACTTGTGCCCAAGTTGTTAAAGAGACTCGGATTTGCCACTGCCTTCTCTGGCTCTTTGTACTCAAGCTTGGGCTTCTGTGTAAGTGCTGATGATGCTGTTTTCCAGTGATTTAATTTAAAAATCTACAATATTTGCTGGACCTCTTAGATAGGGGCAGAATTAAGTAATTTACAACATTCTTGTTCTCAGAGACTTTCAATCTAAAATGGAAACCAGAAACAACTCTTCATGCAAAGATAACTGATGGTATGAGGAAATAGAAGATGTGTTTTTTGAAACAGGTAGTCCAAGTAAAGAGTGGTATCACTTTGGCTTCATAGCGTCAGAAGAGGCTTCATGTGTGAGGAGGGGTTTGAACTGAGCGGGGTGTATCTAGAAGGGATGCAGAGAACACAGTTCAGTTCAGTTCAGTCGCTCAGTCTCTTTGCAGCCCCATGGACTGCAGCACACCAGACCTCCCTGTCCATCACCATCTCTCAGAGTTTACCCACTCATGTCCATTGAGTCGGTGATGCCATCTAACCATCTCATCTTCTGTCGTCTCCTTCTCCTCCTGCCTTCAATCTTGCACAGCATCAGGGTCTTTTCAAATGACTCAGCTCTTTGCATCAGGTGGCCAAAATATTGGAGTTTCTGCTTCAACATCAGTCCTTCCAATGAACACAGTAGTTCCAACAAAATGTGGAAGAAAGAGGTTGGAAAAGCAAGCGAGAGCTTTAAGTACAGTACTTCAATTTAGGTCAAGGAGTAGGGGCATCAAACAGTTGGCAACTTATTCAAGCAAAGCTAGATTTTCCTAGACCGGCTTGAATTTCATGACATTTGCCCTTTTCAATTGAGGTGATTGTTAAGTGTGATTTCATATTAAACGTTTTACACTGCTTATACAAATATACTTACATAACTTTTTTTATCAGCCTATGTCCTGGTTTGATCTTTGGGAAATAGAATCATTTATTCAGTCTTCAAATATTTGCTCAATATTTTGTGCCAGGTTCAGAAATGAACATTCGTGTAAAAGTTCAAAAATTACTTATTAGGTGCTTGCTATGTGTTAGGCTCTGTTCTAGGCACTGAGGGTACATCACTGAACAAATGGAAAAGAGAAATCTCTGCTCCCATGGAGCTTTTATTTCAGTGATATGTTAGTTTTCTAGAACTGCCGCAGACTAAGTGTCTTGCATGTGTGTGTGTGTGAGCTCAATCATGTCCGACTCTTGGTGACCCCATGGACTGTAGCCTTCCAGGCTACTCTGTCCATGGGATTTCCCAGGCAGGAATACTGGAGTAGGTTGCCATTCCCTTCTCTAGAGGATCTTCCCAACTCAGGGATTGAACCCATGTCTCCTGCATTGGCAGGTGGATTCTTTATCACTGAACCACCTGGGAAGCCTAAGTGTCTTAAACAACAGAAATTTATTTTCTGACATATCTGGAGGCTGGAAGTATGAGATCAAGTGGTCAGTAGAATCCGTTCCTTGTTAGGGCCATGATCTATTCCAGACCTGGATCCTTGTCTCGGAGGATGGTTTCTCCTTATGTCTTAACATTGTCTTCCCTCTTTCCTTGTCTGTGTTTAGATTTCCCCTTCCTATAATGACAATACAAGGATATAGTATATAGGAATATCCTTATATTGGATAAGGGTCCACCCTAATCCTCATTTTAACTTAATTACTTCATTAAAGATCCCATCTCCTAATATGGTCATATTTTGAAGTAGGACTTCAGCATATCGATTTGGCCAGGGGGATGGCCATGGGACACAATCTGGCCCATCACAGGTGAGCACTGAGGCAAAGCAGTGAATGATGCCTAGAACTCAGGCGTTCCTTATTGCTGTGTGCCAGGCACTGTACCTGGCACAGTCATACACATCATTGCATTTGGTGCTGTAGCCAGCCCGTGAAGTAAGTATTGCTAGCCCCACTTTACAATGAGGAAACTGAGGGCACACCACATTTAGTTTGTATGGGGGTTTGCTTCAGTGATACTGTGTTTAATGTTTTCACTAGGTTAAAACCTTGGAAATGGAAAGTGAGCCCTGGCTAAAAGTATAGAGCATGTATTTATGGCCTATTCAGATGCAGAACTGACAATTTCTGGGTGTGAGTATAGAGAGTGGAAATTGTTTTTTTGTTTTGTTTTGTCTTTTTATGTTGGATTCTAACAATAAAACCAAAAATAAGAGCAATCTTTGATAATTATCTTTTCTCTCTGTAGATAGTTCAATAAGTTGTATTACGTAATAACATTATATTATTACAAATAAATGTAATTATTTATAGTATACATAAACACTAGATAATTTTATATATATATATATATATATATATATATATATATATATATCTATATCTCCATCCATCCATCCATCATCCATCCACCCAACCTTCATTGAACATCACCCATGTCCTTGGCACTATTGTGCCCTGAATCATTTACTTTTCTGTCTTCTCTCTCTCCTTCTCTCTCCTTAGACCTCCTTAACTTCTGCCCCTTTACTTGATTCTTGGATCTCCAATTTTTGATCCACATCTTCAATATTATGCCCTTCTCAATTCCTTTCAGTTATTCCCTTACTTCTGGCTAAACTATCACTTCTCATCTTATTTTCAACAAACAGATTGTTTCTCCACATTCTCTTGAAAATTTTCTAATCAGGTACAAGAAAATAAGTTTTTTGGTGTGTGTGAGTGTGTGTAGTCAACTGATTATAGTTTCATGCTTTAATACATAAATGCTGCTAATATAAAACAAAATCTAAATATTTATCTGCATCTATCACCTATCTGTATTTTGGATCATTTCTTTCTTTTAATTATAAACTCCTGAAGAAAGTCAGTTCGATCTGTTTAATTTACTATAGCATCTGGCACTTGTGGTAATCACTTCCTAAATTTTAAAAGAGTCAGTCCTTTTTGGGTCTTCTAATAGAAGGGGATGACAGAGAATGAGATGACTGGATGGCATCACTGACTCGATGGACATGAGTCTGAGTGAACTCCGGGAGTTGGTGATGGACAGGGAGGCCTGGCATGCTGCGATTCATGGGGTCGCAAATAGTCAGACATGACTGAGCGACTGAACTGAACTGAATGTATTTGTTGCACCTCTGATATAAATGCAGAAATGAATACAGAAATGCACAGCTCAAGATTAATGTGGTTTCAGATAACTGCTATAAAGTTATCTCTGTCCTTTCTGTCATAACCTGGAGATGAGAAATCCAAGTCAGCAAGAATACAGTAAATTATTGATTACTTAGGCAGACCCATCAGGAAAGGGTTTGTATTTACTCTGCTGTTTCCACACAAGTCAGTTCATTCAGTCACTCAGTTGTGTCCGACTCTTTGCGACCCCATAAATTGCAGCACGCCAGGCCTCTCTGTCCATCACCAACTCCCAGAGTTCACCCAAACTCATGTCCTTTGAGTCGGTGATGCCATCCAACCATCTCATCCTCTGTCATCCCCTTTTCTTGCCCTCAATCTTTCTCAGCATCAAGGTCTTTTCCACTGAGTCAGCTCTTCACATCAAGTGGCCAAAGTGTTGGAGTTTCAGCTTCAACATCAGTCTGTCCAAAGGACACCCAGGACTGATCTCCTTTAGAATGGACTGATTGGATCTCCTTGCAGTCCAAGGGACTTTCAAGAGTCTTCTCCAAAAAAAAAAAAAAAAAAAAGAGAGTCTTCTCCAATACCACAGTTCAAAAGCATCAATTCTTTGGCACTCAGCTTTCTTTATAGTCCAACTCTCACATCCATACACGACCACTGGAAAAACCATAGCCTTGACTAGATGGACCTTTGTTGACAAAGTTATATCTCTGCTTTTTAATATGCTATCTAGGTTGGTCACAACTTTCCTTCCAAGGAGCAAGCGTCTTTTAATTTCATGGCTGCAATCACCATCTGCAGTGATTTTGGAGCCCCCCAAAATAAAGTCTGATGCTATTTCCACTGTTTCCTGATTTATTTCCCATGAAGTGATGGGACCAGATGCCATGATCTTCGTTTTCTGAATGTTGAGCTTTAAGCCAACTTTTTCACTTTCCTCTTTCCTTTTCATCAAGAGGCTTTTTAGTTCCTCTTCACTTTCTGCCATAAGGGTGGTGTCATCTGCGTATCTGAGGTTACTGATAATTATCCCAGCAATCTTGCTTCCAGCTTGTGTTTCTTCCAGCCCAGCGTTTCTTATGTTGTACTCTGCATGTAAGTTAAATAAGCAGGGTGACAATATACAGCCTTGACGAACTCCTTTTCCTATTTGGAACCAGTCTGTTGTTCCATGTCCAGTTCTAACTGATGCTTTCTGACCTGCATACAGGTTTCTCAAGCGGCAAGTCGGGTGGTCTAATATGCCCATCTCTTTCAGAATTTTCCACAGTTTTATTGTGATCCACACAGTCAAAGACTTTGGCATAGTCAATAAAGCAGAAATAGATGTTTTTCTGGAACTCTCTTGTTTTTTCAATGATCCAATGGATGTTGGCAATTTGATCTCTGGTTCCTCTGCCTTTTCCAAAACCAGCTTGAACATCTGGAAGTTCACGGTTCATGTATTGCTGAAACCTGGCTTGGAGAATTTTGAGCATTACTTTACTAGCTTGTGAGATGAATGCAATTGTGCAGTAGTTTGAGCGTTCTTTGTCATTGCCTTTCTTAGGGACTGGAATGAAAACTGACCTTTTCCAGTCCTGTGGCCACTGCTGAGTTTTCCAAATGTGCTGGCATATTGAGTGCAGCACTTTCACAGCATCATCTTCCAGGATTTGAAATAGCTCAACTGGATTTCCATCTCCTCGACTAGCTTTGTTTGTAGTGATGCTTCCTAAGGGCCATTTGACTTCACATTCCAGGATGTCTGGCTCTAGGTGAATGATCACACCATCATGATTATCTGGGTCGTGAAGATCTTTTTTGTACAATTCTTCTGTGTATTCTTGCCCCCTCTTCTTAACATCATCTGCTTCTGTTAGGTCCATACTATTTCTGACCTTTATTGAGCTCATCTTTGCATGAAATGTTCCCTTGGTATCTCTAATTTTCTTGAAGAGATCTCTAGTCTTTCCCATTCTGTTGTTTTCCTCTATTTCTTTGCATTGATCACTGAGGAAGGCTTTCTTACTTCTCCTTGCTATTCTTTGGAACTCTGCATTCAAATGGGTATATCTTTCCTTTTCTCCTTTGCTTTTCGCCTCTCTTCTTTTCACAGCTATTTGTAAGGCCTCCCCAGACAGCCATTTTGCTTTTTTTGTATCTCTTTTTCTTGAGGATGGTCTTGATCCCTGTCTCCTGTACAATGTCACGAACCTCGTTCCATAGTTCATCAGGCACTCTGTCTACCAGATCTAGTCCCTTAAATCTATTTCTCACTTCCACTGTATAATTATAAGGGATTTGATTTAGGTCATACCTGAGTGGTCTATTGGTTTTTCTCCACTTTCTTCAATTTAAGTCTGAATTTGGCAGTAAGGAGTTCATGATCTGAGCCACAGTCAGCTCCCAGTCTTGTTTTGTTGACTGTATAGAGCGTCTCCCTCTTTGGCTGCAGAGAATATAATCAATCTGATTTCAGTGTTGGCCATGTCGTGATGTCCATGTGTAGAGTCTTCTCTTGTGTTGTTGGAAGAGGGTGTTTGCTATGACCAGTGCATTCTCTTGGCAAAACTCTATTAGCCTTTGCCCTGCTTCATTCTGCATTCCAAGGCCAAATTTGCCTGTGACTCCAGGTGTTTCTTGACTTCCTACTTTTGCATTCCAGTCCCCTATAATCAAAAGGACATCTTTTTGGGTGTTAGTTCTAAAAGGTCTTGTAGGTCAGTTATATTTAAGAAATATTCTTTGGAAAGTTTGAAGAGCTAGAGTACATTATCTAGAAGATTCCACGTATCAAAAGGTAAGTAGAGGGGATTTCCCCTTCAAGGCCTGTTGGAGCAACAAGGACCAGACCTAACTGCTCACCGTAAATAATGATGGTTGGATAAAATTTGAAACAGTGGTTTTCAAACATTAGACAACAGTCTGCATAAGATTGTGATCCTTGAGAGAAAAGAAACAAAGTGAATGTGATAATTACCCTGGCTTTCTGCCTGGAAGCAATTTCTAGAGTGTAGATTCAGACAGATCCTGGCAGCCTTGCTGAGTTGAGGAGATGGAGGTCAGCGTTTGGGGAGGCTAAGGTGAGTAGAGGTAATGTGGGATGGAATTCTGGGAAGGAGGGAGCGATGCAGAAAAATGTAGTGTCAATGTGTAGTGAAGCGTGTCTTGCTGATACCATGACACAAATGTACAGAATGATACTCCGCAGGGCTGGATAGAAAAGACTTGTGAACTGTAAGTTGAATAAATCCCAGGGCACACATGAAATGAGAAAATGTCTGTGGCTTGACGAGCCAAATGGGTAAGTCCTTGTTCATCCTTGGAATATTCAGTGGAGACTCTGAAGTAATTATACATTAGGAATGAGTCTGAACTATCCTTGGAATGAAAGATCCTCTAGACCAGGGAAATGTTTTCTTAAATTTACAGATAGCAAATATTTTTGGCTTGTGGGTCATATGGTCTCCATCACAACTACTCAGTTCTGCCATTATTATGTGAAGGCAGTCACAGGCAATACATTAGTGAATGGGTGTGACTATGTTCCAGTAAAACTTTATTAACGAAAATAGATGGCCAACCTGTGGGTTGTAGTTTGATCTCTGCTCTAGACAAGCATTGACCTATAGAAATATAATTAATGCAAGCCATATATGTAAATTAAAATGTCTAGTAACTGTAGTAAAAAATTAATGATAAATAGATAAAATTAATTTTAATAATATATTCTATTTAACCCAATATATCCAAAATATCAATTCAACATATAATCAATATAAAAATTATTATTGAGAAAGTTTGCATTCTTTTTCTCACATTAAGTTTTCAAAATCTGTGTTATAGATGAAGCAAAACCTTTATATTTTATACCTATAACACATTTTATTTCAGATTAGTCATAGTTCAATAACCATATAGTAATTGCCATACTGGATAGCACAACGCCAATCTCTTAAAATAAAGTTTTGATGGAATCAAGCTGATGAGCAATTAACTTCACCACCTATTGAAACCAAACCCAATGCTCTTTAAAAGAAGATGACACAATGCAGACACTTGTCAGTATAAAGACATGCTAAAAGGTGGACCAAAAAAAAAAAAACCACACCAAAACACAAAAAACAACCCAATAACAAAGAGAAGAATTAGCTAAGATAAAAAGAACTAGAAATGACAAGATAATAGAATTAGCAGACAAGAGGACAAGAGTATTAAAATAGGCTTTATTATTATATAGAAGTATTTAATGGCAATATTAAAAGAATCAGAAGAAAAATGAAAAATATAGAAAAGAACTAAGTGAAACATCTAGAGATGAAAAAAATACTATCTAAGATGAGGATTTCACTGAATGGGATTAATAGCAGATTAGGCGTAGTAAACCTGCAGACATAACAATTGATTTGATACAAGGTGAACCACAGAAAGGAAAAAAAAGACTGAAAAAAATAAAGGAAAAGAGGTTCAGTGATCTGTGGGATAATACAAAATGATCTACCATAAATGGGGAAATGAAAAGAGGACAGAAAAAATATTTGAAGATATAATGCCGTAAACACTTTAAGGTTTGATGAAAACTATATTTCATAAATCCAAAAGCTTAAAAGCTCATTTAAAAAAAGAAATTAAGACACATAATAGTCAAATTACTAAAAACTAGCATTGAAGAGAAACTTGAAAGCAGTTAGAGAAAAGTCCACCTCACACACAGAAGAACCGACCTGTACATGACAATAGATTTCAGTTCAGAACCTTTGCAGCCAGAAGACAATGAAATAACATCCTAAAAGTGCTAAAAAAGAAAAAAAAGGCAACTTACAATTCTGTATCCAATGAAAATATTTTGCAGAAACAAAAGTGAAATAAAAACCTTATCAGACAAACAAAATTTCAGGAAATTTGTTGCCAGCAAATATATACTATAAGAAGTATTAAAGAAAATCATTCAGGCTAAAACAAAATGATACCAGATGGAAATTTGGAATACAGTGTGCCAAAGAGCCTAAATATGTGGATAAATAGATAATATTTTCTTTAAAAATTTCTTTAAAAAGTTAACCTCATTGTTTAAGGAACAAATAATTACAATGCATTTTTGAAATGTATTAAATAATTAGAAGTAAAATATATGACAGTCACTTGAAGAACAGGGTGGGGAAAATGGCAATCCATAGTCATAATACATGAAGTGGTATAATATTATTTGAACATATATTATGAATTAAAAATACATATTGTAAAGTATAGAGCAATCACTAAAAATTTAGTAAGTTAAGAAAAAAAATAACACCAACAGTGCTATGTATAAAGAGAATACTAAGAATATCAATTAATTTAAAGAACCAAGAAAAAAGGAAAGAGTAACAAGTTGAGACAAATAGAATGCAAATAGTAAATAGCATATTTGAACTTAACCATGCTGATAATTATATTAAATGTAAATATTCTAAATAGTTCAATGAAAAATCAGAGATTGTCAGACTAGATTTAAAGAGTAAGTCTATTACATGCTTTGTGTGAGAAAACCACTTTAAATATATAGATAAGATAGGTTAAAATGAACAGGATGGAAAAAGATGTGCTGTACAAACACTAATTGCAAGAAAGCTATAGTGGCTATATTAAAATGTTGTGGACAAGCAACATGTTATTATGTCCTTTGTTCAGTTCAGTTCAATTGCTCAGTCATGTCTGACTCTTTGCAGCCTCATGGACTGCAGCACACCAGTCCTCCCTGTCCATCACCAACTCCCAGAGTTTACTCAAACTCTTGTCCATTGAGTCGGTGATGCCATCCAACCATCTCGTCCTCTGTCATCCCCTTCTCCTTTTGCCTTCAATCTTTCCTAGCATCAGGGTCCTTTCCAATGAGTCATTTCTTCGCATCAGGTGGCCAAAGTATTGGAGTTCCAGCTTCAGCATCAGTCCTTCCAGTGAACACCCAGGACTGATATCCTTAAGGATGGACTGGTTGGATCTCCTTGCAGTGCAAGGGACTCTCAAGAGTCTTCTCCAACACCGCAGTTCAAAAGCACCAATTCTTCGGCACTCAGCTTTCTTTATAGTCCAATTCTCACATCCATACATGACTACTGGAAAAACCATAGCCTTGACTAGACGGACCTTTGTTGGCAAAGTAATGTCTCTGCTTTTTAATAAGCTGTCTAGGTTGGTCATAACTTTTCTTCCAAGGAGTAAGCATTGTTTAATTTCATGACTGCAGTCACTATCTGCAGTGATTTTGGAGCCCCCAAAATGAAGTGTGTTACTGTTTCCACTGTTTCCCTATCTATTTGCCATGACGTGATGGGACTGGATGCCATGATCTTAGTTTTCTGAATTTTGAGGTTTAAGCCAACTTTTTCACTCTCCTCTTACACTTTTATCAAGAAGCTCTTTAGTTCTTCTTCACTTTCTGCCATAAGGGTGGTGTCATCTGCATATCTGAGGTTGTTGATATTTCTCACGGTAATCTTGATTCCAGCTTGTGCTTTGTCCAGCCAAGCATTTCTCATGATGTACTCTGTATATAAGTTAAAGAAGCAGGGTGATAATATACAGCCTTGTCGTACTCCTTTCTCAATTTGAAACCAGTCTGTTGTTCCATGTCCAGTTCGAACTGTTGCTTCCTTACCTGCGTACAGATTTCTCAGGAGGCAGGTCAGGTGGTCTGGTATTCCCATCTCTTTCAGAATTTTCCACAGTTTGTGGTGATCTACACAGTCAAAGGCTTTGGCATAGTCAATAAAGCAGAAATAGATATTTTTCTGGAACTCTCTTGCCTTTTTTACCCAAACATTATTGACTGAAGTGTTTCAATATTCACTTAGATAACAAATCACTGACCAGAGGCATTAGTTTCTGCAAAATCTCCTGGTCAATAATGTGTTAATATTAGACAAAGCAGACAACATAAAAAAAGAATATTGCTAGAAATGAGAAGGGATCTTTTATAGTGATAAAGAGATCAGTTCATCAGGTAGATATGATAACCTTAAATGTAATAGCACTTCAAAATACATGAAGCAAAACCTGACAGAATGAGTCAGAGGTCTGGAAATAATTTAAATTCTTTGAAATTAATCAGTTGTGTGGCACTGGGGAAATTATTTGATCTATGAATGAAAGCTTGCTCCCTTATAAAATAAAAATGATAGCATGTATATCATGAGAATTTTATGAGAATTAGATAAAAGTACATGTGAAACTTTTTAAAAATCTAACTTGATGAACTAAAGGGAAATTTTAAAATCCACAATTACAGTTGGATTAGTCAACATTCTTCAGTTAATAAGAAAGAAGACAGAACATCCACAAGGATATTGAAGACTTGAATGACACCATCAGTGAACTGGATCTAATTGGCATTCATAAAATACTTCGCCCAACAACAGTAGACTACACCTTCTTTTCAAGGTCACATGGAACATTAACCAAAAGAGACCATATGTTAGTCACAAGTGCTAACGAATTTAAAAGTATTGAAATCATAGAATTTGTCCTCTGACAATAGTGCAATTAAATTTGAAATTAATAAGAACTATTTGGGAAATCTCCCAATATTTAGGAATTAAACAGCACGCTTCTAAACCACACACAGTTCAAAGAAGAAATCACAAGGAAATATAGAAGTATTTTGAATGAAAATAAAAACACGTATCAAAGTGTATGTGATGTTAAAGCAGAATCTTGACAGAAGTATATAGTTAAATGTTTATACTGGAAAAAAGGAAAGACCTGAAATCAATAATCAAGATTATAACTTTAAATGAAAGGAAGAACAAATTAAACACAAATAAAGTAGAAGGGAGAAAAGAAAGATACAGGTAGACATTAACAACATATAAGACAAAAATAACAGAGAAAGTCAAAGAAATGAAAAGCTGGTTGGTAAATTTCAATAAATGGTATAAACCTCTAGCTAGACTCATTAAGGAAAAAAAAACGCAGAAGATACAAACTGTCAATTCAGGAATGAAAATGGGAAGTGCCACAGATGCTGTAGACATCATAAGGGTGATAAATAAATATATGCATAATTTTATGTAGATAAATTCAACACTTAGAAGAATGGGCAAATACCTTAGAAGATACAATTAACCAGTATGACTGAAGAAGTAGGAAACCTGACTATCCCAAATCTAGTAAAGAAATTAAATGTGTAAACTAAAAAATTTCCCACAAAGAAAATTGTAGGCCCATATGGCTTCACTTGTGAATTCTAGAAAATATTGTAAAAAGAAACATACCAATGTTTCACAAACTCAGAAAATAAGAAGATGGAATACTTCTGAACTCGTTTCAAGAGACCAGTATCACCTTGATATGAAAATCTGACAGTAACATCACGAGAGAGAGAGAAAGAAAAACAAGTGGAGACCAATATGCCTCATAAACATAACTACAAAAATTCTTAGCAAAATAATAGCAAGTTGAATTCAGCAATCTCTTTAAAAAAAATAATGCCTTGTGACCAAAGGGGTAGGAATTATTTCAGGAATGTAAGAAATTCTAGAGGAAAACCGTTGAAGGTGAGGATGTATGCCAATGGGAAGTAAAGATAAAAAGGGAATATCACAAGCTCCAATAGTCTTGATTTCCACTCTTATTTATAGCAGCTGACATTTCTGAGCATTTATCACATTCCAGAAAGCATTTTCAGAGCTGTATGTGAATTAATCTCGTTTAATCTTTGCAAGAACCCTATGAGGTAGGTACCATTTTATAAATAAGTAAACTAAAGCACAGAATGTTAAAACAACCTTCAAAAAACTAAGATTATGGCATCCGGTCCCATCACTTCATGGCAAATAGATGGGGAAACAATGGAAACTGTGACAGACTTTATTTTCTTGGGGTTCAAAATCACTGTGGATGGTGACTGCAGTCATGAAATTAAAAGACAGTTACTCCTTGGAAGTAAAGCAATGACAAATGTAGACAGTGTATTAAAAAGTGGAGACATAATTTTGCCTACAAAGGTCCTTATAGTCAAAGCTGTGGTTTTTCCAGTAGTCACGTACTAATGTGAGAACTGGACAATAAAAAGGCTGAGTGCTGAAGAATTGATGCCGTCAAACTGTGATGCTGGAGAAGACACTTTAGAGTCCCTTGGACTGCAAGGAGATCAAACCAGTCAATCCTAAAGAAATCAACCCTGAATATTCATTAGAAGGACTGATGCTGAGACTAAAGCTCCAGTCCTTTGGCCACCTGATGGGAAGAGCCTACTGTTTGGAAAAGACCCTGATACTGGGAAAAATTGAAGGCAGGGGGAGAGGGGAGGACAGAGCATGAGACGGTTGGATGGCATCACCGACTCAATGTACATGAGTTTGAGCAAACTTTGGGAGATGGTGAAGGACAGGGAAGCCTGGTGTACTGCAGTCCATGGGGTCGCAAGGAGTCAGACACAACTGAGTGACTGAACAACAACAAAAAGCACAGAGAAACTTAACTTGTCCACAGTCCCGTAATGTTTGGACCTATAATGTCTGTCTCCAGATCCCTGGTGGCTCAGATGGCAAAGAATCTGTCTGCAATTAGAACCCGGAAGACCTGGATTCGAATCCCTGGGTCAGGAAGATCCCCTGGAGAAGGGAATGGCTACCCACTCCAGTATTCTTGCCTGGAGAATTCCACGGACAGTCCATGGGGTTGCAAAGAGTCGGACACGACTGAGAAACTAACACACTTTGCTAATGTACTGTTTATACAGAACTGCTCATTTTCTGTGCTTTTGCCTAGCAAGACTGTTTTCATCATTCCTGAAGTGGCTCATCAGTAAAGAATCTGCCTGCCAATGCAAGAGACATACGATATGTGGGTTGGATCCCTGAGTCCACAAAATCCCCTGGAGGAGGAAATGGAAACCCACTCCAATGTTCTTGCCTAGAGAATTCCATGGACAGAGGAGCCTGGTGGGCTACAGTCCATGGGGTTGCCAAGAGTCAGACATGACTGAACATGCATATAGCACAACAAAAACATTTATGTACTTTTTCAGCTCATAGTTAAGAACTGCCTTTTGAGTCAAAGTATTAAGCAAAAAGCAGTTACAAATGCAAAATATATTTCTAAAATAAAAGTATGTTTATTAAATTATAAAACTCATGATACTAGAGAGGGAGATATGCTACTTTATACCCTCCTAAATTTTTATGTGACTACAAATGTTGCCATCTCCAAGAAGTGGAAAAGATACTTTCCCTTTTTCAGGTGTAGAACAAAATGCTTGTACTTTTCCCCCTGTGTAGACTAGATTTCAGTGCTGGCACTGTGACTTGGGCAAGGTCTTTAAGCCCTGTGGGCTTTAGCTCTCAAATTTGCAAAACGGAATGTGAGGATGAGGAAGATATCCAGGTATTCTTTTATTCTCTCTGATTCTCCCTAGCTTTTCTCCTCCACAGTGCTTGAGTTTCAGAAGTTTGACCTTCTCCAGAAAAGCCTTTTTCAAACTTTTTGGACCATTGTCCACAATAAGAAATAACTTGACTTCACAAACCAGTAGACACATGATGCACACATATATATGTATAATGGACGTGATCACCTAGTTTTTTGTACACATTAGGAAAATTATTACTTTTGAAAGTAACTATTCTGCACGTGGCTTCCCTTGTGGCTCAGACGGTAAAGCATCTGCCTACAATGCGGGAGACCCGGGTTCGATCCCTGGATCAGGAAGTTCCCCTGGAGAAGGAAATGGCAACCCACTCCAGTATTCTTGCCTGAAAAATCCCATGGACAGAGGACCCCAGTAGTCCATGGGGTTTCAAAGAGTCAGACACGACTGAGTGACTTCACTTCACTTTATGCTGCACCTATGGATTGAAGTCAATGGCTTTTCCATGGTTTAAATAAATAGATTATGGCTTGTATGTGTAAGTTTTTGAATGTTTCTATGAACCGAAATCATTATGGATTGTGACTGCAGCCACGGAATTAAGACACTTGCTACATGGAAGAAAAGCTATGACAAACATAGACAGTTTCTTAAAAAGCAGAGACATCATTTTGCTGACAAAAGTTCGTATAGTCAAAGCTATGGTTTTTTTTCAGTAGTCATGTATGGATATGAGAGATGGACCATAAAGAAGGCTGAGTGCCCAAGAAGTGATGCTTTTGAACTGTGGTGCTGAAGAGGAGTCTTGAGAGCTCCTTGGACATCAAGGAGATCAAACCAGTCAGTCCTGAATATTCATTGGAAGCACTGATGCTCAAGCTGAAGCGCCAATGCTTTGGCCACCTGGATGCAAAGAGCTGATTAATTGGAAAAGACCCTGATGCTGGGAAAGATTGAAGATAGGAGGAGAAGCGGGAAACAGAGGATGAGATGGTTGGATGGCATCACCAACTCAATGGACATGAGTTTGAGCAAACTCTGGGAGATAGTGAAGGACAGGGAAGCTTTGGTGTGCTGCAGTCCATGGGGTCACAAAGAGTCGGACATGACTTAGCAACTGAACAGCAACAACAATGAACCAAAATGTAGATAAAGAAGCATCTTGAATAAACATTCTCTATGATAGTATACAAATATTAGTAAGAAGTAAACCCCATCTACTGTGATCTAGTAGCCCCTATGCGGCCGGGGTGGAGACTTCTGGGGAGGGAAATGAGTGAGTGTTATTGGAAGGTTGATATTGATGAGGATAAGATAATAAAAGTTGTGTGTGTGTGCACACTTGGGTATGTGTACATGCACCTAACCAGTCACAGAACCCTAACATCACCCCTTTCACCTCCTTCCTTCTAGCCCTGCTTCTTTCTTTCCACATGTTCCTCTTAGCCTACAGAGTTTAAGATCAGCGGTTCTTAATATTTCTTGGGCCTTATCCTGAAAACAATCTACATCCATTACACACAGAAAATTTCATATATATCAGGGGTTCTGGAACCCTAGATTTAGGAATATCTGACCTGTAGAGTTTGTAAAACAATTAATTCATAGATAAAACTATATTTAGCCAATTAATATATGAAAGATGGTCAAGCTCACTAGCAGTGAGTTAAAGAACTCTATTAGAGAACTCATAAAAAGATCTGTGTTACATATAAATGCTTTTGTATATATTTAGAATATATATGCATTTGCCTATTAAGACTTCCTCAGCTACCTAACACTCATCCTGTCCTTTAAGTCTCAGTTTCAGCATCACCTTTCCCAGAATCTCTGGTCCACTAGCCACCTCCAGCCCAGTGGGTAGGGTGCTGCTGAGGGCTCCGTGTTCCAAGATGTATTTCCCATATTACACCACTTTTTGTGCCCTCCTGCCAGTTTGTTTTAGCATCTGTTTCCTTTAGGTAAGAACACTCTGAAGATAGAAACAGGGCTTTGTGTCACTGTGTCTCCATTGCATAACCCAGTGCCTGGCCACAGTTGGCACCCACTATGTGGCTGTCTGAGGGTAAAATGCCCACACTTGCTTCCTGGCATCCTTAAAGAACTATGAGACACTGAATTTTAAAAATTTCTTACCAATTACTTTTTTGCATAGAACCTAGATTGAAATTTCACTTTTCACTTTCATGCATTGGAGAAGGAAATGGCAACCCACTCCAGTGTTCTTGCCTGGAGAATCCCAGGGACAGGGGAGCCTGGTGGGCTGCCATCTATGGGGTCACACATAGTCGGACACGACTGAAGTGACTTAGCAGCAGCAGCAGCAGATTGAAATTTAGAATCACAAAACTACTGTACTTTTTAAGTGGAAATGACTTAAGAGGAGTTGTTTTCAATTAAGTGTCAATGCTGCTGCTGCTGCTAAGTGTCAATAGATTAGTGCAAATTCTCACACTCAAAGGAAAAACGATAAAAATATGAGCAATGGAGCAGATTAAAAAAAAATAGGTTAAATGATGCTTTCTTATTCTGATATTGTTTCCCTCTCATTTTAAGGTTATTTTTTAATTCTATGCTAGTATTTTTTGAAAAGTTCTATTAAATAAAAAATTCTGAAAACTCCAGCCCTTATGTCTTTCTGCTCAGAACTAAAATCCGTAGAGATTGTGACTTTGCCCATGGCCAAACCAAGAAATAAAGATTTCAGTCCAGTATCTTTCTGCTATTATGTTTAATGCAATTGTGTACATTTAAAATTTTTACAGATATGTTTGGTGCAATTGGTTTTCTGTTTAGCCTTTTAAATTTAGAAATGAAACAGTCAGTTAACATGTTTGTTGTATTATAGTCAGAAACAGGTTTGCTCTCTGAGAAGTATGTATAACCATATGATATTGCTGACTGTCAGTGTTTGGTGAGGTTTTAAGAAATGTCAGAATCTTCAAATTATATATATATCTAATATTAATATTGGGGCTTCCCTTGTGGCTCAAATGGTAAAGAATCTGCCTGCAGTGCAGGAGACCTGGGTTTCAGGTCTTGGGTCAGGAAGATCCCCTGTAGAAGGAAATAGCAACCCACTCCAATATTTTTGCCTGGGAAATCCCATGGACAGAGGAGCCTGGTAGGCCACAGTCCTTGGGGTTGCAAAGAGTCGTACACAACTCAGCAACTAACACTTTAATATTGACTTTGATATGGAATCAAAAACTTGTTTTCTTTCCATTTTTGGATGTGTCTTAATTTGAAGGTGTTATAAGGACTTAAAAAAAGAATTTGAAGAGATTTTGAATTTGGCTATTGCTTTAATTCTGATTTTAAACATCTGAATACTGTCCATCTAAGAAGTTCCACTTCTAGGAGCTTATTATAAGAAAATAATGAGATGTGCAAAAATGCATGCATAAATGTGTTTATTAAAACATTTATGTTACTAAAGATTAGAAAAAAGCACAAATACCCAAAAATAAAGAATTGGTTAAATACTTCGATATAGTCATTTTATGGAAAATGCTTTGGTTATTAAATATGGCTGTATTTTTATCTTCTTCTATATACCTGTATTTCCTGATTTTTATCTATCACAAATATTTTGTACTTATGTAACTTATTTGAAAAGTTGTAAAATTTGCTCAACTCAATATTTTGTCTGAAATTATGTTCCTTACTTGTTTTCTTATGCTTTTTTCCAATTTGACATTTAATTTGACATTTTAATTGAATAGCCAAAGTTCAGTATAGGTGGACTCTAAGTTTTAATTTTTCAGTTTTACTTTTACATCTTCTGTGTTTATGTAGTTTAGCTGAACTTCAGCATCTGACACTGAGCTGCTTATAGAACAGCACAGAATCCAATGAAAAGCTGTCATTTTTGTCTGAACACTGTGCTCTCCTGCAAACTCATATCTGAGGCCTGTACATTCTAATTCTTGATAATTTAGTATCAAGTTGGACAAGCACAACCATAAACTCAGAGATCTAGAAAATATTTGAAGATGTAATCAGTTCAAATATTCTTTTTTTTCCTTTGTAGTTAGCTGCATCTTAGCTCAGAGTAGAAATTCTGGCTACAATTTTTTTGCCAGGATTGCAGCCTATTGGCCTAAAAGCCAGTATGTGTATTATCTTTAGTATTTACAGCTCAAAAGTTGCTTCTTTGAAAGAGGAAGACAAGTGGTTCCTGATTACATCATAGCTCTGTATGCCTGTGTGTGCATCTGTGTGCATGTGCGTGTCTGAGGGAGGAGGAGGGCGGGGCGGGGCGGAGGGGGGGTGTGGAGGAGAGGGAGAGAGAGTGGGCTGGTGTAAAGGGTTTCTGTTGTCTTTGGCAATAGGTTCATTTGCGCATGTAAAGTTCTTGTAGACTCCAGTAGTTCTTCCTAGTAGTTGTACTACTTTAATTAATTAACTGTGTAATGTCTGGCTCTATTTCTAGAAGTCAAGAGACATCAGAGCAGGAACCATGTCTCCACCCGCCCCACTCTCTTTTTGCTTAGATTCCAACACAGTGCTTTTTGCATATGTAGTGAGGAGTTATGAATGTTAGTTAAGTAAATGCATGCGTGGGTCTTAGAAAACTTGATTTGTTTATTTTCTACCGTGTGTAACAGCTTCTATGGTTGTTTTAGCTCCTCTTCCCCCTCTTTCTTCCAATTGCTTCTTAAAGCCATGTTTAGAATGGGGTGGAGCGGGGGGAGCCATTGCCTCAGACTGAAGGAGGTGCCTGCCGACACTCCATCCATTTGTGAGCTTCCGAAGGTGGGACCTGGGCTTCAACCCTGTTAGGATCAGTGTTTGTGCTTCCCTTCCTGGCTTCAGATAGTGTGATAGAAGCCAAGCATCTGTTTTACCATCTGCAGTAATGCAGAGGTGTAGCCTGCATTGGGGAAGGAAATGGCACCCCACTCCAGTGTTCTTGCCTGGAGAATCCCAGGGAGGGGGGAGCCTGGTGGGCTGCCGTCTACGGGGTCACACAGAGTCGGACACAACTGACGCGACTTAGCAGCAGCAGCAGCAGCCTTTTTAGGACAGCAGATTTGGATGCCAGTGTGACTGTGGGAACTCCAGCTCTCTCATAGACAAAGTGTACAGCATCTTTAATTTGTGCAACATGCTAGGCTTTGCCTCAAGAAGGCTTGGTGAAGGCAGGCATTTCTGTCTGTGTTGTTTATTGCCCCATCTTCATCCCTAAGGACAGGGCTTGAATGCCCACTCTGTGGGCACTCAGTAAATGTTTGTTGAATGAATGATGAATGATGAAATATCCTCATAGCTGATGAATGTTGTCTTGTGTTTGATGTGCCATTTTGGCAATAGTTCCAGTTAAGCTGGCTGGTTAGCTCAGTTGGTTAGAGTGTGGTACTAATAATGCCAAGGTCATGGGTTCGATCCCCATATGGGCCATTAAGTCTACTTTAGGGCTTCCCAGGTGGTGCTAGTAGTAAAGAACCTGCCTGCCAATGCAGATGTAAGAGACACAGATTTGATGCCTGGGTCGGGAAGATCCCCTGGAGGAGGGCACTGCAATCCACTTCAGTATTCTTGCCTGGAGAATCCCATGGACAGAGGAGCGTGGCAGTCTCCAGTCCATAGGATTGCACAGAGTAGGACATGCTTGAAGTGACTTAGCACACCAGTTAAGAACTTAAAATGTGTGCTGTTTATGAAGAGGCAATCTTTTGCTCACCCTTTCCCCTGACTCCCCCGCCCCCACCCATTACTGTTTCCATGCTCCCATACTCTGCTGCATGAGCCTTCTAACAAGATGCCAATTCTTGCATTTTCCTTTATAGGACAGGCCAAACCATTCATGTTGGCAATCATGTGCTAGTGAGTATGTTGTTACAAAATTTCCAAATCTTCTGATCAACCCACTGCTACTGCTACTGCTAAGTCGCTTCAATTGTGTCTGACTCTGTGGGACCCCATAGACGGCAGCCCACCAGGCTCCCTGTTCCTGAGATTCTCCAGGCAAGAACATTGGAGTGGGTTGCTACTTCCTTCTCCAATGCATGAAAATGAAAAGTGAAAGTGAAGTCGCTCAGTCGTGCCCAACTCTTAGCGACCCCATGGACTGCAGCCTACCAGGCTCCTCCGTCCATGGGATTTTCCAGGCAACCCACAAACTTTACAAATATAACAAATTCATTCTTTTTAATATAAAATGCATTTTCAAATCAATGTTTTCCATAAGAATACTGATTTTTGTTGTGTGGATTCAGAGAACAAATGGTGATAATATATGCTAAAATTAAAATGGGTCTGCTTCCTTTTATAAACCAGAATCTTATCACTTCCCAGTTTATCTTGTCTCTCAGGAAGCTCAGAGCTAGGAGTTATGCCCACTTGTGCTTACCCTCAACTTTCTGAAACAGGGATTTCATCTCTGTTTTCCTTCATTACTTTGTTTCTTGAACATGAAAAATATATATGGTATTATGCCTTGTTGAAAGTAGCCTCAAATTCTTTTTGGTAGATGGAAAATTATAATTAATGAAAAGAAAAATATTTGACTGTTCACAGGTGCTTTTCAAAGCCTGCCTTCCATGATGCTATCAATGCCTCCATCTAACTCACTGGGTATTGACCCTCTTCCTGAGCCAAATTCCTCCAGTGTAGAGGCGTTTTATGTTAGAATATTAGCATTCAGCAGAAAGAGTCCTGGGTTTGAAGTCAGCAGAGCTGGGTTCTTATTATAACTCCATGAACTGCTGGAGTGACCTCGGACAAGTCATTTAACCTGTTTCTCTCCTGTACATTGAGTATAAGGTCACACGCTGTATCAACTACCTTAGGTTCTCCTGATGTTGAGATAAAACATGTTCGCATGTTTTGTAACGATTACAGTTGTCTACATGTCTGTGGCCCCACAAGTCTATAACATTCTTTAAGGTCAGGGACTGCATCTTGTTCATCTTTGTGTCATCAGGGCTTGGCTTGTTGACGTGAAGATGCGGAGGGCATTGAATGTGGGTGACACTAACTTACTCATTGTTTTCTTTCAGCAAAGTTCCTCTGGTGTCTGTTCGTCAATAAACCTTCATTGGTCAGCTGATCTTAACTGAATACTTTCTGCATGCTTGCTACTGCCCCTCAGATATTTAACTGTGGAAGAAGTACAGAGGATAAACACAGAAAAATGAAAATGCACACATATGCACACATACATACACCCCCCCATTATAGATTCCCAAATGTCAGAGGTCACAAAATAGTGGCTTAAGGGCTAAATCTGCCTTTAAATGTGCTTTCTTTGGCTCAAACATGAATTTTTAAAATGTAAACCAATAACTTAAAATCCAGGCATGGATTTTGCTTCTTCGTGAAGTTGTGAACAGCTGGTCACACCAGGCCAGCTGCAGTGTTTGCAGGGACAACTGGCAATGCAGTGCTGGCCGTTACAGGCATTTCCTTGATGGGCCAGCCCAGATACAGCCCTGTCAGTCCCCATTGTCTCGTGAACACCAAGGTAAATAGGAGCTACTATTTTTGATCACATTTATTATGCTTGAGCTTGGGTGGCAGCATTTACTGCATACCAGGCACTATTCTAAGCTCTTTGCTTACCTATTCATCTCGACTGTTGTTGTTTAGTTGCTTAGTTGTGTCCGACTCTTTGAGACCCCATGGACTGTTAGCCTGCCAGGCTCCTCTGTCCATGGAATTCTCCAGGCAAGAATACTGGACTGGGTTGCCATTTCCTTCTCCAGAGGATCTTCCCGACCCAGGGATCGAACCCACATCTCCTGCATTGCAGGCAGTCTCCTGTGGTTACAGGTGGATTCTTTCTGACTGAGCCACTTTATACACCTAAGAAGGACAGCTAGGGAGACTGAGGTGCAGTTAGTCTGTGGTGGATCAGGATTCAACCCCAGGCATTGGGCTCCCAGGTTCTGGCTCTTAATTGCTCAGCTAGCTATATCATATCTTGGTGGGGAGGGAAGGATATAAAAAAAAATCATACCTAAGAAGCGATTTTGTAGAGTTTTAATGGTATAAAGAGTCATGAGTCCAGGCAGGTTAAATGTACCGTGCAGAGCCCTGGCTGGAGATCTGAGCACAGTCTTGGTTAACGCCCAGTGCAAGAGGGTGCAGACAGGAGACAGGCAGGAGGTGATGTGTGGCGGCAGGGGACTGGGAGCTTGGGTCACATTCCCTAGGGAAGGGGATGGCCCTTGGCCTCTTAGGGTGGCCTGAGCTAAGGTCAAAGTCCTGTGACCCACGTGGTGTGGGATGAGTCGGCATTCTTACAGGAGTTCTGCTGAACTTCATTCATTGCTTTCACAATAGAAGAAAGTCGATTTTGAAACCCAGGTGTCCCTATAATACTGGCCTGACTGTTTACTTCTGCTTTGGTCCCTGAGTATATGAGCAAATACTTCAGGCACTACAACGAGCAGAAACTTGAGACAGAGCTTATCTTGTAATGCTGGGTTTTGCATCATATCCAGGGTGTGGTGTTACTTTAGAAGGCAAGTTCAATAATTACGTGTTTACGGATTGAGCAAACACTGCATGTGCCTGGGAGGGCTCAGGATTTATACTTTTAGAGCCTAGGGAACTTATTTAGCTGGTCAGCAGGCTTAGTGCCTGGATATAACAAATGGTCACAATATATTCAACACATTTATGTGTGTGTATGTGTATTTACATTGAATATTTATGTAACACCTGGTATTGAATCATGCTTATTTACAAAATAGTCTAGGGAAGCTTGGAGATAAGTGAATCAATTAAAGCTAATCAGGCAAGCCCTGATCATTGACCCACCCCATGTGTCCTCTCTTGTTACATGTGATCTATTAAATAGCACATTTTGTGTTTTTGATGTAGCCTAATGATATAATAAAGGGACAAAAAATGAATGTTAAAAGCATTAGGGTCACCAAAACTGCCTTCTTTAGAAAATAAGGATGGCTATTAAACAGTTACACTCTTTATTCTCTTGCCCTATTATTATGTCTCTCTTTAGGAGAGAGATTGAAAGCATGTTTATTGCTCTGTTCTTAACCAGGCTTGTCAACTACTGCCATACAGTAAGTGTTTAAAGCATCTGTAACAGTGAATTGCAGCCCACACCCCTGCCTCATCTCTGTTTCCCTGCTTTATTGCCCTTTGATAATTTCTTCCATTTCTATTTTTGCATTTTCAAGGACAACACAAGGCAGAATAGTTATATGATTCAGGACTTTTAAGCACACTTGAAATATGGCATCACTTGTTATTCTTGATAACAAACCTAAAGGCAAGCTTTCAAGCACTGACTTGTCTTCTCCCTCCTTATTCCAGCTACTCAGACTTAAAGAGAAGGACTTTGAAATTATTTTCTTAATTGGGTTGCATGTCACTGCTGTTGGTAAAAGTGGCTTTGGGATACAGGTGTTGGTTTTGGGGGGAGGGCTTTGCTGTGGTTTTACATGTCTTGTCTTCGTTGCTTTGCTAGCTTCGAGGACCAGGCAACATCCTTGGCTTGTTCTATTCCCTTTGAGGTTGATGCCGTCTGAGTCTGGCCTTTCTTTGCTCTGGCCGTTCAGGTGTTCTGGACTTGA
Organism: Budorcas taxicolor; assembly: GCF_023091745.1. Classification (NCBI taxonomy): domain Eukaryota; kingdom Metazoa; phylum Chordata; class Mammalia; order Artiodactyla; family Bovidae; genus Budorcas; species Budorcas taxicolor. The sequence goes on along the minus strand of NC_068915.1, from coordinate 58,357,840 downwards.
TATTCTGCTCCTTTTGAAATGGACATCAGAGGTCCACATACAGGCTTTTGGTGCACTTAGAGTTATGCTAGGAGGAGCATGAAATGACTTCCCAAAGGATGTGGTTCCCACCCCCTTAAGAACTAAAAAAGGGAAGGTCATGGTTGGACCAGTCACCCATCCTACTTGACTGTCAGTTTCCTTATTTGTAAAGTGTGAGAGTCAGACAAGATCAACTCTAACATCCTTTCCTGCTCAAATATTCTGAGCCAAAGCAGGCTGAGAATACATCTACACTGAGAATTCTGTAATTTTAATAATTTTCTGGAAAAGCGTGATGGTGGTACCAGCCAACAAGGCTGAAACAGAGTTTGCAGTCAAATGGAATTAAGGATAAACCCAGTTTTGCCAGTTTTTTTTTGCTCTGTAACCTTTAGCATATCACTTTTCTTTGAGGCTTATGTTTCTCATCTTTAAATGAAAATACGACTACCTACCTAGCAGAGTTGTTGTACAGATTGAATACATACATTGGCATATTTTTGGCGCTACGTGCATAGCCGACACATAGGATTCACTCTGTACATGGTGGAAGTTACTCTAATGACAGTGATCTTATGAGTATGTGGTTTGGGGAATAGTTGAGGGTTTGGAATAGGTTCAGTCTAAGGAAGATGGCATATGGAGAAGTCTTTGAAGTTGAAAGAGTACTAAGAATGATTTTGAGGGTAGGGTAGCTGCTGAAAGAGATAATGCCAAGGATGTGATAAGAAGCAAGTGAAGGGCACTGATGGGCAAGATCATTCATTCACTTAATTCCAGAACTTGCCACAGGTGTAGGTACTTTCAGTGAGATCATCTCCTTGTGATCAGTGTTGTTTTGTGCCTTGTCTAGTATGTTATCTTCCAGACACAGAGTCAACCTTTGTGATTGAAGATGGTGGCACATTGATGACACGTTGTTCCTCTTGCCATCCGTAATGGATATGGGCATGTCTGAAAAGACCAGCTCAAGATAAAACCCAAATATACTCCAAAGCCCACAGATGGAGACTGTTTTTTATTTTGTAGCTACTGTCAATGCATGTAGTGCCTGTCACTTACTATTTCTGCCGACATCTGGATGCTTGAAAATTTCACTTTACTTTAGATCTTAACCTGGGCTTCTCTAGTCCAGCGGATTTTTGAAGTCCTTGAGATTCTTTGCAGAACTGCCTGGATATGAGCATGTGTGCGTTCTGGGAGGGGTCAGACTTGAAAAAGCCAACAAAGCTGCTGAAGGTGTCTTCGACTAAGAAAGAATTAAAATGATTTTACAAGATGAAAAAATGATCTAACACAAACACAGAGAGGTCCCCAATTACTTGTTTGTTTCCATAGCTTTCATAAGTCCACACTTTCTTCTTTCCTCTAACAAACAATGCAACGGATGAGTCTCTTTGGCAAAGTTTGCACATTTTCCGAGCAGCTCTTTATGACATGATCCAGGGTCTGGTTGAATGGTTTGGAGGATTTCTGGTGAGTGGATGTGGAGACTTTGTGCTTTCTTCTTTGTTCCTAGAAAGAGCATTAACAACAACAACAACAACAACAAAATTTTTTTTTAATTTCTTTAGGAAGACTAAAGACTCAGAGAATAAAGTTTCTTGGAAAAGAAAATGATTTGGATACCAGCAACCTCAAAGGGTAAAGTAAAAGTGGCAGGGTAATAAGATTTTTAAAGAAAAAGAAGGAATAGTGCTTGTTATCCAGATTTCGTTTACAAAGAGAATTAGTCCTTTGTGCCTGGCTTTGCCTCCAGGCCAGCAGGGCCCACAGGGCCACTCCTCAAAGAGGGTTTGGGAACCTTCTCTCTTCCTCCTCCCCTCCTCTCCCCCTCCCTCTCTTCTCTCCCTGTCTTTTTCTCTCTCTTTCTGTGTTTCTGTCTCCATCTCTCTCTCCCCCTCTCTCAAACACACACACACACACACACACACACACACACACTCGTCTTTAAAAGGCACAACCTTCATTGTATCACCAGTATTAGGATTTGGAACATCTTAAGGAGATGTTGACCCCCACAAATCTAGATTAGAAAAGGAAGTGAATTTTAGTTGAACCTGCTTTGAAAATACAGAACTTCTCTTTTAAGAAACCGGAGAAGGCAATGGCACCCTACTCCAGTACTCCTGCCTGGAAAATCCCATGGACGGAGGAGCCTGGTGGGCTGCTGTCTATGGGTCACACAGAGTCGGACATGACTGAAGTGACTTAGCAGCAGCAGCTTTTAAGAAACAAGGGGAAATAAATAACTAGATAGAATTTGTTGAGCCTCTGTGAGTCCAGAGCTCCTGTCGAAGCTTTCTGATAGAGTCAAAAGCCCCAAATTCATCATTCACCAAATTGTTACACAGATAAAATGATTCTCTTAGATGCTGGCTGTAGAAGTTGCTCTTTAGATGTTTACTTTCTAGTCTGGGAGACAGATCTCACAAACATGGAACAATTAAGGAGAATAAAGTAAAGTCAGACTTCTGAGAAGGGAAAGCTTAAGTGGGCTGGAAGAATGCATCAGGTCAGCAACACACAAAAATTGATGCACTTCAGCAGGGGAATGGGTAAATAAAACTGATGGTTTCAAAAGATGGAATACTATTCAGTAGCCAGAAATATTGAAATAAATCTATATGAGGCCACATGGATAAGTTTCAAAATATTGTTAAATGAATTTAAGTGAAAAATAAAGCAATTCGTTTAGGATGTGTATGGCATTATGGGTTTCCCAGCTGGTGCAGTAGTAAAGAACGCAGCTGGAGTGCAGGAGACGTGGGAGTCTCTGGTTGGATCCCTGGGTGAGGAAGATCCCCTGGAGAAAGAAATGGCAACCCACTCCAGTCTTCTTGCCTGGGAAATCCCATGAACAGAGGAGCCTGGTGGACTACAGTCCATGGGGTCGCAAAGGGGTGGACACGACTGTTCATGCAAACACCAGCATAGCATTATACCATGTATGAAGAAAAACACAGAAAATAACATCATTTATTCTTTGTGTGTGCGTGTGTGTTTCTCTTTTTAAAGATCTGGAAGGAAACACCTTCACTCAGAATCACGGTTCCTTTGTGAGGATGGAGAAGGCTGACAGTCAAAGCTCGCTTTATTCTCATCTGTTTCATGCTGCTTTTGCATTTGGTGATTTCCTCTGTTGACTGGGAGTCTAGAGGCCCAGCTTTCTTCTGCAGGAAGCAGTTGAGGGTTTTGTAAAGATCTTGCCTTCTCCTAATACACCACATGACTTCCTGGTAGCCAGGGCCTCTCTAGGTCTTTTCCATTTTTTTTTTTTTTTTTTGGAGGGTTCCAGCAAAGTAATAAGTGAAGAAATGCCAGAAGAATGTTACAAGTGCACCATACATTTAAACTATGTTTAGCCGTTAAAGTTGTGTGATGATGTCTCTTCAACCCTGTCAGGGTATCTCTCGTGATACCATCAGAAGTCTATATTTCAAGTCCCAACTGTCCCCCTGCTGTGCTCCTCCAAGTGGCCCCAGGGAGCCAGAGAAAGGCCCTGTGTGGAGCAGGCTGATGGACTGACAGTGGGAGGCCTCTGAAGGCAAACTGCAGGGCCTTCAGTCCTTCCCCAGGCTTAAGTTCTCCCTTCTACCTGGCATTTGCATCTAGAGGGAGGTCTTGCCTGCAAAAGGGTTGAGTTTCAGCTTTATGTGTGTGTTGTAGAACATCACATGGAGAAAATTTACCTTTCCTATCACTACTGAATCCTTCTCCCACAACACTTCCTCCATTCAGGGCATTTAAGGTCAAATAGGCTTTTAGAACAGATTCTGGGCAACTCAGCCCAACTTTGCATCCCCCGATGTCCAAGGAGAATTGGGGCCAAATGGGGCTTGTCACAGTTTCATAGGCTGTAAAATGTCCAATCATTTTATTTTTTAAGTAGGAAATATTTATCCTAAGAAAAAGTTGCAAAGGGGCATAAAATATTAAAACTTGCATCTATTTCACTTTATAAAATGGATTTCATCTTCAAGTCTTTTCACTTGGTGAAATTCTCATAAATATCTGGAGAATGTGATAGCCTTAGCCAATTGTGAGCACACTTCTGAACCCTTTTGAAGAGGTTTGTCCCTCTGGTCTCCCTCTTTTTAATATTCTATGGAGAGTGGATGTCTAATCTAAAGCATTCTCATTATGACAGCACTACTAATCATTTGAAAGAATACATTCATCTAAACAAATACTACACTCCAAGGAGACCCAAATACTAATGCACATTTTATTGGACAAAAAGACAATATAATTATACTTGAATTTCAGGGAATCAAAGAGTAAAGCAAAATTGACATCAGAGCCCAGAGCCAGGTTTAGGTTAGCCATACATGCATTCACTTTTCCAAGTTTGGAAAGTTTGTTCATTCAAGCTAAGGGCTACTTCACCAGACTAACAAAAAGGAAAATGTCTATCAGTTTTTTCTTTTGTTCTTTTCAGATCCTGTTCAAGTGCACACAGAACCAGCAGGTTCACCAGAAAAGCTATTGAGCGTTTGCTGGAACACATTATGCAGGGTAAATTTCTCCTGGAATGTTGCCAAGGGTTTTTTATGCTTCTGTGGTAGGCATTTCTGGAACATTGTCATTTAGCCAAGCAAAGAACATTTGCTTAAAGGATAGAAAATGTTAAAAAATTCTTGTTTGTTTAAAGGCAGGTTAAATAGCAATATGATCTTAGGGTAGGGCAGCAAAAAGCACTTATTTCTCTAAGTGATCTGATTAGGTTATTTAATTTTGGGGGAGGTTGGGGTGGTTAAACAGATTTGTAGCTTCTCCTAAAATAATTATATATTAATATTTTTTTCTAGAAAGTATCTTCCAGTGCTTATTTTTCTTTGATGTGATTTAGCTTTTTTTTTCTTTATTTCAAAACTGAAATTTTACATTAGCAATTTCTCATGTTTGTGTATATAGGAGCTACTAGTAATAGCTAAAAAAATTGGAAGTGCAGAGCACATGCTAAATTAGAATTTCTTTTTTGACTTATAGCTTCAGAACTAGATCGTAAAAAATTAAAAAGGAAAACATGAAAATACTTTTAAATTAGAGCAGATAATATTTTTAAAGGATTACAAATTGAAGTAGAAATCCAAAGTTCAAATTTTGACACATTAAAAAAATATGACATAAACTCTCCCCAGAAATTATTTTCTAATGAGTAGTAACATCTAATCCCAAACCACTTCACTTTAATAAAGTTTCATTAATACCAAAGTTAGCATCAGATTCTCTGCAATACTTACTGATATGTAAGGGATCTTATTAAATGTGGCAAGGAAATATCCTAAATATAAAAGTTTGAATTTTGTCTCTGCCATTTGCTGGCTGATCTTGGGTAAGTTACTTAGTGTCTCTGAGATTTAGTGCCTTCTGTGTAAGACAGGAATAATGATACCTATTTCAAGGATCAGAGAGGTGTGAGGATCAGAGATATCTGTAAGGAGTCTCAACAGTGCCTAGCATCTTGTAAAGGCTTAAAAAAGTATACATTCCTTCCTCATCTTCCCCAATCCATTCCACCAGAATAAACCAATTTGGAGATTAAAATAGTCAAAACTGTGATCTAAGTTAATATCGTGTTGTTTTAGTGTTAGGATATTTCTGGCTGCTTCATTTCTACTTGGACCTTAAATATACAAGTTTCAATAAGCATTCTTTAACAAAGTTAATCTGTTTTTATTTTGATGAAGATAGGGCTGATTCTGATACAATGCTTGGAGAACTAAACGACATGCAGGAGAATTTTGTCTTTATAGGGCTGACTCTGTTAATGAAAATGTGCTCAGTGAAAAGTAAGTATGGTGCTACTTAGTGTTGAAATTAATTCATAAGGAAAAATATGGCAATTCTCCTTTTATAACTAAATCCTATGGAATTTGCTGCCTCCTGTATTCAAGTTTGGTTATGATCTTAAACTTGGCTCCCTTCAATTGAGTTTTGTTACATACGTGGCATGTTCCCACAGCTGAACCTCCCATCGGTAATTTGCACCTGCAGTTCACAATATTCAGCCCAGAGAGATCTGTACTTCCAGACCACTCAGGTACCTACAAGCTCTGGCTGTGGGCTTTCATGCCAGTTTCTTGGCCAGTAGAGACACTGCAAACATTTGGGCGTTCCAGTTTCTGCAACTTTGCTTTGGTTCCTTAAAAACAGCTCTTCCCCCAGCCCTGGCACATCACCATTTCTCTCCAAGGCACTCTTTGTGAAATGGGAAGGCTGGTGTCTGTCATTTGCATTCCAGATTGAAAAGAACAAAATCTAGACTTCCCTGCTCTCTCTCTCTTTGGAGTCATGACAAACTAAAGAGGATATGAGATGTATTTCTTTTTGTGTAAAATGCAGATGTTCATGTTCAATTTTCCTCATTTGCTTTGAGCTGTTTGTATAAACCATAGCCCCAGTCTTTAATAGATACACGGAAGGTATGAATTTGGTGAGATACTGGGAGGAGAAGATGGTGGTGTGGAAAAACTATCTCTTTCTCATTACCATAAGACATTTAATTCCTGGAAAGAAGATTTTGTTGTTGTTTAGTTGCTAAGTCATGTCCAACTCTTTTGCAACCCCATTGACTGTAGCCTGCCAGGCTCCTCTGTCCGTGGGATTTCCCAGGCAAGAACACTGGAGTGGGTTACCATTCCCTTCTCCACGGGATCTTCCCGACCCAGGGACCAAACCCAAATTTCCTGCATTGCATTAGGATTCTTTACCGCTGAGCCATCAGGGAAACCTAGAAAGAACATATATAATGACAAATAGAGTGTCTTGGTCTCTGGGCCAGAATCTGTGTTATGTATGTGCAGGTTTGTACATTTAGAGCTGTCATAGCCTTGGTTTCTGTTGTTCTTCCCCCAGCACAGCACATTCTTTCAAGGTAAATCAGCTTGATGATGGACCAGGATTTTTGGATAAAGAAGAATAGATGCAACAGGCAAATTCATAACAATTTCTTAAAAAAAAAAACAAAAAACCTTAAAAAGGAAAATATTAGAAAAGAGTGTGGCCAGAATGGCACTCTTCCTCAAATGGATTCTGGACTGAGGAGTGGAGTTGGAGGCAGATGTGATATGATGTAAACGCAGGTTCTTAAATATTTAAAAATATTTTGGGGGAGGATAGTACTGAGAATCTATGGATTAATGTAATGCCTTTTTTTTCTTTTTAATTTTTATTTGAGTACAGTTGCTTTACAATTTTATTTTGGTTTCTGCTGTATAGCAAAGTGAATCAGTTATCTGTGTACATATATTCCATCTTTTTTAGATTTCCTTCCCACTTAGATCACCACAGAGCACTGAGTAGAGTTCCCTGAGCTATACAGTAGGTCATCATTAGTTAGTTATTAGTTATCCATTTTATGCATCAGTATCAATAGTGTATATATGTTGATCCCAATCTCCCAATTTATCCCACCTTCCTGTCGTCCTCCTTGGTGTCCATACATTTCTTTTTCCTCTGTCTGTGTCTCTATTTCTGCTTTGCTAATAGGTTTATCTGTACCATTTTTCTAGATTCCATATATGTGTGTTAATATATGGTATTTGTTTTTCTCTTTCTAACTTACTTCACTCTGCTTTTTCACACTGTAAGTTTTGGTTAAGGTAAGCCATTAAAATTTGAAGAGTTTACATTTCCAACATCAGAGGTACTTCCCACCTTCCCTCCCCACACCCCCGTCTTATTTCTTTCTTCTTTCTTGCTTGTAATGGGCAGGAAACTTGCCTTCTTCAAGATGCTCATGATACAGTTAAGAAAGCCTCCAGGAAAAAAACAACAACAACAAAAAAAAACACGCAGATAGGCTAGAGCAGAAAGGGCTCTAGAGAAAAGATATATACCTGCCACAAAGGGAATTCAGAAGCATCAATCCAAAAGGGCTTCACGGAGGAGGTGTCTTGCAGATGACTAGACACACAGGAAGTGGGGAGGGAGTGGTGGCGATGGGATCCTGTGGAACTAGCTCAGGCAAAGGAAAAGAACAAATGAACACTAATAATAATGAGTGCCTAGTACTTGAAAGTTTATTCTGTGCAGCCCCCTGCCAACTAGCTTTCTTGGATTATCTCATTGAATTCTCACATATAAGTTTTAGGGTAGATTTTTTCCCTGTTTTAATCAAGAGAAAATTGAGGCAGACCAAGGTTATGCTACTTCCCCACAGATACATGCTAGTGAGTGGGAGAGTCGGGAGCTGAACCCCAGCACCCTGGCTTTTATCATCTTCAGAAAGTTGCTGCTGTTTGGGGAATATTGAGTGACTTGATGGAGTTAGAGTCCAGTCTGTTTCTTGTAGGTGTGGTGGGAGATAATTTCACTGCTATCTGGAGAGTAATATGTTTCCTAATGACACATCTGGTCAGAATTTGCAAATGGTTTTTCTTTGGGCAGTTGGGTAGGACATGAGGGGTGGGAGGTGAGGAGTGGGAGGGTGTAGTGAAATTTCAGTTTTTAAAATTAATTCACTTTTATTCTTTTGCTTATATTAATATGGAAGCAAAGATTTCCTTAAAATGTCCTCCATTTTTCTTCTACGTATGTGTGTTTGTGAAAGGTAATGTGGAGACAGCCTGGATGGGGGCAGGATGGTAGGGTGGAGGAGTGGAGGAGTAGAGGGGGTTGGGAGGAGACCCTCAGATAAGAGATAGGGGTGATGAAGATGAAGATGACAGTTACTGTTTAACTGAGTACTTACCATGTGCCACTCCATCCTCATTTAATCCTCACAGTGGTCTCATGAGATCGTCATACCCTCACTGTACAAAAGAAGGGATTGAGGCTCCCAGAGGTTAAATAACTTGACTAATGTCAGATATGCAGATGACACCACCCTTATGGCAGAAAGTGAAGAGGAACTAAAAAGCCTCTTGATGAAAGTGAAAGAGGAGAGCGAAAAAGTTGGCTTAAAGCTCAACGTTTAGAAAACTAAGATCATGGCATCTGGTCTCATCACTTCATGGGAAATAGATGGGGAAACAGTGGAAACAGTGTCAGACTTTATTTTGGGGGGCTCCAGAATCACTGCAGATGGTGATTGCAGCCATGAAATTAAAAGATGCTTACTCCTTGGAAGAAAAGTTATGACCAACCTAGATAGCATATTAAAAAATAGAGACATTACTTTGCCAACAAAGGTCTGCCTAGTCAAGGCTATGGTTTTTCCTGTGGTCATGTATGGACATGAGAGTTGGACTGTGAAGAAAGCTGAGTGCCGAGTTGATGCTTTTGAACTGTGGTATTGGAGAAGACTCTTGAGAGTCCCTTGGACTGCAAGGAGATCCAACCAGTCCATCCTAAAGGAGATCGGTCCTGGGTGTTCTTTGGAAGGAATGATGCTAAAGCTGAAACTCCAATACTTTGGCCACCTCATGTGAAGAGTTGACTCACTGGAAAAGACTCTGATGCTGGGAGGGATTGGGGGCAGGAGGAAAAGGGGATGACAGAGGATGAAATGGCTGGATGGCATCACCGACTCAATGGACATGGTTTTGGGTAAACTCCGGGAGTTGGTGATGGACAAGGAGGCCTGGCGTGCTGCAATTCATAGGGTCGCAAAGAGTCGGACACGACTGAGCGACTGAACTGAAATGAACTGAACTGAATGTCACATTGCAGGTTAAAGGCAGAGCTGGGATGTGGATAAGGGTCTATCTGATTTCCGACTTCGAGGGAATGAATGCGTGCAGAGGAAAAATTTGGGTGAGGATGGTGTCCTGGGAACCACTCCACGGAGGGAGACGAGCTTGAGCATGAGTGACCCTTAGAAGCAGAGGTAGGGAATGAAGATCCTCCCCCTGGGCTTGTCACTCCTCCACTGGGTGGCTGTGGACAAAGCCTTTACCCGGCATCTCAACCTCAGCATCTGTGAAAATGTAGGAAACGACCCACTTCCCTAGACGACTTGACAAGATGTTATGTGATTATCAGTGAGGTGTGGTACATTAACATGCTTTAGGAACTCCAAAGTCCTTTACGCTAGAATATGCATGAAGGCAAGAAGGGAGCAGTGGAGGGTCTGAGCCCAACAAGTGGGCTGACGATGCTGAGGGGACAGAGCTGTGAGCTTGTGCACAGAACAAGCAGAAGTTACTGAGATGTGCGTGGATTTGCATGGAAACCCTGGAAGAAATAACTCTTTAAGGAAGATTTAAAAGTAGGATAAGAGAGAGGACCGGGTAGAAACTCGAAAGAATGTTAGTGATGAGACTGGTGCCAGAAGAGGAGCCTGGTCTTTGTCTCCAGGGTGGGAATTCCTGCACCACCTTGACCCTGACGGGCTTTTGCCCTTTAGCACATTAGTCTCCATTTGGGGGGCTTATGTAAAAATGATGCATGTGGTTAGCATAAATGGACAAAACAGCTCAAACTGGGAATGCCAAGTACTGCTTTATCTTACTTCTGGTCCAGGGATCTATGGACGTTGTGTTGAGAAGAGGGGTGAGGCCAAGAGATCGGAAGTCAGGGTGGATGAGTGAAATCTGCTGATGGTGTGTGATGGGGGCAGTGCTTCATCCAGGCCTCTGACCCAGGCCTGATAAAACAGGAGACTCACCATCCAGGACACTGAGGAGAGCCCGAGGAAAGGCCTCTCTGGAATTCTGGGGACAAGGTAATTACTTGTGAGATGTCAGCCTTGTGGCTTTGTTCCTCCAGGGCAGACCTGGCCCTTTGGGACAAGCCTGTGCTCTGTGAGGAGACTGAGAGAGGGGCGCTGGGAGTGGCCATATTCTTCTGGAAGGTGACTCCTGGGGTCTGGGCCAAGAAAGGGTTTTGAACAGGAAAGGGGATTCACAACAGGGCATACTTGAGAGGAATTGTTTAAAGCTTTAAACTCACTCCAAGGCAAGTAACATGAGCCGGACCTGTGAGTTACTTTGGATTGATCCATCTATCTATCTATCTATCTATTTATCTATTGTGTGTAAGTTGAAAATGCCTCCCCTGGAAGTATTTCTGTTTCTGAACTCCCAGAGAGTTCCTCTGGTGGAGTGGGGGAAGGGATTCCTCTGGGGATAGACAAAAGTGGGGATGCACTGGCTTTGAAGACTGCATTTCCTCCCTTTTTATGCCAGGGTGTAACCAGAGACCAGTGTCAACAAGGAATCTGGCTCAGGAACGCTTTTGTTTGCAGCTCTCCTTGGGGCGTGACTTGGTTTTTTCAGAGGTCAATGAATTGTAAATTGTGTAATTTCAGATTCTGCTGAACCAGAGTAGGGAGCATTTGTGAGGGGGGTGGGGGATGTCACTCAGGCATCTAGGAAACTCTTGCTGTCTGTCTGTAAGTCCAGACTTGGCCATGTGGAATCCTCCCGTTCACAGGAGAAAGAAAATTTATGTGGATTAGACTGTTTATGTCTGAATTTGCTATATTTTCTATAGCAAATAGATCTTGTGTCAAAACTTCAAAATAAGATAATATCCTAAGTTCAGAGCAGCAAAAGCAATAAAATCAGTTATTTGGTATGCTTGATAACACTTTTCTGGTTAAAACTATTTGTTGTGGCCTATAAGGTCCGTCTAGTCAAGGCTATGGTTTTTCCTGTGGTCATGTATGGATGTGAGAGTTGGACTGTGAAGAAGGCTGAGCGCCGAAGAATTGATGCTTTTGAACTGTGGTGTTGGAGAAGACTCTTGAGAGTCCCTTGGACTGCAAGGAGATCCAACCAGTCCATTCTGAAGGAGATCAACCCTGGGATTTCTTTGGAGGGAATGATGCTGAAGCTGAAACTCCAGTACTTTGGCCACCTCATGCGAAGAGTTGACTCATTGGAAAAGACTCTGATGCTGGGAGGGATTGGGGGCAGGAGGAGAAGGGGATGACCGAGGATGAGATGGCTGGATGGCATCACCGACTCAGTGGAGGTAAGTCTGAGTGAACTCCGGGAGTTGGTGATGGACAGGGAGGCCTGGCATGCTACGATTCATGGGGTCGCAAAGAGTCAGACATGACTGAGCGACTGAACTGAACTGATGAAGGTATATGGGCTTCCCTGGTGGCTCAGTGGTAAAGAACCCACCTGCCTGTGCAGGAGACACAGGAGACGTGGATTCGATTCCTGGGTGGGGAAGATCCCCTGGAGAAAGAAGTGGCACCCACTTCAGTGTTCTTGGCTGGGAAATCCTATGTACAGAGGGAGCCTGGTGGGCTACAGTCCATGGGGTGGCAAAAGTGTCAGACACGACTTAGCAACCAAACAACAACAACAACATGAAGGTATATACCCTGTGCTCTGGGGAAGGGTACCAAGTTGGGAGCTTCTAAAGGTCTTAATCATTTTTTCAAAAACAATTTTATAGCTTCTATTTTTTCTTTTTAATTTTTAAATTAACGTGTAAGGGCTTCCCATGTGGCTCAGCCGGTAAGGAATCCGCCTGCAATGCGGGAGACCTGAGTTCAATCTCTGAGTTCAGAAGATCCCCTGGAAAAGGGAAAGGCTACCCACTCCAGTGTTCTGGCCTGGAGAACTCCATGGACTGTATATTCCATGGGGTCGCAAAGAGTTGGACATGACTAAGCAACTTTCACTGACTTATAATATTAGTTTCAGGTGTGCAATGTAGTGATTTGACATTTATATACATTATAAATTGACACCATGATGAGTCTAGTAACCATCTAGACTCAACCACTACACAAAGTTTTTATAATGTCATTGACTATATTCCCTGTGCTATATATTACATCCCCATGACTCATTTATTTTATGACGGAGTTTGTAATTCTGGATTTTTCTCACCTATTTTGGTATAAATTTACCTCTAGCAACTACCTGAATATTCGTTGGAAGGACTGACTCATCGGAAAAGACCCTGATGCTGGGAAAGATTAAAGGCGGGAGGAGAAAGGGACAACAGAGGATGAGATGGTTGGATGGCATCAGTGACTCAGTGGGCGTGAATTTGAGTAAACTCCGGAAGTTGGTGATGGACAGGGAGGCCTGGCGTGCTTCAGTCCATGGGGTGGCAAAAAGTCGGACGCAACTGAACTGAACTCAACTCAACTAGCAACTACCAGTTTCTCTGTATCTATGAGTCTGTATCTCTTTTGCTTTGCTTGTCTGTTTTTTTTTTTTTTAGATTCCATATGTAGTGAAATCATATAGTATTTGTCTTGCTCTGTCTGATTTATTTTACTTAGCACAATACCCTCTAGGTCCATCTGGGTTGTTGGAAAGGGCAACATTTCATTGTCTGTGATGAGTGAGTAATGTCCTATTGTGTGTATAGGTCTTAAGCATTTTTAATCTCTATTTCCCGTCCTATATACTAGGATTACAATTACTCATGCACTCATCAAAAATCTATTCAATATTTACCTTATTCCAACCACTGTCTTAAGGGCTGAAGACATAGAAATTAAACAAGCTATTGCTCTCTCCAAGCTTACAATCTACTGGGTTGGGCCAGATAATAAAATTAATGTTGTATAATCTACCAAGTAGTGAGACTTGCTAGGAAGAGAAATAGAGAGGGCTCCAGGAGATGGAAAGGAGTAGTAGTATATATGAGGAAGTGGAGCTGGAGCAGAATTGAGGCAGTGAGCCCTGAGGCTGACTGAAGGAAGCATGTCTAAGAAAAAGGGGTGTCCAGAGAGGGTTCAGGGAAAGTGTTGGAGGTGAAGTCAAAGGGGATCTGGAATCATAGGTTGTGCAGATGTTGTGGGGCTTTGTGGGTCACTACAAGGACTTTGGATTTTATCCTGAAGGAGATGGGAAGCTTGTGGAAGGTTTTCAGTAGAAGTGGGACAAGATCATTGTGGCTACTGATTTTAAGATAAATTGAATAGGGCAAAGATGGAAGCATGAAAACAGGATACGAGAATCTAAGCAAGGAGGATGGTGGCTGGCAAGATTTTCTGATGAATGGAATGTGAGCCTGGAAAGAAAGGAGCAAAAAATGAGTCAAGGTTTTGGGTCTGAGCAGCTGGACGAGTAGAGCTGTTGTTTACTAAGATGGGGAAGCCTGGAGGAGGAACACGTTTGGAAATGGGGGAGCCAGAATTCGTCTTTGGAATTAAGTCTATCAGATGTCTTGTAGAGAGGTCTAATAGTCCGTTGGATGCATGAGGGAAGGAGGATGGAGTTAGAGGTATACATTTGGGAATGCAAAGCACGTAAAAGAATTGAAGCTGTGGATGAGATAATGTCACCTAGGAAGAGAGAGTATAGATGGAATGGAAAGTAACCTGGGGCTGAGCCTTGGGGATGCCAGCATTAGCAGCTAAGAACAGGAGAAGAACCAGCCAAGGTGATAAGGAGGAACCAGTGAGATAGGAAGAAAGGAAAGTCCCAGGGACAAGGGGAGAAGCTATTTCAAGAAAAGTGAAAGTGTTAGTCACTCAGTCGTGTTAGACTCTTTGTGACCTCATGAACTGTAAGCCTGCCAGGATCCTCTGTCCATGGAGTTCTCCAGGCAAGAATACTGGAGTGGGTTGCCATTCTCTTCTCCAGGAGATCTTCCTGACCCAGGGATCAAACCTGTGTCTCCTGCTTTGCAGGCAGATTCTTTATTTTCTGAGCTACCAGGGAAGCCCCAAGAAAGGGCATGTCCTAATGGGTCAGAGGCTGCTGAGAGATCAAGTTCAAAGAGGACCTGAAGTTAGTCCTTGTATTTGGAACATGGAGGTTGTTGGTAAAGTTCACGAAAACCAATTTTAGTGAGATTGTGGGGGTGAAAACCTGATTTGGAGTAGTTTTGAAACAAAGTCAGAAAGGAATAAGTGGAAATTGTGAAGATATAGATAATTTTTCAAGAAATTAAGTATAAAGAGAAGTAACCCCTGCCCTGTCCCCACCCCAGATTGAGGCAGTTGCCAGAGGGAGCAATGTGTCTCTAATATGGCCCTATCACATGCCAGGATTCAAATAGGAAGTCATCTTCCCTTCCAGAAGAGCTGTAAGAGTCTATCCTGTGGCCCTCCTACTGGGGCTTGCCAGGGACTCTACCCTGCATCCCTATCTGTCACAGATACCTCTGCCAGATCACACGAGCCAAGGGCACCTCACATGGTAGCCTGGATCTACTGCAGAGCCCTCTCTTGCTCCAGACCTCACTTAGAACTAAAAACGACTTCAATCACCCAATACATAGGAATAGTCCCTATTATAGGTTATGTTTCTCCAAAACCTTAAGGGGCTTAGCTAGCATTGTATTGCTTTCTTAGTAGTAGTAAGCCCAACGTGTAATAATGTGTTCTTTATCTGTCAGGGGATGTCCTGACATGCCTTAGATCACTGAACTCCTAAAGACTTCACTAGTGTGGGAGACATTGCCGGATCCTTTCTCAAGGGGACTCAGGTTAGGGGTCTGAGTACTGACTCAGATCTGGAAATTGAGTACATCAACGTTCTTCTTGATAGCTCTTGATGTTTTTTTTTCCTTCTTGTTATACAAGTCACATGATACCTTTATTGGCTGATCATCTATCCCAGTCCCAGGAACACCACGGTCTATTAGCCTTCATCAAAACCTTGTGGGTGGAGGCACCAGACAACAGCTCTGGTTGTCCCTCTGGCCTTGTTACCTTTGTGTTTTATGTTCACCTTGACTCTGGTGGTGAAGCACTGATGTCTTGGCCTTTGTTATTCTGGAATCCCATCATTCCCCCTGAGTCTAGGGAGCCCAGTTATATGGCAGAGTCACGTCTTCTTACCCTGGCCCACGATGGACAGTTATCTCCAAGCTTCTCAGGGATGTAGTTTCCCCTGACTGACATATTCCTTATTGCCCTAAAGCAGGGACTGTCCCCTGAACCCTCTCAGGAAGCATATGTCTCACATAAATTTGTTCTAACATTTCTGTCTCCCTGAACATTCTGATCCTGTCCTCAATTTTCTGCCGTGGTATTGCAGCCTCTCCCTGTGATTTACTGTAAAGCATCATGCCTAAGCTTCAAGGAGCCATTCAGAAATGCATTCATTCTAACTTTAAGGGGGCTCCCAAGACAACAACCCCTCCCTCACCTTTGTATTCTGCTTTCCTTCCTTTCCTGTGTATCATCCTTGAACTTGCTCCCACATGTGTCCCCCTAGATCAGGCTGATACATCTTCATCAAATTCTGCGGCCCTTTCTGAGGACGGGATGTTTTCTTTTGGACCAAGCTTTGTATTTCTTCATTTGTGCTACCTTGAAACCTAACCCCAGTTATTTGACTGGAAGTAAAGAATGGAGGTGAGGTAGATCATGAGGAAGGCAATATATTTTTGGCATAGTCACTCTCAAGAATAGTCTCACCCAGATCTGCAGAAGAAAATAAAAGCAACATTCAGGTAAATATCAGGCAACTAATAGAATATTTTGGGTGAAATAAGAGAAGCCAGGGAATGTACCCTCAGGCTCCAGGCCTCTTTCTACAAGATTGGGAAGAAGCTGGTAGTGACAAAATGTGGATGAGCCAGGGGGAGACTTGGGAAGGAGGTTCAGATTTCTGGTTCTTGCAAATGAAACATCATTGATTCTTTCATTTGTCTATTAATTCATTCAGTATTTATTGGAAGCCTCTTGTGTCAATCACTCTGCTAGGTGCTTGGATTCAAAGACAAATACAACCCTGTCTTTACTTTTCAGAAATTCAGAGTGTCATGTGACTGGGTGTAAGTGGATAGAAAAGCGATTTACTATTTATTGCCTTACACATGATGGGAAAGAGGGATGTACAGGGTGCTGTGGGAGTCCAGATGAAATACAAAAACAAAACACTCTTGCCTGGTGTGTGTGCATATGAAGGAAGAGTTATAGAAAGCCTTGTCTAGCTTCTTGTCCCCCCACACTTGCATTCCTCATTTCTAGAGCCACTTGACCTTTGCTGGTCAGGGGTAATTTAAAGAATCCTGGTTTGGTAGCTCAGAGGACTAAGAAACCAACCTTCCTTTCTGTTTTCAGCATCTGTATGTAATTTCTTACTCTGTTTTTATGACCCATGTCCTTTTGCCTCCCAATACCATTGTCTTAGATATCTTTTGGCTACTGTTGAGAAATTAGTTGTCAGTTTTGTCATTGGTCCTTTGATGGAAATCTGTCTTCTTCCTCTGGCTGCTTTTATCTTCTTTGTTCATGGTCTTTAGCAGTTTTGCTTTAAAGTACCTAAGTTTTACTTTATTTTCAGTTTTGGATTTCCTGGATCTAACAGTTGATATATTCAATTAGTTTTGGGAAAGTTTCAGTTATTACCTCTTCAAGTCTTATTTCTGTTCCTTTATCTCTGTCTTCACCCTACAGGAGTTCAATTAAACATACATGAAACTTTTCATGGGTCTTTTATGTCAGTGCTATGGTCTGAGAAAAGTTAAGTACAAAAATTGAGAGTAAGAAATTTGAAGGTTTCATAGCAACTGACAGAGTAATTTTATATCTTACAAATCTAATAAAAATTTGGCCTATATTTGAATATGTCTATTACTTATTTCATTGTTCTACTATGATTAAGTAAAGCCAGTGCTTAAGAACAAAGAAAGGTATAGAGTAGCTACCAAAAGCAAGCATAAAAATCTCACAGAGAATAACCATTTTGGGACAATAAGTATAGGAACAAGTAGCTTTATCTGGTTTCCTAGACCCTCAGAACATGTCAGAGTCCACACAATGAGGATCATGAATTTTTCATAAAAGGTCATATATTGTTTTTATTTCCTTTATTCCCTTTGTTTTTAAAAGATAGGAACCACACCGAAACATATAATGCCCATTTTCTTGTCTTCTTTAACAATGTGTTGTACTTATGGAAGTTTCAGTAGTCTAGAAAGTTATTTTCTCTGGAGCAGTAGTTCTCAAACTACCATGTATCAGAACTACCTGGTGCTGCTAAGTTGCTTCAGTCGTGTCCGACTCTGTGCGACCCCATAGACGGCAGCCCACCAGGCTCCCCTGTCCCTGGGATTCTCCAGGCAAGAACACTGGAGTGGGTTGCCATTTCCTTCTCCAATGTATGAAAGTGAAAAGTGAAAGTGAAGTCGCTCAGTCGTGTCCGACTCCCAGCGACCCCGTGGACTGCAGCCCACCAGGCTCCTCTGTCCATGGGATTTTCCAGGCAAGAGTACTGGAGTGGGGTGCCATTGCCTGCAGGGCTTACTAAATACAGATTTCTGGACCCCCACCTTCAGAGTTTTTGATCCAGCAGGTTTGCATTTTTAATAAATTCCCAGAGAGATGCCAGTGTTATTGGCCTGGGCACTACATTTTGAGGACCTTTGTTTGGGAGCATCCATGTCTCTGATGAATAAAGCATTGCAGTGCTAAAGAACCAGGAGTGGGAATATTTAGACAGAATATGGAGTAAAATAAAGTTCAAATGCTTTGCTGTGATATTCAAGGCCCTGCATGATAGAGCCCTTATCTATCTCACCCCTGTTATCTCACACCATGTTTCTTAATTTTTGCATTGGCCTCCATTCTGTTACTTAAAGACAGCAGGCTCATTTCTGTCTCAAGGGTGTGCTTGCTGTCCCCTCTGCTTGGGGCTCTTCTTTCTCAGGTTATGGCTCTCTGTGTGTCATCACTGAAGGCTCCGAATGCCTCCTTTTCAGACAGGTATTCTCTCCTTAAGCCATTCTCTATCACACTTCTCCTAGTTGATTCTCTTCATGTCACTCATGACCTAAAATTCCCTTTTTATTTCCTTGTTGGAGAATTCCAATATAGCAGACGTCTTGTCTCCTAGTTTCTTTTGCTAGCTCCATTCTGGAGGAGGGCCTGATATGTTTTAGGTGCTCATTAAATATCTGTTGGTTGGAAACACCGATGTTTGGCATGGGTCTCTTACTTTTTACTTTGTTTCTAAGGGGAAATGAAGTGCACTGAAGAAGGAGCTGAGTAGCCTGAGGAATTTAAAATGTGGTCCCGCCTCCATCTGTCTATCTGTTATAGCTGCCAGGATTCTGCCTAGCTTATAAGGGGTCTGTGTTTTTCCCCACCCTTACACTGTCTACCCCTGGTTGCCTCATAAAAAGGCAATATGGTGACTTGGGTGGCACTCTTCATTTTCAGGGATTCTAGAGCGTTGCTAAATGGGTCATTTTCTCATGCATCCAGCACAGCCCTAACTTGTATAAGTGATTCTTTCCTGGGTGGCTAGCCTCTGCCGAGTTGTCCTCCACTGCAGGGGGGGAAGAGGAGTTGCTTCCTACTTCTGTGAAGCGCCAGGTGGGCTCTGCGGCTGCTCCCCTCAGGTACCTCCAGCTATTTCAGATTCCAGGTTAGGAATGGACCTGATTGATCCTACTGGAGAAGGCCTGGGCCCCTAAGATGAACGAAAAAGTCAATTTGCTGACTCAGATATTTCAAAACTGTGTTTTCCTCCCAGTGGTTTCCTCGTTAAAAACTGAGAGCCTGTGCCCATGCTGGCTGTACTCAGGGCCTGGACATTCTCTCTACAGACAGCTGCTGGTGGCCTGACCTGACTCATCCCTCCCCTTCCCCGAGGCAATGCCCCTGGAGTCTGCTCTTGGAAGGTTGGTATTCTGGTAGTAGTCTCAGGCTGCTGCCCTGAGCCATAGGCAAAAGAAACAGGGCTTTCCTTAGGGAATTCAGGAGAGAGCCTCATGGGCTAGACGCTGGCTTTTGTTGCTGTTTCTGTGAGGTTGGGGTGAGGGTTTATCCCAAACAGGGAGAGCTGAGAGTCCTTTTGCTTGGGGATGCTCTGGATCCCCATAGCACTAGGGTTGAACATATTTTTACACAGGTCCGTTTTTATTTTATCTACCACTTAGATAAGCCTATAGAACATTCCAACCACACTAACTTCTCTCACTTCTGCCCTTTATCTGTGTTAAAGCTGGTTACAGACACTGGTACTTGATTGATGACTTTGGCATTGCTTGTACTTTTTGTTGTGCTGGGAATGAACTGAAGATGGATTTGATGAGAAGCAGAGGTTGTGGGTGGGAGGTTTTGACAGCTGCCAGAGGAGCTGCCTTGAGTGTTTTGTTAGGCCAGTTCACCTACTTCTAGTGCTTTCCATGTTTGGGGGGAGTTCACACATCAACTTGTTAAGCACCTACTCTAAACCAGGCAGTCCTCCCAGTTAGGTGCTAGGGGTACCAACACTAATACAGGATTACCTTTTTGCCTTCAAGGATCTCAGCATCTTAAGGGCAGAGGGACCTGTGGTGGTGACTTCAAGATGGCTATACATTCTTTTTACTCCTTTTGGATTTGAGCTTGTTCTATCACTTGCTTTGACTAGTAGAATGTGGTGTAAGCAATGTTGTGTAATTTTCGAGCTTGGGCCTTAAGGGAGCTACAGCTTTGGCTTTTGCCACTTAATATTGTTCTTCTTAGGAAGCCAGCCACCGTGTAAGAAGCTGATCTACCCTAAGCCCACAATCCGGTGAAGAAGCCGAAGCTAGCCACACAGAGCAACAATGTGAGAGGACCACTGAGGACATGTGAGTGCACACATCATGAGCCTTCTGTTCAGTCCAGTGGCTGAATGAATTCAGCTGAGTGAATGACCTCAGCTGATGCCATGTGGAGCAGAAGAACCACCTAACTAAGCTTTATCTAAAAGCTTGACCCATAGCATTTTGAACAAAAAAATGACTATTCTTTGACCCCATTAAGTTTTGGGATACATTGTTATGCAGCTCTAGATAATTAACATATACACATATTTCCTTTCCTTTTTTTCCCCCTCTTTTCAGTGGGAGTTTAGTTCCCTGACCAGAGATTGAACTTGGGCCCTTGGCAGTGAAAGTGCAGTCCTAATCACTGGGCTGCCAGGGAATTCCCTACACATATTTTCTTGAAAAGAGGTATGCATGGGATGTTATAGGAGCACAGAAGAAGTTACCTGAGCAAGCGTGTGTGATGAGAGGATGGACATGGACTGCCTCCCAGAGGAGGCTTGCTTGAGTAGAATCTTCTCTAAGGACCCAGATGTGAGTCAGGCTTAGGGGAGGGTAAAGTCTGTCTAGATACAGGGGAACTGAGCAAAATAGCATGGAAGTAATTAACAGCATGGTAAAATATGTGGCAAGAATACACAGAAGAATTTTACAAAAAGATCCTAAAGATCCTGATAACATTAATGATATGCTCACTCATCTGGAGCCAGACATCCTGGAGTGTGAAGTCAAGTAGGCCTTAGGAAGCATTGCTATGAACAAAGCTAATGTAGGTGATGAAATTGCAGCTGAGCTATTTAAAATCCTAAAAGATGATGCTGTTAAAGTGTTGTACTCAATATGTCAGCAAATTTGGAAAACTTGCAGTGGTCACAGGACTGGAAAAGGTCAATTTTCATTCCAATCCCAAAGGAGGAGAGTGCCAAAGAATGTTCAGACTACCATACAGTTGCACTCATTTCACATGCTAGTAAAGTTATACTTAAAATCCTTCAAACTAGGCTTCAGCAGTATACGAACCAAGAATTTCCAGATGTACAAGCTGGGATTAGAAAAGGCAGAGGAAACAGAGATCAAATTGCAACATTTGCTGGATCATAGAGAAAGCAACAGAATTCCAGAAAACCTTTACTTCTGCTTTATTGACTACACTAATGCCTTTGACTGTGTGGATCACAACAAAATGGAAAATTCTTTAAGAGATGGGAATACCCGACTATCTATCTGTCTCCCAAGAAACCTGTATGCAGGTCAAGAAGCAACAGCTAGAACCTTACATGGAACAATCAACTGGTTCAAAATTGGGAAAGGGGTATGCCAAGGCTGTATATTTAACTTATATGCAGAGTACATCATGTGAAATGCCAGGCTAGATGAATCACAAGCTGGAATCAAGATTGCTGGGAGAAATATCAACAATGTCAGATATGCAGATGATACCACTCTAATGGTAAGAAAAAGTGAAGATGAACTAAAAATCCTCTTGATGAGAGTGAAAGAGGAAAATGAAAAAGCTGACTTAAAACTCAATATTAACAAAACTAAGATCATGGCATCTGGTCCCATCACTTCATGGCAAATAGAAGGGGAAAAGTGTAAGCAGTGACAGCTTTTATTTTCTTGGTCTCCAAAATCACTGTAGATGGTGACTACAGCACAAAATTAAAAGACACTTGCTCCTTGGATCGAAATCTATGAGAAACCTAGACAGCATATTAAAAAGTAGAGACATCATTTCGCAAACAGAGTCCGCATAGTCAAAGCTATGGCTTTTCCAGTAGTCATATATTGATGTGAGAGTTGGACCATAGGGAAGGCTGAGCGCCAAAGAATTGATGCTTTTGAATGGTAGTGCTGAAGAAGAGTCTTGAGAGTCCCTTGGATAGCAAAGGAGATCAAAGCAATTGATCCTAAAAGAAATCAGCTCTGAATATTCATCGAAAAGACTGATGCTGAAGCTGAAACTATAATACTTTGACCACCTGATGGGCAGAGCTGGCTTATTCGAAAAGATCTTGAAGCAGGGAAAGATTGAAGGGAACAGGAGAAGGGGGAGGCAGAGGATGAAATGGTTAGATAGCATCACCAACTCAATGAACGTGAATTTGAGCAAACTACAGGAGATAGTGGGGGACAGAGGGGCCTGGTATGCTGCAGTCCATAGGATTGCAAAGAGTCAGATGTGACTTAGCTACTGAACAACAACAACAACATGTGTGAGGGCACTTCAAGGTCTGTAAGACAGGGAGTAATGGACAAGGTTGCAGAGATGTTCTTCATCATTATTATTGTCATCATCATCATCGTAATTGATTACATTTCTTGAACTTTACTATGTGCCAGATACTGACCTATGGTTATATATATATTAACTCATTTAATTCTCACAACTCTATATTATGATTCCTTTATTACATCAGAAGAAAATCAGACACAAAGAAATAACTTGTTCAAGTCCACATGGCTTGCAAGTGCAGAGTAGAGATTTAAGCCCAGACAAGACCTTGGAGAACTTTGTGTGCCTCCTGAAAGAGCTTGGGATTTGTTCTGTAGGTGATGGGATGTGACCCAAAGGAAAGGTTTTAAGTTAAGGGGGTGACATGGCTGTGTTGAAAGGTTCTGTAGTCTTTGTAATTTCCCTGACTTTGGTTTTTTTTCTTTGCCTGCTATCTATTTCTCTACAGTGACTAGCAGTGAACTCTATAATAAGCAGAGTCTGTGATCTTATCTATGAAGGCTACAAGGAAAGAGGGAGGTATGTGGGACACGTGCTACTCCACAGCTGGTCATGGGGGTGGAGGGGAGGACAGAACGCCCAGGGAGAGAATGGGTGTGGTGGCCACCAAGAGAGAAAGTGGGCTGTATCCTTGACCCCATGGCGGGAGAACAGCAGCATATGGGAGCCAGCCTGTTCTGAAAAGATTCGTTTAGGCGGAGGCACAGATAGGCTCATGGCTGTGCAGACAATCTGGCTTTCTCTCTTTCCTCCTCCCCATGGCCTTTCAGGTGATTAGCATCAAAATATTAAAAACAGCTGTTTAAAAAAAAAAATAAATAAATAAAATAAAAACAGCTGTTTAGTTCCCAGTGGAGGTTAGCAAGAGTGTGTTTCACATTGGTTCAGAGGGGCTCATCCGGATGAGGCCATTCCTTTGTGAAACAGCCCTCCTGGGTGAGCCACTGAATAGTCCCTCCTGCACACACCACACCCAGTTTCTCCCTGAGCCCTGCTCTGTCGACCATGGATGGGAGAACTGACTCGGTAGAGTCGTAATCTGTAGGCAGACTCATCATGTTCTCACTTCAACAGATTTTGTGCAAGGAAAGAAGAGACAGAGTGAAGAAGAAAGAACTCTGGTTTAGGTTCTAGCAGAATCTAGGAGATCCAACCCTCAGACTTGGGTCAGCTCACACTTGCTTTGTGTGATAGGGACAAATGTCTGAAAGTCTCTAAGGTCTCAAGATCATCGTCTGTAGTAGGAGGGTGTTGGGTGAAGACTAATCTTACCACAAATAATAAAAATAACCATAGCTAGTGTTTACTGAGCAGGTACCAAAAGTCTGACTCTGTGTTAACCGTTTCATACATCTTATTTATTTAATCTGCACAATAACCTAAGCTCAGTGAAGCTCACTGAAGCCTTTCCTGATCATCCTATCTAAAACTCTCTGTATTAATTATTTATTGTCATGTACCAAATAGCTTCAAATCTTAGTAGCTTAAAAACCACAGTAAAAATGATAGTCTCATAGTTTCTGTGGGTCAGAATTCCAGCGCAAATTGGCTGACTTGTTATGGCTTGGAGTCTTTTATGAATTTGCTAGGGTTGCAAGCATCACTTTCAACATGGCAGGTAGACATCGGCTATTGGCAAGGTCAGTACTAGCTGTTGGCAAGGTCAGCACTAGTCTGTCATCACCACCTTGCCATAGGATTGTCCATGAAACCATTTGAATGTTCTCACAACATGGCAGCTGGCTTCCCCCAGAGTAAGCGACCCAAGGAAGAGTGGGATAGAAGCTGCAATGTCTTTTGTGACCTGTCCTTGGAAACCACACACCATAATTTCCATAACATCCTATTGGTTACCTCAGCCAGCTCCATTCAGTGTGGTGAGAGGTATACAAGGATAGGAATACCAGGAGGTGACCATCATGAATGCCCTTCTTTGAGGCTAGCTATCACCTCCTCCCTAAACTTGCCTTATATTACTGTGTATTACCTTTAATAAAAATTCTCTGAAATTATCAAATTTGTTTCTTTGATGCTCATTTCCTCCCCACTGGAATATAACCATGCTAAGAGCAAGAATTTCATCTTTTTTTTTTTTTTTAATTCTTGTATCCTCTGTACCTAGAACAAGGCCAGGTGCATGGCTGATGCTCAATATTGAGCATAGGATAGGTACCATCATTATGTCAGTTTCAGATGCAGAGGCTCAGAGAAGTTAAATAATTTTTGCCTGAAGCCACGGAGATAGTAAGTGTTGGAGCTGGGATATCAGTTTATTCATAGGGACTGATAGCAGTCTACATGGATTGCAGTCAGTGAATAATTGAATAATTATAATTGAACTGGATAATTCCAGTGCTGCAATTATGCAAGTGGAATTATCTGTGGAAGTGGAGAGCAGGACAGCATGCAGGAGGACTGGGAGAATTCCTGGGTGATTGGGAGATACTAGGAGGAAATATGTAAGTGTGTATATAAATGGATGTGTGCATATGGTTGAGATGGTTGTGAGAAATAAATAGAGATGGGTAGATAGGTAGGTAGGTAGACAGATAGATAGGTAGATAGATAGAGAGGATATGTGGGCATGATAGCTGGATCATTAAAGGGGAGATAATGTACTCAGAACAGCTGTTATGACATAGACCTAGAGATAATTCTTTGACCTTAGTCTTATTTGTTGCAAAATTCTTTGAAAAATTTGTCTCCCAGGAACATCCTTATTAAAATGACCAAGTAAATTTTCCTTTAAAAAATCTCCAAAGCAATTTAAGTCGTTATTTAACTAGAAAGTATATTGCCAAATTATACATGGATTGCTAACTTGATTATGTTTGTGGGAATTATCCATTTTCTGGATTACACATCAGAAAATAAAAGCACCGACTGTTGGCCGCCCAGTCTCCTTTCTTCTTCCCAGCCTCTTGAGGGAGGGGTCCTGGTATTTGTCAAACATACAATGGGTCCTCTTAGAACAATGCCACACCCACCCCCTCTCTTGGCCTGGGAGATGGAAATTTGGGGAGGAATGGAGGGAAATGATTATAAAAGTCCCTCACTTACTGTCCCTCCTCCGAAGCACTCTGCATCATGAGTTTGGAGGCAAGAGGTCTTTGCTCTTAGGGCAAGATGAGGGTGAGACTCAGGGGAAATGCTATCGAAGGCTGATTCTGATCTAGCCTGGAAGCCAAGGTGGTGTTGGTCCCTGAGTTTCTTCGAGGTCCAGCTCAGTTCACCACAGCAAGAAAGCAGACAGTGATTCTACACCAGAGGTCCACTCAGGAAAACAAAAAAGAATTTGAGTTTAGCTTGAAAGAATCCTCCAGAACCTGTGGGTAGCTGTGATTAGTTGGAGCAAACCAGACTTGGCTGAAAGATTGAAATAAGTTTCCCCTCAAATGACTGAGTTTCTCTTTATGAGCAGTATCTAGACAGAGACCCCATAGCCTTGTGTGAAGGGGAATAGCGTTCCCTGAGCTTTCCACTGAGACTTGCCACTTGCTTTAGTCAAAGCAGATTCTAGGAGGGCCCACCTTTCCCTTTACCATGATTCCTTTAGGAGGGGGTATTTGTTGTTCAGTTGCTAAGTCTTGTCTGACTCTTTGCAACCCCCTGGATTGCAGCACACCAGGCCCCTCTGTCCTCCACTATCTCCTGGAGTTTGTTCAACTCTTGTCTGTTGAATTGGTGATGTCATCCAACCATCTTGTTCTCTGTTATCCCCTTCTCCTTCTGCCTTCAATCTTTCCCAGCATCAGGGTCTTTTCTAATGAGTTGGCTCTTGGCATCAGACAGCCAAAGTATTGGAGCTTTAGCTTCAGCATCAGTCTTTCCAATGAATATTCAGGGTTGATTTCCTTTATGATTGACTGCTTTGATCTCCTTGCCGTCCAAGGGACTCTCAAAACTCTTCTTCAACACTATAGTACAAAATCACCAATTCTTCGGCTCTCAACCTTTTTGAGGTCCAACTCTCACATCCATACATGACTACTAGAAAAACCATAGCTTTGACTGTATGGACTTTGTTGGCAAAAGGATGCCTCTGCTTTTTAACATACTGTCTAGGTTTGTCACAGCTTTCCTCCTGAGGAGCAAGCGTCTTTGAATTCCATGGTTGCAGTCACCATCTTCAGTGATTTTGGAGCCCAAGAAAGTAAAATCTGTCGCTGTTTCCACTGTTCCCCTTCATTTGCAATGAGTTGATGGGGCTGGATGCCATGATCTTAGTTTTGTTAATGTTGAGTTTTAAATCAGCTTTTTCACTCTCCTCTTTCACTTTCATCAAGAGGCTCTTTAGTTCCTCTTCACTTTCTGCCATAATGATGGTGTCATCTGCATATCTGAGGTTATTGATTTTTTCCCTGCAATCTTGATTCCAGCTTGTCCTTCATCCAGTCCAGCATTTCACATGATGTACTCTGCATATAAGTTAAATAAGCAGGGTGACAATATACAGCCTTGACATACTCCTTTCCAATTTGGAACCAGTTCATTGTTCCGTATCTGGTTCTAACTGTTGCTTCTGGACCTGTGTACAGATTTCTCAGGAGGCAGGTAAGGTGGTCTAGTATTCCCATCTCTTTAAGAGTTTTCCACTGTTTGTTGTGATCCACAAGGTCAAAGGCTTTAGCATGGT
The DNA here is from genome assembly GCF_023091745.1 of Budorcas taxicolor. NCBI lineage: Eukaryota > Metazoa > Chordata > Mammalia > Artiodactyla > Bovidae > Budorcas > Budorcas taxicolor. The sequence goes on along the minus strand of NC_068915.1, from coordinate 58,330,604 downwards.
CGATGAAACAGAGGTAGATGTTCTCCTGGAATTCTTCTTCACTTTCTGCCGTCAGAGTGTATTATCTGGTTATCTGAGGTTGTTGGTATTTCCCCTGGCAGTCTTGATTCCAGCTTGTGATTCATCTAGCCTGGCATTTTGCATGATGTACTCTGAATGTAAGTTAAATAAGCAGAGTGACAACATGCAGCCTTGATATACTCCTTTCCCAATTTTGAACCAGTCAGTTATTCCATGTCTGGTTCTGTTACTTCTTGACTCGCATACAGGTTTCTCAGGAGACAGATAAGGTAGTCTGGTATTCCCATCTCTTTAAGAATTTTCCACAGTTCTTTGTGGTCCACACAGCCAAAGGCTTTAGTGTAGTCAATGAAGCAGACGTAGATGTTTTTCTGAAATTCGCTAGCTTTCTCCATGATCCAACAAATGTTGGCAGTCTGATCTCTGGTTCCTCTGCATCTTTGAAACCCAGGTTGTACATCTGGAAGTTCTTCGTTCACATTCTGCTGAAGCCTAATTTGAAGGATTTTGAGCATAACCTCGCTAGCCTGTGAAATTAGAGAAACTGTACAGTAGTTTGAACATTCTTTGGCATTGCCCTTCTTTGGGATTGGAATGAGAACTGACCTTTTCCAGTCACGTGGCCACTGATGAGTTTTCCAAATTTGCTGACATATTGAGTGCAACACTTTAGCAGCATCATCTTCTAGGATTTTAAATAGCTCAGCTGCAATTTCATCACCTATACTAGCTTTGTTCATAGTAATGCTTCCTAAGGCCCACTTGACTCCACACTCCACGATGTCTGGCTCTAGGTGAGGGACCACACCATCATGGTTATCTGTGTCATTAAGACCGTTCTTGTATAGTTCTTCTGTGTATTCTTGCCACCTCTTTTTAATCTCTTTGGCTTCTGTTTCTTACTATTTCTCTCCTTATCGTGCCCATTCTTGCATGAAATGTTCTCTTGATATCTCCAGTTTTCTTGAAGGAATCTCTAGTCCTTCTCATTCTATTGTCTTCCTCTATTACTTTGCATTGTTCACTTACAAAGACCTTATCTCTCCTTGCTATTCTCTGGAACTCTGTATTCAGTTGGGTGTATCTTTCCCTTTCTCCCTTGCCTTTCAGTTCTCTTCTTTCCTCAGCTTTTCATAAAGCCTCCTCAGACAACCATTTTGCCTTGTTGCATTTCCTTTTCTTGGGGATAGTTTTGGTCACCGCTTCCTGTACAGTGTTACAAACCTGTGTACATAGTTCTTCAGGCACTCTGTCTACCAGATCGAATCCCTTGAATCTATCTGTTACCTCCACTGTACTATCATAAGGGATTTGATTTAGGTCATACCTTAATGGCCTAGTGGTTTTCCCTACTTTCTTCAATTTAAACCTCAATTTTGCAATAAGGAGCTCCTGATCTGAGCCACAATCAGCTCCACGTCTTGGTTTTGCTGACTGTATAGAGCTTCTCCATCTTCAGCTTCAAAGAATATAATCAATCCGATTTTGGTATTGACTATCTGGTAATATCCATGTATAGGGTCATCTCTTGTGTTGTTGGATAAGGTGTTTGCTATGACTAAAACCTATTAGTTTGCTATGACTAACATTCTATTGTTTTGAGATGGCAGCCAAGTACTGCATTTTGGATACTTTTTTGATTATGAGGGCAACTCCATTTCTTCTAATGATTCTCTGCCCATAGTAGTAGATATTAAGGTCATCTGAATTAAATCACCCATTCCTGTCCATTTAGGAACCAGAGATAATTTTGCCAACATCCGCTGGATCATGGAAAATACAAGAGAGTTCCAGAAAAACATCTATTTCTGCTTTATTGACTATGCCAAAGCCTTTGACTGTGTGGATCACAATAAACTGTAGAAAATTCTTAAAGAGATGGGAATACCAGACCACCTAACCTGCCTCTTGAGAAATCTGTATGCAGGTCAGGAAGCAACAGTTAGAACTGGACATGGAACAACAGACTGGTTCCAAATAGGAAAAGGAGTCCATCAAGGCTGTATATTGTCACCCTGCTTATTTAACTTATATGCAGAGTACATCATGAGAAATGCTGGACTGGAAGAAACACAAGCTGGAATCAAGATTGCCGGGAGAAATATCAATCACCTCAGATATGCAGATGACACCACCTTTATGGCAGAAAGTGAAGAGGAGCTAAAAAGCCTCTTGATGAAAGTGAAAGAGGAGAGTAAAAAAGTTGGCTTAAAGCTCAACATTCAGAAAACGAAGATCATGGCATCTGGTCCCATCACTTCATGGGAAATAGATGGGGAAACAGTGGAAACAGTGTCAGACTTTATTTTTTTGGACTCCAAAATCACTGCAGATGGTGACTGCAGCCATGAAATTAAAAGACGCTTACTGCTTGGAAGAAAAGTTATGACCAACCTAGATAGTATATTCGAAAGCAGAGACATTACTTTGCCGACTAAGGTCTGTCTAGTCAAGGCTATGGTTTTTCCAGTGGTCATGTATGGATGTGAGAGTTGGACTGTGAAGAAAGCTGAGCGCCGAAGAATTGATGCTTTTGAACTGTGGTGTTGGAGAAGACTCTTGAGAGTCCCTTGGACTGCAAGGACCCTGGGATTTCTTTGGAAGGAATGATGCTAAAGCTGAAGCTCCAGTATTTTGGCCACCTCATGCAAAGAGTTGACTCATTGGAAAAGACTCTGATGCTGGGAGGGATTGGGGACAGGAGGAAAAGGGGACGACTGAGGATGAGATGGCTGGATGGCATCACGGACTTGATGGACGTGAGTCTGAGTGAACTCCGGGAGTTGGTGATGGACAGGGAGGCCTGGCGTGCTGCGATTCATGGGGTCGCAAAGAGTCGGACACAACTGAGCGACTGAACTGAACTGAACTGATACCTAAGATGCCGATGTTCATTCTTGCCGTCTCCTGCTTAATCATGTTCAATTTACCTTAATTCTTGGACCTGACATTCCAAGTTCCTGTGCAATATTGTTCTTTACATCATTGAACTTTACTTTCACCACCAGACACACCCACAACTGAGCATCGTTTCTGCTTTGGCCCATTCGCTTCACTCTTTCTGGAGCTATTGCCCTCTGTTCTTCCCCAGTAGCACACCGGTCCCCTCCTGATCTGGGGAGCTCATCTTCCAGTGTCATATCTTTTTGCCTTTTCGTACTGTTCATGGGGTTCTCTCATCAAGAGTACCATGTGGGTTGTCGTTCCTTCCTCCAGTGGATCATTTTTTTGTCAGAACTCTTTACTATGACCTGTCCATCTTGGGTGGTCCTGTATGGCATAGCTCATAGCTTCATTGAGTTACACAAGCCCCTTTGCCACAAGAAGCCTGTGATCCATGAAGGGGATGAGGGGACATAGCATGGTGGTCAGAGCAAAGGCCTTAGAGTTTGCTTTAGTTTGTGCCCTGGACTCTGGCACTTACTATGTGGCCTTCAGCAAGTTACTTAACTTCTCTGTGCCTCCATTTTCTCAAATGTAAAATGGGAATAATGATTGATTTTACTTCATAGAGTAGTTGTGAAGATGAAATTGGGATAATACATACAAAGCTCTTATAACAGTAGGTTGCATTAAGTATTCATTTAATAAGCATATATGGAGCAATATACATTGCTGTGTGCCAGGTGCAGGAGAATAGTGGCAAAGACCTGGTTCTGGCTCCCAGTAAAATTGCTGTTTCAGTATGTGTGGAGGGTGGTAGGGAGAATAATGTCCCCTGCCCCCAAGATGTCTGTGTTTGAATCCTCAGAACTGGTGAATATATTAGGTTACACGGACAAAAGGGAATTAAGACTACAGATGGAATTGAGCTTGCTAATAAACTGGATTTAAAATAGAAGATTACTTTAGATTATCTATATGGGCCCAATGTAATAACAAAGATGGAAAGAGGCAGAGAGTATCAGAGTGATGCCATGTGAGCAAGACTTGACCTGCTGTTGCTGACTTAGAAGACGGAAGGAGGACACATGCCAGGGAGTGCAGATGGACACTGTGAGATGACAAAGGCAAGGGAATGAATTCTTCAAAAAGAACACAGCCCTGCTGATATCTTGATTTTAGCCCAATGAGGCCCATTTTAGACATTCAACCTCCTGAACTCTAAGATAATAAGTTTGCATTGTTCAAGCCACCAAGTTTGTGGTGATTTATTACAACGGCAGTAGGAAGCTAATAGTAATGCAGACAAAAATAAAGCAGCGAGCGAATATATACGTAATTTCAGGTAATGATAAGTACTAGGAAGAAAATGAAGCAGATTAAAGGGATAGAAGGTGATGGGGGTGGGAGCTCTTTTAGATGGTCAGGGGAGGCATCTTTGGAGAGATGACATTTGAGAAGAGGCTTGAAGGAAATGAGAAGACAAGCCATGGGTCTATATTCTAGGCAAAAGGAATAGAGCCTACAAAGGCATCAAGGAAGGAAAGACCTTGAATCATTGAAGAAGAGTCAGTGTGGCTAAGGTATAAGGGGCAAGTGGGAAAGCAGTAGGAGATGAAATCAGATGAGGCAGAAGTCAGATCTTACAAGCCCCCAGAGTTTTGATTTTGTGGTAAGAAAGTCAGATTTTATTCCCAGTGCAATAGGAAACCATTAGAGAGGAAATATTGGAAGGGTGATATGAAATGATTTAAGTTTTACAAAGCTCATGCAGGCTGCTGTGCATGAAATAAACTGGAAGGAGTTGAAGAGTGGAAGTAACAAGCTAAATCAGGAGGATGCCATGGAAAACAATGGACTAGTCTCAGCTGGTGTGAGAAGGAGGTGCAATCTAGGCATATCTTGGTGATTAGAACTGACTGGACTTTATGTTGGTTTGGATGTGGGGTTAGGGAAAGGAAACAAATTAAGGACACCTATCTCTGGGCTGGAGAAGCTGGATGAATAGACATGCTATTTACTTACATGAAGAAAACAGGAGAGGGACAGGTTTGGAAGGTAAAAATCCTGAATGTTCACCTGATAAATGCCTAGGATTATTTTCAGTATCTGATACTCCCGACTCACTGATCTCTTGTTATTTCTTATCTGTATCTATGCTCAAGCTTCCCTGGTGGCTCAATGGTAAAGAATCCACCTGCCAATGCAGGAGATACAGGCGACACAGTTTCGATCCCTGGGTTGGGGAGATCCCCTGGTGGAGGAAATGGCAACTCACTCCAATATTCGTGCCTGGAAAATCCCATGGACAGAGGAGCCTGGTGGGCTACATTCCATGGGATCGCAAAGGAGTGGGACACGACTTAACAACTAAACAACGACAGCATCTATGCTTATTATATTTCCTTCATCTGGAGCTTCTTCCTTCCACTCTGTTGTCTCAATCCATTCCCATCCTTCAAAGCCCATATCCAATATCATCTGTTGCCTACTTCTGCTATAGAGGAGACTACTCTTGACTTCACAGAGGCTAGTGTTTGGGTCTCTGTTATCAGTTTGCTTCTGGACCTCCTCTGTAATGCCTCATCTTCCCTGCTGGGTAGTAATCTCCTTGAAGGCAGGGATGTGCATTTCTCTTCTTGGATTCTCTGCTGCTAGCACATAGGAGGGGCCCAGTAAATTACTGCTGAACGGAATTGGATGTTATGGAGAAGGCTGTGTTGTGTAAGGGAGTTGAACTAGGTGTTCTCTAAGGCTAGTTTCTGCTATAAGATTTCATGATTCATTTGAAACCATGGTTCAGAGGTTTCCAAGTTGCCTAGTTTTGCACTTGATTAAGGGATATATGGAGAATGAAATCGTCCTTCAATGCCAGTCCAAGGAACATTTTATTAGGAAGGAAATTTGGGATTTGTATTAATAAATACATTCAATGATGGTTTTCTGAGAGCAAATACAAATGGTTTCAGATTGTGTACAGTTTTATGCTATACCATACCCACCCTTTCTTTCTATTCTTTCCCCTCTCCAATTAATGGGGACAATCTTACAATAGGTCAAAATTAGGAAATGAAAGTAGGATTTCAGTACTGCCTTCAATTATTCCATTTCCACAACTGTGCAAGAGTCTCACATGTACATGTATTTAATGATTTAATTTTGGCAGCACACGTATGTATCCGTTTCTAATGCCATGATTGCTTAATGAAAGTATATATTCAAAGATTGCTTAATGAAATGTGGTTAAGGGAAGTTATTCTTAGCAGCAATTTATATGGGAAGTTGTTCTTAGCAACAGGGTTTACATTTATGCATGTATCAGTTAGCTTTTGCTAGATGACAAATAATCCCAAAGCATCATAGCTTTAAATAATAGTCACTAATTTAATTCTTACTTCCGTAGTGTGCAGTTAGGGCTGGGATAGCCAAAAGTCAGGTCTGGGTTGGCTTGGCTGAATCCACTGTGTATCTGTGATCAACTCATGGGTTGGTCGGGTCTGGATGGTTTGATGGCTCAGTAGAGGTGGCTGGGAAAAGTGAGTTACTCTCCAGTTTTTCTCCTCCTGCATAGGCTAGCCTGGGCTTCTTTATATGGTGGCAGCAGGATTCCATAAGTGAGAAACCAACTGTGTAAAGCCTCTTCAGGATCAGGCTCTGAACTTTTCAACATTGTCCAAAGCAATCACAAGCCCATGTTCAAGGGGTAGAGAAATTATCTCCTGCTAGAAGGAGAAGCAGAGTTGCATTTTGCACAGGCCATAGATACAGCGAGTGGTGAGGAACTACAGCCATTTTTACAGTCCGTCATCATCAGTTAGGGGGCTTCTGGCCTAAGTAACAGAAAATTCAATTCCAGTTGCATAAACAATAAGGACACATTATCTCACAAAATAAGGAGTTTGGAGGAAAAGTGATTATAGGCTTATTTCAGCTACTTAGCAATGCCATCATGGACCTAGAGTTTTTTTTCAATCAACTTTCAGCTCTGTCGTTCCCAACATGTTCATTTTTGTCCACGTTTTAACAATATGTCCATGACAGTTTCAGGCTTTATTTATAGATGACAAAATCCAGAGAAGAATGGAATGTGTCTCCTTATAGAAATGAGAAAATCTACCCAGAAAAGGAATCTTGTATCTCCTTTTAGAAATGAGAATCTACCCAGAAGCCCTTGTGGTCTTCCTGTTGGATCCCATTACATCATATCCCTGTGCCTAAGGACTGAATAGCCCTGCTTATCAATCTTATACTAGGAGCTTTTGGGCAGGAAAGATGGGGATTAGAGGTGGTGAGCTAGGGATACATTTCCCTCAATAATTATAGAAACTTAGGAATGTTGAGTGGAGGGCAAGTAATTCTACCCAGAAAGTGGTTTCGGATTTATCATTCTTCTATTCTTACCATTTTCAGTGATTCCTTTCATAATAATAATAACAACAACAATAACAATGATAACAGCAAAAATAGATGGTAAACATATGTGCAAGCATAAAACGAATTCAATTGGTAGGACGTCTTTGACCCAAGGCAATTTCAAGTAAATTAAAATAAACAAAAAAATACTCTTGTTAAGTGAGCCTTATTTTGACTACTTATGTGTGCTTCTTGAGCCATGTAACGCAAAGTATAATTCTTTAAATCTTAGAGGTCAGTGATAAAATCTGATTTTCACAGTCTTAAACAGTCAAAGAATAAAGGGATGAAAAAAAAAACCAGCCACCAGCTAGGAAACTTTGAAGCTTTTGTTTACAAAGTACATTTGTCCTTAATTTAATTAAGTCAAAACAACATCTACTAGTTCTCCTGTCTTTAAAACTTGACCTGGAGTGACATGTATGGCAAATGCAAGTATCATTTTTCTAGAAAGTCGTAAGTAAAATATGCCTCTCCTTTAACCATGCTCCATAAATAAAATGTCTTGTAAAAAGGCTATCACCTTAGCAACTGTCAACTGAATCAGCTTTATGAAGACAAAGTAAAACTACAAGTAAACCTGCAGATAAGGCCTGACTAATTTTTTTTTACCATTAAAGAAAGTGAATTTTTTTAAAAAAGTGATGTTTGACCATGCTTTGAGAAAGATTAAACTAAGTAATTTTAAAGTAAACACAGTTTTCAAAAAGAAGAAGTTACCCTGAAAGGCAAGCTTGAAAATCGCTTTGTTCTACAGTTTCCTTCCATTTATGACTTGTTTGACTATCTATTTTCTCTCCATGTTAAACTGCTTACACTTCAAAAGCTTTTCCTCTTTCTGTAAGTATTACCATTAAAGTGAAATCAGCCAGAGCGTTTAGTGAATCCCACACTTTGGATTTCTTTTATAGTGTTTTGATCCTTTGGTAGCATTTTGTCATGAGCATGCTTGTGCATATGGGGAATTGGGTTGTCAACCCTCCTGCCCAGACAACTTAAATATCTATGACAGGACTTTCAAAGGTAAACCACAATGATTTTAGGAAAGTATGAGCGACTTGGGTAATTGGTCAATGATCTAATGTATGTTGACTTTTTTTTTTTTCCCACAATCACATATTGCAGGGGTGATGTACTTCAGACACCAGGGTGTGATGCTGGTTAGGAGAAAATTTTGGGTAAATTTCACCTTAGAATATTCTTTCCTAAGAACAAAAAACTGCACTGAGAAATATAAAATCATCTTTTGCACTCTCACCCCCAGTATATATGCACGGAAGAAAGCCCGAAATCACTGCCTCCAAACTGTGTTAACTGTGATTGATCTCTGAGGTGATTCCTCTTTGGGAATCCCCACTGTGTTGAGTTTTGGTAGAGTACCGTGCCCTAGTTGCCTGCGGAAGTGAAAAGTGGAACCCCTTCCGTGCTCACAGCTTAGCAACTAGAATGTGGTTGTATGAATTGGGCTTGTACACTGGAGCTTCCACCTGGAACTTCAAAACTTTAGTGTGTGTCACAGGACCTGGAATAAGACGAGGCAAATGAGGCATCGAGGGTGTTAGAGTGTGAAATTTAAGGAGGCACACATTTTCAAAATCTTTGAAGTGCTGATATGCATTTGTATGACCCTTAGGGTATGTGCCTCCTTAAATGGGGTTCCCTAAGCACTTGACTTGCATCCTCAAGTCCCAGGCATGGTTTGACATCTGGACAGTCAGAAAGCAGGTCATCACAGTAGGTGGAGGCGATGGTAGTGAAACAATGATGGGGTTGTGCTTATGACAGAAGAAGTGATGATGGTGGCAGTGGCTGTGGTACTGCTGACTCCATTGGTGGCATCTTGTACCTTGGGATGAGCTCGGCACTGGATCCCATGGGAAGGACTGCGGGTTCTCCTGCCTTTGGATTTGTCATTTCCTTAATAATCCTTCCAATACATTACGTGTGTGCTAAGTCACTTCAGTTGTGTCTGATTCTGTTCGACCCCATGGACTATAGCCTGCCAGGCTCTTCTCTCTATGGGATTTTCCAGGCAAGAATACTGAAGTGGGTTGCCATTTCTTCCTTCAGGGGATCTTCCCGACCCAAGGATCTAAGCAGCAGCTCTTACGTCTCCTGCATTGGCAAGCAGGTTCTTTACCACTAGTGCCACCTGACTGGAGTGTTAGTCACTCAGTGATGTCTGACTCTTTGCAAACCCTCGGACTGTAGTCTGCCAGGCTCCTCTGTCCATGGGGTTCCCCAGGCAAGAATACTGGAGTGGGTTGCCGTTCCCTTCTCCAGAGGATCTTCCTGACCTAAGGATAGAACCCAGGTCTCCTGCATTGCAGCCAGATTCTTTACCATTTGAGCTACAGGGAGGTCCCTGAGCTACAGGGAAGCACCACTTGGAAGGCCCTCAATAGATTACATTTATACTTAAATGAACCAGTGTTGGTTTCTATTGCTAGCAACCAAGATCTCTAATACAGCAAGATAGTGAGCAATTTATATTTTGTTCTCCTTTATCCTTTTCTGTGTTTTCCTGTTTCCCATACTTATAACCAGATTACTCTTTCATGGAAGGCCAGATATTTTTTATCAACTTGTTCTGTCATCAAGTTGACCAAAGTGTGTAGGATGGGCTCCAGAGTGAGCTAATCCAGCATTTCAATGATGTTAGCATGAGGAAGCTACATTCTTTTCATCTCCCCACTGTTCCATAGTTGACGTTGGCTTTATCTTCAGGTTAGTGGCAGCCTGACAGTAGCAATTCCAAGAATTCCATGCAGAAATGACAATGTGTAGAGGAAGAAGAGAAAGGGTCTCTTTTTATGGTTCTCCCCTAGGAATGAGGCATGGTCTTCCAGAAGCCCTACCAATTTCACTCTCATTTTTTTGGTCCAAATTGAGTCACATGCCTAGGGATGGCCTAACTCCTGACAAGGGCAATGTTCTCCTGAGACCAATCAGACCCATTCCTGGGGCTGAGGTTAGTTTCCCCTGAGGCACGTGACACTCTAGAGGAGAGAAGAGTAACTGAATAAAATGAACATTCTCTTAGGGAAGAAGAAAGATCGAATGAAGGTTGGATAGGCGACCTGCAGTATCCATAACTTGTTTTGATTGCTTGTTGAATGCTTTTGCTCACTTTAGGGTATGTGGCTACAGTCTGAGCATTACTGTATATGTGTTCTCTTAGGCAAGAGTTAATCCCATTTTCTGAAACCAGCTTGAAAATGCTGACCAAATCATAGTAAAATAGTGCAGTCACTGGAAAACAGTATGGCAGTTCCTCAAAAAATTAAACAGAATTATCATATGATCAAGGAAGTCCACTTCTGGGTATTCAAGAGAATTGAATACAGGATCTCAAACAAATTTGCATACTCATATTCATAGCAGCATTATTCACAATAACCAAAAGATAAGAGCAACCCACGTGCTCATGAATGGAGAAACAAAGTGGAGCATATGCATGTAGTGGGATATTGTTGTTGTTCAGTTGCTCAGTCATGTCCGACTCTTTGTGACCCCATGGACTGCAGTACACCAGTTTTCCCTGTCCTTCACCATCTCCTGGAGCTTGCTCAAACTCATGTCCATTGAGTCGGTGATGCCATCTAACCATCTCATCCTCTGTTGCCCTCTTCTCCTCCTGCCCTCAGTCTTACCCAGCATCAGGGTCTTTTCCAGTGAGCTGGCTTTTCATATCAGGTGACCAAAGTACTGAGGCTTCAGCTTCAGCATCAGTCTTTCCATTAAATATTCAGGGTTGATTTCCTTTAGGATTGATTGGTTTGATCTCCTTGCAGTTCAAGGGACTCTCCAACACCGCAGTTTGAAAGTATCAATTCTTTGGCGTTCAGCCTTCTTTATCTCTCACATCCATACACAGCTACTGGAAAAAGCTGAGTGGGCTATTACTTAGCCTTAAAAACAAAGGGAATTTTGACACACACCAAAACATGGGTGAACCTTGAGGATACCTTGAAGTGAAATAAGCCAGTCACAAAAGGACAAAGCTTGTTTGAGGCACGTGTGTGTGTGTGTGTGTGTGTGTGTTACTCGTTTAGTCATGTCTGACTCTTTGCGACCCCACAGACTGTAGCCTGCCAGGCTCCTCTGTCCATGGGATTCTCCAGGCAAGAATCTGGAGCGGGTTGCCATTCCTTTCTCTAGGGGATCTTCCTGACCCAGGGACTGAACCCTGGTCTCCTACATTGCAGGCAGATTCTTTACCATCTGAGTTAGAAAAGCCTACATGTATGAGGTACTTAGATAGTCAAATTCAGAGACAGAACGTGGAACAGCTTTTGCCAGGGGCTGGAGGAGGGGAAATGGGGAGTCACTACTTAATAGACATGAGGTTTCAGTTTGGCCAGATGAAAAAAATTCTGCACAACAGTGTGAATGTACTCAATGTCACTGAATTACACACTTAAAAATTATTAAAATGGTAAATTTTATGTTGTATGCATTTCACCAGAATTTTAAAAATCATAAATTAAAAAAAGAAAAAAAAGCCCTTTATGAGGGTTAATTTTACTTGTCAACTGGCTAGGCTATTGCACACCAGTTGTTTGGTCAAATACCAGTCTAGATATTGCAGTGAAGATGTCTTTTAGGTCAGATTAACATTTAAATTAATGCCTTTGGTTTGGTTTCTCTGGAGACTAGTACCTCAGTTATTTCATAAGCATTATATGGTATTTACAGAAATTTAATGATTAAACAAATGCCCTCCTATTTGTGACTTGAGGATGTGGGACCCATGATTGTGAATCCCAACAGGGCTGGATCTAATGCCCATGGAATGGGTGGAAGTCACATAGGAACAGAGGAGCAAGTGTGTGTGTTGGGAAAACCCTGCAGAGCTTTACCCTTGGCCTTCCCTTGCCTTATGCAGTCCTCTACTCTATGCTTTATGAAACTACTCAAAGCAATAGCTGGAATGACGAGCACTCAAACTATGTTAGTAACTTTTATTATTATTTTAGGGGAAGATGTGTCTTCCCCATTCATAGTATTTCCTTTTATGTGGAGAAAGCTCTACAAGGGAAATAATCTGGCCTCTCCTTCCTCTCTCTTCTCACAGATGGTTAATTTAGAAGAAGAAATGGAGTTATTAGTCTCTGAGAATTGTTGTAACAAGTTAGCACAGGTTGAGTGGCTTGAAACAAGAGGAGCTTATTCCTTTGCACTTCTGGAGGCCAGGGGTCTAAAGCCAAGCTGTGGACACTGTTGGTTCCTTTCAGAGGCTCCAAGGAACAACCTGTCCAGGGCCCCTCTCCTCACTTCTGAGGGTCACCCACAATCCTGGGCTTGTAGGTATATCACTCTATTCTCTGACCTTCTCCTCTCTATCTTCCGTCCTTTTCTCTTTTTTGGGAAAAATATTTATTTACTTGTTTGGCTGTGCTGGGTCTTAGTTGTGGCACATGGGATCTTTAGTTGCAGCATGCAAACTCTTAGTTACAGCATTGGGATTCAGTTCCCTGATCAGGGATCGAACCCAGGGCTCCTTCATTAGGATCATGGAGTCTTAGCCACTGGACCACCAGTGAAGTCTCTGCCCTATTCTTTTAAGGATGCTTGCCATTTGATTTAGGGCCCATCCTATCACAGGACTGATCTCATTTCAAAATCCTTAATTATGTCTGTGAAGAAGGTTTTTTCCAATAAGGTCACAGTCATAGATTCTGGGTGGACATATCTTTTGCAGGCCAGGGGCAGGAAGGTCACCATTCAACCTGCTACACTGAGCATGTATATTTCAGCCTTCTTCTCTCCGTTTTTTTTTGTTTCCTGAAGTGGGGTAGGGAATAAGCCTGCCTGCTGAGAATATGTGTTCTGCTCTGATTCTCCTATTGTAGGTTTTATTGGAGTTTTGCTGTCCCTCAGAAAGCCCATGTGGCAATGCAGTCCTTGTGACTGTATGGATAAATCTAATTCAGGGTTTAGACTTGAAAACCCACTTACCCACAGTCATAAAGACTTATTCTTCAGTATCAACTTCATCAAGTAAAGGTGATAGTTTGGTCTCCCATCTACCCTATTCTTCTATTTCAACTAGTTTAGTATTTAGGAATAGAAATAAGGTGCCCTTTATCCAGCTCCCTTGAAAATTCAATTAATATTTCTAAGGCTCCCATCAGATGTCCACAACTTTCTAAATTGTTCCCTTACTTTCACAGGCAGAATTCGTCATCTTTTCTGGGCCTTCACCCACCTTTGCATTATCTTCCTTTAGTATTTTTCCCTTGGGATTACAGTTGTTCACAGACCAGCTATTCCCCATTTTGCATCCCCTGAAACCCAATTCCATTGAGTTCTATGGATAAAGGATTGGGGCAAGCAGGGACTATATGTTGACAACCCAGACATCCTCTTAAGAATACTACAGCATCGCACGCGTGGTTAGCCACCACCCCATTATTCTGTTATGCTTTTGATTTCATTGTTGTCTTTGTTTTCTTAGCTGTTACAGGTCATGAATAAGAAAAGAAGTCTCTCTTTTTTTCCTGGAAGCAGGATCCAAATATCTTTTATATATATATATATATATATATATTTTTTTTTTTTTTTTTAATTTAACTAAGTTATTTATTTTCGGCTGTGCTGGGTCTTCGTTACTCTTCTGTGGGTTTTCTCTAGTTTCGGAGAGCAGGGCCTACTCTTCAGTGCGATGCACAGGCTTCTCGTTGCAGTGCTTCTCTTTCTGTGGAGCGCAGGCTCTAGGGTGCACAGGCTTCAGTAGTTGCAGTACAAGGGCTCAGTAGTTGTGGCTCGCGGGCTCTAGAACTCACGCTCAGTAGTCGTGGCACACGGGCTTAGTTGCTCTGCGGCATGTGAAATCTTCCCAGATTAAGGATTGAACCCGTGTCCCCTACATTGGCAGGTGGATACTTATCCACTGTGCCTCCAGGGAAATCCCTTCTGTATTTTCTGTCAAACTAATTTGTGGGTTTTGCCTACTAAGAAAGGAGGGTCTTTTATGCTATTTTATATATCTTACAATTGAGGTGTGTGTGTGTGTGTGTGTGTGTGTTTTTGCCTTTGAAACACTGAGAAGTAAAAAAGTGCATATGAAAGAACATAAAACTCAACATCACCCCATCATCCAGAATCCTTGTTAATTCATCTTTCTCAGTTCCAGAGGTGAATGTATAATTAATTCACTATAATACTATATATTATATTATAATACTATATAACTTATATGTACTGATTTTTATTTAACCTTATATCAGTGAGCATTTTTCTTTATTAGGATATATTCTCCAATTCATGATCCTTTGGAAGGCTCTATAGTATTTCATCTTATAAATACAATTTATTCAGCTATTTTCTTCTTGTAGAGGTATTCAAATTGCTTTTAATTTTTACATATGTAAAGTAACTTTCAAACTGTGCCAACAATTTAATACTTGTTATAACATTTTGTCTGACATTATTTGCAGCAAAGTTGAACAGCTGACATAGTCAAACTCAAGAAGGCAAATAACACACTAGGACATTGTTCTGGAGAAAAGTCAGTTGTGATTGCCAGGCTGAGCCACACCCTCTTGCCATGCAAGCTGCTGCAGACAGTGCTCTATGCATGGGTTGACATGATGTAAGTCAGAGCCCTGCTTGCTTGGTCATAGCAGATTGAACCGAGAACTGATGCTTGACCCAGAGGCTGTGGTACTCGGGATGTCCAATAGCCAATGAGACTGGCTGATGCAAGAACTCCGCCCAGCGTGGTCACTGTATCCTGGATGATGACTGGCCAATCAAACACAGCCTCTTTCACACAATTTGAATTTGAGACCTATTGGCAGTACTAAGCCGAAAGGCTGGGCAGAAATGGGCAGATACCCAGAGAGGAGTCCGGAAGCCCTGGCTCCAGGCAGTGGGAGCCGTGACACAGCAGGGGCAATGGAGTCGAGAACTACAGAGAGGCCGTGGCAGCGCGAGGAGAGGAAGCAGAGGCAGAGTGTCGCTGAGTCACCAGGTTGGCAGAGCAATAGAGAGGGAGCAACAGATGCCCACTGCTGAAGCAATGTCAAGAAAAACAGGTGGCTGGAGATGCGCTATGTCCTGCGCGACGTGCCCAGCTCCGCCAGGCAGCTGCTAAAACTGCTTCCTGCTCTTTCCCACTTCCTCGTGTATCCTTACAACACGCCACATTCACCCAAGTCACCAGAGCACGTCTCTTCTCCTGGCAACCTGAAAGAGCCTCATCAACACCACGTAATATTCATATCTCTCTTATGGCACATATCAGGTGGCATTATGATGATTTGTTTTTATGATTTATTCTGACTAAACTTCTGAGGTCAAGGACTGTGTGTTCTATGCCTTTTAAAAACATCCTCTGCGACTAGGACATACATTATCACATAGTAGGTGCATATTAATTGTTTCATGAATGAATGACTGGTGAGCAGTAGGAATGTGCAGGTGGGCAAAACAGCCTTCAAAGCACAGGGAACTCAATTAGAGGACATTTCTCTAAGGGAAGTACACTTCTGGTTTTTTATTTTGTCTGCTGTTAATAGGGGTATCAAACATTTTAATCTCATAAATTTTATTTGAAACAATGGTTAGGCAAATATTATCCTTTAACTTTGGTGTAAATAAAAAACATGTTTTAAAAAATATGTTTATTCACTGAACATTTATTGAGTCTGCCTCATATCAGACATGGCCCTAAGCTCATAGTATACATTATACTAAGCTCTGTGGGAAGCAAGTACGTAAGGCAAAGCCCTGGTGCTTTGAGGTTTTCAGTCTAGGAAAGGAAGCGTGCCATCCACGCCAAGGTAAATAAAACAATGTAGAATGCCTACAGTATTGCTCTAAAGTGCTAAGGAACTATATTCCTGAAATGTGATTTTAGGAAAGGCACGGGAAGGTTAGCTCTTAAGGTGATGGCATTTTTTAAAACAGTGGTTAATAGTACTCTCTACATTGTCAGTTTAATAGGGCATGATCCTTAAATTTCAGATTTTTCAAAGCTATTTGAAATGTAATAGATTGTGAGCACCAGAATATTTTTCCTGTCTTAGGGAAACTTTGATCCACTGTCTAAGTGCGGCAAGGGGATGTTTTTCCTGTTTCAAATGAGACAAGAAATCACTAATTATTTTTTCCAAAAGGAAATTTAGCAATATAGTACTTTGATGCAACAGAGTCGCATCAGCTTGCTGCTGTTTTCACGTGAGCTGAATGAGTTCAGTTTGGCCATGTGGGGTTGCAGTATCACCGTCACACCACTGTTGTTGAGAACCTGTCAGCAGTTAAGGTGAAACTTAAAATTGTGACTCAAATTGCAAAGCATTTATTTTGTTGTGTTCAGACTTTGAACCACAGTTACTTAGATATCTGAGTTTAAAACATGATATTGAATGGCTATCATCTAAAAGAACACAAATAAATGTTGGTGAGGCTATGGAGAAAAGAGAACCCTTTGTACATTATTGATGGGAATGTAAATTGGTGAGCTACTATGGAAAACAGTATGGCGATTTCTCAAAAAACTAAAATAGAACTAGCATATGACTTAGCAATTCCACTCCTTAGCATATATCTGAAAAAAATGAAAACACTAATTTGGAAAAATACATACATCCCAATGTTCATAGTAGCATTATTTACAATTGCCAAGATACGGAAGCAATCTAAATGTCCATTAACAGATGAATGGATAAACAAGATGTGGAATATATATATATATAATATTATATATATATATAATGGAATACTACCCAGCCATAAAAAAGAATGTAATTTTGCCATTTGCAGCAACATGGATGCACTTGGAAGGCATATGTCAAGCCTATGCTCTTTCCAGTTGTCATGTGCAGTTGTGAGAGTTGGACCATAAAGAAGGCAGAGTACCAAGGAACCGATACTTTTGAACTGTGGTACTGGAGAGGACTCTTGAGAGTCCCTTGGACAACAAGGAGATCAAACCAGTCAATCTTAAAGGAAATCAACCTTGAATACTCATTGGAAAGACTGATACTGAAGCTGAAGCCTGAATACTTTGGTCACTTGATGAGAAGAGTCGACTGATTGGAAAAGACCCTGATGCTGGAAGTGATTGAAAGCAGAAAAAGAGGGTGACAGAGGATGAGATGGTTGGATGGCATCACTGATACAATGGACATGATTTTGGGCAAACTCTGGGAGATGGTAGGGCACAAGCAGGCCTGGTGTGCTTTGCAACATGGGATTATGAAGAGTCGGACGCAACTGAGCAACTGAAAAACAGCAATGCCAAGTAAAATCAGTCAGACAGAAAAAGACAAATACTGCATGATGTCACTTACATGCAGAATCTGAAAAATATAACAAACTAGTGAATATAACAAAAAATAAGCAGACTCACAGAGAGCAAGCTAATGGTTACCTGGGCCAGAGTGGGAGGGAAGGGGCAAGGGGCAATATAAGGGTAGAGAATTAAGGTACAAACTATTGGGTATAAAATAAACTACAAGGATATGATGCACAATACAGGGAATATAGCCAATATTTTATAATGAATATAAATGGAATATAACCTTTAAAATTGTGATTCACTATGTTGTACACCTATAACATAAAATATTATATATGTCCACTATACTTCAATAAAAATAAATGAATAAAATCAATGAAAATATTGTTGAATTTCTCATCATATACTGCAGATATATTTGAAAAACCTCTTCCCAGTGAACACTTAAATTAGCAGAGGAGACTCTTCACAGTAGAGGGTAATCAAACTTTGAAATAGAATTGCCTATTACTCAAAACTTTTGGCCTGCTTTCAAATCTGCACAAATTTATTAAATAATTTAAAAGTATCCTAAATGTTCCCGTAGGCTGTTTGAAAAACTTGCTATTTGTAACTACTCACCTATGTGAATCAAGATTTTCTCAATACTGTGCAAATAAAATAAATGCAGAAGCAAACTGCAAGTTAAGGCTGATGTAAGCCTGCAGTTGTCATTCCTTAACCCAAATTTAGAACGTTTGCATATTATTTGCAAATTAGACTAGACTCTGTTATTTTAACCTGTCCAGCATCTTTCCTTCTTCTCCTGGCATTAGCACCTTGGTTTTCCTCTGAGACGCCATCTGTCCCCACTTTCAGTTCATGGAGACTCTGGGAGGACGAAGAACCCACCACGACCATTCAGTGTGTACCACGGTCCAGGGCACAGTGAACAGGTCTGGGGATGGGCGTGTGAGTCAACCAGGCCACAGAAACTTCGTTCTGAGATTGTGTTGGGTTCTGTTAAGAAGGAGATTGCAACTTGTAAAGATCGTTATCAGCCTAGATCTGCTGGGGATTGCCACAGGGAGGACACCTATCTTGAGAATGAAGCTGGCCAACATGGAGGGACACGGAGCTGAGAAATGGACAGAAAGCTTTGATGATATTCTTTCAGCCCCTCCATCAACTGATTCCAGAATCCCAGAACCACTTCTAGATTTACATGAGTCAACATATCTTTCTCCTCCCTCACTTTTTGTTTTTCTTCCCTGAGTTAGTTTGGCTGGGGCTTTCTGTCATTTGTACTTGATTGATGTGCAAACGACTACACTTTTTTCTCATTAGTTAATTTAAGAATAAGCAAATGCAGTAAAGTTGAGATTATGAAAGTAAGTTTGTATTCATAAAACATCACTTCTCTTTGTTATATGGATTCAAGTTCATAATAATTGCTTGACAATATAAATATTTGCAGTATAAAAATTTAAAAATAAATATGGAACAAATATATGAGATGTTTACAATTTGCAGACTACAGAATAAGCTCAAGTACATGTGTTGCAAGTCATCACAGGCCATTTGCAGTCTCTCCTGACTTACTTTTCCAGTCTCAGGGCTTGAATTCTCTTCATGTCAGAATTCTAACGTTCTCTCTCTAGCTGCCTCTGCCTCTCAATCTTCTGACTCTTGCTTATCCTCTGAGTCTTATCCTCTGCTTAGAATACCACCCTTTTCTAGATCTTGAATTTTTTTTTACTCATTCTTTATGGGTCAGCTAACTAGTACTTCTTCTGTAAAGCCTTCTAGAATAGTTCCATGTGCAGTTAGTTATTCTTTCTTCTGTTTAGACCTCATCACAGTCTGACCCGTACTGTGACTGGGAAGGCACAAATGACCTCCTTCTAGTCTGGAGTTTCATGGGCTGGGCCTGCTTCTTACTCATCTGTGGATACTTCCTGCTTAAGCTCTGTCTGGCACCTGGTAGATGCTTGATGCTTATTGTCAAATAAAATTTCAGTGCTAGGGCTGGGGGTAGGTATTGCTTTTATTTTCTCTCTGAGGTGGGCTTGCCAGGTGGCACAGTGGTAAAAAATCCACCCAATAAGGCAGGAGGTGCCAGAAATGCAGGTTCAATCCCTGGGTGGGGAAGCTTCCCTGGAGGAGGAAATGGCAAACCCATTCCAGTATTCTTGCCTGGAAAATTCCATGTACAGAGGAGCCTGGTAGGTTATAGTTCATGGGGTCGCAGACATGACTGAGCATGCACAATCTCAACCTCTGTTTGAGGTACTACAGGCCCTTCTCATTTAGGGTGTAGAGGGAGGTGTATATATTGTATTTAGTAGTACTACTGTCAGCACTCACAATCACCAAACACCATAAGTGATCCGTGTTCCACTCATTCAGAGTCCTGGTCCAAGGGTGAGTCTTATTGGCTCTATTTATTGGCTCAGACATAAACTCCTTGATTTTAATGGGGCCTTGAGCCAAACTTAGAAATGCACCAATCAAAAAGCTCCAAGGCCATTCAGTATTGTGGATGGTACCATTCTTCATCAGTTTTTATTTTGGCTTAGTTGTTTAGTATATTTTTCCCTTGGAAATTTCCATATTTCCCAAAAATGGAAGATGCTTACCCAAGTAGTTTTCAAGTATTTCGAAACACATTCAGCTATCAGGAGGCTTGCTTTGTACCCAGCCACTTAGCTATCAGGAGGCTTGCTTTGTACCCAGCCACACTGGGCGCGTCAACTTCTTTGGGCATCATTCATGACTCCTGTCACCGTCTTGGGCTGTTTAATTGACCTGCATGCTTTGGGCCATCTGACCTGGTAGTGACTTCCCATGTTGCTTTCCTGAGTAACTAATGATAGATACTATACCTACCAGTATTAACCACTCCCAATTTCAGTTGGACTTGTTGAACAACATTAAATGCTCTTAAAACTGGCCTTCTTTTGCTGATGGACTTTCTTGGGGATTGAGCACCTCACCCACTACCTCCCTGTTGAAGAAGAATATTGCTATGGACCCTTTACCTTGTATCACAGGATGCCTTCTATCTTCCCATCTGGAAGAGAATGCAGAGCCGATTCTATTGACCAGTGGGTAGTTAACTGTGATGACCTAGTTCCTACTGAGTGATAAGGAACGTTTTCTTTGTGGAAACAGCCATGCAGAGGGGAGTGACAATACAGATGCTAGGGTTGTTGGCCCTGGGTCAGTCCACAGATATCAAGACTAAGTTCATCTCTTTGGGATTGAATTCTGCTGGATTTTCATGGGGAGTAAAGAGGAAGATTGGCAACAGAGGTGATAAGGTTCTGTTCCCTTGGGCCTTCCTACTTTGTTGGACAATGAAGGCAAATTATAGACTGGAAAACACTGTTTGGGATGCATGATGACTTGTTAAAAAGAGTCAGCTACTCTGATAATCCTGGAGTAGGAAATGACAGCCCACTCCAGTATTCATGCCTGGAAGACTTCATGGACAGAGAAGCCTGGAGGGCTGTAGTTCATGGAGTCACAAATAGCTGGACATGACTGAGTGACTGAACATGCACGCACTCTGCTTTTCCAGTAGTCAATCCCATCATAAACCATTTTATTTTCAAAATGACCTTTTCTGTTGATTTGGTTGTCCATTGATAGCCCTCTATGAGTTTACCCAATTGCCCCTTCCTAGCATTTGGGGCCGGAGAAGGCATGGCACCCCACTCCAGTACTCTTGCCTGGAAAATCCCATGGGCAGAGGAGCCTGGAGGGCTGCAGTCCACAGGGTCGCGAAGAGTTGGACATGACTGAGTGACTTCCCTTTCACTTTTCACTTTCACGCATTGGAGAAGGAAATGGCAACCCACTCCAGTGTTCTTGCCTGGAGAATCCCAGGTACAGTGGAGCCTGTTGGGCTGCCGTCTCTGGGGTCGCACAGAGTCGGACACAACTGAAGCGACTTAGCAGCAGCAGCAGCATTTGGGGCTCGGTGAGTTTTACAGGAATCATACAATCAGAGAGAGAGAGTGTGTTTGGAGTAGATATGTTGCTTTTCATGATTAAAGTCTGAAAAATAAAGAAAAAAGACTTCCCTCCCATTCTCTAGAACATTTTTGTGTTGTTTTCCTGAAAATTACACATTTCCTGTAGAATTACACATATTTTAGAAGGTAGGATAAATTGATTAAGAAAATATGATCATAAATGACTACTCTGGATCTCTGGAATCCAGTAAGGGACAATCTGCTTTTAAGGAAAGGGCAGGAGCCTTGGGGTCTGCTGGACATGAGTTCAAATCCTATCATTGGTTCCTATTGCTGTGAATAGAAGGATTACTATGAGGTTCAGAGAGAGAATATATAGCAAAGTATCAGATTTCTAATAGTGTAGTTTACTGTATAATAAGAACATTTTAAAAAGTAAAATTAAGTATTCTTGAAACTTTGGTCAGTATATATACCATGCAAAAGTAAGCTGCTTGCTATTCCCAGGGATTCTGTTACTTTTGTAAGAAAAGGTGGTGGTGGGCAGCCTTTTCTTTGTTTGCAGCCTTTCTGTGGTGCATTTTGATCTTCAGATTGGTGGATGCCTTCCTGTATCCTCCAAGGACTTACGGTTTGGTGGACATTGAGAGCAGTACCCACTTGTTCCTGCAGAGATGGAAACAAGGGGCTTATTGGCCATCCCACTCAAAAGGCTCTAGACAGAGAAGGAGAAAGCGGAAGTGAAGAGGTTTAGGATTTGGAAGGAGATGAGTGCTCTCTGTATCTGCCTGGCAGAGTGAAAACTCCTAAGTGCAGGAAACATAATGACTGCCTTTGTTGGCTGGAAGGTTGCTGGTGCCTTTGGTTTTCAAGTTTTTGCCTGCTTCATAGAGGCAGGCAGAAAGCAAGAGATGCTAGATTCCCTTGAGTTAAGCACTTTGTAGTGCCAGGATATTAAAAAATTTTTAAAATTTGTTGGAATGCAAATTCAAGAGGAAAATGTGAAATTGTTGCATAAATGCATGACATTTCTAAGTCTAATAAGTCCAAAGCATTATAACTTTGTGAGAAAACCATAAAACATAAATGCTATTAACCGAGCAAATTCATCTTAATTATGTGCACTAATAATATTGCAAACATTTGTCTTCCCCCCCACCACATTTCTCTTAAAAGTGGGAGAAGGTACAGAAATGTTCTTCCCCCCACATTTATGCGTTAGAACATTTTAGTAGCTCCCTTTGTATAATTGATTATTGTATGAAGGTAAATGCATGGATGTTGCCTCAGTTTGAGTGCCAGCTCCACCTTTTATAAGGAAATCCTTTAACCTCTCAGTGATGTGATTTCTTTTAAAATGGGATTATTGTAAGTATTAAATGAGTGAATACGTGAAGTGTTTGGCAAGTAAGTATTATGTAAGTGTAATACTTTCTTTTTCTTCTTATAGGCCAGTTTATTTGTGAGGAAGACAAAGTAGGAGTTACTAATGTCCTCTGTGGAATATAAAGCTCAGGATGACAGAGTACCTTCTGTGGGATCAAATATTTAGTAAGCTAAAAAAGTGGGATTCAAATTTAAGCATTCTAGCTTTCTATTCTATCTTCCTTAACTTCTAGACATTTTACACCCTTGGTCTTCTCCTTAATGCTCTGGGAGTGAATTGAGCACAACTATTGATTGAATATGTCTTCTTCAAATATATATTTATTAATTGAATAGAATGACTAAGAAGGAGATATTGCCTAAAGGAATACTAGCAAACATTCTCTGATATAATAACACAAACATTCAAGCATTTTATAGAATTTTTCCCCCTTAGAGTAACAAAGTGTTTTGTTATTATTATTATTTTTAGATAAGGTTGAATAAAGACAACTGATGCTCAAGTTATCACTATGCCAAGTTCAACAACCAAGAGTGAACAAGTCCGTATGCATGATGAAATGACACAAAAGCCATATTACAAATGATGTGGTCACTGAAAATGAAGCATTTGCACAATTCAAAAGTACGGTTAATCTTACAGGAGATCTATTTCCATATCTTTTGTCCACATGTGGCTATCATTGCTTTTAATCAAAACACTGAAGCATGAATCACCCTGAACAACAGCACATAAGACTGAGAACAAGATTTCAGAAGAAATCCCTTCATTTTATCAATGTGTCTACTTGGAACCTGTAGGAGTTGGAGAGGAGGAGTTGATGGCTATATTGTTTTCTACATTGTTATGCTGAACAATTATAGAGGGGGCAGGGAGAGGAGATTGATGATAACCTGAAAGAGCAAAGATGCTGCCTAGGGCACAATGCTTGTTCAGTTCAGTTCAGTCGCTCAGTCGTGTCCAACTCTGTGACCCCATGGACTGCAGCACGCCAGGCCTCCCTGTCCATCACCAACTCCCGGAGTTTACTCAAACTCATGTCCATCGAGTCGGTGATGCCATCCAACCATCTCATCCTCTGTTATCCCCTTCTCCTCCCACCCCCAATCTTTCCCAGCCTCAGGGTCTTTTCCAATGAGTCAGTTCTTCACATCAGGTGGCCAAAGTATTGGAGTTTCAGCTTCAACATCAGTCCTTCCAATGAATATTCAGGACTGATTTCCTTTAGGATGGACTGGTTGGATCTCCTTGTAGTCCAAGGGACTCTCAAGAGTCTTCTCCAACAACACAGTTCAAAAGCATCAATTCTTTGGTGCTCAGCTTTCTTTATAGTCCAACTCTCACATCCATACATGACTACTGGATAAACCATAGCCTTGACTAGATGGACCTTTGTTGGCAAAGTACTGTCTCTGCTTTTTAATATGCTGTCTATGTAGATCATAATTTTTCTTCCAACGAGTAAACGTGTTTTAATTTCATGACTGCAGTCACCATCTGCAGTGATTTTGGAGCCTCCCAAAATAAAGTCTGCCTCTGTTTCTGCTGTTTCTCCATGTATTTGCCATGAAGTGATGGGACCAGATGCCATGACCTTCGTTTTCTGAATGTTGAGCTTTAAGCCAACTTTTTCCCTCTCCTCTTTCACTTTCATCAAGGGGCTTTTTAGTTCCTCTTTACTTTCTGCCATAACGGTGGTGTCATCTGCATATCTGAGATTATTGCTATTTCTCCTGGCAATCTTGATTCCAGCTTGTGCTTCTTCCAGCCCAGCCTTGATGTACTCCTTTTCCTATTTGGAACCAGTCTTGTTCCGTATCCAGTTCTAACTGATGCTTCCTGACCTGCATACAGGTTTCTCAAGAGACAGGTCAGGTGATCTGCTATTCCCATCTCTTTCAGAATTTTCCAGTTTGTGGTGATCCACACAGTCAAAGGCTTTGGCATAGTCAATAAAGCAGAAATAGATGTTTTTCTGGAACTCTCTTGTTTTTTCAATGATCCAACGGATGTTGGCAATTTGATCTCTGGTTCCTCTGCCTTTTCTGAAACCAGCTTGAACATCTGGATGTTGACGGTTCACGTATTGTTGAAGTCTGGCTTGGAGAATTTTGAGCATTACTTTACTGGAGAAGGAAATGGCAACCCACTCCAGTACTCTTGCCTGGAAAATCCCATGGACAGAGGAGCCTGGTAGGCTACAGTCCATGGGGTCGCAAAGAGTCGGACATCACTGAGCGACTTCACTTTCACTTTCACTTACTAGTATGTGAGATGAGTGCAATTATGCGATAGTTTGAGCATTCGTTGGCATTGCCTTTCTTTGGGATTGGAATGAAAACTGACCTTTTCCAGTCCTGTGGCCACTGCTGAGTTTTCCAGATTTGCTGGCATATTGAGTGCAACGCTTTCACAGCATCATCTTTCAGGATTTGAAATAGCTCAACTGGAATTCCATCACCTCCACTAGCTTTGTTCGTAGTGATGCTTTCTAAGGCCCACTTGACTTCACATTCCAGGATATCTGGCTCTAGGTGAGTGATCACACCATCGTGATTATCTGGGTCATGAAGACCTTTTTGTACAGTTCTTCGGTGTATTCTTGCCACCTCTTCTTAATATCTTCTGCGTCTGTTTGGTCCATACCATTTCTGTCCTTTATCGAGCCCATCTTTGCATGAAATATTCCCTTAGTATCTCCAATTTTCTTGAAGAGATCTCTAGTCTTTCCCATTCTGTTCTTTTCCTCTATTTCTTTGCATTCATTGCTGAGGAAGGCTTTCTTATCTCGCCTTGCTCTTCATTGGAACACTGCATTAAGATGCTTATATCTTTCCTTTTCTCCTTTGCTTTTCGCTTTTCCCGTGCTTGTTAGGTGTAGATAAAGTTGCCATAAGGAAGTTTGTTTTAGTTCTTTTAAGGTTTTAGAAAAGATGTCTAAGTTAATTTCATAGAATTTTATTACTGAGAAGAATTTTAGAACTTATTTGCTACAACCTTTTCACTTTTTTTGGTCAAGTAGACAATTGAACTGTCTCTCTTTTTCTCACTGATGCAATGGACATGAACTTGGGCAGAATCTGGGAGATGATGAGGGACAGGGAGGCCTGGCATGCTGCAGTCCATGGAGGCACAAAGAGTCGGACATGACTTGGCAACTGAGCAACCATAGGCAATTGAGGTCTAGAGGGATCAGCAGTTCCTCCAATGTCACAAGTTGAGTGTAAACCAAGTCGTGATTAGGTCTTTTGATTCCCCTTTTGGCTCACTATTGAATCCTATGCCTGATATGTCGCTGGTATTCTGCAAATATTTGATGAAGGAAAGAAAGAAAAAAATGAATGAATGACTCTATCTCTCATCCCTTTGTTTTTGGACCATTTTGTACCCCAAATTAAGACAAGTCAAAAGAGATTGTCTTGTGCTTTGTAGTTGGACATGGAGATGGGGAAAGGAAAATTTCTAGTTCTGACACAAACATTTCAGAAAAATGACCCCATTTCTTTGTTATTTTCCTCTTTCCCAAGGGAGGAATCATTCAGCAGAAATGTGTCTGCTCGGAGGGCCAGGTTCTGGAGTTAGCCACAGGATGAAAATTACAGATAAGCAAAACTTACCTTGAGGCTATCTTAGGGAGGTACCATGCTGGAGCCTGGTGGACTATTTCTCAGTCAGTTTTCCCTCTGTCTTTGGAGTAGACAGCTGTTTTCTAGATTGAGTACCAGTGAAGCAGTTAGCTTAAATTTTGGGGTCATATATATGAAAAATGTGTCTTTTAAGCAAAAGACTGCACAGGGAAGGGTCTGTAGGCATGGAAACAAACCTAGGGCAAGACATACATGCTGGGGTTCTGTCTCATGGTCACGCTGGGACATATGCTTTTTAAAATCAATACTCTCTCTCTCTCTTTCTCTCACATATAATCCAATATGTATAAATTTAACATATGTAAGATTGCACTCCACCATTCTATCTAGTACACTGGAAAAGCTGAATTAAACACTGACCCAATATCCAGAATTAAGATCCACATTAAAGGTATTTCTTTTATCTTGTAGAACATCTTAGATAAAGATGAGATGGCTAAACTCTAGAATTAGATAATTTTGCTGACTGTGCTATAAGTTATTATTACTTTTTTTTTTTTTTGCTGTGGAGGCTTAAAAAGGAATTTTTGGTATGGATATGCCTGGGAAAAGGAAAATATATGATGACTGAATTTAGAGAAATTTAAATGCGAAAGACCATCAGCTTCTGCTACTCTTGCCCTCTTCCGCCATCTCTGAAAAAAGCAAAACAAGATCCCTGGTTTGCTCAGACTCCCTCTTTAAGACTTGGTTCAGACATCCAAGCTTTCTATCTTCAATAGGGTGTTTGTTGCTTTTTCTGCTTCTCTCTCTCACTTCCCACTCATCTCTACTCCTAAATCTCCATTCCTATTCTTTTTCATGCTGCAGCTTCACCATGGACACAGACCATAGTATCAAGGAGGCTTTTGTGAGAATTTCTTAAATTTACTAAAAAGTAATCAACTCTTGCAGACATTACAAAGGAGGCCTTTGGACAGAGACACCTAGCTGATATCCTGGAACAATACCTGGGGAATTATTTTTTGGCTCCAAGAGGATAATATTTTAAATTGTTATATATTTGCTGATCTTGGGGGGATGGTTGGAACCATTCAGCATGCACAGGAAGCTTGGGCTCTTGGCCCAGTTGGCTCAGTCTAAATATTTGGAGGGTGAATATTTGAAAATGCATTTAAACATTTAGAGCATTTTATTTGTTTTTCTAATAAGTTGCATTGTTAATGCAATACACTTCTGAAGCAGGATTCTGTCTGTGGGAGGAATGAACCTCCTGGACAAGCCCAGGCTTGAGTTTCATCTTAGGCCTTGGTGTGAAGCCAGAGATGTGCATGTCCATTGGTTAATGTCCACACCCATGAAGTGGGTTATTATTATAATCACTCACCTTCAACGCCTGCGTTCTAAAGTCATGCTAAGTATCTGACCCAACTCTGTACTGAAGCCAGGAAAGGAACTTCTCACATACACACACTTAGACACATACAGATACACACATAGACACAGACACATACACACACATGTACACACACACACATCATTTCTCAAACCATTTGCTGCAGTGTTTCCCTCCTTTTGTTAGTGAAGTAGCTTTATTATTATTGCCAACTTTTAACTCTACACTGTGAGCATCTGTGGTCAGTTTTCCTCTCCCACCTACTAGAACATATCTTTGGACTGGTATGTGCTTAGAGAATTTAGACTAATACAACTGCATTAGATTATGTAAAACGTAATTAGGAAAGCAAATTTTCTGTAAAAGCAGCCTATGTGTTCATAGAACTTGGAACCAATTATAAGCAACTAGGGGATTTTCCATGTTCTTTAGACCCACAGATATATCCAAGGACCTCAATTATATCAACTATTTGCCTATCTCAATCAAATGATCTAGATAATTGCCAAATATCTACTTTGCTATGCTATGGCGTCCTAGACTCTCATTGTCTCGGTGGAATGGGAGTGAGTGTCAGCTTCACTTCTGAAATTTGAAGTAGAGAGGGCTGGGGAGGGCTAGTGGGGTGGGGTAGCATGGGTGTGTACCGGGCCTGTAATTACCATGGTAAGGTGTCTTAGACAACCAGATAATAACCCTCTCAATAGAATTGGGGACGCAGTAGCAACACTAAAAATTATATTAAACTGGGCCCAATGCCCAGACTATCAGCCTCAGATAAACAAAGGGTAAGAGAAACATTTCAAGAGGGAGTAGCTTGTGAATCAAGGAAGTTAAAACAGACCAGAGAGGTGCTCACTTGAGGAGCTTTTACCTCCTTGCAAAAGCTCTGCCCAAACTAATTAAAATGCCCAATCTAATTAGAAATCTAACCATAATCCCCCTGGTGGCCCCTCACTCCACCCTCTTCCATTGTTAAGATGCTAATAGGGTCGCCTGGCTGAAAAATTATTGAACTGGTGACTATGTGAGTACATACACATAATCCCCTGCCTACTGAGTTGGAGCAAAGATGCTAGTGATTTGTACAGTGATGGTGTTGTCTCCCTCAGCAATGATGTATGACATGGATTAATGCAGAGCGGCCATCTGCTGTTGAGGAGGGTGATAGAATCTGTTCCTCGGTGGCAGACGGCTCCGCGGCGCCAGCCAGCTGGCTCAGGGTGGACAAAATTGGACTGGGTAAGTGATGCCCCAGCAACTCTCTGGGGAAGTAGCTCCAGGGCCTTCCCCTCAGGTGCCTATATTTCTCCCCATTGGCTTGATGTGTTCATATGCATCATAGAGCTGATACAACACAACCCACTTTGGAATGTGGAGAAGAGGAAAGAAGCACGTGCCCTCCATGAAGGGTAAAAGTTGCTGGTCTAGAGCATGAGATGTGCCCTCGAGTTTCATGGTGGTTATTGTTCATTTGCTCAGTCCTGTCTGACTCTTTGTGACCCCATGGACTGCAGCACGCCAGGCTTCCCTGTCCTTCACTATCTTCCGGAGCTTGGTCAAACTCATGTCCATTGAGGCGGTGATGCCATCCAACCAGCTAGTCCTCTGTCATCCCTTTCTCCTCCTGCCTTCAATCTTTCCCAGCATCAGGGTCTTTTCTAATGAGTCGGCTCTTGGCATCAGGTGGCCAAAGTATTGGAGCTTTAGCTTCAGTCCTTCCAGTGAATATTCAAGACTGATTTCCTTTAGGATTGACTGGTTGGATCTCCTTGCAGTCCATGGAACTCTCAAGAGTCTTCTCCAGCACCACGGTTCAAAGCATCAATTCTTTGGCACTCAGCCTTCTTTATGGTCCAACTTCTTTATGGACAAAAAGAGGAAAACTGATAAACATATGGCTCATGTTATCTGGGAAAAGAAAGTCAGTTTCTCAGAAGAAATAAACTTTTTCTTACTTTTTCACATTTGACTTCATAAAGAGGAGAAACCGAATTTCTCAGGATGTTTATTACAAAAACGTCAAATTGATAGAGTGCTTGGCCTATTGACAGAGAAAGGACCTGAACGTGGGCCTCCAGTGATGAATGAAAAATTGCCCTCTGCAATTCCCTAAGATCATGATTTTTACCTTTTGCTCTTTGCACATCTGTGTATTTTCTAAAATATCCACTGTGAACGTGCATAATATTTTCTTTATTTATTATTTTTTTTGACCGTGCTGGGTCTTTGTTGCCATGTGGGTTTTTCTCTAATTGGAGCAAGCCGGGGCAACTCTCTAGTTGCAGTGCTTGGGTTTCTCTTCATGGTGGCTTCCCTAGTTGTGGAGCATGAGCTCTAGGGCGAGCACGCTCCAGTAGTTGCAGCTCCCAGGCTCTAGAGCACAGTCTCAATAGTTGTGGTGTACGGGTTTAATTGCTCCACAGCATGTGGGATCTTTCTGGATTAGGGATCGAAATGGTGTCCCTTGCATTGGCAGGTGGATTCTTTACCATTGAGCCACCAGAGAAGCCCCTACAAGACATTTTCATGCAGATGGGCCTGGTTCTGGGTCTGCTTGACCTGAGATCCATTCCTCACCCTTCCTTCCGGGGGTGTATTCAGGAGGCCTAACCCTTCAGACCGATGTTCTCAGGTCCCATGTCAGCTGGCTCCCAACTGGGTTTGGTCCATGAAGGCTCTGGTGGGAGTTTGGAGAACAGAAGGGAGGGAGAAGTTGGGGTATTTCTCTCTCTCTCTCTCAGTACTGGGTGATATCTGTGGCAGCTGCTGCCTCTCTTCCTTGGCTCCAGCTCGCACAGGAAACCTGCCATAGTTCCCGCTTCCTCTGGGTAATTCCAGGCCCAGGGCTTGGGTAGCATCGCCTCCTCCCTTTGTCCCTCCAGCCTGGGAGTGGCGGCGACTTCCTGCCATGGTTAGTCTCTGGATTGCCTCACCGTCCCTTGTTTGGCTTTTAAGTTTCTTTCATCTCAGTGCATTAAACTTCCTCTGTTTTAAATATTCAGAGTGGTTTCTGTCTTCCTGGTTGGGCACTGACACAAAGAAACAAAAAGGTGTTTGAAACAAAAATGAATGGGGCACAAGAATTTAGAGGACCATGAGTTGGGAAAATAACCAAAGAAGTAAAAGACAACAGATCATGGCAGCAGACACAGAGTGAAGTCCAGACTTGGTATGCACCAGCTGAAAGGGACTTCTGATCATGTAAGGGACTTTTTAGGCACATTCACACACACAAATTAAAACTGCACTTGGGAGTTATCAGCTCCTGAAGTGAAGGATAACCATATGTCTGTTTAGAGAAAAAACAACCCCACCCTAAACCTCCATAGGATTTAGAGTCCTAAGTCTTTCAAGTCCCATAGAATTCAAGTCCTGCCTTGTGGTGGACTTTGCAGCCTCCATTTCACCCTTCCTGAGTGGCATATCAGCCATGGAATTTGGAGAGCACTGATCTAACCTCCAGCTTCTGGGTTATGGCCTTGATTGACATGGTCACTAGTTCTGGTACTCTAGGCCTGAGCCAATCAGTACATGGCATTCCCTTGGCCACTGGTGCAGTAGAAATGAAGCCTGGGTCCCATGTTTGATGACTGGAGAGAGAAAAGTCCTTTCTCCTTCTAGGTAGTGTTGTGGGCCCTGAAACTGTTCCAGCATTTGGCTGCTAAATGGACAAAGAACCTGATAATAGAGCTGATGCAAAAAGAAGGATAAATTCAAGATAACCAAAATAAAACAGCTGGATTTCTGATCAAACTGTGCCCAAAGCCTACTGTACCACTGAACTTTTCTATTACAGAGTTTCTATAGTCTATTTACTGTTTAGTACATTTTGATTTGCGTTTTCTGTTACTTGCAACCAAAAACATGTGGTTCAGTGGTTAGGACTCTGCACTTTCACTGTTGAGCGCCTGGGTTAAATCCCTGGTTGTAGAATTAATATCCCACAAGTCTCACGGTGCTCCTCCCTCCAAACAAAACAAAACAAAAACGTGCTGGTTGAGACACAGAAATGTTGTCTAGTTGGCTGTGTGGCCTTGGGCTAGTTGCTGAATCTTTCTGACATCACTTCCCTCATCTATAAAATGGAACTATCAAGATAATTTATCTTCAGGAATTTTTGTGAGGATCTCGGTGCATCATCGAAAAAGCAAGAGAGTTCCAAAAAAACCATCTATTTCTGCTTTATTGACTATACCAAAGCCTTTGACTGTGTGGATCACAATAAACTGTGGAAAATTCTGAAAGAGATGGGAATACAAGACCACCTGACTTGCCTCTTGAGAAACCTATATGCAGGTCAGGAAGCAAAAGTTAGAACTGGACATGGAACAACAGACTGGTTCCAAATAGGAAAAGGAGTACATCAAGGCTGTATATTGTCACCCTGCTTATTTAACTTATATGCAGTTATAAGAAACGCTGGGCTGGAAGAATCACAAGCTGGAATCAAGATTGCCGGGAGAAATCTCAGTAACCTCAGATATGCAGATGACACCACCCTTATGGCAGAAAGTGAAGAGGAGCTAAAAAGCTTCTTGATGAAAGTGAAAGAGGAGAGCGAAAAAGCTGGCTTAAAGCTCAACATTCAGAAAACGAAGATCATGGCATCTGGTCCCATCACTTCATGGGAAATAGATGGGGAAACAGTGGAAACAGTGTCAGACTTTATTTTTGGGGGCTCCAAAATCACTGCAGATGGTGATTGCAGCCGTGAAATTAAAAGACGTTTACTCCTTGGAAGGAAAGTTATGACCAACCTAGATAGCATATTCAAAAGCAGAGACATTACTTTGCCAACAAAGGTCCCTCTAGTCAAGGCTATGGTTTTTCCTGTGGTCATGTATGGATGTGAGAGTTGGACTGTGAAGAAGGCTGAGTGCCGAAGAATTGATGCTTTTGAACTGTGGTGTTGGAGAAGACTCTTGAGAGTCCCTTGGACTGCAAGGAGATCCAACCAGTCCATTCTGGAGATCAGTCCTGGGATTTCTTTGGAGGGAATGATGCTGAAGCTGAAGCTCCAGTACTTTGGCCACCTCATGCGAAGAGTTGACTCACTTGAAAAGTCTCTGATGCTGGGAGGGATTAGGGGCAGGAGGAAAAGGGGACGACGGAGGATGAGATGGCTGGATGGCATCACTGACTCAATGGACGTGAGTCTGAGTGAACTCCGGGAGATGGTGATGGACAGGGAGGCCTGGCGTGCTGTGATTCATGGGGTCTCAAAGAGTCAGACACAACTGAGCGACGAGCTGAACTGAACTGAATGAGGTAATAAATGAGAAGGTGCTTTGTAAATTGCAAGCAGTTATTTGAATCTTCTTATCACACATATAATTTATTTCAATTGTTAATGCAGTTCTATATCTCTCCTACATATAAAAAATCAGTTTTATCAAGCATAAAGTTCTATAATACCTCACAACACAGTTCATTCCTGTGTTGTGAGTGTTCACCAAGGTTCATCAGTAATAGCCATTATTTCACTCTGGTGGAGGTTTGGTCCCTAACTTATGTCTGACTATTGCAACCCCATGTACTATAGCCCATCAGGCTGCCTCCTCTATCCGTGGGATTTCCCAGGCAAGAATACTGGAGTGGGTTGCCATTTCCTTCTCCAGGGGGTCTTCCTGACCCAGGGATCAAACCTAGGTCTCCTGCATTGCAGGCAGATTTTTTGACTGAGCCACCAAGACTTCACTCTGTGTAGTCCTATGTAGCTTACTTTTTTTTTTTTTCGTAGCTTACTTTTGAAGTCCTGGGTGACCTATGTAAACTGGAAAGGATTTACCTCAAAACCCTCAGCCAGTGGACATGAGCTGAGTAATTCCTCTGCATGACCATGCATCACTCACTCGGAAAATGTGTGGTTTCATTGCTCCCCTGGAGCAGCCGTGAAAGTGGGTATGTGACATTCCTCTCACGGAGTGAAAGTTCAGGCGCATCCGAAAAGGACCAGCTGGTCAGTTCTGCCCTTGCATTTTCCTGGAGTTGCTGCCCTGAGGTTGTTTGGTAACCTGAGAGAGTGGTTTAGGCTTGAACCTTTAAAAGGGCTGCAAAATTGAAAGCTTCCAGGGAAACAACACTTAGTGTTTAGATTTTTGTAATAACAAAAGATTAAGAGTAATTAATTTATCAGGCCTAGTTAGATAAGCTGTCTAACATTTAGGGCAATGAAAATAAAAGTGCAAAAGAAGTATGTTTGTCTTCCAATAATGGTATATCTTGGGACAGGACTTGGGATGTTCTTGCAGGCTATGATGGATCAGGACAGACCCATAATGACTGGAAGTAAGAACCTGGCCCACCTCCCCGCAGGGCTGGGACAAGCCCAGAGAACAGGAATTACAAGTTCAGACTTGATTTTTCTCACCAAGTACTGTGAATTCTACCTCCCAATTTGACCTCACGTCTCTCCCTTCTCTGTCTGCCTCATAACTGAGCTGGGTCAAGAGCTCATTACATGTCACCTGGGTTAATCTCCCTGCCCCCAGATTTAAACCCCTCAAGTTACCCTCAACTGACCTCTCTTCATCCTCCACCCTGCTATAGGAGTCATCTTTTAAAATTACACTATGTTGCCCCACTCTCTTCCTCCCTTAAAGCTTTTCACTGGCTCCCTATGGGCTGATCCTATAAAGGCCAGAGCCCTTAGCATGTCAAGGAATTGTGGGATCTGACTCCTCTTAACAATCAATCCAGCTGCTTTCCTTCCTACCTCCCTTTCCACTCCCCACCCCCCACCCCCACCAAGTTCCTTCCTAACTGAACTAGAGACCTGGGACACAGCTCTTCAGGGCTGTGGTTATCAAGGTTTGATGGTCGTAAAAATTACTTGATCCTGTTTAAAATACAAATTCCTGGGCTATATCCTCACATGATTATGATCCAAGGGGCCTCGTCTAGGAATGTGAACTTTCATATGAACTTTGGTAAAGTCAGGTGCAGTTGGGAAGACTTGAAAGTTCAGGCTCAGCTGGGAATGTTGAACACCTAGCTGTGGCCCCTGGTGTGGCTGGATTCTGAGAGGGACCATCTGGAGATGGAGCTCTGGAGAGTAAGTGCTGTCAGAGGACCAGGCAGAAGCAAGGAGACCTCCATATCTAACCTGCCTTCAGAGGCAGGCAGCATCTCCCAACGACCCTTCCAGTGAGTGGCTAAGGCCAGCACCAAGCCTAGAGAAGTGAATGTACACTTCGCCTCTTATAGGCAAGCTCACCTAAATGCATTTCTGGAAAATGCAATTTGCTACAACTATTAGATGGTATTAATAAATGATTGTCATTTTTTTCTTGTCCTGTTTTCATGGATTTTTTTTTGAAGTATTTATTGAATTTTTTACAATATTGTTTCTGTTTTTCATGTTTTGGTTTTTTGGCCACAAGGCATGTGGGTTCTCAGCTCCCCAACAAGGGATTGAACCTGCATCCCCTGCATTGGAAGGTGAAGTCTTAACCACTGACCTCCAGGGAAGTCCCTTGGATTTTTTTTTTTTAAGTCCTTGATATATTAGAGAGTCATGCTAAGTATTTATGAGTGAGATGATATGTTTGATATTTGCTTTAAAATCCTACAAAAAACCATCTGCCATCATAATTACTCATGTTTACGTAGTTGTTGCTGTTTAGCCACCAAGTCATGTCCGACAGTTTTTGCAGCTCCATGGACTATAGACTGCCAGGCTGCTCTGTCCATGGGATTTTTCCAGGTAATAACAACTGGAGTGGGTTGCCATTCCTTCTCCTGGGGATCTTCCTGACCCAGGGATTAAACACACATCTTCTGTATCGGCAGGCAGATTCTTTACCACTGAGCTACTAGGGAAAGTCTTGTTTACATAGTATCATAGCTTAAATGTATGGTAACTTATAATTTCTGAACATTTACATTTAGAGCATTTTCAACTTTTTGATATTAAGCTTATTGACTGGGATAAATATCTTTGTTTCAATATTTAGTCTCAATTTTATTTCCTTAGGGCTTACCTGGTGGCTCAGAGGTTAAAGCGTCTGCCTGCAATGCGGGAGACCTGGGTTCAATCCCTGGGTTGGGAAGATCCCCTGGAGAAGGAAATGGCAACCGACTCCAGGAAGATCCCCTGGAGAAGGAAATGGCAACCGACTCCAGTATTCTTGCCTGGAGAATCCCATGGATGGAGGGGCCTGGTGGGCTACAGTCCACAGGGTCGCAAAGAGTCGGACGCGACTGAGCGACTTAACCTTCAACTGTAACTTTATTTCCTTAGTGTAGACTCTAAAGCTACACATGGTATTATATGAAAAACATGACCTATAAAATGACTCTTGACATATTGCCAGATTTATTTTCAAAGAGTTTCTGTTCACTTATGGTTTTCCTCCTCATCCCCAGAACGTAGGAGTATCAAGTCTTAGGTGATATCTCAATCTCTCATGCTTGCCTATTATCTTTCCAAATGAACTTCAGAATAATCTAAGTGAAAAGAAAGAGGAAGAGGGAGGGAGAAGAAGGAAAGAAAAAGAAAGCTCGAGAATTCCTATTAGGATTTTCATTGGGTTAAAAAAATCCTGTGGTGCTTAAAAATCTCATACATAATGCATGAATACACACCTCCTTAAGAAATCAAATCAGAGCTATGTGGAGAGGCAAACATTCATTTCTGTTTACCTCTCCTCTCTTGGTTGCTTTTCCCTCCAGAGACACAATTTTTAATGCCTATCACACCAGGCTTAAAAAATCCTTATGATTTTATATTTATATATGCAGACACATATACTTATTGTTAGATTGATTTTTTGTTTCTTGCTTCTATTTTATTCATACTATCTCTATTCCTCTAATAATTATTCTCAAAAACCTAGTACATCTATTTATACATCTTATTCATTCAATGTCTAAAGTTAAACCATAGTTGTGTCCTTGCCACATAATAACACAAATGTCGTAGCAAGTTCTTACTTCTCCCTTCTCTCCATTTCCTACCATAAGGAAATCATCTGGGGTTTTAATTCCAGATTTCATTAATTTTTTTACATTGTGTATCAGAACTATTTAAACTTAAGCACCCATCTTTCTACATAAGGTTTTTTTTTAAAAATATATATATATATTTATTGGCCGCTCTGGGTCTTAGTTGTGGGATCTTAAGTTGTGGCATGTGGGAACTAGTTCCCCGATCAGGGATCGAACCTGGGCCCCCTGCATCAGGAGCTCCAAGTCTTAGCCACTGGACCACCAGGGAAGTTTTTTGTGCCCCATTGTTGTTGTTTTTTTTTCTTAGAAGCTTCATTTGTCTGAAATATATTCTCAAGTAATTCTTTCAGAAAGGAGCTGAAGCATGTTATACTTTCCCGTTCAAGAAAATCTGTTTTTTCCCTCCATTTGAATGCTGGCTAATGGGGTATATAATTTTAGATTAAAATTCTTTTGTCTGAGAATTTTGAGGATTTGCTCTATTTTTCCCCGTCATCCAGTGTTGTTGACAAGAAAGCTATTACCAATCAATTTTTTAATGGTTGTTGCCTACAACACGTGATTGCCCCTGTCTAACCTTTCCAGCTTTATTTTCATGGTGTAAAGCACGAATCTCAAAGTGAGTGCCTCCTGACATCTCTGCCCTTGGCCCACCACGGAAGCCAGGCACTGCTCCTGTGTTCTCTAGAGATAATAGAAAACAAGGTAAACTCAGTCTCTGTCTGCATTGAGAGTATATTTGAGGGTTGGGGTTATGGAAGACAAGCCTGTAAACAAATGCATCAACAAAGTAATTGATGTGAAAAGAAGGAAAGGAACATGTTGTTATAAATGAGAACAGTGGATTGGGTGTATAGCTTCTTAAGATGAAGGAACATTTAGGAACATATAGAATTAAAAAAAAAACAAAACTGTATTTGATGGGTCTCTTTAATTTGAAGACTTGTGATTCTCTTCAGCTCTGGGAATTCTCATTTTTGTTCAAAAAACTTCCAGTTTTGCTACCATATGCCTTTGTTTCATTTAGGACTTTTGCAGGAGTGGGGGCCAACTTTAAAAGAATATTTATTTATTTGGCTGTGCACAGTCTTAGTTACAGCGTGTGAGATCTTTTAATTGTGGCATGAGGGATCTAGTTCTCTGACCAGGGATTGAGCCCAGGCCCCCTGCATTGAAAGTGTGGTGTCTTAGCCACTGGACCACTGGGAAAATGAAAGTGTAAGTCACTCAGTTGTGTCCGACTTTTTTTGCGACCCCATGGACTATGCAGTTCGTGGAATTCTCCAGGTCAGAATATTGGAGTGGATAGCTGTTCCCTTCTTTAAGGAATCTTCCCAGTGCAGGGATGAACCTAGGTCTCCCACACTGCAGGTGGATTCTCTACCAGCTGAGCCACTAGGGAAGCCTGACCACTGGGAAGTCCCTGTTTAATACAGTTGGCTGTCCTTTTTTTGTTTTTCTACAATGGCATACCTATTAGGATTTTTCATTGCACCCTCTGTCTCATGTTCTCTTTTCGTCTTCAACCTTTTGTTTTGCCATGCTACCCTTTGGCCATTTTATTCTTATGTATCTTTTAGTTCACTGATTTTTTACTCCTTTGTTTAATCTGCTGTTAAACGCGTTTTAAGAATGAAAGTTCTTAATTTTGGCCATTGTATTTTCAGTTCTAGAATTTCTATTTGATCGCTTTTCAAAGCTGTAGTGTCACTTTTATAGTTTACAGATCTTTGCCAACATTTTAAAGCTTATCTTTTATCTCCTTGAACATAGTAAGCATTGTTGTTTCAGAATCTATGCCATATCTATTAGAATGTGGAGTATCTCTGGGTCTGTTTCTGTTGTCTGTTATTTCTGTTGGTTCTCACTTATGGTGTTTTGTCTTTTTTGTGTGTCTAGTTATTCTGAATTGTGTCCCAAACATCTTATTATAAAAACTTGTAGAAATAATTTGAGAACTGAGATGATATTTTCTTTTTACCATAAGACAAGTTTTATTTTTGTATCACATGAATGTATTAGCAGTCTGCTGCTGCTGCTGCTAAGTCGATTCAGTTGTGTCTGACTCTGTGTGACTCAGTTGTGTCGGACTCTGTGTCCGTCTCAGAGACGGAGGCCCACCAGGCTCCCCCGTTCCTGGGATTCTCCAAGCAAGAACACTGGAGTGGGTTGCCATTTCCTTCTCCAATGCATGAAAGTGAAAAGTGAAAGTGAAGTTGCTCAGCTGTGTCCAACTCTTAGCGACCCCATGGACGGCAGCCCACCAGGCTCCTCCGTCCATGGGATTTTCCAGGCAAGAGTACTAGAGTGGGGTGCCATTGCCTTCTCCGGCATCACCTTAATCCAAGTTATGCATTGACTGATATTTTTTAGCCTCTGGATGTTGTAAAACTGAGCTGCAGTCAGGGTGATGGCTGATTTGCTTCCAGTTTACCTTTACACTTCAGGGTCCCACTTTAAAGTAGTGGTAGAGCCTACATTTTATCAGAGAACTGAGCTGACTTTGTTTTTTGACTTTTTATTCCTTGTCCCTGAGAGGCTGTCAGTAGTGGATGTGTCTTCCCAGCCTTTTCTTCCAGATTGGCACATGTCCCCTCCATAAAAGCGATTTGAGTGGCAGAATCACTTTCCTGGCTTTATTTCTTTTCCCAGATCTTGTTTCTTAAAGTAGAAGTCTTTCTCTCTCTGGTAAACTGAAAGACAGTTTTCCTTGCTGAAAGGAGAATAAATTCTCCCTATGTAAACTCTCTATGAAATGAGAACTCCTCTTGCATTGTAAGCAAAGGCTTCCAAACCAGGTAATTAAAGAATCACTAGAGGAACTTTTAAAATGGCCTAACTCTGGGATGTGTGTATATCACTGAGTGAAGACTCTCTCAGGATTTGTGACCACAAATGACTTTAAGGTGATTTACAGATCCCTAATGTCCATAGATACTTCTCCCTTAGAAGCCACCTGTGCTTAGATACTCTCTTTTACAGAGCCCTTTTCCTATTAACAGCTACCTGGGTGGACATTGAAACCAATCAGAGTTCTCAGTCCTCCTGGTATTCATAGTTCTTATCTGTCCATGAAACTGAATCAAGGTGAATCAGAATCCTACCTGGGATTTTTTTTTAAGGGCCATCAGAAAAGATTTGTACCTTCTGGACTGTGATTACTGAGGTGGGGTGGATGTGAGTCTGGCATTGCTAGTGGTCATTTTTCTTTCTCTACAGAAAATCTGTTTAAGAAAAGAAGAAAGGAAGAGAGATAAATAGACTGCTGACTACATGATGAAACTTCCACATCTTGTGCTGGATACCAGTTGCATCCCTGGACTCTGTAGTTAACAGACAATACATCCCATTTCTTCTGCTTCAGCTAGTTTGAGTTGGGTTTGTATC
Organism: Budorcas taxicolor; assembly: GCF_023091745.1. Lineage (NCBI taxonomy): Eukaryota > Metazoa > Chordata > Mammalia > Artiodactyla > Bovidae > Budorcas > Budorcas taxicolor. Next base: position 58,290,370 of record NC_068915.1, on the reverse strand, counting down.
ACTGGCAAACAATGAATGCTCTGTCTCTCCATTCCAAGGAGACTGGTGTGAATAGGCAGGTTGCCAAGACAAGAACTTGGGTCCAGGGAGAGAAGGCAGGTACTTACCTATGATACCTGGAATATCTGGGATAGGACCAGCAGCACAAGATTGAACTGGGAGGATATAAAATTAAGTCAGTGCATAGATCCATCATCTCTGTCCTGTACTCATAAAAGACATCACTAATTGATCACAGCATTCTTTCTACCAAGTCAGGACATCATCGTAATCCTACTTTTAATACTGAGCATCAGGCAATGACTATTACTGATGTGAATTTAATGCCTGGAGACTGAGATTTATTTGTCCCAGAACTAGGCTTGAACTCGGAGATTAACCTAATTTTAGTTGGGATTTCTTTCTTGTGATACTTTCAGAGTATGCCTGGTCAATTATTATTATTAAAAATACTGTGAATATGTATGATGATAAATTATTGAGCTTTATTTTTATATATTTTAAATATTCTACATGAAACTATAAATCTGGGCTTTCCTGATAGCTCAGATGGTAAAGAATCTGCCTGCAATGCAGGAAACCAGGGTTCAGTCTCTGGGTTGGGAAGACCCCCTGGAGAAGGGAATGGCAACCCACTCCAATATTCCTGCCTGGAGAATACCGTGGTCAGAGGAATGGGTGGCTCCAGTCTATGGGGTCATAAAGAGTGGGGCACAACTGAGTGACTAACACACACAGAACTATAAATCTGGTTCCTGAATCTATGTCTTCCCACTGGTAGCTTTGTTTCTTTTAGTTGTTCTAGAGAAGTGATATTTTCAGTTGGTTTTGAAAGTTGTCAAGTACTGCTGGGTTTGGAATTATCTCTGTCCTTTACAGAGAAAGCCCAGGAGATCTTGAAGCTGACACAATGGTACATCACTTGGCAGTTACAGATTTTCTTCCTGCAGTGGCATAATGCTTCCTTTTGCTAACCACCTTAATTTCCTGCCCTTATCAACTTGAAAATCAATGATACGTTTCTATTATGTGGGTTTTCATTGAATCTTTTATGTTTAAATTCAACCATTTCTCCATAACCAAGCCAACACAATGTCCTACTCAACGGATTCAATAGCAATTGCTAACTGTGGTGCTGGAGAAGACTCTTGAGAGTTCCTTGGACAGTAAGGAGATCAAATCAGTCAATCCTAAAGGAAATCAGCCCAGAATATTCATTGGAAGAACTGATGATGAAGCTGAAGTTCCAATACTTTGGCCACCTGATGGGAACAGCCAACTCATTGGAAAAGACCCTGATGCTGGAAAAGGTTGAGAGCAAGAGGAGAAGGGGCAACAGAGGATGAGATGCTTGAATAGCATTCCTGATTCAATGGAGTTTGAGCAAACTCCAGGAGATAGTGAAGGACAAGGAAACCTGGTGTGCTTCAGTTCATAGGGTCACAAAGAGTTGGACTCGACAGCCACTGAACAACAACAACAGCGTTTGTCACAGAGTTCCATGGGCTTTAGCAGAAAGTCAATACAGCCAAATATCACTCAAGTCTCTACCTATTTCTAACCCTTCTTAAAATTTATTAAATATTACAGAAGAAATGTCAACTGTGTTATTGTAGGAACAGTAGCTTTTTTGTCTCTGAATTGCAACTCACCGATAGATTAAATTTAAGATGACTTAGGACAAAATATAAAAAATCATCCAATACTTTAAAAAAAACATTAGTACATCAAAAAGATCCACATAAAATGTTCACTGACCACGTTGAAAGTGCATTCACTCTGGCTGAGTATACTAGTTACTATGACTCATTATCATCAACCTCAGCTTTAGTAGCTAACATTCATTTAGCATTTGCTTGTGCTGGACACTCTACCAAGTGCTTTGCTTGAATTATTATATTTAATTCTCACGTAAGAAGAATATACTTTTATTCTGTGCTTGAGATATGGAGAGATTGGGGAACTTACCCAGTGTTACAAATGTTAATTAATTAATATACAACTGCATTCAAACCTAGATTTATATGAGTGTGGAGCCTATGAATAAAATGTAACTATGAAGACTTGCATATATTCTTTAGGATCAGACACAAGTAATAGAAAAACTCAAAATGACAGCAGGTTAGTTTCTCCATTTCCCTTGTGTTTAAGGGGTCTGGAGAAAGTCCAGACCTGGTAAGGCGTTCCATGGTGTGTGGGACTTAAGCTTATCTTGTTGCTCTGCCAATGTGTGACTTCTATTCTTGAAATCACCTTATGGATCAAAATGGCTGCTGGAGCACCAGGCATCACATCTGCATTCTAGAAAGCAGGAATTCACACATGAATTGTATTTCATGTTTTTGTTTGAAGTTAGTCATAGGGTCACACCTAGCTTCAAGGATGTCTAGGAAATATAGTCTCCATTCTGACCAGCCATGTATCCAGCTAGAAGTCAGGAAGAAGCAAGAATAAATATGGAGAGTAGCTTAAATAACAGTTTTTATAACATCATATTTTCAGCTGCTTTCTCATAATTCATGTGAATACAGTAATTTTATAGTTTTGCATTCAATACTATTCAGATTATTTTTAAAAATCAAGAACTTCATTAAACTTTTGCTTATTATTATACATTCAGACATGTCACAAAACAAGTTAAAATTCTGAATCTAACATGACATAAAGCAAAAGCTTGACATTATCATTTGTCTACTACACAGGAGTCAGTGTTGCCTTGAATACTAACATGAGAAGGGGTTCCGTTATTGAGAAATATATATATATATATATGTATTTAATTTTATATTGAAGTATAGTTGATTTACAATGTGTTAGTTCCTGGTGTACAGCAAAGTAATCCAGTTACATATATATGTATATATGAATACATATGTATATATATTCATATTCTTTTCCATAATGTTTTATTACAGGATATTGGATATAGTTCCCTGTGCTATATAGCTGAACCTTACTGTTTATCTATTTTATATGCAATAGTTTGTATCTACTAATCCCAAACTCCTTATTTATTCCTCCCCCACCCTCTTTCCTCTTTGGTAACCATAAGTTCATTTTCTATGTTTGTGAGTATGTTTCTATTTCACAAATAAGTTCAATTGTGTTATATTTTAGATTCCACACATGAGTGCTATCATATGGCATTTGTCTTTCTTTCTCTCATTTCATTTAAAGTGATAATCTCTAGGTCCCTCCATGTTGCTGGAATGGCATTATTTCAGCCTCTTATATGGCTGAGTAGCACTCCACTATGTGTATATCCTACATCTTCTTTATCCATTCATCTCTCAATGGACATTTAGGTTGCTTCCATGTCTTGGCTATTGTAAATAGAGCTGCTAAGAACATTGAAGTGCATGTATCTTTTTGAATTAGAGTTTTGTCTGAATACATGCCCGGGAGTGGGATTGCTGGATCATATTGCAACTCTAATTTTAGTTTTTAAGGAACCTCCATACTATTCTCCATAAAGAACATGCATTCCTACCATAGTGCCAACAGTGTAGGAGGGTTCCCTTTGCTACAATGGAATATTTTAACCAGCATTCTTTCATGCTCTGTCTGTAATTTTTTTTTTTCCTGCTTAACCATCCACTAGAAGCCATGAGAAAAAAAAATTTCCTAGTTGTTCACTCTTTCCTTTAAACTGTGCCAAAATCTGAGCGGGAAAGTGTATTACTTTAAACATTCATTCAATCAATAAAAAATTCCAGGTACTTTGCTGGGTGTCTCACTAGTAGCGGTAATACTAATATAATTCTGTGCTGTTGTTTATTTGTCAAAGGCTTTACACTCCTGCCATCTGCTTTGATCCATGTATATGGGAATATAAATGTCATAATCAGAGAAGTCCTGGAGCAATGATCGAACATTTTTTTCACTTACTTGTTAAGCTCTCACTAGTCTCAGAACTGCTTAGACACAGAGAGAAGAGATCCAGTCAATGATGACTCTTCACACTGCTGAGTTCAGAACTAATTCAGAGACAAAATAAAGGAGTAGGGCAGACAAGGACGAAACTCATCTTTATGACTGATAAAGTTTATGTTAGGATGTGGCTTAGGTTTGTGACACAGGTCCCTCAAGCCCAGTGGGCGTCATACATAGTCTCTGGCAATGCTAGTGATCATTATGGGTCTTGACCTTGTAAAACCTATGGGATGAAGGAACCAGCCAATAGACTGGACTGAGATTTGCTCTACGTCCTAGAGGAAGGCTGAGGTTATACCAATGGAGTGGAGATATCAAGAGTGAGCAATGTTTCCCTCATCTGTCTCTACCCCCACAGAGATCAACCTAGAACCATCCGGAAGCACCCCATCATCTATGGAAGAACTGTTTCCTGTCTCTCCAGCTTTTCCCTTCACCATCCTCCAGCTCCTCGGATGGAGGCAGAGGTTTCCTAGAGGTTGAGGTCCTCTCTTCATCTCCAGGTACATCAGCAATATATCTGTCTGTTGGTTCACTGTTTCTATTGGCTGGCTGACCAGTCTCCTTCTACCATCTTTCTCCCGGATCTTCTTTCATTGCGAGATGGTCATGTGACATTTTCAGTTTGGGATACTGAGGGGCAAGTGTAAGTTCTTAGAGGAGGCTGCCATTCCCAACTACAGGGCAGAATCTTTCTAAAGGAGAAACTTTTGTAAGGGTGGGCCCTTCATTGTTCTCTTATTTTCATGCCTGGAATGTGAAGATGAGGTCCAGAGGAACAGTGAGAAAACACTTCATAAAAGGATGAAAAAAGGCCCTGTGTTAAGAACGTGGAGCAGAGCTGGAAAGTGCTTGGATCCCTGATGGCACTGTGAAGTGCCTTAATGAGATCTGGACCAGTTATCTCACAGATCCCCAAATGAGACACACTGTGTACTATGGTCTGAATGTTCGTGTCCCCACCAAAGTCAAACGTTGAATCTTAATCCCTCAAAGTGAAAGTGAAAGTGTTAGTTGCTCAGTCTTGTCTGACTCTTTGCAACCCCGTGGACTGTAGCCTGCCAGGCTCCTCTGTCCATGGGATTTTCTAGGCAAGAATACTGGAGTAGGTTGCTATTTCCTTCTCCAGGAGATCTTCCTGAATCAGGGATCGAATTCGGGTCTCCGGCACTGCAGGCAGACTCTACCATGTGAGCCATCAGGGAAGCCCAGTTCCCCGAGGTGATGGCACTAAGAGATGTGGCCTTTGGGAGGTGATTGGGTCATGAGGGCCGAACCCTCATGAACAGGATTAGTGCCCTTATAAAAGAGGCCCAGAGAGTTCTCTTGCCCCTTCCACCATGTGGACATAGCAAAAGGGACAGTCATCTATCAACTAGGAAGCTTGCTGTCATCAGACACTCTGAATCTTGGACTTTATGGCCTTCAGAACTATGATAACTAAATTTCTATTGTTTCAAAGCCACTCAGTCTATGGTATTTTGCTATAGCATCCCACATGAACTAAGACATCTTATATCAAAGCCATAAAAATCCTGAATTTTGCTTATCAGAAGTTATACTTAATTTATAAAATATTATTTTGGAGACAGGTATTTGACTGGATGTGTTCTGATGTTGAAGGCAAATATATGCTTTTGAAGTTAAATATTCATTAACTTTATTCTTTGAAGCATGTATTTATATAAGCTGGTATGTCAGACGGGGATGGGGATGCACAGGTTGGAGACCGAGAAAAATGAAGAACAGACCTCTACATCCAGCATCTCAATACCCTTAATGTCCAAGCCAGACGGGAACCTGGGGAGCTTCTAGTCTAGAGATCTCGGACTGTTTCACCAGGTCCTTGGACTTCCTGGAGGTGCTTCCAGGGCTGTCTTGAGGGGATGATAGGAAGTAGAGTAGACGGGCTCTAGCCTTCACCCTGGTTTAACCAGAGCATCTCTACATTTATCTGTGCTCTCCACTGGGATTCCTTGTAAAATTCATACAGGAGGAAAAGGTGGAGATGGTTTAGGTTGTCAAATTCAGTTTAAAGTGACTTGTTTAGTCAAAATTAAGTTTAAAAACCAACTTATGTTTCCTAACATCCTTATTTTATAAATAAGGAAGCTGACACCCAGCGAAGTTCAAATGATTTGATCAAGTGGCAGACAAGACCTGAGTTCCTCAATATCCTCCCTTCCTGTTAATAGTATAGTGCTATTCTGAATTAATGCTCAATTTCTACAGATTGTGCAAAAGAGAATTTCCTCCAAAGGTTCATCTCTGCAGGAGTGGATTTCCTTGGGACAGCTCCACATACAGGAACCTCACATTAGGAAAGCCTTAGCATTGTAAACCCCAGTCATCAAAGGGAAGGATGCAGTCTGAAAATTCCAGATGTAGATGGACTTCAGATTTGGTCTGATCAGAGCTCTCATCCTGTAATCTTCCATGAGCAAATCCCAACCTTTGCTCTGGACCACCTATGAACCAATAACTGCAGCAAGCTGTCTTGGTTGCTCAGGACAATTACCTTGCATTGTTGGTGTCTGCCTAATGCTTGTGCAGGCATTGATCTTGCCTGTGCTTATTACAGTTTACAAGTATCTCTTTAACTCAATGATCTTACATGATCTAGTGATCAATTTCCTTATTTTGTTCCATTCTTCCTTTTCTGCTAAAGCACTACCTGAGGTGTTTTCTTCTTAGTACCTCATGATTCAGAGTTCCACATTGTGTCCCTTTTGTGCCAGCTTCATTTTTAACATTGTCCAACCTGAAAATTGAGGTGGGCTTGCTCAGCTTTTGCAACTTTCACCATTCAAGTGATCTGGAGAGTGGTCTATTCATCTTCCCTAATTGATGGGGGTGAGTTTATATTCCCTGTGTACCATTTCATGAGTCTCCTCTCTATGGAGATGACTGTGGCATGTGAGAAACACAGCAAGCATCATGGTGAGCTGAGGTTGCTCAGGGACACTCATATCACCAGATCTCTCTGACTTCAAACACTGTGTTTTCAAACCCCCTTCCCCACTTCCCCAGCCATGAGTAGGGACTTGCAACTGGGGCTGTGGGATATGTCCCAGACTCTGAACTGTCGGGACATCCCTGCACTTTCTATCTTGTCTGGATTAGCAGCTAATCCGTTAAATCAAAATGACCTGAGTCTTTGTTCCTAAGGATAACGAAAAAGGATTAACCTGGCTTGAGGAAGAGGAACCTTTAAGCGTGAGTGAGGGGTGATGAGGGAGGCTGGCTAGGAGAAAGGGATGAGAGTAAGGCTCCACCAGAGGATTTGGGAATGGAAGACCTGGGTTCTTGACAGAGTTCTTGGTTCTGAGGGTATGTAATGGGAGGATAAAAGAGACAGTTGGGGGGTTGGGGAAAACTTTGAGGAATATTTTCGTCAAAACACCACCCAGTTATAATTTCATTTGCAGGAGGTCGAACTTCCCAGGTGGCGCTAGTGGTCAAGAACATGCCTGCCAATGTAGGAGACATAAGAGGTGAGAGTTCGATCCCTGGGTTGGGAAGATCCCCTGGAGTAGGAAATGGAATCCACCCCAGCCTTCTTGCCTGGAGAATCCCATGGTCAGAAGAGACTGGCAGGCTGCAGTCCATGGTGTCACAGAAGAGGACACGACTGAAGCAACTTAGCATGCATGCAAGAGCTAAACAAATATATCAAAAGAAAAAGATGCCATAAAAGCAACCATTTTTTTAGCAGTGTCTATGTAACTGTACACTGTATTTGCTGAAATAACCAAAAAAAAAAAAAAAAACCCACAAAGAAAGAAAAGCATTTTGAATACCCAAGGACAGAGAAATAATAAAATAAAATAAGATTCCAATACTATGATATATTACATATCCATTGTAAGAAACACATACAATGAGTCTTTAGAACTGTGGTGGCCAATAGTAGAGTCATTTACCCACAAGTGGCTATCTACATTTGCATTTAAATGAATTAAAATTAAATAAGATAAGAATTCAGTCCCTCAGTTACATTAGCTCCACTTCAGATGCTCAAGAGCCACATGTGGCTAGTAGCTACCATTCAGGAGCAGGTATTAGCCATTTTCATTATCACAGAAAGTTCTTCTGGGTTGCTCACTGTTTTCAGTGATACTCTAGAAAGCTGCAAAAGTGTTTAATGTGACTGTTCACATGGAACAAAAGAAGCATAAGGAACACATGCACTGATTATGCCAATATAAAAATTATATATATGCCTGGATACATATTAATCAAGACAAGGAGCCATTAAAATTATTTCCACAAGGGAAATAAATACACAAGATGGATTTAAAAGTTGCTTAATGACACCCCACTCCAGTACTCTTGCCTGGAAAAACCCATGGACGGAGTAGCCCGGAAGGTTGCAGTCCATGGGGTCGCTGAGGTTTGGACACGACTGAGCGACTTCACTTTCACTTTTCACTTTCATGCATTGGAGAAGGAAATGGCAACCCACTCCAGTGTTCTTGCCTGGAGAATCCCAGGGATGGGGGAGGCTGGTGGGCTGCCGTCTCTGGGGTCGCACAGAGTCGGACACGACTGAAGCGACTTAGCAGTTAGAGTTGAACTACTAATACATGAATTATTAAGTACTATATTAATTTTGGAAGCCAACTGTTCCTGCCCCTCCTGGGCTAGACACTGAGAAGTTGTAGAGGTGGTCTCAGAACATGGGAGTAAGAGTCTTTTGCTAAAAGAGCTCTGCGATGTCATAGAAGTCACTGCAAGTCTCCTGGTTTCTTTGGTTAGTTAGTCTCAGATCTCTTCCAGCTTAAGGGAATGGTTGTCTTTGTTTTCCATGAAGGGCACGTGTTCAAGGGACCTTTTATGCTAATCTTTGAGAAGCTGCATGAATGGAGAGATGGGGGAAAGTTATCAAGAAGCAGGGGAGTTCAGCAGAGTCTGGGGATGGATCTGCAGATCTATCTGTAGATCTCAGGGACAAAGGAAGAGATGTAGAAAGGATTACTCAAGATTGAGAAGCTGGTCTTTGACACGATGGGGATTTATAGTCCCGACACTAAAGACCTATAAGAAAAATTGCATCTGTTTTTATTAATTGTTAGAGATGGCTTTTATCAGAAGCTAAGTGAAACTGCAAACTCAGCTGAGAAAATCCCATTGCTGTCTGGTTCCTCAGAAACTCCACCCCCTCTTTTTCCGGCTGGGTCTCTAGTTACAAGTAGTTCACCAAATACCTTCCCATTGCCTCATTAATAACACTCCAAGGCAGGGCAATTCTTCCATTTTTTCAGCAATTTCTCTGATGTCAGACCATAAAATCATACTTCTTGAAAATCAGTTATTCTTGGATATTTCCTCTCTGAATTGGTTTTACAGTTATATCACTTTATTTAAATCATTTTATACGTCTTTTTAAAGTAGGAAAGTATGTAGTGTCTCATCTCATTTCCCTCCTTATATATTTTTCTATTAAACATCACATGGAGAAATGCTTCTACTAAATAAGTGATGTTATCATCTACCTTTATGGAGTTTTGATGCATAATAACTACCCATTCGCATGTCTTTGAGATGCCTCATATGGTGTGATTTCCTGTTTGTACTTTTACTGTATATATGTGTGTGTGTGTGTTATGTGTGATCTACACATTCACTGAATAATGAGCCACCTACTATATGCCATGCCCTGTGGGAGATGGAAGTTGAAAACACATAATCCTGTCTGCCAAGGAGCTTATAATCAAATAGACAAATACTTTGATCATTTCAGAACAATCTCCAAATTAAAAAACAAAAATTGGGTCCCCCCGATTTTTTTTTTTTTTTGGCTAGGTAGCCTGGCAATTCCCAGACCAGGGAATTGAGTGGAAATGTGGCATCTTAATCACTGGACTGTCAGGGAAGTCCCCCCAAATGGATTTTAAAGCCAATATTTTGGAACCCCAAAGAATTTTTCTTTACAAAAATTTTACACATTTAATAGTTTTCAAGTTCAGTCTCCCTCAAATGACTGAATGCATACTGTACTCTGCTTGAGTACAATACAAGTTGTATTTAGTATAACTTAATTACCAATTATTTACTGACGTACTTTGTGAGGAACTAGAATGCAAAAATGTGTAAGACATATTTCTTGATTTCAGGCAACCGATAGTTTGGTAGGAAAGGCAAATCAGTAAACAGGTAAGTTCTAATAGGCACAAAGGGTGCCAAGTTGGTCTGGGAAACTTCCCAGTGAGCACTGATTACCAGCCTACCAAGTTCCAAGTTTCATGTACACCACTGTTTAGGGACAACATAGGAGGCTTGGAACACATTTTCTACTGACAGAGCTCTGATGGTGGAAGAGGAAGAATCCATTTTTCTTACTCTTCAGACCTGCTGGTGAGGCTGTGGAGAAGTACAATCTCCAAGGTAGTAGGGTCATCGCCCAGCGCAAAGGCTGAATGATCTGTCAAACCAGGACTTCCTGTCAGTGCCATCGTGCAGGCTGACTTCCTGTTTCCCCTTGCTCTACATCAGGAACCAGGAGTGACTCCTGGTTTTCTTCCACTGACAATCCATTGACTCCTTTCCTGGCTCACTGTGCAAAGAGTAGCCTAAGAAACCCATAAGAACTTCTCACTGTCTTTAGGATAAAATCCAACCTTCCTTCAGGGCTGGTCCGTGACTACATCTCCATCTTCCCCAAACCGCACCCCACTGTGTTCTCTCTTCTACAGTCATGCTCCCCTCTCTGCAGTGCCTTCAGCTCTGCGCTCTGCAGTCTCTTCTCCAATCTCTTAGTTATACTCTTCCTTTGACCTCACGACTTTCGCTCCTGCTCTAGGACAGAAGCCTAGTCATTCACCCATCCTCAGCTTACAGGTCATCTCCTTAAAGAGTTCTTCATTGATCCACTGTGAGGGAGCTTCCAGGTGACCCGGCACCTCCCTGACCTTAGTCCTCATCACACTTCAGATGATTATTCCTTTCACTCTTTCTTCTGTGCACTCTAGAGGGAGGACACAGACCACGTGTCTAACTCACCACTGCATTCCATCACCTGGCCCATCATTTGACGGATGCAGGATGGACTTCATGGGCGTGCAGCCTGGGTAGTTGCACCAAGTCTCACACTCACAAAGGTGAGTTTAATGCTTGATTTAACGGTTGCTATTGCCATCTTGGAAATTCTTAGTCATGCAGAACAAGCGGTCCCCATTTGAATGTCGCAGCAGAGCCACACAAATTGTGAGGCTGATCCTATGTGGATAAATAAGTGAATTAATGGATATGTATATCAATCTTCAGAATTTGCTGAACCAAGGCAATTAAGATTTCTGAAGTCCTAACTTCAAACAAGAAAAAATATTTTAGGAAGAAGTTTCAGTGTGCAGTTTAGGTATCTTTATGATCTGTTTTGCTATTTTTTGCGTATTGTTTGTTAGAGAGGCAGTGCCTGAGAGATGTACTTCCTTGTTTTGTGAGAAGTATTTTCATTTAAAATTACTTTTTATTCAACCACAATATTTATGAATTTCCAGAATGATTTACTTTGTCTTGTGTCTGTTTCATTCTAGTAACTGGAAAGATGAGTCTAACTTCTTAGAAAAGAAAGACAAGGGAGCTGGAAAATTCTACAAACAGTGAGTGCTACCTAGATGGTACCTCCTTAGGATGCATGAGCGTCGGCAGGAATATCATAATTTGAGTAATAAAAGCAGTATTAGAAAATAATGACTCTCAAAGGAAAAAGATGCAAAGTGGGAACATTCCATTCTTAAACTCAAGGATACCATTCAAGAGAAAAATGTCTGGGACTGAGCTTTCAAGGTCTGTAAACGATCTTGCAGTAAACTTTGTGAGGACAGTTGGGGAGTCTTTTAGTTCTTTTATTAAGGGCCCTTCCTAACCTTCACCACCTCTAGCAGCCTGTGACTGCCTTTACTATCTTTGACAGACTATGGAGAAAGCAGCTCTTTGGAGGAAGGAGGATAGGAATATGGATTCCAGCAGAGAGGGACCTGGAGCTCTTCACCATTTTGAGAAGCTAATTTCTTCTTACTCTTGTAGGTCCAGAGACGCAGCTTCAGGTCTGGCTATGCTGATCGCTTGCTGTACGACTTTAATGGTTTCTTGCCTCTATAGTTGTGCATTCTTGTGTGTAAAGCCAGAAGTGGATTAAGATTTCACATCACCTCCCACCTATCTTTTCAGTACCCCCAGTCTCCACTGAAGGATGTTCCCTTCCCTGGCCCCAGGAGCTTGGAACTCACCTCCTGATCTTGGGCTCTGGGTTCTTGCTCATCCGACCTCCTTTTGCCACTTCTTGACCCTCTGTCCTTTCTTGGATGTGCTGTGGTCTCTGTCTCTGTATCTTACTGACTACTCTTCCCTGATCTCCACACTTTCTTGATGTACCTGCCTAATACCTACGCAGCCTTCAAGAAGTTAAATTCCATCCTGCTCAGAGCTCTTTTCAGTTCAGCCTCTAGTCCACATGCTACCTTGTCCTGCACCGATTCCCATATGTTCTCACAGCCGACACTTCCCACTTCCAGCTCTCATCACCCTTCATTGTTGTCTATTTCCTTCTGGAGTCCCAGAGTTCTTTGAGAGCCCAGGTTATGCCTCTTCAACGTGCAGCACAGTCAATCGGACACAGTAGGTGTTCAATCAATGTTTGTAGAATGAATGAACCTATGAAGGAAGGAATGAGACTTCAGTATCATTCATTTGGCTTTTAGAAAGCAGTTCTTGCCTGGAGAATCCCAGGGACAGCGGAGCCTGGTGGGCTGCTGTCTATGGGGTCGCACGGAGTCGGACACAACTGAAGCGACATAGCAGCAGCAGCAGCATTCATTTAACTGGGCCTCCTGAAAACACAGTGTCTTAATGAGAGAGGGCCAAGCTGTAGAGGTTTGGGCTGAGGGGGGAAAGGGGTCTCTCTGCCCCTCAGCTGGCCCTTCTGCTTGGCCTCAGCCCACCTGGCCCAGCTTATAGCGCAGTTGTAGGGAGTAGCAACAAGAGGTATCAGGAAGCTCCTTGGGTTTTATTGACCTTGCCCTCATTTACTGGATGTTTTCGCCCTGTCTTAATGGTACTGGCAGTAGGAAGGAGGGAAAGGGAGCAATTATCCCCAATCACCGTAGCTCTTGTCAGATTGGCACAATTCCTTTCTCAGACGTACCCAGGACTGTATGTTAGAGACATGATCTTCAGGCTTGGTGAGGAGAGTGATGTAGCTGATGGAGGTTATATTCAGCAAACACACCTGCAGCAGGCTCTGCGCTGGTGCTGGCATAGGTATGTGAGGACCAGACACAACTCCTGGCTTTGAGAAGCTATAGTCTATTTGGGGAGCCAGACAGAAACACTACAGTGGAATGACTATTATGTAAACTTTTCTTTCCTCAGTATGTAAATAGCTAGGAGAAAGATATACCCAACTGAATGCAGAGTTCCAAAGAATATCAAGGAGAGATAAGAAAGCCTTCTTAAATGAACAATGCAAAGAAACAGAGGAAAAAATAGAATGGGAAAGACTAGAGATCTCTTCAAGAAAATTGGAGATAACAAGGGAACATTTCATGCAAGGATGGGCATGATAAAGGACAGATACAGTAAGAACCTAACAGAAGCAGGGAGATGAAAAAGAGGTGGCAAGAATACACAAAAGATCTGTACAAAAAAGGTCTTAATGACCCAGATAACCATGATGGTGTGGTCACTCACCTAGAGCCAGACATCCTGGAATGTGAAGTCAAGCAGGTCTTAGGAAGAATTTTTATGAAAAAAAGCTAGTGAAGGTGAAGGAATTCCAGATGAGCTATTTCAAATTCTAAAAGATGATGCTGTTAAAGTGTTCCACTCAATACATCAGCCAATTTGAAAACTCAGCAGAGGCCATAGGACTGGAAGAGGTCAGTTTTCATTCCAATCTCAAAGAAATGCAATGCCAAAGAATGTTCAAACTACTGTACAATTGTGGTCATTTCACATTTTACCAAGGTTATGCTCAAAATCCTTCAAGCTAGGCTTCAACAGTACATGAACCAACAAATTCCTGATATTCAAGCTGGATTTGGCAAAGGCAGAGGACCAGAGACCAAATTGAGAACATCTATTGTATCATAGAAAAAGCAAGAGAGTTCCAGAAAACATCTACTTCTGCTTTATTGACTATGCCAAAGCCTTTGACTCTGTGGATCACAACAAACAGTGGAAAATTCTTAAAGAGATGGGAATACCAGGCAATATATTTTACCTGCCTCCTGAGAAATCTGTATGCAGGTCAAGAAGCAACAGTTAAAACCAGAAATGAAACAAAGGACTGGTTCCAAATTGGGAAAGGAGTACATCAAGGCTATATATTGTCACCCTGCTTATTTAACTTAGATGCAGAGTACATCATGTGCAATGCTGGGCTGGATGAAGCACAAGCTGGAATCAAGATTGGTGGGAGAAATATCAATAACCTGAGATATGCAGATGACACCACCCTTATGACAGATTTTATTTTCTTGGGCTCCAAAATCACTCTAGACAGTGACTGTAGCCATGAAATTAAAAGATGCTTGCTCGTTGGAAAAAAATTTGTGACCATCCTAGACAGTATATTAAAAAGCAGAGGCATCACTTTGCTGGCAAAGGTCCATAAAGTCAAAGCTATGGTTTTTCCAGTAGTCATGTATAGATGTGAGAGTTGGACCATAAAGAGGGTTGAGGGCTGAAGAATCAAAGGTTTCAAACTGTGATGCTGGAGAAGACTCTTGAGAGTCCCTTGGACTACAAGAAGATCAAACCAGTCAATCCTAAAGAAAACCAACTCTGAATATTCATTGGAAGGACTGACACCAAAACTGAAGCTCCCGTACTTTGGCTACCTGATGTGAAGAACCAACTCACTGGAAAAGACCCTGATGCTGGGGAAGATTGAAGGCAAAAGGAGTAAGGGGGCAACAGAAGATGAGATGCTTGGATGGCATCACCCACTCAGTGGACATGAGTTTGAGCAAACCCTGGGAGATAGTGGTGGACAGAGGGCCTGGCCTGCTGTGGTCCATGGAGTCACAAAGAGTTGGACACGACTTACTGACTGAACAACAATATAGTAGGAACAGGTCTGGACGCAAGACCTGCAAGCTCCAGCCTGGGGTGGGGCGGCTGGTTATGAGGAAGTTGAGACAAGATGTGGAACTCCTCTGGGGATAGGGAGAGACCTGGGTCCTACTTTGACTGCAGAGGCCTGGATGGGAAAGGAGGCCAGATGATTTCGACATAGTGGGTTCAAAGGGCAGTGTGTGCTCCAGCCAAGGATAGACCAGTGTTGGCACCCATTGGCATCAGGTAGTGTAATCCAGCAACTGTACTTTGGCCAGGATATTAGACTGTAGCCCAGAGCATAGGAGCCAGCATGTGGCTATGGCTAAGACCAAGTCTAAACGCAGATCCTCCTGCCTCTTCCCCCAGCTTCCCCAGCAGAGCGTGGGCAGCAGTGCTCCAAGGGGCTCCAGGACACCCTGACTACAACTCTACTTGACTCTATGTCTGAGTTCTTAGGTCCTTGGTATATCGGAGGCCACTGACTTCTTGCCCCAATCAGAAACAGAGGTGTGTCTGGGCTTGTAAGTAGATGCAGCCAATAGGAGAGCTAGCCAAGGGTAGGCAAAGCCCAGGGAGAGAAGGAAGGGCCTGGGAGTACCTGGGGTAACTTGCAATTAAGTGGCAGAGTAAACTACTCAGAAGAGAACATTCCTCAACCATTCCGAAATGAGTTTATTGTAATTCCAGATAAAAACAAAACTTTCAGAACTGATACTTAGACACTTAAGTCAAGGTTGGTTTGTGTTTTTTTTTTTCTATAGTTTCAATATAATTCAGCACTTTCACTTTGCGAAGATAGACCTGACCTTTATGTGGTCTGCAGAATGCTGATTCAACATCAGGGTAACCAGTGGTGCAATCATGATATGAAACATGACTGGTGGTTGTCAGGGTTTTTAAACCTCCTGACTTGGGTTATCCCACGATCTCTTAACACTCTGCCTTTATCGGAAACTAGAATCCTTGCTAAAGCCGAGGGCTGGGTATGCGCACGTTCATTCGGAACCATTTTTTAAAGGATTTTGTTGTATTTTATAAGAGGTAGAGTGCTGATGTGATGCAGGTCTTTCTTCCTTTTCTGTAGTAGCTGGCAGCTGAAGGGCTGATGAAAGAAGAAAAGGGGAAGGAAGAGGAGAGAGAAGAGGAAGAGGGGATGAGGAAGAGGAAGGGCCAGCAGGGAAGGCTCACTTTTCCTTCCCTGGAAACCTTGTGTTCATTTCCAAAACTCTAACTTAAGGTTCTCCTGGAAAAGAAAAAGGCTTGGGTTCTTCTGCATGCTTGATTGTGTGTTTTTTTTAATCTGGATTGATTTTATGGTTTCTCTGGAATCAAACTGGGAATTGAATTATTCCCTAGGTGAAAAACATAGACAAAAGTTCTACAGTGTTCTCCAAAACACAATGCAGTACCCACCCCTTACACCGCCCCCCCACCATACACCCACACTTCAGAGCACCAAATTGACGTGTTTGACATACTTATTGTAAATCAAATCTGCTCTGCACACCAGTACATAGTGCCAGTAAGCCCAGTGTAACCAATTCAGATTTATCAGCCTTGACTTCCAATGGTGAGAACAAGTGAATGCTGGCAGAGAGAAAAAGGACAAGGCAAAGATGCCATGGACATGCTCTTTCAGAAGGCAGGAGCACCGCTGGAGTCGGGGAGGAAGGGAGCCTGAAATCAAGGCTGACCCAGTGCTCCTCCGGGATAGGCTGGCAGAAGCCAGACTGGATCACGTGGCCTCAGGGTGCTCCTAGTAGGTTCTCTGCTTTTTCTCTGCAAGAGCAGAGTGAACTCTGATGCAGATAAAAGGGAAGATGCGAGAAGTGACCTGTCTTCTGGCTGGTGGGACCCAAGCCGTAAGCAGCAGCCCCTGATCCACGTCTTCTCACTTGTCCTAACTCTCACACCCCAGCTCTGGTCCTTCTTCTAGAAACTTGATTTTTGCCTGAGTCCTTAGTTCACCTCTTGTGTCGAGTTGTATCCTGGGTACATACAAACTGAGATATTCTTCCTTGAAGCTCACCACAGCTGCTGCTTTGATCCTTCTGGTTCTGCATCCTCCCTGTTCTCTCCTGCTGTGCTATCTTCCTTTCCAGCCCCTGGTGCTCCCCAAATCCAGCATTGGACCTCCCTCCTGCTGAGTCTCTTTAGGAACAAATATATAGGTCTATCATTGCCAGGCCCCTTTAGTCACTACCCCTCCACAAAAGGTTTATCTCATTTCATCTTCTCCATAAGGAAGCTCTTCCATCTCCTGACACAGCATGCAATCTGTGAAAATAGAACTCTCAAGTCAAATCTTGCGATCTGAATCACTTTCAGATTCCTCGTAATGTATTACAGATATATTGTTAGTAAGGAAAGAAGTTTTGCTCTGTAAATTCAGCTGTGGAGTTGTTTCTCCCATTGTTCCTGGCATGGTACCTGATGTTCCACAGCACCTGCTTTGGGAAACATCACTCTTCCTGCTGCTGGGCAGTGTGGTACAGAGGCTGAGTGACTTGCTAGGGGACCGTGCTACTTCTTAGAATCACCTCAGGTGAGTTAATATCATCTTCATCTGGAGATCAGGCTGATCATAACATATTGCTTTGTAAGGACACAATGAGATCACTGATGCAAGGTGCTTAGAATATGACTAGAATATTGTACCCACTCAATAAGTGACATTAGTTGTTTTTCTTATTTTCTTTTGGGCCACCTCCAGTTCTGTAGTGTACAATATTTTCAAGGTGCTCTTTTTTAGCAACAAGTAACACTTTGGGGTGCTATCCCATGCAAACATTTTAGATAATTTCCCCATAATTTACAACCTTACATGTGTATACAATAAAGAATCTTAGCCATATTTTTGCTTACTTCTGCAACCTCAGGAGGTTTTTCTGCACTTTACTTAGTCACTTGAATAATGCTTCAGTTTAAACGAAATCTCCATGATAGTTGAAGGAAAAAAAATCAGCTTGTGTCTCTCCCACAAAACAGATGGCAAATGATTCAGAACAAGACAGTCTCTAGAGTTACAAATAGTGCCCTTTCTTTTGGAAGAAAGAATGACTTATTTTTTTGTGCCTATGCCAAAGTCTGGGACAAAATTAAGTTACTCCTTGTTTATTTCCTTTTTCCTATGTTATCTCCAACTGTCTGGCGACTCTGCCCACTCTGAGTGAAACGTCCTTTCTCCACTCAGAGGTTGTTGCTCAAAGGAATAAAACACCTCTTTTAGAAACAGACAAACATAGATAAATAAACAATTGTCCATGTGCCTGAAGCCTCCCAAATAATAAATTAGAAAACCCACTCTATTCCTAACTACAAGTGACGCATCAATGTATTCTCTTACAGATAAATCTGAAGTCCTCCTTGACTGTCAACTCAATCTCAGGACTTGGTTTGCATGCACACACACACATGCATCATTGTCTTGTGTTTGCTTTTAAGTAAACTACATCCAGTTTTATTTTTCAGCCTATCAGTTCAGTTCAGTCACTCAGCTGTGTCCGACTGTTTGTAATCCGATGGACTGCAGCACGCCAGGCCTCCCTGTCCATCATCAACTCCCAGAGTTTACTCGAACTCACGTGCATTGAGCTGGTGATGCCATTCAACCATCTCATCCTCTGTCGTCCCCTTTCTCTTCCCGCCTTCAATCTTTCCCAGCGTCAGGGTCTCTTCAAATGAATCAGTTCTACACATCAGGTGGCCAAAGTATTGAAGTTTCAGCTTCAGCATCAGTCCTTCCAGTGAATATTCAGGACTGATTTCCTTTAGGATTGACTGGTTGGATCTCCTTGCTGTCCAAGGGACTCTCAAGACTGTTCTCCAACACCACAGTTCAAAAAGCTATTTCAGTCTATTTCAAATTTATTTAAGTGATTCATGTGTTAGCCCCTGTCATTCACAGCTATAACTTCATCAAGTGAAACTGCATTCCAAGTACTAATAATACCATTGTTATTGACATTATTATCTGCAACAGCATTTTCTTATTAGATTGCATAGATCAGTTTTTCTCAAACTTTGTTACATATTAAACTCATCGAGAAACTTGAAAAAAAAAAATCTTAATATCCAGGCTTCACCCAGGGCCAGTGAAATCAACATTTCTAGGGGTGGGCAGAGGCATCAGTGGTTTAAAAGATGACCAGGTAATTCCAATGTACAGCCAAGTTTGAGGGCCAGTGGTTTAGGAGATGTTTGAATTCTGCCTCCTTAAACCTGATTCCTATCACCTTCAAATCCATGTTTAGAGAGGCTCTGAACTGGTCCAGCCTCCCAGGGATGAAACTTGGTTGGCCCAGGCAGACCAGGGGAACCTGTTCTTCTCTCCTGGCCACCATCAAAAATGAAAGCTGAGCAATAGCATTTTGCTGTCATTTCTTTTCTGATAATTTGGAGATATTGTAGCAGGTTTCTTCTGAGCCACCAATGAAACCTTCAGGAATATTCTGGGATATCTATGGAGGTTTTTCACCTTTAAAATTTACATACCAAAAGAAATTTGTTTTGCTGAACTCTGGGATCAGTCCACAGAACTATTCATTTAAACACTGCTTTGGTTACAATACTATAGATCACAAACAGCACCAGAGAATGAAATTACAGATGCCCCACTCGTATAGGCAATGAAGGGGTAATGATGTAAAACGTTATGGAAAGCAGAATAGTGAAGAGCAAATGCAAGGACTTAAATTTAGACAGACTCACATTCCAATATTGGCACGGTCACTTGATCTGTGCATGCGTGCATGCTAAGCCTCTTCAGTCATGTCCGACTCTTTGCGACCCTATGGACCATAGCCTGTCAGGCTCCTCTGTCCATGGGATTCTCCAGGTAACCCTGGTCAAATTACATCATCTTTTTGAGGTTGTTTTCTCATCTGTAAAATGAGCATACTTTTGTCTACCCCGTATATTTGTACAGATATGATTGTTAAAAAGTTTGTTAGAGTACCAAATATTTATTGGCACACAGAGGCAGTCAACAAAAGCTCTCTGATATTTCCATTTAAAAGTCTGAAAATAACCCAATCACCAGTTTTGTGATCTAAATAGAATCTGAATATTGGTTCCGCTCCCCGTTATTTGCATTCCCTAATTTAAAGAGTGGTGAGATGGTCCACAGGAATAGGAAATCGATTCTTTTTAAAGCAGAAGGGACTGAGCCAGAGATGAAATATTTAAGTATCACTGGTTCTCGCTTTGCTTGGTTCTAATATGGACAAAATTCAGTTTATCACAGTTTAGTTCAATAGCACCAGATCCCAATGACACAGTTTAAATTTCAGAAAAGTGTTAATCACTCAGCCGTGTCCGACTCTTTGCGACCCCATGGACTGTAGCCCGCCAGGCTCCTCTGTCTGTGGAATTCTCCAGGCAAGAATACTGGAGTGGGTAGCCATTCCCTTCTCCAGAGGATCTTTCCGACCCAGGGATTGCACCTGGGTCTTCTGCTTTGCAGGCAGATTCTTTATCATCTGAGTTGACAGGGAAGCCCTGTATGAGCAATTGTATAAGCACAAGAAATTACAAGCTTTGCTGCTAGTTCTTTAGTCCACAAATTCCTACATAGATAACATGTGCAGTATGGCCATGAACAATCACATCACTTCTTTCAGAGTCTGTTGTGAATGGTCACTGGGTATCTGTTGTTAAGTTCATATACTGACAGCAAAGTCTTCAGTTGCGTTGCTTCCTTGTCTCCAGGTGATAAACCCATATGACTTGTTACAAACATGGATAATCAGAAGAAGGAATTGGCCAACAAAAAAGAAAGGGAAGCAAGAAAACAACAACAACAACAGAATAATGCTGGAAGTGAATTCGAATTGCATATAAATAGAAGAAATAGCTGAATGTGAGAGGTTCTAGACATGTAGCCAGAGAAACTTATTGAAGGGGAACTTATTAACATTAAATGAGGAATGTGACTGTGATTAAAAAGATGAACGAAGATATCTGAGAAATGATGGTAGCGAAAACTAAAGGAATTCTCAGATGTCTTTTGTAACATTGAGAATGCAAAGGAAGAAATGTTGGAAGCTAATCGAAACTTAGAAGTACGACAATGTGCGAAGGCATAGGAAAACAGGCTTGTTTTCTATCCTAAAGTTACATGATGAGAAGACAAGCACATTCACATGGCTCTTGAGAATTTTTTGACAAAGAACTAGAACACTTAAATTCTCAGTGTCTCTAATATTTTAAATTACCATCTACGAAAACAAGCATTAGCTTCACTATGTTTACCTATACACTTAAAACGAGTGTTTTCTTGTTTCCCTATACACTTATGGTTGATAGTATTTTTAATGTTTTGACAAAACATTTAAATATCACAAAATTGACATCATTTCCCACTGATTATTAAGATTGCTCAGCACTATTTCATCTTGCATGGTCTTTTTTATGGTTCCCATGCTGCCATGCAAAGCCTGTGCTTCCAAACTGTTTGAAAGAGAACTTGTAGTTGAGTGAGAGAGATTAAATGTGGTCAACAGGAAACCTGGCTCCTCCCTCAGCTACTTCCGGGAAGGCAAATATGAATACCTGTGCCCCTCCAAATGTCACATGTGAGAGGAGCCCATGGAAAACTACCTAGGTTTTTTCTTAATCCTTTCCTTTGAATTTCTTTATGGTCTGTACTATGAACTATTGTATCTGCTTCTGCAGAACCAGCAGCTTCTAGAGTTGCAGGCAGGATTTGGTCAGGGTACAAGCATAAAGCCCTTGCATTGTGCCTGATACGTAGTATGTGTTCAATAAATTATTATCAAGAATCTTGCTGTTTGACTCTATGCTGTCCCAGTTTGTCCAGGGACCTGGAGGTTTCCTGGGATGCAGGATTTTCAGTGCTGAAACTGGGACAGACCCAGGCAAACCAAGATGGTTGGTTACTCTATTTGAGTGTCTAGATCTAGGCCAGACAAAATACTGAAACTACTGTAAGAAATTTTCTTGGGATCTAGGAAGTAATTAGAAGAGAGAAAATTCCCCATGCATAATTTCTGGATTAGAACTTTAGGGGTAGAAAAGATTTTGCAGGCTGTGCTTCAACATCACACAGCAGGGCCAATTCCTCCCATGCAGACTCTGTTTTTGAAAGCCTACAAGGGAAGAAAGTAAATGACGTATTCCACTGATAAATATCATTGAGCAATCACTCTGCGAAGTACCGAGGGAAACTAAGTGAATGAGACTCATTTCCAGCTCTATAGAAGCTTACATCCTAATAGACAAAACACCAGTTATATGCACCATGATTTATCAAGAAACCACTGACTCGATGGACGCGAGTCTGAGTGAACTCCGGGAGTTGGTGATCGACAGGGAGGCCCGGCGTGCTGCGATTCATGGGGTCGCAAAGAGTCAGACATGACTGAGCGACTGAACTGAACTGAACTGAACCCTTGACAAAGAACTGACACCATGCAAGGTGCTTTAGACATGTGATCTCATTTGTTAATTAGTCACTCAGTCATGTCTGATTCTTTGTGACCATGAACTTTAGCCTATCAGGCTCCTCTGTCCATGGAATTCTCCAGGCAAGAATACTGGAGTGGGTGACCATTCCCTGCTCCACGGCATCTTCTCAACCCAGGGACTGAACCCAGGTCTCCTGCATTGCAGACAGATTCTTTGTGATCTCATTTAGTCCTCACAATAATCCCAACGAGGTATCAATATTATTCCATTTTACAGATGAGGAAAGTAAGGTTCAGAGAGATTGAGTTGTGCAAATTCACAAAGCTGGTAGTTGTTATAACTGGTCTCAGGACCCAGAGCGTGAACTCTGGAGTCTGCTAATATGTGTTTGAATCCTGATTTCCACTGTCTTGCTATGTGACAAGTATCTGTGAGCTGCTATTTCCTCCTCTGCAAAATTGGACAGGTAATAATATTCACTTGTGTGAGTTGTGAAGATTAAGTGAGAAATCCCCTTAGTATGTGCTTAACATATGGTGTGTGTATTGTGTCTGACTCTTTACCAACCCATGGACTGTAGCCCGCCAGTCTCCTCTGTCCATGGAATTTTCCAGGCAAGAATTCTGGAATGGATTGCCATTTCCTTCTCTAGGGGATCTTCCTCACCCAGGGATTGAACCCATATCTCTTTCATCTCCTGCATTGGCAGGTGGATTCTTTACCACTGAGCCACCTGGAAAGCCCCTAACATATGATAAATGTTCAAAAATATTTATCATTGTCACCATCAAACCAAAGTCGGAGTATTTCCCCCATAGCAGGTGGCCTCTTCCATTTCTAGGCAAATCCTTAGGAGAAAGAGAAATCAATGGAATACTTCAAGAGTTCAGAGGTGAAGATGACTGTTTCAATTTGTGATGATAGATAAAGACCTCCTGTACAGTGGAATTTGATCTTCATAAATGAATAGACCTCAGTATCTTGAGGTTGGGGCAGAGAGAATATTCCAGGCAGAGGGAGGGATTTTAGTTGAGGCAAAGAATCAGGAAAGCACAATGAGTTTGGGGAACAGTAACTACTGATGGTTGGAGTGTAGGCATCTTTTAGGAGACTGGTGGAGAAAAGGCAAAAAGAGTGAAAGCCTCATAACTTGGGTGATGTTCTAGGAACCATTATATGGAACTTTTCCTTCAGAAGCTGCTTTCACTGTCTTCTTAATTCTGGGCTCTCAAATGGACTGAGATCAAGACTTGACTCACCGGGGCTTGCCTGGGACAACTCCCCTTGACCCTGCTATCTCACTATCTTGTCTTCATGCCTCTTTTGTGGTGTGTGGAACTCTGGTGTTGGGTTCTACCTTTTCCGGAGTGTTCACAGATAAGTTCACAACCCCTGCTGATGGACTGGGGTTGAGGGTGGGGCAGAGACTGAAAGACAGTCTCAATGATCAAGTCCTTGGGAGAAAGACAGGAAAAACAACACTTGTTTCCAAAATGGACAAGTTTCAGGTTTCTTGACTTTTTCTGGAGGATTAGATTGAATCAAAACACAGCACAACACAGCCACCTGCGGTGTGTATTGGAGGCATGTATATTTCTCAGAAGTCTGTTTCTGGAAAGATGGTCCTGAGTGCTCATGGGAAATTTAGGAGGATGAGCTTCTACGTCTAGAAAGTGAGGATTACATTGGGGAGAAATGTTTGGAAACAGAAGGAAAGGAACAAAGGCAGTGTTATGACCTGGAGATATAAGTGACTTTTCTAATAATGTAGGGCTTCCCTGATAGCTTAGTTGTTAAAGAATTCACCTGCAATGCAGGAGACCCCGATTTAATTCCTGGGTTTGGAAGATCCACTGGAGAAGGGATAGGCTACCCACTCCAGTGTTCCTGGGCTTCCCCTGTAGCTCAGCTGGTAAAGAACCCACCTGCAGTGCAGGAGACCTGGGTTCGATCCCTGGGTTGGGAAGATCCCTTGGAGAACGGAAAGGCTACCCACTCCAGTATTCTGGCTTGGAGAATTCCATGGACTGTATAGTCCATGGGGTCACAAAGAGTCAGACATGATTGAGCGACTTTCAAATTTCACTTTCACTTTTAACAATGTAGGCAGAAGAAGTTGTTCTGCATGGAAGGTATTTTGTGATGGATTGTGTTCCCCCAAAATTTGTATGCTGAAAATGTGACTATATTTGGAGATGCGGTCTTTAAAGAGGGAATTAGAGTTAGTGAGGTCATTTGGGTGGGCCCTAATTCACTATGACTATCGTCCTTATTAGCACCCAGACACACAAAGAGAAAAAGTATGCGAAGGGGAAGGCAGAGATGGTCATCTACAGGCCAAAGAGAGGGGCCTCAGGAAAAACCGACTCAGATGACATTTTGATCTCGGACTTCCATTCTCCAGAATTTTAAGAAAATAAATGTTTGTCATTTCAACCACCCAGCCCATGATCTATTATAGCAGCCCCAGCAAACTAATACAGAGGGTAGGGGAATATTGTCAGCTCTGCTCCAATAGCATCTATTTAGTTTGTCAATTCTTTTTCATTTCTCTGTAATATGCTCCAAAAGGACTTTAAGGAATTCATATGTTTATTTTTCAGAATTCTGTCAAAGGTAAAAATGAAGAAAATTAATTCCCTCCACCCAGTGGATGGATCCTGATGACCTGCATAGCCAGGGGCAGCCCCTACAGGGGCAGCCCTGAAGCAGGTGCTGAATAGCAGACCTTGATTTCACTGAGGACCATGAGGTCTGAGAGGGTGGAGTGTGGGTCTATTAAAAGGTTTCTGACCCTTTAGGCTGGAAAATCCCGTGGAGGGAGGAGCCTGGTAGGCTGCAGTCCATGGGGTCGCTAAGAGTCGGACACGACTGAGCGACTTCACTTTCACTCTCACGCATTGGAGAAGGAAATGGCAACCCACTCCAGTGTTCTTACCTGGAGAATCCCAGGGATGGAGGGCCTGGTGGGCTGCCGTCTATGGGGTCAGACACGACTGAAGTGACTTAGCAGAAGCAGTAGCAGGCCTCTTCTCCCCAGGTCTTTGTCTCCACCCCTTCCTCAAGCAGCACCTGGACCTCACCTTGGTGTACTCAGGGTGATTTAGCCTGCCTGTCCACAGCCCCTGAAGGCTCTGCCTCTCTGCTCGCTCACTGATAGTGTTAGTTGCTCAGTTGTGCCCGACTGTTTGCAACCCCATGGACTGTTGCTGCCAGTCTCCTCTGTCCATGGAATTCTCCAGGCGAGAATACTGGAGTGGGTTGCCATTTCCTTCTCCAGGGGATCTTTCCGACTCCGGGATTGAATCCAGGTCTCCTGCATTGCAGGCAGATTGATTCTTTACCATCTAAGCCACCAGGCACCCTCTGCTTACCACCAAAGCGTTGACTCAGCACAAGTGGGTCTTTCCTGGGAACTTACTCTGCTACAGAGGAAACCATGATCCTTCTCTGTATGTGCATCTCCTGCTGGGCTAATATTTGCCCCCTTGGACTCATCTATAAGACTTTCCTCTGTAAGAAGTGTGAGAAGAGAAAACAAGACCCAAGAGTCAGCTATACCTGGACTGTGGAAGGGTGCCTGGTGGGCCAGGCTGACATATGAATCAAAGTGAAGTCACTCAGTCGTGTCCAACTCTTTGCAACCCCATGGACTATAGCCTACCAGGCTCCTCTGTCCATAGGATTTTCCAGGCAATAGTACTGGAGTGGATTGCCATTTCCTTCTCCAGGGGATCTTCCCGACCCAGGGATCGAACCTGGGTCTCCCGCACTGTAGACAGATGCTTTACCGTCTCAGCCATGGGAAGCTCTCAAACAGGAGGGATGGTGACCCACCTGGGAGCTGAACAAATGGGCTAAATAGGTAGACAAGATATGAAGAGGAGTTCAGCCAGGAGAGGGAGAGGAAAGGTTGGCCATGGATCTGAGGAGGGAAGAGCAAGTGCAGAGACCCTGTGGTGGGAATAAGCCGGCGTGCTAAGGGCAGGGGCCACGCAAGGACAGCCCATGGACAGGTTCACTTCAAGCATCAGAACCTCAGAGGCCTGAGGCATACTCCTTACCTCCCATCCCTAAACCCACACAGAAGCCTCAGAACCATGTTGCTCAGTTGTGTCCCCTGAAACAACACTTTCCACCGTCGTGTACTTCCTCCTTCCAAATGAACTTTGCTATCAGGGGAGAATCTGGGAGCTCCCTGCTCCCTGGTGAAGTGGTTTTTTTTTTTTTTTTTTTTTTTTCTATTTTGCTATAAACATTCCCTCAGGCCTGATTTTCAAAATTGTGTTTACATAACTAGGAGTAGCTGTGAAGTCTTTCGAGTCTGTCACAGAAGGGTCTTTGGCCTTTCTGTTGCTGTGTGGTCAGAAACCTGCCATATAGAAGCCAGCCTCTCACCACACCACCGTATGCTCATTTGAGGGCCAGCAGGCGTTCTACCACAGAGAGGCCTCTGTGGCTTTGAGGCCTCATATAATCCCTAATACCAGAACTTTGCAAACGTTCCACTAATTTGTTGCTTCTCCACCCTGGGGCTGTGAGCCAGGTCTGCAGCATGCCTGCTGTGTAGTCAACCTACAGCTCAAGGCCTCCTCTGCAGTCCTGGCCTGCTGTTCTCCCGGAGTGTCTGTAGCCTTGGTCAGCACTTTCTGGACAGTCAGCCCACGAAAGGACTCCAGCCCCAGGTAAACATGCAACAGTGCATGGGGGTTGGGGTGGGTGGGGGCTTGGGAGAGGGCAAAGGAGTAGAATTTAGTCTCTTCAGTGGATCTCCTGTCACCTTCTGGGACAGAATCCAATATCTCAAGGACTAAGGTGCTTCTATCACCTGTCTACGCACTGTCCATTGGCCTGGGATTTTCTGAGAGAGTTTCTGGGAAAAAGTGTGCAAACATTGCATACACTGGCATGTCCGGATGACCTTCAGAGGCAGTCATCCCAAAGCTAGCATCATTTTAGAGCTCCCATCCACAGGTGTGATAGATCTGAAGATCCTCACGATGGTGCCAGCTTGTCCTTCAGTCTCTCCGGCCATTGGGTGGAAGGTGGCCCACCTTGCTTTCTTCTCAGGGGATAGTTTAATCTGAACTAGAACTGACTCCTCTGCCCTAAAGATCCGGGGTGGGACTGAGAACCATAGCCCAAGTATGGTCGACTTCTCACAGGAAGCCCTGGTTTCACCCCAAGCCAACCACAAATTTTTTCAATACATTTTCATATCTCCAAAATGAAATACACAGTAACGTGTACAGCACATAGAGTAATGTGATTACACTCAAAAGTTAGTGAGGAGGAGGAGAAAAGGGCTTATGTGACACATGGTAGCAAACAACAAATCTCTCTATCAACCACTTGGTTTTTCACACCTCCAGCCCATTAATTCCCTCCTCAGCCAATAGCTCCTTGCTCTCACCACCCCCACTCCCTCGTCCTCTCTCTGAACCGTGTTTCACATTTATGTGTTGCAATTGTTTGATGGAGTGTCCCATCAAACTTGCCAGTGAGGCCAAATTGGTGGGTAATGCTGTTCGAATCTTCCGTCACCATCCTAGGGTCATTTTCCAGTGGCCTTTTGCTCTCTCTCCCGACACTATTATTGGATCTCTGTTTCTTCTGAGTTCCTTCTTCATGTGTTTATTTGGGGTTTGGCCTCTGTCTCTCACGGTTATTTTCCTCAAGTGTCTGCTGATCCTAGGTTGTCCACTTATCTTTGAGTTGAAGATGAAGCACTAGCAAGGTGGTGGAGGCTCTGTGTCTGCACAGAAC
Organism: Budorcas taxicolor; assembly: GCF_023091745.1. NCBI lineage: Eukaryota > Metazoa > Chordata > Mammalia > Artiodactyla > Bovidae > Budorcas > Budorcas taxicolor. The sequence continues at coordinate 58,262,182 of NC_068915.1, read as the reverse complement.
TTGCTGATCTATGGGCTATCAGGTGATTGAATGGACTCAGATGGGGAGACTCACAAATGCCTGTATTTCTGGGTCTTTTTTATTAAAAGTTCTACTTCTCTGGAGAATAACTCTCTGGGATCAAGAAGGGGAAGGCATACATAGGAGTCTCACCATTCAGTATGCACTTAACCCCCTTGACATCAACAGGGAGCTCCCTGCTCAGCCCTCTCTGTTCACAGAAAATACCAGTTGGTTTCTCTGGAGAATAAACCCAGTAGGAGAAAGGCAACTGCCACCCTCTTCTGGGTGAAGGTAGGAATCCAGGTATCTTGCTACCCTGTATTAAGGTTTTGAACCAGTCTTGGTATTTGCAGCCCTCAGTTTAGTTCAGTTCAGTTCAGTCGCTCAGTCATGTCTGACTCTTTGCGACCCCATGAATTGCAGCATGCCAGGCCTCCCTGTCCATCACCAACTCCTGGAGTTCACCCAAACACATGTGCATCGAGTCGGTGCTGCCATCCAGCCATCTCATCCTCTGTCATCCCCTTTTCCTCCTGCCCCCAATCCCTCCCAGCATCAGAGTCTTTTCCAGTGAGTCAACTCTTCACATGAGGTGGCCCAAGTATTGGAGTTTCAGCTTTAGCATCAGTCCTTCCAATGAACACCCAGGACTGATCTCCTTTAGGATGGACTGGTTGAATCTCCTTGCAGTCCAAGGGACTCTCAAGAGTCTTCTCCAACACCACAGTTCAAAAGCATCAATTCTTCAGCATTCAGCTTTCTTCACAGTCCAACCCTCGCATCTATACATAACCATTGGAAAAACCATAGCCTTGACTAGATGGACCTTTGTTGGCAAAGTAATGTCTCTGCTTTTGAATATGCTATGTAGGTTGGTCATAACTTTCCTTCCAAGGAGTAAGCATCTTTTAATTTCATGGCTGCAATCACCATCTGCAGTGATTTTGGAGCCCAAAAAGATAAAGTCTGACACTCTTTCCACTGTTTCCCCATGTATTTCCCATGAAGTGATGGGACCAGATGCCATGATCTTCGTTTTCTGAATGTTGAGCTTTAAGCCAACTTTTTTACTCTCCTCTTTCACTTTCATCAAGAGGCTCTTTAGTTCTTCTTCACTTTCTGCCATAAGGGTGGTGTCATCTGCATATCTGAGCTTAATGCTGTTTCTTCCGGCAATCTTGATTCCAGCTGTGCTTCTTCCAGCCCAGCGTTTCTCATGATGTACTCTGCATAGAAGTTAAATAAGCAAGGTGACAATAAACAGCCTTGACGTACTCCTTTCCCTATTTGGAACCAGTCTGCTGTTCCATGTCCAGTTCTAACTGTTGCTTCCTGACCTGCATATAGGTTTCTCAAGAGGCAGGTCAGGTGGTCTGGTATTCCTATCTCTTTCAGAATTTTCCACAGTTTATTGTGATCCACATAGTCAAAGGCTTTGGCATAGTCAATAAAGCAGAAATAGATGACCCTATATATTTATATTATATATATATTTATAAATAAATAAATTTATTTATTTTATTAATAACTGCAAACTGCAAACTGGTCACTGAAGTGACTAGTCACTGCAGACTGGTCTTCCAGTTACTGAGTCTTTCCAGGGTGCTGTGATTTGAATGGGTTTGCTTTTTATGTTAATGAATAAGTTTTATTTTATATTGTTAGCATATGACACATCATGATGATCTGGGCAATTCCTTTTTTTCCCCTAATTATGTATAATTTATGACATAGACTGCCCAAAACCAAAACAATAAAGTACAAATAATAACGATTAAAAAAAAAATAAAACTGAAGAGTAGATCTCAAAATTTTGGTTTCAGGACCTCTTGCAACTCTCTCTGTTTTTTTTGAATGGGTTTGCTTTTATTGGTGCCATCCTTGACCCAAAAGAGTTAGGTTTCAGTTTTCTTCACTTTTTATTTTTCTTCATTTAAGAAAAATTGGATGTCTGGCCAATAAAGCCATCAATGGATAATGGAGAGAGAAGAGAAAAGGGGGCTTTGAAAGGTTTGCAAAGGAAATGGCATTTTGATTGGGTCTTGAAGAAGTAGTAGATTTTGACTATAGTATTATTTTGGGGGGCTCCAAAATCACTGCAGATGGTGATTGCAGCCATGAAATTAAAAGATGCTTACTCCTTGGAAGGAAAGTTATGACCAACCTACATAGCATATTTAAAAGCAGAGATATTACTTCGCCAACAAAGGTCCATCTAGGCAAGGCTATGGTTTTTCCAGTGGTCATGTATAGATGTGAGAGTTGGACTGTGAAGAAAGCTGAGTGCTGAAGAATTGATGCTTTTGAACTGTGGTGTTGGAGAAGACTCTTGAGAGTCCCTTGGACTGCAAGGAGATACAACCAGTCCATTCTAAAGGAGATCAGTTCTGGGTGTTCTTTGAAAAGACTGATGCTAAAGCTGAAACTCCAATACTTTGGCCACCTCATGTGAAGAGTTGACTCATTGGAAAAGACTCTGATGCTGGGAAGGATTGGGGGCAGGAGGAGAAGGGGACGACAGAGGATAAGATGGCTGGATGGGCATCATCGACTTGATGGACACGAATTTGGGTGAACTCCGGGAGCTGGTGATGGACAGGGAGGCCTGGCGTGCTGCGATTCATGGGGTCGCAAAGAGTCGACATGACTGAAAATGAACTGAACTGAACTGAACTGAAGACTGGCTGGAGTATTAGTATGTATGAAAGAAAATTCTAAGTCAAAGTTTTTTTTTTAATGCTTTTAATATTATAATATCAGGGTGTTTATGGGGAAGTAAATATTTTGAGCTATGAGGTAGATAGAAATTCCATTTGATGGTCATTTGTTTCTTTTATTTTTTAATTTAATTAATTTATTTTAATTGGTGGCTAATTACTTTACAATATTGTAGTAGGTTTTGCCATACATTGACATGAATCAGCCACAGGTGTACATGTGTTCCCCATTCTGAAGCCCCCCTCCCACCTCCCTTCCCATCCCATCCCTCAGGGTCATCCCACTGCACCAGCCCTGAGCACCCTGCCTCATGCATTGAACCTGGACTGGCAATCTGTTTCATATATAATATACATGTTTCAGTGCTATTCTCTCAAATCATCCCACCCTCGCCTTCTCCCACAGAGTCCAAAAGACTGTTCTATACATCTGTGTCTCTTTTGCTGTCTCACATATAGGGTCATCATTACCATCTTTCTAAATTCCATATATATGTATTAGTATACTGTATTGGTGTTCTTCTTTCTGACTTACTTCACTCTGAGTAATAGGCTCCAGTTTCATCCACCTCATTAGAACTGATACAAATGCATTGTTTTAAATGGCTGAGTTAAGTCAAAGATATTACATGAACAAATGAGGAGCAAAGTGATTTAGGTTAAATGATTTCTTTACTCTAAGGTAGTCATCAGCTTCACCATCTGCTTTCCATATGCAAAATTTGGGCGGCTCTGGCCCTCTTTTGTCTCTTCTCCTGAACTTTGGCCTTCTTCCATTTTTGATCTTTCCATAACTTTACTGTCAATTTAATAGGGCTTGGAAGTAGGGCAATAATGAATGCAATTTTTAATCCAGGGCTTCTCAACCTCAGTACTGTTGATGTTTTGGGCCAGATGGTTCTTCATTGTGGGGAAAGGGCTTCCTTGTGCGTTGAACAGGTTTAGCAGCATCCTTGGAGGCCAGCAATTCCTCCCCGCAGTTGTGATAACCAAAAATGTCTCCAGACATTGCTAAATGTCCCTTTTTGGGGACAGGGGGGTAGGAGGTGAAGGATTGTTCAATTAATCACCAGTTTAATCCGTTGTCTTTATTGGATGTCTGGAAAAATAGATTTATGAGTCAATGATGGTGAGAGGAAAGAATAGCAGTTCTGGAAGTCTTACTAAATGTATTTTGACAGAGTTTTGGAGAATAAGTCAGATTTTGAGGATGGAAAATTGGTTAGTGTTAGAATGCAGGGAAGGAAATTCTAAGTCAAAGAAACTATGTAAACCAGGGGGAGCAAAGTGATTCAGGTTAAATGGTTTTCTATAATCTCTGTGTTGGGTACACGTGGTGGGGAAAAGGCTGCAAAAGTAGGAGGGTACAAAGGCTTGACTGCAAACATCTGGAACCTGGCCCTTATCACACAGTGATGTTATCACATCTTTGACCAATGACTCTTAACTTTAGAAAATGAGACCTGAGGGCTTGGGATGAGTTAGGTGTTTAGGGCAATAGTCGGGGATGTGGAGCCTGACTGGGGCAGTGGAAATGGGAACTAGAATCTTTAAGTGTCTTCATTTTCATGATAATTAAAGGGACTGAAGGGGAGCTGGGGGATGAGTTCATTATATATTTGCAGATTGAAAGAAAAACTATGTCTTCATTCAAGGAAAGTACCTTAACCAGTGGGAATTTCAGGGTGTGGATACCCCAAAAACCACACCCATGAAACAGCAGCCAGCTTTATTGGTATATTGTCAGCCCAGGGGCCAATTATAGTAATTGCCTATCACAGATGGCATTGATGCTTGAGGTTAAAAAGGGAACTAATACTTCCTAATGAAGGCCGTTTAAATTTGCATTAGAAGGCAAGATGGTCTACAGAAGAGGTGAAATGCTTTCGGAGGGAACATCACCCCATCACCCTTGACACCTCAGTTCCTAATCTTAGTAAGAGAAACGGAACTACCCTTTTATCTCAGGTCTGCTTGGAAGATCAAGCCAATTTGGCTTTCTGACAGCTGCTGCTATTTTTTTTTTAAAGGTAATTGTAGAAACTGTTTTTGAATCATTTTGCTTACAAGTAACAAATTCATTAAGAGCAAAAAAAAGAAAAAAAAAGAGGGTGAGAAGAAATTGTTCAGAGATCTTGGAATTTGGTGGGTAGAGAAGAAATACAGAGGCAGCCAGCCTAGAGTTGGACTTGTATGTGAACAGCTGGGACATTGGTGGTCCTTCTGGGGGTCAGGGGAGGTGCAGTGACCACACCCCTCCAACTCTCCTTCCCACTTTCAATTTCTCCTTTCTACCTGTCCAAAGGGTTTGAAATTTTGACTTCCCAGGTAGATCAGCTGGTAAAGAATCTACCTGCAATGCAGGAGACCCTGGTTTGATTCCGGGTCAGGAAGTTTCCCTGGAGAAGGGATAGGCTACCCAGTCCAGTATTCTTGGGCTTCCCTGGTGGCTAGACAGTAAGGAATCTGCCTACGATGTGGGAGATCTGGGTTTGATCCCTGGCTTGGGAAAGTCCCCTGAAAGAGGGCATGGCAACCCACTTCAGTATTCTTGCCTGCAGAATCCCATGGACAGAGGAGCCTGGTGGGCTACAGTCCGTGGGGTCACAAAGAATCGGACATGACGGAGTGACTAAGAGCAACACATGCACACTGTCCTCCTCATTAACAAAATGATGGGGAAGTTTTGGTGTAAAGTGAATACTTCCTGATCTGAGTAAAATCAGAAGAAAGTACAGAAAGGATATATGGTTTTGAGAGCAAAGGGAAACTGACTAAATGTGAAATCTTTGGTGGCTATATTAACCTGGGAACTCCACTTGGAACCTCATATTGCAGGAGGTTCTTGGAGACACAGATGCTGAGATTCTCACATCTCCCGATAAACTGAGGAACCAGGCCTGATTTAAGTGTCTCCATGTGACACCTTCACCTTAGACTGTATTTTCAGGCCTGGCTTCCCACTGGAAAGTGTGTCACACATCTGACTATTACAGGGTTAGAAAGCTGTTCTATCAATAGAGAAAGTGACAATCAACTTTGAAGATTCCAGTAAATCTTCATAGAAATCTGATAAATAATGTTAGCAATGACTTGCTGCTAGAGAGGATGAAACATCACCTATTGGAAGATATGTGTTCATTTAATTTCATGTTATCTCCTTGGAATTAAACAAGAAAAGAGCAGATACATTTTAACAAATGATTCATCCAAGTCTATTCTCCTTCCATATAAAATATCCAAGGCAATTATATATATGTATATATATAATTTTCTACAAACTGTAGTCATACTCTGCAAAGTTCGTCTCTTTTTTCAGCTCAGCCAAAGTTTTAATTGTGGTGCACTATGGCTCAATAAAGGACAGAAATGGTAAGGACCTAACAGAAGCAGAAGATATTAAGAAGCGGTGGCAAGAATACACAGAAGAACTGTACAAAAAAGATCTTTATGACCAACATAATCACGATGGTGTGATCACTCACCTAGAGCCAGACATCCTGGAATGTGAAGTCAAGTAGGCCTAAGAAATCATCACTATGAACAAACCTAGTGGAGGTGATGGAATTCCAGTTGAGCTATTTCAGATCCTGGAAGTTGATGCTGTGAAAGTGCTGCACTCAATATGCCAGCAAATTTGGAAAACTCAGCAGTGGCCACAGGACTGGAAGAGGTCAGTTTTCATTCCATCCCAAAGAAAGGCAATGCCAAAGTTTGTTGAAACTACCGCACAATTGCACTCATCTCACACACTAGTAAAGTAATGCTCAAAATTGTCCAAGCCAAGCTTCAGCAATACATGAACTGTGAACTTCCAGATGTTCAAGCTGGTTTTAGAAAAGGCAGAGGAACCAGAGATCAAATTGCCAACATCTGCTGGATCATGGAAAAAGCAAGAGAGTTCCAGAAAAACATCTATTTCTGCTTTATTGACTATGCCAAAGCCTTTGACTGTGTGGATCACAATAAAGTGTGGAAAATTCTGAAAGAGATGGGAATACCAGACCACCTGACCTGACTCTTGAGAAACCTATATGCAGGTCAGGAAGCAACAGTTAGAACTGGGCATGGAACAACAGACTGGTTCCAAATTAGGGAAGTAGACTGTCCCTTTAAGTCAACCACCTGAGACTTACAACACAGATGGGACCAACTACCTGGGACAGGGACACAGGAAACTGAAGATGTGGTGACCACAAAGGATCCAGCAGTGCAGGCAGGATGACTCCCCACACACTGGTCGGCTCAGCGAGCAGAGCCCTGGGCACTTACACGAGCCCTAAAACTGGCTAAAAGAAAGAAGGTAAATATACATGCTGACTCACGGCATGCCTTCACTACCTTACGTGTACACGGAGCCATAAATAATGAAAGGGGGCTATTGACTGCATCTAGCAAGGAGATAAAAAATAAAGAGGAAACTCTGCTTCTGTCGGAAGCAGTGTGGGAATCCGCTGCAGGGGCAGTAATACCCTGTAGGGGCCACCAAAGGGCGGACACACCTCAGGCAAAAGGGAACTGTCTGGCCCATCGAATGGCAAAGCAAGCAGCCGCCCAGGACAATACAGCAACCAAGCTTACGGCGACACCTGTGGTGTCTAGCCTACTAACCGCCCAAGCGGCCCCAGCTGATGGCAAGGAAGAAACCACCTGCGCACGAACTGAGCAAGGAATGCTGTGGGAGGACGGATGGTGCAAACTCTCAGATGGGAGACTTTTTGACCCCTCTCGGTTGGCATTTCAACTGGTTGCGGATTTCCATCAGTCCATCCATTTCGGAAAAACAAAGATTTGCGAGATTTTAGACCGCTATTTTGTCATACCACGTCTAACAGCCTTGTGTGCAGATGTAAGCCTCAGATGCATAACCTATGCCAAAAATAACCCATCTCCCAAGGAGACCGTGCCTCCTGGAATGCAATTAAAGGGGACCCCTCCATTTGAACATCTAGAAATAGACTTCACTGAGGTAAAACCATGCTGAGGATACAAATATTTGCTGGTAATGGTACGTACAATTAGAACTGGACATGGAACAACAGACTGGTTCCAAATAGGAAAAGGAGTATGTCAAGGCCGTATATTGTCACCCTGCTTATTTAACTTATATGCAGAGTACATCATGAGAAACGCTGGGCTGGAGGAAGCACAAGCTGAAATCAAGATTGCTGGGAGAAATATCAATAACCTCAGATATGCAGATGACACCACCCTTATGGCAGAAAGTGAAGAGGAACTAAAAAGCCTCTTGATGAAAGTGAAAGAGGAGAGTGAAAAACTTGGCTTAAAGCTCAACATTCAGAAAACTAAGATCATGGCATCTGGTCCCATCACTTCATGGGAAATAGATGGGGAAACAGTGTCAGACTTTATTTTTTTGGTCTCCAAAATCACTGCAGATGGTGACTGCAGTCATGAAATTAAAAGACGCTTACTCCTTGGAAGGAAAGTTATGACCAACTTAGATAGCATATTCAAAAGCAGAGACATTACTTTGCCAACTAAGGTCCGTTTAGTCAAGGCTATGGTTTTTCTAGTGGTCGTGTATAGATGTGAGAGTTGGACTGTGAAGAAAGCTGAGTGCCGAAGAATTGATGCTTTTGAACTGTGGTGTTGGAGAAGACTCTTGAGAGCCCCTTGGACTGCAAGGAGATCCAACCAGTCCCTTCTAAAGGAGATGAGTCCTGGGTGTTCTTTGGAAGGACTGATGCTAAAGCTGAAACTCCAGTACTTGGCCACCTCATGTGAAGGGTTGACTCATTGGAAAAGACTCTGATGCTGGGAGGGATTGAAGGCAGGAGGAGAAGGGGATGACCGGGGATGAGATGGCTGGATGGGCATCACCAACTGGATGGACATGAGTTTGGGTGAACTCCGGGAGTTGGTGATGGACAGAGAAGCCTGGAGTGCTGCGATTCATGGGGTTGCAGAGTCGGACATGACTGAGCGACTGAACTGAACTGAACTGATGTAGACTGAACCTTTTTTGGCTCAGGAGAAAAAGAGAAGGAAGAAGTGGAGAAACAACTAAGTTCAGAGAATGGTCATTCATGGAGCATCTGCTGTGAGTCAGGTTCATGTGCGTTTATTATCTTGCTTAATTCAACCAACAGCCCTTAGAGATCTGTTATTATTCCTATTAGAGATTAGGGACTTCATTGTGGCTATGTAGATAGTAACTCCTGCTAATTAAGCGGCAGGGTCTGAGCTTGACTATGTGCCTCAAGAGGGGATCACAGTGGATCCTTCTGCCCAGGTATCTCCTATGATGCCCATTCTTGGCACTGTTGGACTAGGAGCAAAGGGTACAGGAAAGGGGAGGCTGGCATGTCATGATGACAGATTCCAGAGATCACAGCCTTTTCTATGTTAGCAGAGGGTGAGCCAGCAGGAAGGGGGCTGGGTACCAGGGCTAAGGGAGGAATTACCTCTGGAAAGGGTAAAAATGTGCACCAAACGTGCCCTCAAGTGTATCTTTGTGAAGTCTCCTCTAGACTCACCCTGTTACTTTCAATCATATGGCAAAAATAAGAGGGAAGTTCATCAGGTTCTTTTGTTTAATGGAAACCATGAGTGTGAGACTGTTGGCCTTATTGATAACCTAGAAATGCCACACAAACTTTATTTTATAGAAGATTCATACCTAAAGGGTCTTTAATTGACACTATTATTCTTTAGAATCAAGTTTCAGAAAGTGGTCGTCTATTTTTAAGAAGCAATCACAAATATTTCTCCCATTAAGAATTCATACTGTTCATCTGATAATAGCATGTAGAGTGATAACTGCATGCTGGTTAAAACATGGTTTTATTAATAGAATCAGGCAGAACCAGGTTCAAATTCCAGTTCAACTTTGAAATAATTTGGGATATAGGTTGGCTATTTAAAAGAAATCCAAATATCAGAGGTTTCAGCAAGAGAGAAGTATATTTTTTTCCATTACTTAATAGTCTGAGGTAGGTGACCCAGGAATGGTCTACACCACTAGGCTCCCAAGAACTAGGCCCGTTTGCTCTTATTCCACCATCTATAGGATGATGCCGTCAACTGTAATGCCCAAGACATCTTACTCTTTCAACATTTCCAGCAGCAGGAGGTGGAAGAGGAGAGAGCAAGGATGCTCTTTCCCTTTAAAGCCAAGACCAGGAAGTTACCCAACCTGTACCATTTCTCCTCTTAGCCCATTGGCCAGATCTTAGTTTGTGTCTGTACCCAGCTGCAAGGGAGGCTGGGAAATGAAGTCTCTCTATTCTAAAAGGTTATGTTTTCAGAAAATCAGAGGTATGATTGCTATGGGACCAGCTGTGTGACATTGGGCTAGTTAATTAACTTCTGTGCCTCAGTTTCTGTATGTGTAAAATGGGAATAGTAAAGTCTTACCTCACAGAGTTGATTGGTGATTAAAGAGAAATGTGTTTAAGCACTTAACAAATTGAGTTATGTTTATTAGTGGCTTCCTGAGATTGGAAGCAGTGATGACACAACCCACCCAGCTTGCCAGGATCCTGCCCTTTTCTTTTCAGTGAAAGCTCATGTCTGAATCTTCTAAAGACTTTTCTGATTAGAATTTAGTGACCAAAAAATTACCTTCTAACAATGATAAACAAGGGTCTGTTCCACATGATTCCTAGGAGAAAAGGAGTTGGCAGTGGCTACGGTTTCTTTGCCCTGTTCACTAGCTCACGGAGAACCATGGACTGGGGTTGGGGGATGGAGGTGAGGAGCAGAGTTTGGCTCCATCTTCTGCTGCCTAGTCATGCCCAAAGCTTACCGTTCATCTCCCCAACCCCGCACTCCAGTTTCAAGCTGAAGTATGCCAACTCCCCACACAGTGCTCTCACTTCCATTCTCCCCGGCCTGGATCCCGGCCAGCCCACCACAGAGCCAGTCACATTTAGCTGGAAGCTAACAATGAATTATTATTAGAAATAATTTTTATAGTTGCCCAGTTTGCCTTTTGCTGGCTATGTTTCAAGAGGCTGGGTAATAATGCAGGTGCTAAATCAGATGGGAGGGAGAAGCTTCTTTCTTCCAGAAGAAGCATGGCCTCTAGAACCTTGCTGGGGAATGCATTTGCACTATGACATGACTAATCCACTTTAAAAGACCCTGTTAAATATTCGGAGTTCAGAGAAGCCACCTGAACCTCTCTGAGGGCTATTAGTGCTGTAGTGTATTAACTACTAGCTCTTCCTTACATGTGACCTACCAGGCACGTGTTTTCAGGTAGCCCCGGTTTTGCCGAACATCCTCATTTCAAGGTCTGCAGCCTACTCTGTTCCAAACTCTTTCATAGCCCTTGGGCTCCCACCTTCCGGGTGGTGGGGGCATTGTCAGCCTGCTTTGCTGATGAGCAATCTGACCACTTAGCACAGCTCAACCTCAGAATTCTGTGGTGTTCTTACTGCATTCTAGGATGTTGTTTCCTTGTCCCATTCCTCCTCATGGAAAGAATTATCTCCTTAACTTCAACACTACATCTGGCAGCAAAGGCTTAGAGCCCAAGGCAGTTGAAAACATGCATGTATTTTCAGTCCACAGGGGATGAAGTTCTTGGCTGTAAATCATCAAAGAATTCCTCAGCGGCAGTGGCTCCATTGTTATCACATAGAGATACTAATGAAAGATGTTATAAGTCAATAGTGTTTCTTATGTTCCTTCCTTCTGTCCCTCCCTTTTCCCCTTTCTCCTTCCCTCCCCTGCTTCCTTCCTCCCTCTCTCCCTCTCCTCCTTCCTTCCATTTCTCCATCTTTTCTTTGCTCTTTTTTTTCTGGGAGTTGAGGAGGGGGGGCGGTGTTAGACATCACTGCAATTGCAACGAACAGCCTAGATTGAGGTTTCAGCGAGCTAAGGTTTACAGATCACTAATCACTAGCTTGTCCTCACTACAGTAAACTTATTTGATGCCCTCTGCACAGTTAAGGGAACCAAAATGAACTCTACTCCACATTCTGGTTATCCACAACGAGGACCAATGCCTTGAGATGCATCACTTATGATAAAAACTGGTTTTTCAAATTGATTCAATGTCCCTCAATTCCATCTGGATAATAGAAGTTGTAATGTAAAACAAAAGCAACTCTGCATTCTGCATAGAATAAGGGCCATGTGTGGAACTGAAACCACTCCTTTTCAATGTAGCTTATTTTCTAACAGTTTGGGCAATCTCCATTTGTGATAGCAAGGAAAACTCTCCCAAGGCAGCAAAGATTCCCTCCTCCCATTCTTTAATATTTTTATGTTGATTCTTTGCTACTTAGACCTAAGGAAATAATTTGGCTTAAATATAATAGTTATGTATTACCATAACCTGTTGCTTGGTGTGGTTTTAAAGCAACTTTTATCTTTAATATATGTCCTTTGATAACAAAGTAACATGATCCTTCTAGAAATTAGTAATGCTTTTCAACAATCACTCTCCCAAAGGAATTGGCATAACTCTGCAAGTATAGTTAAGTTTCATGTTACTATTTGTACATAGATACAGGGAAGATTTTATAGACAGGCAGAAATACTACTCTTAACAACACAGAAATCAATACGACCCCCACTGGAAAGATTCATATTCTCCTGTTAGATGCAAAAGCCTAAAAGAGGGCAATCTATATTTTTAACTGTTTACTTATTCAAGAAAAAGGTCTTATTTCTTCAAAGAAATATAAGACAGAACATAAAGATGGTGGGTAACTTGAAAGAACGACAAGACTGCTCTTCTAAACTCACAGAAATTGGTTTCCACTACTTTCTTTTGTATTTTTAAAAAATGTATTTACTTTTTACTTTTGGTTGCACTGGGTCTTTGTTGCTGTGAGGGCTTTTTCTAGTTGTGGTGCTTTGGGTCGGGGGGGTGGGGAGTGGTTTTTGGCCCTACAACATGGGCTCAGAAGTTGTGACACACAGGCTTAGCTGCCCCGAGGCATGTGGGATCTTCCCAGACCAGGGATCAGGCCCTTGTCCCCTACATTGGCAGGTAGATTCCTATCCACTGTGCCACCAGGGAAGTCTTCTTTTCTGCTTTTTACTAGACAAAAAGACCTCTTTCTATCATGTGATAAAATAATTGATAAGGCATTATTCAAGGAATAGAAGGAAACATTTCATTTTAGTTGACTTTAACATTGAAATGTGTGTAGGAAATGTTCATAATTTATATTTAAGTGAAAGAAAGCAAACTGCCAAAATGCCAGATCAGGAGCTCAGTTTTGTAAAAACTGGGAAAACATACATTAAAAAGATTGAAAGACTATGTACTAAAATGTTAGCATTTGTTTTCTCTGGTATTGAGATTATTTTGAGGGGATATTTTATTTTTTAGGGGCTTCCCCGGTGGCTAGGTAAAGAATCTGCCTGCAATGCAGGAGCCACAGGAGGTGCAGGTTTGATCCCTGGGTTGGGAAGATCCCCTGGAGGAGGGTACGGCAACCCATTCCAGTGTTCTTGCCTGGAGAATCCCATGGACAGAGAAGCCTGATGGGCTACAGTCCACAGGGTCGCAAAGAGCAGGACATGACTGAAGCAATTTAACATGCATGGACGCACACCTTCTTTATTCTTTTGTGCCACTTTTTATTTCTATAGTGGTTAAGTTATATTCTTTTAGCGGCTTCCCTGGTGGTTCAGAGGGTGGGGAATCTGCCTGCAACGAGAGGGACCCAGGTTTGATCCCTTGGTCAGGAAGATACCCTGGAGAAGGAAATGGCTACCCACTGCAGTATTCTTGCATGGGAAATCCCATAGACAGAGGAGCCTGGAGGGCTACAGTTCACAGGGTTGCAGAAAGTTGGACATGACTGAGCAGCTAGAGAAAAATATGAATTTAAGAAAATACAAAATAATGCAAGGCCTCCTTTACCAATAGAAATAAAGCAGGAAAACATCGGAAAAAAATTTCTTTCAGAAAGTGAAACTTTGGGTGTTTTTTTTTTCTTTCTTTATTCCAGGAATTGACAAACTTTTCTGTAAAGGGTCAGTAGTGGATATTTTATGCTTTGTGGGCCATCAGCCTCTGTTGTAGCAAATTTACCCAGTCATTTTAGTACAAAAGCCAGTGGGGACAATACATAAATGAATGGGCATAGCTGGGTTCCTAAAAAACTTAATTTTTTGACACCAAAATCTGAATTTCATGTTATTTCATATATTATGAAATATTCTTCTTCTTTTGATTTATCCCTTGTACTTAAAAATATAAAAACCATTCACAACTGTGACTCATATAAAAACACACGGCAGGTCTGATTTAGCTTTCAAGCCTCTCTGCCAGCCATTGCTCCATTCTATTCTGCCATGTTCCCCCCAAAATGTAAATAGAGATGCATTAATTTTTTCCCAATGTTTTTACTTTAAAATGTTAATGACCAAAACACATATCCCACAGACATAGAAAACAAACTTATGATTACTAAAGGGGAAAAGGAGAAGGGAGGGATAAATTGAGAGTTGGGGATTAACATATACACATTATTATATACAAAATAGATAACCAACAGTAACCTACTGTATAATACCGGGAACTACATCCAATATTTTGCAATAACCTACAAAGGAAAAGAATCTTAAAAAAATAATATATGTATGTATAAAACTGAATCACTGTGTTGTACTCCCAATATGAACAAGACATTATAAATCAACTATATAAAAACATGTGGCAGGCCCAATTTAGCTTAAAAAAAATAAAAAAATAGAAATTAAAAATGATTGCATATACTCAGGTCACTCACAGTACAAAAGTTTATTCCTATGGGTAGAAACTAAGTTAAGTTCTGCTCCAGCTGAAATCTTAAGTCTGGGTGGTCAAGTCTTAGAATTCTAAAAAGTGGCTGGTGTGGCTTCACTCTTCTGATGAAAGGGAAGGGGGTCTTTCCCCACAAACGTAGCCATGGCTAAGCCCCAGAAGCCGTTCCTCTGAAGGTATCTCGTGATGGTGTCAGTGACGCTTCCTGAGGACCTCGGCGTGGAGGGCACAACCATTCTCCGTGGTCACCACAAAGGCTGGACCAGGAGTACTTTCCCCACTACAATGAGTCAGAAGTTACCCCACACAGTACCTCACTGGTTCAAAGAGGATGTTGTTTATAGGAGAGGGAGTATGTAAACCAGAGGTCAGTGTGGCTCAACGTCAGTAATTTTGTGGCTGTTCTAAGTGACTGTTGTCATAAGCTGTGGTGACTTGGGGCTGGGAGGGAGGGGGTAGAGTCAGACCCCAGTTGTTTATTTTTCTCAAATATTAGTAGACTGTTTCCTGGAGTCTTTTGTTATTAAAAAATAACCCTCCCCCCTTTTTTTCAACTGCTTCAGTATCTAGTTCAGTAGAGAACAGAATCATCTTAGCAGGGTCAATGTAACTGAAGAGAGAGGGACAGTGGGTGTCTGGGGGAGGGGCACAATTGTGGGAAATCGAAATGCCACGAACCCAACAGAGATGGATCAAGGGAGGTAGGGCGTGTACTTCATATTGTCAGTCAATGCATCTACTGCAAAGCACTCATTACTTACCTACTATGCTCTATGGCCCTGGTACATTCTGTCTGCTATTCTATACCAAGGATGCTGGTGGTGGTTTAGTCATTATGTCGTGTCAGACGACAGACACAATATGCTTCCAGGACTGATGGAAGGTCCATCAGCTCAGAAAAGTACAGGGAACATTTTTTTTTACATACAACTTTGCAGCTTACTGCAGACTAAAAGGTCTGCTTATCAGAAAGGGGCTTAATATAGGAGACATTATAAAACTAATTATAGACAAATAGATTCAAGGGATTAGATCTGATAGAGTGCCTGAAGAACTATGGACGGAAGTTCGTAACATTGTACGGGAGGCTGTGATCAAAACCACCCCCAAGAAAAAGAAATGCAAAAAGGCAAAATAGTTGTCTGAAGAGGCCTTCCAAATAGCTAAGAAAAGAAGAGAAGCAAAAGGCAAAGGAGAAAAGGAAAGATATATCCATTTGAATGCAGAGTTCCAAAGAATAGCAAGGAGAGATAAGAAAACCATCCTAAATGATCAATGCAAAGAAACAGAGGAAAACAATAGAATGGGAAAGACTAGAGATCTCTTCAAGAAAATTAGACATACCAAGGGAACATTTCATGCAAAGACGGGCACAATAAAAGACAGAAATGGTATGGACCTAAGAGAAGCAGAAGATATTAAGAAGAGGTGGCAAGAATACACAGAAAACTATACAAAAAAGATCTTAATGACCCAGATAACCATGATGGTGTGATCACTCACCTAGAGCCAGTCATCCTGGAATGTGAAGTCAAATGGGCCTTAGGGAAGCATCACTACGAACAAAGCTAGTGGAGGTCATGGAATTCCAGTTGAGCTATTTCAAATCCTGAAAGATGATGCTGTGAAAGTGCTACACTCAATATGCCATCAAATTTGGAAAACTCATCAGTGGCCACAGGACTGGAAAAGGTCTGTTTTCATTCCAATCCCAAAGAAAGGCAATGCCAAATATTGTTGAAACTACCGCACAGTTGCACTCATCTCACACTCTAGCAAAGAAATGTGGAAAATTCCTCAAGAGTTGGGAATACCACACCACTTGACCTGCCTCCTGAGAAATCTGTATGTAGGTCACAAAGCAACATTTAGAACCAGAAATGGAACAACCAGACTGGTTCCAAATGGAGAAAGTAGTATGTCAAGGCTGTATATTGTTACCCTGCTTGTTTAACTTTATGCAGAGTACATCATGCGAAATGCTGGGCTGGATGAATCACAAGCTGGAATCAAGATTGCTGGGAGAAACATCAATAACCTCAGATAGTCAGATGACACCACCCTTATGGCAGAAAGTGAAGAACTAAAGAGCCTCTTGATGAAAGTGAAAGAGGAGGGTGAAAAAGTTGGCTTAAAGCTCAACATTCAGAAAACTAAGATCATGTCATCTGGTCCCATCACTTCATGGCAAATAGATGGGGAAACAATGGAAACGGTGAGAGACTTTATTTTCTTGGGCTCCAAAATCACTGCATATGGTGATTTTAGCCATGAAATTAAAAGATACTTGCTACTTGGAAGAAAAGCTATGACCAACCTAGACAGCATGTTAAAAAGCAGAGACATTACTTTGTCGACCAAGGTTCATCTAGTCTAAGTTATGGTTTTTCCAGTAGTCATATATGGATGTGAGAGTTGTACCATAAAGAAAACTGAGTGCCAAAGAATTGATGCTTTTGACCTATGATGTTCGAGAAGTCTTAAGAGTCCCATGGACTGCAAGGAGGTCCAACCAGGCAATCCTAAAGGAAATCAGTCCTGAATATTCATTGGAAGGATTGATGCTGAAGCTGAAGCTCCAATACTTTGCCACCTGATGTGAAGAACTGACTCATTAAGAAAGACCCTGATGCTGGGAAAGATTGAAGATGGGAGGAGAAGGGGACAACAGAGGATGAGATGGTTGGATGGCCTCACCAACTCGATGGAGATGAGTTTGAGCAAGCTCTGGGAGTTGGTGATGGACAGGGAAGCCTGGCATGCTGTAGTTCATGGGGTTGCAAAGAATCTGACACAACTGAGCCACTGAACTGAACTGATAGAACTAATTAATATCCCATTGTGTAAAGATATGCTTCTTAATAGTCCATGTTAAAAAAAAAAATCACAAGAGCATGTCTCCAGTTTTCCTATCTTATTTGGTAGAGAAAGTTCCCACAGTACAAAGACATACCTTATTAGGATCTGGACAGAAGAACAGATGAATCCAATTCATTGGCTGTGGAAGGAGTCCTGGCGGTGTGTGCTTCTCTGCTGATGATCGTCTGACAGTCATCACCATGATCTGTGTGTTCTTAGAGGGCATCCAGACACCACCGTGGCAGGAGACGGGGCTAGAGTGTGAGCCCAATAGCCCAGAGAACTGGAAGCATCATAGATGCCCTCCCTCCTTGACAGATCTGCTCTTTTATTTCACATTAAACCAGCAAGAGCTAGGTGATAACTTTAGGAGAAGAAATAGATTTAGGCCCTTGGGCCTCTGCAGGATCTGGATGAGGGGTCATACAAAGAGGTTAAAGCTGCTTCACACCTTGTCCTCTTGCGGGCTGGGCTTAGTCCCTTGCTAGCTGACAAAGCACAGCACTACTCAGGGATGAAGGACATTTCAACTTTTTGAATTAAATATTTTTTCTTGAAGTCAAAACGTTTTGTGAGTACATAGCTCTGGAATCACAAATGGGAAAATCTGACTTGTTTTGCAGAAATTGACTTTTTTTCAGGGACATTTTATTTTCTTTTAATGCAAGCCACTATGTGTTATTATTCCCATCTTAGTGAATCTCATGATTTCTGGAATTTTTTAAGTTAAATTGGAAGAGGTGGTCAAAAAGAAAAATGGGAGTATGTGTGTGTGTGAGCACACATGCGTGTCTGAATGAATGAAAGTTGCTGTAATACAAGTAATTTATGTAAAATATAGGATTTGTGACTAGGATAGACACAGGTTAAAATCCTAACTAATTCCAACTATTTTTAATGAAGTGATTTGGGACAAATTAGATGACCTCAGTTTTTTTCATCTGTAAAACTGGTATAACCTTAACTGTTTAGCACTATCACAGAGGAGGTAGGTGCTCAATGAATGACAATGTTCATTATTACATACAGTGCAATTATTACATACATACAATTATGACATTCATATATAACAATTATATTATTATATACATACAATTATTGCATTCATTATTGCATACCTCAGAAAAAAATTGTATGGAACTCATGACCCACTTCCGTAGTTTCAGAAGTTCTATAGTTTGATTTTGTTGCTGTTGTTCAATCGCTCAGTCATGTCTGACTCTTTGCGACCCCCATGGACTGCAGCACGCCAGGCTTTCCTGTCTTTCACCATCTCCCTGAGCTTGCTCAAACTCATGTCCATTGATTCAGTGATGCCATCCAACTATCTCATTCTCTGTCGTCCCCTTTTCCTCCTGCCTTCAATCTTTCCCAGCATCAGGGTCTTTTCTAATGATGAGTCGGTTCTTTGCATCAGTTGGCCAAAGTACTGGAGCTTCAGCTTCAGCATCAGTCCTTCCAATGAATATTCAGAACTGATTTCCTTTAGGATTGACTGGTTTGATCTCCTTGAAGTCCAAGGACTCTTAAGAGTCTTCTCCAACATCAGAGTTCAAAAGCATCAATTCCTCGGCATTCAGCCTTCTTTATGGATCATATTTGGATCACAGAGGAAGCAAGAAAATTCTAGAAAAACATCTACTTCTGCTTTATTGACTATGCTAAAGCCTTTGACTGTGAGGATCACAACAAACTATGGAAAATTCTTAAAGAGATGGGAATACCAGACCACCTTACCTGTTTCCTGAACTTTTGATTACTTTACCAATTGCCTAGCAAATCTTCATACCTGTTAGCTTCAGTTTCAGGACTCCAGATTTTGAAAGGTGTCTCATGATAGGATTTGAAAGGGAAGCCCGGACCCATGGGTCAGGGATATGAGGGTGGGCCAACTCACTGCAGATCCCACATCACAGCTCTTAAGGTGATCATTCTTGATGTCTAACAATGCCACTATTTAAGAAAACTTGGGCTAACTAAAGTTATTTTTGTTTTCCAGGGTGAATGATTAAGAAAGAGTATACAATGTCTGAAATTTACTTACAGGCAGGAGACGGCCCAGAAAGTGAGTCCTGGACGAGAGTTCTGGGGATCTGGGCAGAAGAGACAGGGAGCAGGGGCGAGAGAGTGGAAAATTCCTCAAGTCAGCATTGACAGGTAAAGCCAGACTGAAAGACAAGCAGACAGCCCACCTGAAGTGTTACTCTAAAGAGGCTCAACACAGCTGTGGACGCACGAAAGCAGAATCAGTGGAAAACCTCCAAACAAAGTAGGAGGTTTGGGCTGGAGACAGGAGAGACCTGTGAAAACTCCCTGAGATCTTAGAAAGTCACTGTGGGAGACCTGCCTGTGGGAGGATCCGGGTTGGAGAGTCTGGGTGTCTGAGTGTGTGTGGGGGCAGGTGGGGTCTCCAGAGTGCCAAACTAAGTCACAGACACACAAAGTACAACCTTGATACCAGGTTCTACTAGGGAGTAAAGAGTCCCTCAAATATATTTGTTTTTCAATAGCTGAATTTTAGTACTTAACACCTTAAGATGATGGTTCTCAACTTTGGTAATCATTTGAGAATATTTTAAGAACTTTATACAAATGCGGATGTACATGCCTATGTGCTAAATCACTTCAGTTATGTTCGACTCTCTTTGACACTATGGACTATAGCCCTCCAGGCTTCTCTGTCCATGAGATTCTGCAGACAAGAATACTGGAGTAGGATGCCATGACCTCCTGCAGCGGATCTTCCTGATTCAGGGATCAAGCCTGCATCTCCTGCATTGCAGGAGGATTCTTTGTCCACTAGCCACCTGGGAAGCCCAGAAATGCTAATACCTGAGCCCAAACTCACATCAACTGAATGGAATTTGGTGAGGGTGGGTCCCAGATACAGATTTTTTGGAAAAAGCTTCTCCAAAGATCCTCCTATGCATCTAGGTTTGAGAACAACAGTCTTAAAACATTTAAAATTTAACTTATTTTCTTATGGCCGGATTGCCACTTGCACTGTGTCAGGATTCATAATGCTTTTATTTGCTATTTAGATGTTATCTTTTTGCACTGCTGTTGACACCATTCTACTGCTAGGAGCTGTCTGTCCTCTCTCCTCCTCTCCTTTGTTCTAATTTAATCTTTCAAATGATGTTCATATTATCTAGGAAAGCTGCTAACCAAACATGTTAGAATTGTGGTTCACGATCATTCTCTTTGGCAATTGACTCTTTGATTCTCTAAACTTCCAGCTTCAAGGTGTCCAAGTATTAAAATGTATGTAATTCTTAGGTCAAGAAGATTGAGAACTAAGAGCCCAGAAACATAAAACATGGACTAGAGGGTAGGCCAGCCCATTTGGTACATGGTAGCCTCACAATTCTTACATTGCAGAGTTTGAATTAAAGCCCAAGGGAATCTACTAGGTATGGAAAGGCAGAAACAACCCAGATCTCGGAGACCTGGGTTTTAATATTGTCTCTCTCATCAGCTGTGTGATCTGGGGTCAGTTTGGATCTCTGTTTCTTTAAAAAATAAGGGAGCTGGACTAGACGGTTTAGAAAGCTGTGAGATATTTTGAACAGAAACTCATATAGAATGACATAACATTTAGAGTGCCACCCACTCGAATAACTTCTATTCCTTTGTCATATTTCCGTCTTAAGATACTTCTGCAGCCTCTTCTGAACTCTGGCCTAATCCCATTCGCCTCTCTTCATCCCCAGAAACAATCACTATCTCTTTAGTGGGGTTTATCGTTCGTTCCCATGCGTATTTTAAAAAGATATTTGTTTGTTTATTTGGCTGCAATTCGTCTTAGTTGTGGCATTCGGGATCTTTGATCTTTGTTGCAGCATGCAAATCCCTAGGTGGGGCATGTGCAATCTAGTTCGCTGACCAGGGATCAAACCAGGGCATCTAAGGCACGAAGCCTTAACCACTTGACCACCAGGGAAGGCCCTTCCATGGGTACTTTTGATACTCTACACCTGATTGCAAACACTGTCTCACATCATTTTGCTTGCTTTTACACTTGAAATGAAGGGGATGGCTGTTCTTATGCTTTTTCAGTTTCCTTTTTAAAAATGTAATTCCATGTTTGGAGGTTAATGGATACTGATGCACGTTGTTCTGGTTTGTTCTGTACAACATCCTGTTAAACAAGTATACCATCTGATTTAGCCATCCTTCTGATGATGGATCTTGAGTTGTTCAGAAAGAGAAATTCTAAGGTGTTCTGTAGTTGTAATGTTCTCGGATTTGGCATAAAAATACAATTTTTTCTGAAGAAGTTTTGTAGCAACATCTTGGGCTTTTCCCATTGTTCTCAGGTGTCCACTTTTTCCAGTGATATCTTGGGGGTGTGTGTGAGATCACCGGAAGCCTGATCTTGGACCAGTGAGGTCATCCAAATGGTTAGTAAGCACCAGAGAGGTTGCATCATGCAGTGATTAAAAGCACAGACTTGGGAACCAGTCAGACTTTGTTTTACATGCTAGCTTTGCCATCTGTGAACTGAATGGTTTGGGCAAATGATGTAACCTCTCTGAACCTGAATCTCCTCATCTGGAAAAAGGGGAAAACAACTGCTATTCCATATGGTTGTCATGAGGATTAAAAAAAGATAATGCATGTACAGCACTGGGCAGCATGCCTGCCACCTAGTAAGTGCTAGACAAAGTGATAGGCGACATTATATACAGATCTATAAGATAGATAGATCTGGATCTTTATATAGTGACAGAGAATACTCTGCCAAGACCTTAGCTCATGTTTACCATACTCTCCAAGGCATTTCCAGCTCAGCATGATGCCTAACACATAGTTTACACTTAATAAATATTTGCGAAAAAAAGAATGAGTTTCTTACAAAATTAAATGTAATTTTACTCTATGATCCGATCACATTACTTGGTATTTACTCAAAGAAATGGAAAGTCCATGTCTTCACAAACACCTACACATGGATGTTTGTAGGAGCTTTCTTTATACTCGCCAAAACTTGGAGGCAACCAAGATATCCTTCAACAGGGAGATGGATAAATTTGGTACAGTCAGACAATGGAATATTATTTAGTGCTAAAAAGAAGCTGGACCATAAAGAAAGCTGTGTGCAGAAGAATTGATGCTTTTGAACTGCGGTGTTGGAGAAGACTCTTGAGAGTCCCTTGGACTGCAAGGAGATCCAATCAGTCCGTCCTAAAGAAGATCAGTCCTGGGTGTTCATTGGAAGGACTGATGCTAAAGCTGAAACTCCAATACTTTGGCCACCTCATGCGAAGAGCTGACTCATTTGAAAAGACCCTGATGCTGGGAAAGATTGAAGGCAGGAGGAGAAAGGGACGACAGAGGATGAGATGGTTGGATGGCATCACCGACTCGATGGACATGAGTTTGGGTAAACTCTGGGAGCTGGTGATGGACAGGGAGGCTGTGCTGTGGTTCATGGGCTCGCAAAGAGTCAGACACGACTGACGACTAAACTGAACTGAAAAAGAAGTGAGCTACCCAGCTATGGCAAGAAAGGGAGGAAACTTCAATGCATATTCCTAGGTGAAAGAAGCCAACCTGAAAAGGCTACATATTGTATGATTTCCATTCTGGAAAAGGCAAAACTACAGAGATAGTAAAAGACCAAGGGGAGAGCTGGAGGGAGGACTAGGTGGAGCACAGAGGATTTTAGGGCAATAAAAATATTCTGTATGATATGATAATGGTAGGTTCAGATTATGCATTTGTCCAAACCCGCAGAACGAATAACTCCAAGAGTGAACCCTAATGTAAACTATGGACTTAAAGTGCTGTGATGTGTTAATGTAGGTTCATCAATTGTAACAAATGTACCACTCTGGTGGGGGACGTTGTTAATGGGGGAGGCTGCGCACGTGGGTGGGCAGGGGGAATATGGGAAATCTCTTCCCCTCAATTTTGCTGTGAATCATACACTACTTTAAACTACAGTTTAACTTAAAGATAGAATAACCAAGTATGTAAATATGTAAGTGACACTATAGGAAAGTGTATTTACCAGTGGGATTGAAGAAAGCGCAGCCTATGAAATGACACAGAAGAGTCTCCCAGAGGCTCCTATTAGTAGACTTTGAGTCGAAAAGGTGAGAGGATTCTTTTCTGAAGATCAAATATTCTGTTGTATAAACCAGTCATTTCTTTCGGTCCCCCAAACAATCTTGCTTAAGCTCTAGGCAAAGAATAGCCGCAGCCTACAGCTCAGATATTACCTACAGTTTCCTATTTGTCACTGTCGCAGCTCCTGGCCCTAATTGCTCCATCCTGTCTGATCAGAGTTCATTCTCGAGACAGCCTGACTTCTTAAGTGAATGTCCACGTTTACCCTGGAACAGCAGGCACTTCCTGGCAGGCTCCTTCCAGACAAGGAGCCTCTGTTCGCCTTGGGACTGGGGAGTAAACAGCCTCTGACTGTCCCAGCTGGTGAGTGAGGAGCCCCAGCCCTGAGACAGCAGACTTTACATACATATTTTTGAGCCGTGGATGGGAAGCAAACCAATAGGTTATGATGCCAGCCTTTTAAAAAAGTAGCACCCAGCAGTAGTGTTCACAGGCTAGCCTTTAGGACAACAAAAAAGCCTATCTACCAGGAATTCCTTTTCAGTGGTAGAGAGTTTGCAAAGGTGCGTCCTCTCTGAATAAAGAGCTTCTGACAGGAGCTCATGCTGAAAAAATGGTGGAGTACGTTCATGGTTATCTGCTACTTTGGAGGCAGTGTTTATATACAGCTTCAGGCCTTTAAAAACACTGTATATAATTTTGAGACTAGTTTACTTGGCTTCTATTTAAAAAAAGAAAAAAAAAGAAGAGGAAGAAGATAACTCGTGTTTCTGCCTGACTTTGGGGTTAGTAAATTGAATGTGGCGGGCTTGTGGTCTTTGGTCTGCTCAGCGAAATAGATTCAAATCCCCACTTTGAATCAGCTTTTGCCTGCCTTGGGGGTCCAACTGAGGCCTTTTGTTAGGGGGCATCCTGAGTAGGGGGAGGGCCAAGGAGGTGGAGGAATGACAAGTATTATAGGATTGTAGGTGGTATTGTCTCACAAGCAAGCTCCTACAACCAAACGCCTTTCTTCTTCTGTTGAGGGGAAGCTGGATGAAGCAGGAGAGTGAGCTCTGGGGGCTGGGGCGAAGGGAGGAGAGGTGAGAGGGGCAGTGTAGCCCCTGAGACCTGCCTACCCGTCCCTACTACAGCCCCACCCCCACCCCTCACCCCATTGCCTTTCTGCTGATCCGGAGAGGGACCACAGTGACGCGCTTTGCTGGAACAGAGCGCTAACTGGCAGTGGCCTGCTTGAGCTGAGGCTATTTTCTAAGCCAGTCACTAATCAGAAGTGACTGAGGCTCTGAAGAGAATACAGCCCAGCCTGGGTTCCACCCTCCATGCTAATGAAGAAGGCAGTGAGGTGGATAATTAAGGGCAGTGATGTGAATAATTCCACACTGATAATCCAGAGGTAATGAAATGCATTATGAGTTTTGGGGACAGCAGATTTCCTTTACCAGCCGAGGCTGTTTCATGATAAAATGAACTTGCTTTTTCTAAGCCCAGAGCAGCTGACTCTGGGAGGAGCCACCCTGGGATTCAGGATTCAGGCAGCCATTAAAAACGTTTAAGAAGCCTGCATAGCCATACAGGGAAACGTGTGTGATGAGCTTTTAAGTGAGAAAATGAAGAAGTGTGCAAAGTAAGTATTTTGGACAACCACAGCCAGGTACAAAACAAACAAAACTAATACCAAGCAAACCGTTACATGCAAAGAAGAAAGACTAAAAGGAAATACACCAGAATATTAACAAGAGTTAATGTAAGTTAAGTAGTGGGACTGCAGAGATTGCTTTTATTCTTCTCTCTGTTAATTTTCTCTAAATTTTACATTGTTATATTATTTCCTTAATGAAAAAAAAAGAATGCACTAAAAAGAAAAAAAAAAGGCTTGGCAGAATTCTTCCCCAGAATCGACATTGGAGAAGCAACTCTGATGCAAATTTTCTGACTAACGCGGATGGGTGTCCAGGCTAGAATTCTCTGCACAAGCTGTTCCAGGTCCCGGTAACCCTCTTCTGGATGAGAACATTTCCTCTGTCAAATTCAGACTGTATATGAATCTCCCTGGCCCTGCTTTTCGGAGAATCGAAGAGATGTTTTCAGTGGCACTGGCTCTTCGGCTACACAGTCTTGGTGTAACCAGTTCCTACCATACTTAGTGGAACCTTCTCCTGCTGCTGCTGCTGCTAAGTCACTTCAGTCGTGTCCGACTCTGTGCGACCCCATAGACGGCAGCCCTGTCCCTGGGATTCTCCAGGCAAGAATTATGTTTCTTTCCCCAGTTTTCTGGTTTACAGACTCTTTTGGAAAATAACACTATCATATAAAATGTATTTCTTATTTCACAAAGTCATGGGACCGTGGGTTTTATAGTAGGTATCCAGGAGATGACTCGTTATTCTTCACTCTTACTAATAAGACAGATGTGGAGGAGTTGGTAGCAAATTCTTTGTTTCATTAAGGTTTTTAATTAACAAAGAGGCTCTGACAGCCAAAATAAAAGCCATACTTCCTTCTACAAATGTTTGGGTGTTAAAACAAAATCTTCAGGGACCCTCTGAATACTCATTCTTACAATGTTGCTTTTGGCACTCGATCTGCCGGATGTTTATGCTGCTGTTGGCCAGGACCTCCTTGAGGGTGGGGTGGATGCATTGCTGGAGAGTTAAGGTCCCACAGTCTGATGGAGTTGATTGCATTACTTAGTGCAATTTTATATCATCCAGATTTTTCAGTCTTGTCCTCTTAACACCCGAATATGTGCTAATGTTTCATCATTTCATACAACCTGGAAAATGAGGACAAGGATACCTTTAGTTATTCAGAGAATTAAATGAAACGTGTGAAGTGATCAGCACAGTGTTGAGCAGACAAATTCTGTACTGTACCCATCAGTCAGGTGTGTGTGAGTTATGGTGCTCACGTGGAGGAAGCCAAAGTGCTCACAGTGCTCACAGCCCCTCCTGAGCACAGCCCTGTGGAGTGCTGTGAAGTACTTATGTAGTTCCTTATGTAGTATGGAGGCTGTAACAGGGTTTTTAAATTTTCTTTTTTTGGGTGGTGGGATAGTTTTTGAGGGATGATGATCCAAGAGCTTAGTGGGGAGAAATATAAACCTTTGGGTATGTAGAATACAAAGTTGGAAACAGTCATAAAAGGGAAATTCTGAAACAGAAGTTTAAAGGGGCTTTACCATTTCTTCTTTGGAAACACACCACTGAATAGCGTGTCTTCAGCATCCCGCAGCATCTCCCCAGGACAGATTGAGAAGGTTAGAGCAAGGCTCCAATTCTTCCAAATTTGCTTTTTATGTGTTAATGTATTCTTGAGTGTGGGCTAAACCGCTTCAGCCCTGTTTGATTCTTTGCGACCCAGGATCCCCTGTCCACGGGATTCTCCAGGTGAGAATACTGAAGTGGGTTGCTGTACCCATGTCTCCTGTATTTTCTGCATTGATAGGTGGGTTCTTTATCACTAGTGCCACCTGGGAAGCCCATTAACGTATTCTTAGTTAAATGCATTTACTGATATTTGCTTCTAAGAAGTGCATTCCCCAAATTGACCATGGAAATAACACGTTTCCTGGAGCTCCCCACTCACTGGCTCCTGTTGCCTTCTGCTTGCTCAGCCCCAGACCCTCCAGTTCCCTGGCACTCTACACCCTCAGCCACACTAACCCAGAAGCTGGAGGGGGCAAAGTTGTGCTGGCTTCTCCTGCATTTTCCTGACTTTTGCTGCAGGTCAGGTGACACTGCTGGGCTGCAGGCCTGGCCCGGCTGCTCGCAGGGCAGGTCAAGAGCACTGCGTCTTGATGGCCACTGGCTAGGTGTCTGGGGTGCAATTTTCTTCAGTCCCCAGGTGTGCAGTTTGCTTCTCCACACTGCCTGTTGGGAGGTTTGGAGTTCTGCAGATGAAACTTTCTATGTTTAAAAAGTTTATATAAATTACACGAATTGTAGTTTTCATATTAATAGAAGTGCAAATGAAACATTCTGCCTAGGCCAAAAGAAATGCCTAAACAACATTCCCTGGTGGCTCAGTTGGTAAAGAATCCACCTGCAATGTGGGAGACCTGGATTTGATCCCTGGGTTGGAAAGATCCCCTGGAAAGGGAACGGCTACCCACTCCAGTATTCTGGCCTGGAGAATTCCATGGACTATACAGTCCATGGGGTCTCAAAGAGTCGGACATGATTGAACGACTTTCACTTTCACTTTCAAGCAACATTCCTCATTTGCTCAAGGCTGCTGAATGTCATGGATATCAATAACAATGAAAAAGCTTGTCTAAAGCAGGCGGAGGGAGCGAAGATTTCAGCATGATATTCTATAAGCCAAGATTGCAAACCACTCTCACTATACAAAAGTTCTAATGACGTACAGAGTTTTGTATAGGAAACTCTTGTACCTCTGATTGGCACATCACCTACTTATCAATATGTGAAATCAAAACAGAGGTTTTTGAGAGGTTGTACAAACCATTGTATTTACAAAAATGGTACAGAAGTGAATTGGGTCGATGTAAGTGCACACTTCATTCACATCTTCAGCAACAAAAATTGTCAGCACTACACAACTAAGAATACTCACTCCAACTGCAGCTGCTAAACCAGAATGGGCAAATATTGTCAAGTAACATTTACTGTTAAAGCAGAAACAGGTGACAGTGTAGCCTTGCCTGTGTTCCAAGTCACGTCGCCTTGTCTGCTGCTGTTTGGATCAGAGAAGACCACAGGACCTGAGGACGGTTTTTCTAGAGGCTAATTAATAGCTTATGAAGCTCTCCTCATCTCTGCCCATCTGGAGTATTGGCAGCTCCCTTTCTCAGTCAGCTCTCTCAGTGAGCTGGGACTCAGGATATTCTTGGAGGGTCAGTTAGCTGAAACAGTAGAGACCAAGTCAAAGGGGAACTAAGTCACTGAAAGGGCTATAGCTTTTGTCTGCTCAGCTTCTTTTCCTGTGCCCCCTTCTGGAAACAGGCCCTAACCTTCCGGTAATAGCTAACCAAGCTGTGTCAGAGGTCTTTCTCAACTTTTCCTAATTTAAGTTCTCTTCCTTCTCTGGGAAGGAGGTCCTATGGACCCTGGCTCTACAAGCAGATGCCTGCCAGACTGGTAACTTCAGTGAGAAGTGTTCAGATGGGGGGAAAAAAAATGGGGCTATAGAGAGCCTGTGACCAATAAGAAGGCACATCTAAAGGCAATCAAGTTAAAGAAGAATTGACACCAGGCCACACCTGGTGTCTGGCTAATAAAATAAGTCATATCTTTCCCCCCGTTTTATTGAGACATATTTGACATACAGCACTAAGTGTGGGCTTCCATGGTGGCTCAGTGATAAAGAATCCACTTAGAATGCAGGAGATGTTGGTTCTACCCCTGGGTCAGGAAGACCTCCTGGAGGAGGGCATGGCAACCCACTCCAGTGTTCTTTTTTTTCCCCCTGTGTCTGTGAGTCTCTTTCCTTTTTTTTTTAATTGAAGGATGCTTGCTTTACAGAATTTTGCTGTTTTCTGTCAAACCTCAACATGAATCAGCCATAGGTATACATATATCCCCTCCCTTTTGAAACTCCCTCCCATCTCCCTCCCCATGCCACCCCTCTAGGTTGATACAGAGCCCTGTTTGAGTTTCCTGAGCCATACAGCAAACTCCTGTTGGCTATCTGTTTTACATATGGTAATGTAAGTTTCCATGTTACTCTGTCCATACATCTCCTCCCCTCTCCCCATGTCCATAAGTCTATTCTCTATGTGTTTCTCCATTGTTGCCCTGTGAATAAATTCTTCAGTACCATTTTTCTAGATTCCATATATATGTGTTATGCTATGCTATGCTATGCTAAGTCACTTCAGTTGGGTCCGACTCTGTGCGACCCCAGAGATGGCAGCCCACTAGGCTTCTCTGTCCCTGGGATTCTCCAGACAAGAATATTGGAGTGGGTTGCCACTTCCTTCTCCAATGCATGAAAGTGAAAAGTGAAAGTGAAGTTGCTCAGTCGTGCCTGACTCTTAGAGACCCCATGGACTGCAGCCTACCAGGCTCCTCCGTCCATGGGATTTTCCAGGCAAGACTACTGGAGTGGGGTGCCATTGCCTTCTCCATATATGTGTTAGAATATGGTATTTATCTTTTTCTTTCTGACTCGCTTCACTCTGTATAATAGGTTCTAGGTTCATCCACTTCATTAGAACTGACTCAAATGCATTCCTTTTCATGGCTGAGTAATATTCCATCGTGTATATGTACCACAACTTCCTTATCCATTCATCTGTTGATGAACATCTAGGTTGCTTCCATGTTCTAGCTACTGTAAATAGTGCTGCAGTGAACAATGGGATACTTGTGTCTCTTTCAATCTTGGTTTCCTCAGGGTATATGCCTAGGATTGGGATTGCTGGGTCATATGGTGATTTTATTCCTAGCTTTTTAAGGAATCTCCGTACTGTCTTCCATAGTGGCTGTATTAATTTACATTCCCACCAACAATGCAAGAGTGTTCCCTTTTCTCCACACCCTCTCCAGTATTTATTGTTTGTAGAGTTTTTGATGAGGGCCATTCTGACTGATGTGAGGTGATAGCTCATTGTAGTTTTTATTTGCATTTCTCTAATAATGAGCAATGTTGAGCATCTTTTCATGTGTTTGTTAGCCATCTCTATGTCTTCTTTGGAGAAATGTCTGTTTAGGTCTTTTTCCCACTTTTTGATTGTGTTGTTTGTTTTTCTAATATTGAGTTGTATAAGCTGCTTGCTTGTATGTTTTAGAAATAAATCTTTTGTCAGTTGTTTCATTTGCTATTATTTTTTCCCATTCTGAGGGTTGTCTTTTCACCTTGCTTATAGTTTCCTTTGCTGTGCAAAAGCTTTTAAGTTTAATCAGGTCCCACTTATTTACTTTTGTTTTTATTTCCATTACTCTAGGAGATGGGCCATAGAGGATCTTGCTTTGATTTATGTCATCAAGTGTTCTGCCTATGTTTTCCTCTAAGAGTTTTATAGTTTCTGGTCTTACATTAGGCCTTTAATTCATTTTCAGTTTATCTTTGTGTATGATGTTAGGAAGTGTTCTAATTTCATTCTTTTACATGTAGCTGTCCAGTTTTCCCAGCACCATTTATTGAAGAAGGTGTCTTTGCCCCATTGTATATTCTTGCCTCCTTTGTCAAATATAAGGTACCCATAGGTGCATGGGTTTATTTCTGGGCTTTCTATCTTGTTCCATTGGTGTATATTCCTGTTTTTGTGCCAGTACCATACTGTCTTGATGACTGTAGCTTTGTAGTATAATCTGAAGTCAGGAAGGTTGATTCCTCCAGCTCCATTCTTCTTTCTCAAGACTGCTTTGGCTATTCGGGGTCTTTTGTGTTTCCATATGAACTGTGAAATTTTTTGTTCTAGTTCTGTGAAAATGCCGTTGGTAATTTGACAGGGATAGCGTTAAATCTGCAGATTGCGTTTGGTAGTATAGTCATTTTCACAATATTGATTCTTCCTACCCAGGAACATGGAATATTTTGTCTTTGATTTCTTTCATTGTTGCTGCTAAGTCGCTTCAGTCATATCCAACTTTGTGCGACCCCATAGACGGCAGTCCACCAGGCTCCGCTGTCCCTGGGATTCTCCAGGCAAGAACACTGGAGTGGGTTGCCATTTCTTTCTCCAATGCATGAAAGTGAAAAGTGAAAGTGAAGTTGCTCAGTCGTGTCCAACTCTTTGTGACCCCATGGACTGCAGCCTTCCAGCCTCCTCTGTCTATGGGATTTTCCAGGCAAGAGTACTGGAGTGGGTTGCCATTGCCTTCTCCTTTCTTTCATTAAT
Source organism: Budorcas taxicolor (assembly GCF_023091745.1). NCBI lineage: Eukaryota > Metazoa > Chordata > Mammalia > Artiodactyla > Bovidae > Budorcas > Budorcas taxicolor. The sequence continues at coordinate 58,230,984 of NC_068915.1, read as the reverse complement.
GTCTTATAATTTTCTGTGTACAGTTCTTTTGTCTCCTTAGGTAGGTTTATTCCTAGATGCTTAATTCTTTTTGTTGCAATGGTGAATGGGATTGATTCCTTAATTTCTTGTTCTGATTTTTCATTTTAGTGTATACAAATGTAAGTGATTTCTGTGTATTGATTTTGTATCCTGCAACTTTGCTAAATTCACTGATTAGTTCTAGTAATTTTCTGATACTATCTTTAGGGTTTTCTATGAACAGTGCCATGTCTTCTGCAAACTGAGAGCTTTACTTCTTCTTTTCCAATCTGAATTCCTTTTATTTCTTTTTCTTCTCTGATTGCTGTAGCTAGGACTTCCAGAATGTTGAATAATAGTGGTGAAAGTGGACACCCTTGTTTTGTTCCTGATCTTAGGAGGGAATGCTTTCAGTTTTTCACCATTGAGAATAATGTTTGCTGTAGGCTTATCATATAGGGCCTTTACTATGTTGAGGTAGGTTCCTTCTATGCCCATTATTTGAAGAGTTTTAATCATAAATGGGTGGCAAATTTTGTCAAAGGCTTTTTCTGCATCTGTTGAGACTATCATATGGTTTTTATCTTTCAATTTGTTCATATGGTGTATCACATTGATTGTTTTGCATATATTGAAGAATCCTTGCATCCTGAAATAACCCAACTTGATCATTGTGTATGAGCTTTTTGTTGTGTTGCTGAATTCTGTTAGCTAAAATTTTGTTGAGGATTTTTGCATCTATATTCATCAGTGATATTGGCCTGTAGTTTTCTTTTTTTGTGTTGTCTTTGTCTGGTTTTGGTATCACGGTGATAAGCCTTGTAGAATGAGTTTTGAAGTGTTCCTTCCTCTGCAATTTTTTGAAAGAGTTTTAGAAGGATAGGCATTAGCTCTTCTCTAAATGTTTGATAGAATTCTCCTGTGAAGCCATCTGGTTCTGGGCTTTTCTTTTTTGGGAGATTTTTGATCACAGCTTCAATTTCAGTGCTTGTAATTGGGTTGTTCATAATTTCTATTTCTTCCTGGTTCAGTCTTGGAAGATGGAACTTTTCTAAGAATCTGTCCATTTCTTCCAGGTTATCTGTTTTATTGCCATATAGTCGTTCATAATAGTCTCTTTTAGTCCTTTTTGTTCTGCATTATCTGTTGTAACCTGTCCTTTTTCATTTGTAACTTTGTTGATTTGATTTTCCTCTTTTTTTCTTGATGAGTCTGGCTAAAGGTTTGTCGATTTTGTTTATTTTCTCAAAGAACCAGCTTTTAGGTTTACTAATCTTTACTATTGTTTCTTTCATTTCTTTTTCATTTATTTCTGCTTGGATCTTTATGATTTCTTTCCTTCTACTAATTTTTGCCAGGGTGGGGGGTAGTGGTTTGTTCTTTTCCCAGTTGTTTTAGGTGTAAAGTTAGGTTGTCTATTCAATGTTTTTCTTGTTTCTTGAGGTAGGATTGTATTGCTATAAACGTCCATCTTAGAACTGCTTTTGCTGCTTTCCATACGTTTTGAGTTGTTGCTTTTTCATTGTCATTTGTTTCATTGACATTTTTTTATTTCCCTTTTGATTTCTTCAGTACCCTGTTGGTTATTTAGAAATGTGTTGTTTAATCTCCATGTGTTTGTGTTTCTTACAGTTTTTTCCTTGTAAATGATATCTAGTCTCATAGCATTGTGGTTGGAGAAGATGCTTGATACAATTTCAATTTTCTTAAATTTACTGAGCTTTGATTTGCGACCCAAGATGTGGTCTATCCTGAAGACTGTTCCAATTGCACTTGAGAAGAATGTATATTCTTCTGCATTTGGATGGAATGTCCTGAAGATATCAATTAGATCCTTCTCATCTAACGTATCATTTAAGACTTATGTTTCCTTATTAATTTTCCATTTTGATGATCTGTCCATTGGTGTGAGTGGGGTGTTAAAGTCTCCTACTATTATTGTGTTACTGTGAATTTCTCCTTTTATGTCTGTTAGTGTTTGTCTTATGTATTGAGGTGCTCGTATGTTGCTGCTGAGGCTGCTAAGTCACTTCAGTTGTGTCTGACTCTGTGTGACCCCAAAGATGGCAGCCCACCAGGCTCTGGCATCCCTGGGATTCTCCAGGCAAGAACACTGGAGTGGGTTGCCATTTCCTTCTCCAATGCATGAAAGTGAAAAGTGAAAGTGAAGTCACTCAGTTGTGTCTGACTCAGCGACCCCATGGACTGCAGCTTACCAGGCCCCTCTGCCCATGGAAGTTTCCAGGCAAGATTACCGGAGCGGATTGCCGTTGCCTTCTCCCGCTCCTATGTTGGGTGCATAGATATTTACAATTGTTATGTCTTCCTCTTGCTTTGATCCCTTGATCATTATGTAGTGACCTTCCTTATCTCTTGTAATCTTCTTCAAGTTCTAGTTTGTCTTATATGAGGATTACTACTCCAGCTTTCTTTTGCCTCCCATTTGCATCAGATATATTTTTCCAGCCTCTCACTTTCAGTCTATATGTGTCTTGAGGTCTAAAGTGGGTTTCTTGTAGACAGCATGTATAGGTCTTGTTTTTATATCCATTCAGCCAGTCTGTGTCTTTTGGTTGGAGCATTTAATTCATTTACATTTACAGTAATTATTGATACATATGTTCCTATTGCCATTTTCTTAGTTGTTTGGGGTTGATTTTGTAGATCTTCTTTCTTCTGTTGTGTTTCTTGACTATATAAGTCCATTTAACATTTGTTGTAAGCTGGTTTGATGGTACTGAATTCTCTTAACTTTTGCTTGTCTGAAAAGCATTTTATTTCTCCATCAATTTTGAATGAGATCCTTGCCATATACAGTAATCTTGGTTGTAGATTTTTCCCTTTCAGTACTTTAAATATATCCTGCCATTCCTTTCTGGCCTGCAGAGTTTCTGCTGAAAGATCAGCTGTTAAGTGTATGGGGTTTCCCTTATATGTTACTTGTTGCTTCTGCATTGCTGCTTTTAATTTTCCTTTGTGTTTAGTCTTTGTTAGTTCGATTAGTATGTGTCTTGGTGTGTTTCCCCTTGGGTTTATCCTGTATGGGACTCTTTGTGCCTCTTGGACTTCATTGATTATTTCCTTTTCCATGTTGGGGAAGTTTTCAACCATAATCTCTTCAAAAACTTTCTCATACCCTTTTTTTTTTTTTCTCTTCTTCTTCTCCTGGAATCCCTATAATTCGAATGTTGGTGCATTTGATATGGCTCCAGAGGTCTCTGAGACTATCCTCAGCTCTTTTCATTCTTTGTAATTTATTCTGCTCTTCAGAAGTTATTTTCACTCTTTTATCTTCCAGCTCACTGATTCATTCTTCTGCTTTAGATATTCTGCTATTGATTCCTTTTAGAGTATGTTTAATTCCAGTAATTGTGTTGTTTGTCTCTGTATGTTTATTCTTTAATTCTTCTAGGTCTTTGTTAATTGATTCTTGTATTGTCTCCATTTTGTTTTCAAGGTTTTCAATCATCTTTACTATCATTACTCTGAAGGCCTTTTCAGGTAGTTTGCCTATTTCCTCTTCATTTATCTGGATTTCTGTGTTTCTAGTTTGTTCCTTCATTTGTGTAGTATTTCTCTGCCTTTTCATCATTTTTTTTTTTAAGTTATTGTGTTTGAGGTCTTCTTTCCCAGGCTTCAAGGAAAGTTGAATTCTTTCCTTGAAGAAGGTTGAATTCTTTCTTCCTTTTGGTTTCTGCCCTCCTAAGATTGGTTCAGTGGTTTGTGTGAGCTTCATTTAGGGTGAGATTTGTGCTGAGTTTTTGTTTGTTTTTCCTCTGATGGGCAAGGCTGAGTGAGGTGGTAATCCTATCTACTGATCATTTGGTTTGTGTTTTTGTTTTGTTTGTTGTTTAGATGAGGTGTCCTGCACAGGGTGCTACTGGTGATTGGGTGATGCAGGGTCTTGTATTCAAGTGGTTTCCTTTGTGTGAGCTCTCACTATTTGATACTCCCTAGGGTTAAGCGAGTGAGCGAAGTCGCTCAGTCATGTCTGACTCTTTGCGACCCCATGGACTGTAGCCTACCAGGCTCCTCCATCCATGGAATTTTCCAGGCAAGAGTACTGGAGTGGGGTGCCATAGTTCTCTGGTAGTCTAGGTCTTGGGGTCAGTGCTTCTACTCCAAAGGCTCAGGGCTTGATCTCTGGTGAGGAATGAAGATTCCACAAGTGGTTTGTTATGGCATTAAGAGAGATTAAAACAAATATCCAAAATGAGAAACCAAAGATGAACCCCAAACAAATGGCTGTTACAAAATCAGGCAAATAATAATTAAAATAATGGAATATACACATATGCGTATACACCCATGAGCAAAGTGAAAACAGTCCACCAAAAATAAAGTACAACAGATTGACCCAGCAAAAAAGGAAATCAAAAATTACATTCATCAGTTAAGAACAAAACTAACTTAAGCACAAACTGGAAAACAAAACTAAAGAAAGGTGCCAAGTGGGGAATAAAGAAATAAAAACAAAACTAACAAATATGTTGAAAGGAAAGGAAAGAAAGAATAGGTACGCAAATTTAAATAGAGGTAGGTGAAGAAGATTTATAGACATTAGAGATTTATTGCAAGGGGAAAAGAACAGTAGGAAAGGCAAACAAAGGAATAAATGTTGAAACATATGATAGGTTTTAAAAAAATTAAAAATTAAAATTATAAAAAAGAGAAAAGAAAAAGAAAAGGAAGAAGAAAGGAAAAAGGAAAAAAAATAAAAAGGAAAACTCCATAAAACTACAAAAGCCCAACATAGAGGCAGAGGTTTATAATAACAATAGAAAGTGTGACTTTCTATTGTTAGAAATATACACCTATACGCCCATAATCAAAATCAAAACAGTCCAACAAAAATAAAGTACAATAGATTGACCTGGAAAACAAAGGAAACCAAAAATTATATCTATCAGAACAAAACTAATTAAAGCACAAACTGGAAAACAAAACTAAAGCAAGGTGCCAACTGGGGAATAAAGCAATGAAAAGAAAACTAACAAATATGTTGAGAGGAAAGGAGAGAAAGAAGAGAAAGAAAGAATAGATGTCCAAAGTTAAATAGAGGTAGGTAAAGAACATTTATATGTGACTGAGAAAAAAAAGAGCACAAAGCTTAATTGGATTTCTTAGTGCCAATAAAACTGACAACTACAACAGAGGGGGAGAAAGGAAATAAAGAAAAAAGAAAGAAAAATCCAAAAGAATCTACAGAACAAGTCAAAAATTAAGAATAATAAATGTTTTTCTTGAGTCACTGCTGTCAGAGTCCTTTCCCTTGCTGGGAGTCACAGTCCACCTCACCTCCCTAGGATGTCCTCCAACACTGTGCTGATCTCTGGACCTGCTGTGAAGGCAGCTCAGATTCTAATCTGGTCCTGCTCTTGTGTGTTCTTGCTTCCACAGCTATCAGAGCTAGTGTGTTTTCTTTTGGGGAGCTGTCAATGGCCTTTTATATATTCCGTTGACACAGTCTGCTTAGGTAATCGTGTGGATTTAATCAGCAGCTTGTACAGCTGGTGGGAAGGTTTTGGGGCTTCTTCCTTAGCCACACTGCCCCTGGGTTTCAATTGTGGCTTTATTTCCACCTCTGCATGTGGGTCGTCCACTGGGGTTTAGTTTCTGAGGCTGCCTTGGAGGGCTTGGGTTTGCCCCTGTGAGGGCCAGGTGTGGAGGTGGTGCAGCTGCTTGGGTCACAGGGGTTCTGGCAGCACCAGGTACTCAGGGGAATTGGCGGCTAGGGCAACAGGAAATATAGTGCTCTAGAAAGATATGGCAACCAGTATTGACCAAAACGCTCCAGTATGCTTGCCTGGAGAAACCCCTCTCTGACAGAGAAGTCTGGCAGGCCACAGTCTACATTGCTGCAAAGAGTAAGACACTACTGAAGCAACCCTGTGTGCATAGAGGCAAGATTTTATTTTGCCTGTGGCAGCTCTGCCCCAGTGAGAGTTAAGTGTGAAAGTTGCGTGGCTGCTTGGCTTACGGGGACCCTGGCAGCATCAAGTGTGCAGGGACACGGACTGCCTCTGCCACAGGAGTTATGGCTCTCAGTTCAGTTCAGTTCAGTTGTGCAGTCGTGTCTGACTCTTTGTGACCCCATGGACTGCAGCATGCCTGGCCTCCCGTCCATCATCAACTCCCAGAGTTCACTCAAACTCACATCCATTGAGTCAGTGATGCCATCCAACTATCTCATCCTCTGTTGTCCCCTTCTCTTTCTGCCTTCAATCTTTCCCAGCATCAGGGTCTTTTCCAATGAGTCAGTTCTTCACATCAGGTGGCCAAAGTATTGGAGCTTCAGCTTCGGCATCAGTCCTTCAAATGAATATTCCGGACTGATTTCCTTTAGGATGGACTGGTTGGATCTCCTTGCAGTCCAAGTGACTCTCAAGAGTCTTCTCCAACACCACAGTTCAAAAGCATCAGTTCTTTTGGTGTTCAGCTTTCTTTATAGCCCAACTTTTAGATCCATACATGACTACTGGAAAATACATAAATTTGACTAGATCGGCATTTGTTGGCAAAGTAATGTCTATGCTTTTTAATAGGTTGTCTAGGTTGGTCATAGCTTTTCTTCCAAGGAGCAAGCATCTTTTAACTTCATGGCTGCAGTCACCATCGCAGCGATTTTGGAGCCCAAGAAAATAAAGTCTGTCACCATCAGTGTTTTTTTGAGCCTCTTGTAGCTGGCAATCGGCAGGCCTCTTTGACCAGGCTTTCTCTGTAGCTCCGCCCGTTCCGGCACTTAGAGGGCTCCCTTGCCTGGGGTCCTTCTCTGTTGTTCGACTTGTCAGTCACATAGAGGGGCCCCCTGGCTGGGATTCTACTCTGTAAATCAGTGCATCAGGCACTGAAAGGAGCACCCTGGGTGTAGTTCGGTGCGTCAGGCATTTGATGGGCCAGTTGCTTTATTGTCCAGCTGCCGACGCGGGCGTGTCGGGAGAGAGAGGCTGTGGTAACGGCTTCACTTGCTACACGTGACTCAGCAGTATCGCCTTGCTTCCATGGCTGCCTAGCTTCCTCCACCAGCATTTCCCACCACGATCTCCTCCCTCACATCCCCCCAATCCGTCTCTCCACAGTCAACATCAGCTCTTGCCCTGGGATTGCTCCACAATCCCTAAACTCTGGCTCCCAGCCTGTCTGGGGTCTATATGGTTGCAGCAGGGACTATCTGATTCTCATTCCATTTAGGCTGCCACGGATCAGCTGTTTCACTCTCAGCCTTAAATGGTTCTCCTCTGACTCAGACAATTGCCCTGCTGTGGGGATCAGACCCCTGCTTCAGTCCCCCACCCGCTGAGGACAGGTCCAGTCCTACCAACACTCCTGTTTTCCCCCCGAGTTCCTTTGTCCTACCAAGTTTTGCGTGGTTTTTATATATTCTTTTCCACTGGTAAGGTACTCCTTCCACCCTTAGCTGGTGTTTTGCATCCACTCCTGTGTCTGAAGGTGTATTCCTGATATATCCATGGAGAGAGACGTACCCCACGTCCACCTACTCCTCTGCCATCTTGCTCTCCCTCTCCAGTGTTTTTGCCTGGAAAATCTCATGGACAGAGGAGCCTGGCAAGTTACAGTCCATGGGGTTGCAAAAGAGTGAACGTGACTTAGCAGCTAAACAACAACAAACAACTAAGTTTAAGGCATAAAGAAAGCGTAATGATTTGACTTACATGTATTGTAAATAAAGGAGGTCTTAACATGGCCCTTGCTGGGGATTTACTGCCCCAGATAATGTCAGCTCAGAAGCCCGGGTTTCATTTACTCACCCTATAGATGGACTTTCTCCAAGAAGTGCCCATCGTGGAGGATGTCATGGGCCAAATATTTGCATCCCCCTCAAGTTCATAAGCTGAAATTCTAACGATCAGGGTGATGCTATTAGGAGATTGGGCTCTGGAAGGTGATCAGGTCATGAGAATGGAGTCCTCATGATTGGGATTAATGTCCTTTTAAAAGAGGCCTCAGGGAGCCCCCTCAACCCTTCCACCATATGAGGACATGGTGGGAAAGTATCATCCATGAACCAGGAAGTGAATCCTACTAGACAGGACCTGCCAGCATCTTGCTCTTCTTGAACTTTCCAGTCTCCAGGACTGTGAGAAATACATTTCTGTTGTTTATAAATTATTCAATTTATGGTATTTTGTTATAGCAGCCCGAATGAACCAAGACAGAGTGGTTACTCTGTGTTTGGTGACTGGCGGTCTAAGTATTAAAGATGAAAATCCTAAAGGAATAGAAATATTTAACCAAATAAAAGAGATAAAACCTCTGTAAATTAATAAATTATAAGGCAAAAGAGAGACTAAGAAAGTACTTGCAATACACATTTTTTGGGTGCTGCCAACTCTAGCTGAGCATTAATGCCACAGGCCATTTCTCTTTCCTTCTGCGGTTTGTTAACTTACTCAGGCTGGCAGATACAAACAACTCTCTCTGTGAGGTGACAGAGATCTATTAGCCTGTGGGTCGTCTGTTCTGCTTCATCTGAACAACTAATCCCCTAAATCGGTTTGGTTCTAAGACTAAGGGGGAAGTTAAATATTTCATTTTTGAACTTTTAATTGTCATTTCTATGTGGTATCTCCAAAGAGAACTCTTAGATATTTTGAGGTGAACTTTGAAAACTTAAAGTTTTCTGACATTTGGTCTTCTTGGGATATAACAACAAAACACCACTGAATGATGACATCATCTCTGAGCCCCTGGCTCTGAGTCATATAGGATTGGAAGGGTCATGATACATTCATGCAGAAAATGAATGCTTCTGTGTAAGAAACATAGTTTAAGTGAGCTCAGTTCAGAGAGAACTCTCACATTTCCTGCTTTTCTTTGTAGTATCTTCTATCCTGTGAGAATTAAGTAAAGTACCTGGGTTTTAAACCAGCAGCACCATTTCCCAGCTATGATTTCCTTTGTGACCCAGTAAACCCCCTAACTTATACATCTACTTCATAAAATTAAAAATACTTATTAATATCAAACAATAGAAGCCATTGTTTTTCTTTTGAATGCACTGGACCTCGTAACCTCATCCATAATATCACAGACCTTGAACAACTTTGGAAAATAAGCTGTGAATGGGATGTTGGAAACACTGTTTTAAGGAAAGATAGAAGTAGAATATATACTCACAGAGATAATCCCACTAGTAGGGATTGCCTATTGGGGTATTCTTAAAACACAGATATTTTAGAGACATAAGACAAGAAAATTCATGGACAAGCAGGGGAAATCATCACTTCTCTTTTACAGATAAGGTAGGGCTAATTCATGTTGGAACTCTTAGGAGGATCCCCTTTGGTTATGGGGACCCTAGTATCAGCATTCAAGAAGATACCTGAGAAGGGGAAAGGAGAATAAATCACAAAGGGGAAAAGAAAACCATCATTCTAATCATCTTGTTGCATAATAAGCCACATGAGAAGTTCATGACATAGCACATCAATTCATTATTATTTCTCATGATCCTTTGGGTTCACATGGCTGGAAGAGCTAGGGATAGAGGGGCATTGCTGTCCAGGAGACCTCTCTACATGACAGGCTGGACTTCCTCACAGCCTGGTAATCTCAGGCTAGCCTGATTTTTTTTTTTTTTTTACATGATTGTCAGCTTCTGCCTGAGCAAGTGTCCTAAGAGGCCAAGGTAGAAGTTGTCAGTCCTGCTGAAGACTGGGTCCAAACCAGCATAGTATCTCTCTGCCATTCTGTGTTGGTCAATGGCTAGTCACAGGTCAGCCTAAACTTAAGAGGAGGGGAATTTAATCCCACTTGGATGGAAATAGTGTCAAAGAATTTGTTACCATATTTAATCCACCACCACCATCAAGATGGTCTTGAAGGATGAAAGAAGATCCAAATTAGAGCCTGAAGGAGCTAAGTAGAAAGGATGGCTTTTCCCTCCCACCTACTGAGCATGAGGGTATGTAGTTGTGATTTCAATAATAGGGGAGGGAGATAAGAAATTTGGAGATGTTTCAGAGAGATGAGGACCCCACAGCAATGATTTAAATGTTGAAAAGTGAGATCTGTAAAAGGGATTAAATGACATCAGATTGATTTGGCCTCAAGCAGGGAAGACTGAGGAGTAACTGAATAATCATCTTCAAATATATGAGGGTTATTACAAAAAAGATGCAGGAGCGCTGAAATTGAGCAAAATGGGACTGGGCTGAAAACACTAATGATTTCCCCACCAAAAAATGGGTATCTTTGGGACCTGGAAGAAAATCTTCTTTCTGAAGCTATTTAAGGAGAACACATTATATAAGCCTGTAAAAAAATTAGGATTAGTTATACTGAAGGTGGGCTTCCCGTGTAGCACTAGTTTAAAGAACCCGCCTGCCAATGCAGGAGACATCAGAGATGTGGGTTCCATCCCTGGGTCAGGAAGATCCCCTGGAGGAGGGCATGGCAACCTGCTCCAGTATTGTTTCCTGGAGATGCCTATGGACAGAGGAGCCTGGCAGGTTACGATCCAAGGGTCACAAAGAATCAGATACGACTGAAGTGACTTAGCATGCATGCACACATGCACACACGCATACTGAAGACAGAAATATTAGACCAGACCTTTTTTTTTTCCTCGTACAAGAGCTATTTTTTCAAGAGAAACCTTGCATGAAACAGATGAATGAAAAGTGATGCTGTTTGTGTTAAGCCAATGGTATGGCCCTAGTGACGTTTACTCTCTTCCCAACACTTAATATCCCAGGTGGCCCTAAAGTCATCATATGAGACACAAGGACACTGTTAAAATTTGTTTGAAAATAACTGAAACCAATAAACAGCTTTCTAACTCTCTACAGAAAGTTATGGGTGCGTGGAGATCTTTTTTAATGGCAGTTCAGCCTTGGGAATTTTGTGAAAGTGCTGTATTCTTTCCTTGGTTCAATTTTTTGTTTTGTTTTGTTTTGACTGTGCTGGACCTTCCTTGCTTCCTGGGCTTTTCTCTAGTTGAGGTGAGTGGGAGGCTACTCTCTAGTTGCATTGCACGGGTTACTCATTCCAGTGGCTTCGCTTGTGGAGCGCAGGCTCTAGAACACAAGCTTAATGGCTGTGGAGCTTGGGCCTAGTTGCTCCTCAGCATATTTGATCTTCCCAGATAGGGACTAAACCCATGTCTCCTGCAGTGGCAGGCAGTTTCTTTACCGCTGAGCCACCAGGGAAGCCCCTCTTGCTTTAAATTTGTGAAGCAGTGTTATTTCTGAGCTGAAGTCCTATCCTTCTGTGTATTGTCAAATGGCGCTCTTGTATCCACTCTCTTAGTAACATATTTGTTACTAAGTGTACCAATGTCTAAGGGGAAAAACAGATGAAAATTTTAATTTTCTTGTAAATTTATTTAATTTGCTTAAAGTTCCAGTAAATGAAATTAGCAGTTTTACTTCATTAATGGTCAATGAAATTGTGTTTAATTTATTAACTCTTAAAAAAACATTCTTTACAAAAAGGAGAACATCGTATAACCACCAAGACTTTCATCCTAATGTTACTTCATCAATAATCATTTAATTTGGGATTCTCTCTATACAAAAAGAACAAAATGTATTCTGGCACCCCTTTAACACACATGTATTATTATGGCTTAATTAATTTATAAAGTTTACATGAAATTTTTAAATATATGAAGATTTCATGGTTGACAACTTCTAGCTTCATGACGGTGAACTGATCACCTGCCCTTCATACCAAGGCCATGTAATTGGTAAAAATATTTTAAAAATGCACACAACTATAGTAAAAATCTAGCACAACCTTCAACTTAGGATGATTCAACTTATGATTTTTTTGACTTTAGTATGGTGTTGTACTCTTCCCTGGTGGCTCAGAGGTTAAAGCGTCTGCCTCCAATGCGGGAGACCCGGGTTTGATCCCTGGGTCGGGAAGATTCCCTGGAGAAGGAAATGGCAATCCACTCCAGTATTCTTGCCTGGAGAATCCCATGGACGGAGAAGCCTAGTAGGTTACAGTCCACAGGGTTGCAAAGAGTTGGACACGACTGAGCAACTTCACCTTACCTCACCTTACCTATGGTGTTGAAGTGATAATGCATTCAACAGAAATCGTACTTTGAATTTTGATCTTTTTCTGGGTGATAGGTGGTACAATCTTATTTCATGATGCTGGGCAGGGCAGCAAGTCACAGCTCCGAGTCAGCCACGTCATTACGAGGGTAAACAACTGACACTCTGCTTATAACATTTCTATACCCAGATCGCCATTCTGTTTTTCACTTTCAGTACAGTATTCAATAAATTACATGAGATATTTAACACTTCACTATAAAGCAGATTTTGTTTTAGATGATTTTGCCCAATTAGGATAAAAGAAGTGTTCTGAGCACAATTAAGATTGGCTACGCTAAGATAAGATGTTCTGTAGGTTAGTTTTATTAAGTGCAACATCACACACAACTTAGTGACTGAACGGCAGCAACAGTATAACAGTAGTTGTAACTTATGATGGGCTTATTGGGATATAACCTCATCATAAACTGAGGAAGATCTATACAGTCAGATTGTATTTTAAAATATACCTACATTTTTTACAAGAAATATCTTAAAGAAAAATAACACAGAACAGTTGAAAATACAGGAATGCAGTGGCCATTATGGAAAACAACATGAAGAATTTTCAAAAAATTAAAAATAGGACTACAATATGATCTACTGCTTTCATTCCCCATGATATTATCAGAAGAAAACAAAAAACTGTAGAAAATATATAAGTACCCCTATGTTCACTGTAGCATTATTTACAATAGCCAAAATATGAAAGCAACACAAGCGCCCATTATTAGATGAATGGATAAGGAAAACCTGGTATATACATATAGAATGGAATATTACTTGCCATGAAAAAGAATGAAACCTTGCCATTTCTGACAACATGAATGGCACTAGAGAGTGTCATGCTAAGTGAAATAAGTCAGATACAGAGAGACAAATAATGTATTATTTTACTTACATGTGGAACAAAAAAGAACAAATGAAAAACATAACAAAATATAAATACAATTACAGATACAGAAAACAGGTGGCTGCCACAGAAGAGGCAAGTAGAGGGAGGGAAGAAATGGTGAGAGAGATTCAGTATCAGTTCAGTCACTCAGTTGTATCTAACTCTTTGCAGCCCCATGAACTGCAGTACACCAGGCCTCCCTGTCCATCACCAACTCCCGGAGTTTACCCAGACTCTTGTGCATCAAGTTGGTGATGCCATCCAGCCATCTCATCCTCTGTCATCCCTTTCTCCTCCTGCCCCCAATCCCTCCCAGCATCAGGCTCTTTTCCAACGAGTCAACACTTTGTATAAGGTAGCCAAAGTATTGGAGTTTCAGCTTTAGCATCAGTCCTTCCAATGAACACCCAGGACTGATCTCCTTTAGAATGGACTGGTTAGATCCCCTTGCAGTCCAAGGGACTCTCAAGAGTCTTCTCCAACACCACAGTTCAAAAGCATCAATTCTTCGGTGCTCAGCTTTCTTCACAGTCCAACTCTCACATCCATACATGACCACTGGAAAAACCATAGCTTCATGACATATGTGAGTCAAATAATTATGCTGTACACCTTAAATTTTATAGTGCAGAATGTCAATTATATCTCAATGAAACTGGAAGAAAAAGAGGTAATCATAAAGCTAAAAAACACAAGAATTAAAGAAAAACTTACAAAGTAAATGCTAACAAAAAGAGACTAAGCAATATTGGTGGTCGTTTAGTCACTAAGTCGTGTCCGACTCTTGAGACCCCATAGACTGTAGCCTGCCAGGCTCCTCTGTCTATGGGATTTCCCAGGCGAGAATACTGGAGTGGGTTGCCATTTTCTTCTCCAGGAGATCTTCTCATCCCAGGAATTGAACCCAGGTCTCCTGCATTGCAGGATTCTTTACCAACTGAGCTACAAGGGAAGCTGTCAGACAAAATGTAATTCAAAGTGAAAAGACACTATCAGACAAAAAAGAATTCGAGGATGAAAAAAGGTACTTCATGTCAAGGAGAGTAACAAGTCACTGAAAATATATAGCATCATGTGCTTTTAATGCACCTGATAATGTAGCTTTGACAAATAGACAGGTTTGAGGACATAGGTCATAGCATTGTTGATGGTTATAAAACATAAATTAAAACAAAATTGAAAAGAACCTAGAAGTCCATCAGCTGATGATTGGCTAAGTATGCTGTGGAATAGTAACACTTTGAAGTATTTTGTAACAAAGAATGAGGTCAATGTCCTAACATAGCTGGCTCTCTAAAATGTATTGTTGTCTGAGAAAGCAACTTTGCAGAAAGATATGTACAATAATATAAAACCACTTATGTTAACACACACACAATGTTGCTATGTATTTACTTTGGATACAGAAGTCTTTATGTAAACAAATGAGAAAAAAATCAGAAAAGAACCCTTACAAAAGATGTAACTGTGATCACCTCTGGGGAGGGGAAAAGAAGTAGACTTGGGTTGGGATGCTTAATCAGAAGGGAGTCAAGATTTCATTTGGAATGCTTCCAAAGAGAAATTAATTTTATTATTACTCATGTTATGAAAATTTTTAAAAAGATTCCGTGATTTCAGAAAGTTTTGAAAGTCCTGTGCTAGTTGATATGTCAAATTGGATGCCTTTGGATGCAAATACCACAAAACGTAATCTAAATGATAAAGCTTGAAAAGTAGTGCAGTTTATATTATTTTGTGTAACAGGATGTTCTGCAGAGTAGAGGGTTGCAGCTGCTGCTGCTGCTGCTGCTAAGTCGCTTCAGTCATGTCCAACTCTGTGCGACCCCATAGACGGCAGCCCACCAGGCTCCCCTGTCCCTGGGATTCTCCAGGCAAGAACACTGGAGTGGGTAGAGGGTTAACTGAGTACAAAGTTCAACTGTATCATGGAGGACCCAGCTTCTTTCTATTAATTTGCTTCAACACATTTTGAAGAAATTTACTTCAAATTCTCTTTGCATCTCTTGAGAATGCTTAATCCTCAGGTTCAAAGCAAGATCATGCCAGCAGTTTCAAGCAACAACATTCATAATAAAATAATAATAAACAACAGCTATATAGTGTTTTCTGCATGCCAGTGTTTTACATATGCTAATCCATGTTTTGTTCTCATAACTCTTTTTGCTGATGAGAAAACAGAGGCACTGAAATTTGCGGTATGTTACATAATTGTAAGTGGTAGATTCAAATCCAATCAGTCTGGCACAAGAATATGTGCAATTAATCTCTGTACTTTATATGTTTTCCCTGTGACTTTTTTTTTCTTTCTTGTCTTTTCTTGTAATTTTCTCTAAGAAGTAAGGAAACTTTCCCCAGGAAGACAGCAGACAATTCTACATCTCATTGCAGATGCCCACTCCTGAACCAATAAATTACCCTCAGCCCAAACAGACCACCCCTGGAATAGAGAGTGGGGTCACCTGCCCCCAGGGACATTGCTGTGTGGGTAAGTGCAGGCACATGAACCAAATCTGGGCCCTCTTTGGACAGAAAAGGGAGCTGAGGGGGCTGAAGCTGAAAAGATAACCAGCAGTCTCCAGTGAAAGTAACTTCTATTAGTCCTTTATATGTCAATGAATGACTCATTCATTTGAATGCCTGTTATGCTGGGCACACAAGTGAAAATTTCCAGGAAGAATATATGATTTGAATCTTGAGGAAGGAGAATCTAGGCTAGAGATAGAGATCTGAGTATTGCCAATGCATAGATTACAATTAAGTCAACAGGATGGAGAGAATTCCCGCTGAAGATAGTCTGGAGTTCTGAGAGAAGAGGGTCTAATATGATAAGATTTAGTGTTTCCTTCTTCCATGTTATTAGATTAAAAGTAGTATGATTAAAAAAAGCTTTAACTGCATCTAGTGTAGTTAATGGCTATTAATAAAATACCTACTCATTCGTTCATTCATTTGTTTATTAGTTTGTTTACTTTATTCAAAACATCATAAATAATCTTGTTCTTCACAAATCCAAGATGCTGAAGGGTCCGATAATCACACTTTCATAGAAGTAACCTAAAGCTAAACACAAAGCTAAATCCCTAGCTAAATACAAAGGATGAAGTAATATTGCAGCAGAGATGACAAGAGTTGTATTTGGTACCTGTACCAACTTTGCCTTGGATGTTTCCTGTACTCATCCATCTTGAAGAGATAACTCCTCAGTGGGTGTTAGTTGGGCCAGTCTAACAACCCCCATAGCTCAGTGGTTTAATCCAATAACGGTTTATTTCTGGTTTACACTGTAGTCCAGCTCGGTATGGCAGGGATCAGTTCCTTCCATTCAGCAGCTCCACTAAGACCTTGAGCCCCAAAGTCTGCCCCTGGATCCTCGTCATTTGGCTAGGAAATGACAAAAAAGAGAAAGAGCATAGAGAATTGCATAGGAGGCCTTGTGGGCCAAGCCTTGGTGTGGTAGATACCACTTCTGATCCACATTCTGTTGACTGGGGCTCAGTCACGTGATCACAGTGAGTGTAAGGAAGTTTGGGAAATTTAATTTGTAGCCATGCACCAGGAAGAAGAGGAAAATGGGGTCGGTGGGTACCTGGTTAGTCTCTGACATACAACGGATTGAGTGAAACACTTTTACCACGTTAAAATGTAATGCTTTTGTTTATTTGGTATTTTTACTGTTTCTCTGCAATATCTTATACTCATTTATGACATCTTTCTTATGCTGTATTCTTCCTTCCTGATTGTAGTCTGATCATTATTCATATTCCATGCTTTTAATTATTTGGAGTCCTCCCAGTTTTGCTTTTGTAGTCTCCAGCTATTTTCTTCTTTCTTCAGAGTTCTCTGCCTTCCATATTTTGGACTTGCATTTCAGTCAGATTACATTTATCTTTCTTCCAGTGCTTCAGTAACATTTTTTTCTGTTTCCTATAGTTTTTACATATGGATCAGTTATTTCATGCATCATAAAACTTTTAAACCTTGCAGTAAGTGGACATTCAAAATACATTATTTGATTAAT
Organism: Budorcas taxicolor; assembly: GCF_023091745.1. Taxonomy (NCBI): domain Eukaryota; kingdom Metazoa; phylum Chordata; class Mammalia; order Artiodactyla; family Bovidae; genus Budorcas; species Budorcas taxicolor. The sequence goes on along the minus strand of NC_068915.1, from coordinate 58,213,997 downwards.
TAAATAAAACCTCAGACATGCACTCAACTCTTAGAAACACCTTAATGTACTACACTGAGTTCAAAGCAGATAAACTGTATTTAACATTATGAACCATGGAAATTATAAGCTTGATTTTTAAAAGATTAAATAAATGCTCAGAAACACAATCACTCTTGAGAAACAATCATTACGTACCCATCAACTGGCACTGTTAGCATTTAAAAATTAACCAACATGGTTTTCATGTAATCCTGGCAAGATCAGGTAAAAACCACACCCAGCCAAACCTCGGAGAAACATCCTTGAGCAATTCAAATATATTGATATTATTTTTTCCATTGCTTTCATTACTGTCAAGATCAATGAGTGCTTAGGGACAGATAAAGCCGTAGCTGTTGCAATTAATTGTACCCTTATAGCCTCAAGAAACAAGCCCCAGCAGTGGTGACCAGCATAGTCCCAGGGAGTGACAAGTCCTAACAAGGGCGCCTTGGCAGAGCACTCTTTGGGTCCCTCCCTGAAGACAAATCAGCAGCTTGATTAGGTGGGGCTGGGGCCAAGCCTCCCTGGGGTGGGGCTGGGGCTGGGCTTGGGCTGGGGCTGGGCCTGGGTGGTGGCACTCTCTTAAGTGCCGGCTCTCATTGGCTTGGCTACACTCCACTCTATTACTCTACCTAGGTGACTCAACTCAAAGCCAGGTGAAGCAGTTTGGGAACCACAAATAGGGCACCTGATAATTAGCTACCATTTTATAAGAGTGAGTCGAAGGGTCATCAGTCCCCATTTTACAGCCCTGTGTGCGTTCATGCTAAGTTACTTCAGTCGTGTCCAGCTCTTTGCGACCCTGCGGACTGTAGCCCACAAGACTTCTCTGTTCCTGGGAGTCTCCAGACAATGATCCTGGAGTGGGTTGTCAAGCCCTCCTCCAGGGGATCTTCCTGACCCAGGGATCAAACCCGCATCTCTTATGTTGGCAGGTGGGTTCTTTACCCACTGAACCACCTGGGAAGTCCTTTAGCAGACCTACTGGCTCACTATCAGAACAGCAGGGAGTGGTGGCTGCAGCTCTTCATGGCAGAGCAAGCATGGCAATGTTAGATTTCACTGAAAATTGTGACCCTCATTTGCCCAGTACTTGATCAACATTTGACTACTCACATCATGTCACAAATGATGTGTAGTATATCTTAGGTTTTTTTTTTTGTTTGTTTAAATGACTTGTTTTATGGTTTGCTCTGAAGCCAGAATTAGATTAAGTGCTGTATGAAGAGTTCTAAGCAGAATTAAATCTAACCTGGCTATTTCATTATCTGCTAGATCTAAGTACATCTTCCTCATATTGTTCTCATCTCAGTGAGATAATTAATTAGCAATTCCAGGAGGTGTTTGTGGAAAAGCAAGGTTTTGGGGGGTGGGGATCCTGTGCCAAACAAAGGCCCAAAATGAAAAAGAAGAGTTCATCATTTTATCACCTGTCTCTTGGAAAATATAAACTCTTGTGTTCATGCAGCCAGATTTCCTGGAGGCAAATAGGAAACCTGGAGAATCAGATGGAGATGTTAGCAGTTTAACCCTGTATACCAATCCCTGGGGGACGGGAGAGTGGAAAGGAGGGAGAGGGGAGGGGATTACCCTCATGTGCAAGGTGCTTGATCTAGAACAGTGTTTATGCCATTTCTTTCTGGATGGAGCCTGCCAGCTCGGACTCCTGACTACGCAACACAGTCATTCAGCTCCCATTAAACAGGTCATTGCTAAAATGAGCAAAAACAGACATCATTCTGGGTTGAAAAGGGAGAAGAGTTGGAAAATTGGGATTGGTCTTATGGAACTTCAGCCACTTGGAAAGCTCAGTGCCAACTCAAAAATTGTCTTTAAGCAAAATGACATGAATATGGATGTAAGTCAAGAAGGGCCACAGGATCACGCATCTGCCTTTAAACGTAAACTTACAATGTAAGTGACCCAACTTGGTAGAACAACATTCAGAGACAGGGGGGCACACCAGAAGGTTAAGTGGTTGAGTGGGATAAGCAGTAGCTACAGTTGGGCTGCTTTGGGAAATTCTGAGCTTTTTCTTCTGGGGGCTGAGGGTGGGTTTGGGGGTCATGAATCAGGGCTTGGCTAGGCAGTCTCTGAGTCTCTTAACTTCTATAGATAGTGCCCAGGGATGGGGAAGCTACATCATGAAAATTTCTGACTGTCAACATCAGGGTGTTAACTGGTTGCTTTTCCTTTAACACCAATTAAGTGTTCACTTGGATGTTTTAATTTAGGAACCTCTGAAACTTTACTGTTTTAGCGTCATCAAGGTAGTATTTAGCAATTTTGATGCTTTAAGAACCTGGCTCTATTTATGTCTAAAAAGCTTTACAGTGCCTTTTAAAATGTTCTCACTGAAACACTTGAGATTATATCAGCACTAGGTATGTCATCCACATGAATATCCTTAGAGTCTCACGATGAATAATGTGATTAACAAGCATAATGTGTGGCCACCTGGCACATCAGGTGCTTCATCAGCCTGACTCCTCAGCTAGCTTCCTGGGAGGCACTGGTGTAAACATCCTCCAAGATGGCCTCATCTTGCCTAAGAATTTTCACTGGCAAAGGAGATGAGACTGAGAGGTCCTTCAGACTTTCAAGCCCTGTGATGAAGGAACACTAAGAATTTAACATTTTTATTCTGCATAGATCTTTTTGCTTGTAATGGACAGAGGTAAATGTACCCTTTGAGAGAACACCTTGGGAGGCAACTGAATCAGTCTTTCTGGCTAGCCAATCCCTCTCCTTCTCCAGCCACAGAGGAAGAGGTGGTGGTTGGTGGGGGGTGGGATGGGGTGGGGGGAAGAAGAGCATCATAATAACCGCCACCATTTTCTCTAACCTCTGGGCTCACTCTGACCTCCCGGCATTCTGATGCAGGAGAAGGCAAACCTGTATCCCTAGTCAAAATCTGTCAAAAGAGGTTTTGCTTAGCAAATGAAGATAGATTTGCTAAGCTCCAACCTCTCCCCAACTCCTTAGAACCTAAGGATAATGTAAGCTGGTCACATTTCTAGGGGGCCAGATCCTGGTAGAAAGCAAAGAGGAACTGAAGAACCTTTTGATGAGGGTGGAGGATGAGAGTGAAAAAGCTGGCTTGAAGCTCAACATTCAAAAAACTAAGATTATGGCATGCAGTCCCATCATCTCATGGCAAATAGAAGGGGAAAGAGTGGAAGCAGTGACAGGTTTTATTTTCTTGGGCACCAAAATCAGTGTGGACAGTAACTGTGGCCATGAAATTAAAAGACACTTGCTGCTTGGAAGGAAAGCGATGACAAACCTAGACAGAGTATTAAAAAGCAGAGACTTTGCCAACAAAGGTCCATCTAGTCAAAGCTATGGTTTTTCCAGTAGTCAGGTATGGATGTGAGAGTTGGACCATAAAGAAGACTGAGTGCCCAAGAATTGATGCTTTCCAATTGTGGTGCTGGAGAAGACTCTTGGGAGTTCCTTGGATTGTACAGAGATCCAACCAGTCAGTACTAAAGGAAATCAACCCTGAATATTCCTTGGAAGGACTGATGCTGAAGCTCCAATAATTTGGCTACATAATGTAAAAAGCCAACTCATTGGAAAAGACCTTGATGCTGGGAAAGATTGAGGGAAGGAGGAAAAGGGGGAGACAGAGGATGAGATGTTTGGATGGCATCACCGACTCAATGGACATTTTGGGACATAGTGAAGGTGAAAGTCACTTAGTCATGTTCAACTCTTTGTGACCCCATGAACTATACTATACAGTCCATGGAATTCTCCAGGCCAGAATACTGGAGTGGGTAGCCTTTCCCTTCTCCAGGGGATCTTCCCAACCCAGGAATTGAACCCAGGTCTCCTGCATCACAGGTGGATTCTTCACCACAATGAAAAGGTCAGTTTTCATTGCAATCCCAAAGAAAAGCAATGCCTAAGAATGTCCTAAATACTGCACAATTGCACACATCTCACATGCCAGCAAAGTAATGCTCAAAGTAATGCAAGGCTTCAACAGTACGTGAATCATGAACTTCCAGATGTTCAAGCCGGATTTAGAAAAGGCAGAGGAACCAGAGATCAAACTGCCAACATCCATGGGATCATAGGAAAAGCAAGAGAACCAGAAAAATATCTTCTGCTTTATTGATTACAACAAAGCCTTTGACTGTGTAGATCACAACAAACTGTGGAAAATTCTTCAAGAGATGGAAATACCAGACCACCTTACCTGCCTCCTGAGAAATCTATATGCAGGTCAAGAAGCAACAGTTAGAACTGGACATGGAACAATGGACTGTTTCCAAATTGGGAAAGGAGTAAGTCATATAAATAAGCTGTATGTTATCACTCTGCTTATTTAACTTATATGCAGAGTCAGTCATGCAAAATGCTGTATTGGATGAAGCACAAACTGGAATCAAGACTGCTGGAAGAAATATGAAAAACCTCAGATAAGCAGATGACACCACCCTTGTGACAGAAAGCAAAGAAGAATTAAAGAGCCTCTTAATGAAAGTGAAAGAGGGGAGTGAAAAAACTGGCTTAAAACTCAACATTCAAAACACTAAGATCATAGCATCTGGTCCCATCACTTCATGGCAAATAGATTGGGAAACAATGGAAACAGTGACAGACTTTATTTTGGGGGGCTCCAAAATCACTGCAGATGATGACTGCAACCATGAAATTAAAATTCCTTGGAAGAAAAGCTATGACCAACCTAGAAAGCATATTAAAAAGTGGAGACATAACTTTGCCAACAAAGGTCCATCTAGTCAAAGTTAATGGTTTTTCCAGTAATCATATATGAATGTGAGAGTTGGACTATAAAGAAAGCTGAGCACTGAAGAACTGATGCTTTTGACCTGTGGTGTCAGAGAAGACTCTTGAGAAGCTCTTGAAATGCAAGATCAAACCAGTCCATCCTAAAAGAAATCAATCCTGAACATTCCTTGGAAGGACTGATGCTGAAGCTGAAACTCTAATACTTTGGCCACCTGATGTGAAGAGCTGACTCATTGGACAAGACGCTGACGCTGGGCAAGTTTGAAGGCAGGAGGAGAAGGGGACGACAGAGGATTAGATGGTTGGATGGCATCACCAACTCAATGCACATGAATTTGAGCAACCTCTGGGAGTTGGTGATGGACAGGGAAGCCTGGTGTGCTGCAGTCCATGGGGTCACAAAGAGTCAGACACAACTCAGCAACTGAACAACTACAACTCCTATATGCTGCCATGACAATGTCTGGTCAGAGTTTGGTTCACCAGCCTCCTTTATGGAACATTTCCCCACAGTTCCACCCACTCCCATTCCTATCTTCTACAACATTCTTCTTACTTCGAATTTAAGGTGAAAAGCTTAGGCTCCCATTATGATATATTTCATCAAAATGAAAGCAACAACATCAGCAAAATGTTCAAACCACAAGCAGCAATAGGTGGTAAGAGTAAGATCACTTCTGGAACAGAGAAGTCAAAGTCACAAAGTTCGCCTTTTTTGCATCATCTGATACAACTTTTCTACTCTTACCCTCCCAAAGAACTTTGGTGAGAGTACAACCTTCCATATTTAAAGGTGGTGTTCACTAAGCACTCACCATGTGTCAGTTGTCTGCTGGGTACTCTACTCTCTTTTCCTCTACTGAGTCTCACAGTATCCCTCTGGGGCCCATAAAAAGCATGTTTTATTGGTTTTGCCACTGTATAGATGAGTGAACTGGAGAAGGCAATGGCACCCCACTCCAGTACTCTTGCCTGGAAAATCCCATGGATGGAGGAGCCTGGTGGGCTGCAGTCCATGGGATCGCTAAGAGTCGGACACGACTCAGCAACTTCACTTTCAATTTTCACTTTCCACTTTCATGCATTGGAGAAGGCAATGGCAACCCACTCCAGTGTTCTTGCCTGGAGAATCCCAGGGACGGGGGAGCCTGGTGGGCTGCAGTCCATGGGATCGCTAAGAGTCGGACACGACTCAGCAACTTCACTTTCAATTTTCACTTTCCACTTTCATGCATTGGAGAAGGCAATGGCAACCCACTCCAGTGTTCTTGCCTGGAGAATCCCAGGGACGGGGGAGCCTGGTGGGCTGCAGTCCATGGGGTTGCTAAGAGTCAGACACGACTGAAGCAACTTAGCAGCAGCAACAGCAGCAGCAGATGAGCGAGCAGAGGTGTAAGGTGATTGGGGATCTTGCTAAGAGTTGCCATGGCTGATCCCTGGCTCCACAGATCTGTGAAGCTCCAGGTCTATCCAAGTTCACACTCTTCATTACTACCAGGTGGCACTGAAGTCTCATGAAGTGATACTTTCCATTGAGGATCATGGAGGTTAAAGTCAGCAAACCGAGAGAGGAAGCTGATGGAGAGTTTGATTTGCGATTCCGAGTTTTGTTTCTTGGTTCTTTCTTTCCCAGTTCAACCCAGATGTCTTAACAAAACCAGCTGTGTAAGTTTGCCGGGTGCAAAATGAAAATGTGGGCTACTTCAAAAATTATGAAAAATTTCAAAATGGTGCCCGTGAAGCTGGCTCTTCATCTAGCCCTGATTAAAGTTGGTTATTTCTAGTATTCTGCCTCTAGGACTCTCAAAACCCCATTTGGGAGTACTTTCAGAAGAGTGGCTCCAGGAAGTAGACATCTAGATGGAGATGTAGATATTGCTGAGTGAGCGTTGGTGGTATTTCTTTCTTGTGTCCCAGGTCAATGAAGCTTATTCATGTTGCCACCATCACTTTGGCAGCAAAGTGATGTTATACACCTTTTAAACCTAAACACTTAAATGTAGTTTTGATTTGTTAATGTGTATATCACCTTGCTGACAAAGATTCGTATAGTCATATCTATGGTTTTTCCAGTAGTCATGTATGGATGTGAGAGTTGGATCATAAAGAAGGCTGTGCACTGAGGAGTTGATGCTTTTGAACTGTGGTGCTAGAGAAAATTCCCGAGTCCCTTGCACAGCAAGGAGATCAAACCAGTCAATCCTAAAGGAAATCAACACTGAATATTCATTGGAAGAACTGATGCTGAAGCTGAAACTCCAATACTTTGGCCACTTGGTACCAAAAGCCAACTCACTGAAAAAGACTCTCTTGCTGGGAAAGATTGAGGGCAGGACAAGGAGTGGACAACAGAGGATGAGATGGTTGAATGGCTTCATCAACTCAATGGACCTGAGTCTGACCAAACTCCAAGAGATACTGAAAGACAGGGAAACCTGGCATGCTGCAGTTATGGGGTCAACAACAAATAGTTGACAATAGCTAGGTCAATGGATTCTATAGATGAAATGATCCAAACTGATGTCTCCCCAATTAGTAAAAACAAACAAACAAAAACCACATCCATTTAATTTATTTAGTTCATGCAAAACAGCTTTGCTTGAGTGAAGAAGGAACACATTTGAGGCACCACCCTGGCTCTGAGTCCTCCTGGATGGCCCAGAGGGTGGCTTAAGTCATGGAGAGGCATTTTCACAAGCCAAGCCCTAGGCAAGAGCCAGTTTCACCTAAGGAAAGACCTCTTTTGCCAAGACTGGACCTGGAAAGGGTGTGGGCTCCACCAGGTAAGTTGAACTTCAGGACAGCCTCCAGGCCCAGCATGGAGCTGGGCCAGCATCTCCCTGGGCTGGACAAACTGGTCAGGGGAGGTTACGGAAGGCCTGAAGAAACACGCAGGAAGACGGATGCCACACACCGTCAGGGTGGAGACCCCTAAGGGACTCAGGAAACCAGAGCAGGACCTGGGTGGGGTCAAAGCCGCAGGTGATGATCTGTGGGCCTGCAGCTATTAATAATGTTTCATACTGAGGAAGCATTAGAGTGCCAAGCACAGTTCTCTAAGTACTTGAAATGCATTAACAAAGTTGGCAGTTCTCAAACTTGAGCATACAGCTGTTAAGACAGATTGCTGAGCTCACTTTCAGGGTTTCTGATTTGGTAGCTCTCTTTCTCTTTTTTTCTTCCTAAAGCCTCTCCTTTATCCATATCCTGTTTCGGGTCCCTCCCTCTCTGCAATCTCTTCCCTGTCCATGCCAACTCTGAGTTATTTCTCCTCTGAGCCCTTCTATCTCTGAGCATATTGGTTAAGGGAACATCCCAGATCTGGGTTTGAATCCTGGATCTACCACTTCTCCAGCTCCTTGGCTGTGCCTGCATGTGCTCAGTCATGTCTGACTCTTTGCGACCCTATGGACTGTAACCCACCAGGTTCCTCTGTCCGTGGAATTTTCCAGGCAAGAATACTAGAGTGACTTGCCATTTCCTTCTCTGGGGGATCTTCCTGACCCAAGGATCAAACCTGAGTCTCTTGCATCTCCTGCACTGGCAGGCAGATTCTTTACCAGCTGAGCTGCTGGAGAAGCCCTTGACTATGAAGAAGATATTTTATGGCTTCACTTCCAAAATATAAACTCAAAGATGAAATTATTAAGAATTTCAAGACAGCAACTGGTGAGCATTAAACCCCAGGCAAGAGGCCCTTCTGAGCAAGGGGCCCCAAGCAATTGTATGGGTCAAACACCCCTGAAACTGACCGTGGTTGCAAAGGAGAGAACTTACCGCAGCTCAGAGCCGGAGAAGACAGTCTGGGTGTGACTGGGAGGATCAGGGAGCAGGTTCTGATAGAGATTCGGGCTTCCACTAGATTGGAAAGACTTGTCAACAATCTAATTATCATAGGAGAGAAAAGCTCTGAATATTTAATTCTCACATTCAGCCCAGGTAGGTAGGATAAAGGGATGAAATCTGAGAGTTTGCCCTGTGAGTTGCGCTACCACTCAGCTTAGGTACACGTGATTTAGCAAAATATACTCAGTGAGCGCATCCAATTTTAGTCTTCTGGGAAACTATTTTTCTTTTTCCTTTTTTAGTTTCATTAGTAAAAATTTCTTTAGCGGACTGCCCATCTTGATTTGGCTGAGCAAAGAGAACAAGGAATTTTTCCACACTGAGCTGGACAGACAGGGCTTCAGTGCCTCTCTGGAGGCCAAGTGCGGGGGAAGGCTGGGACTGACTCAGCCTAGAAGAGGGGACCAGCATGACTGGACAGGTGGTGTGGCATCCCAGAGCCTGGGGATGCATTCTGCTGTGGGTGTTGCTCCCGCTGACCTGGAGACCATCACAGAATGACAATGATTTGCAGCCTTCTCAAGCAGACTACACATGGGAGAGCATTTTCCCTCCCAGGAGTCATTCCGAGTGTGCACACACTCACTGATGATCCTGAAGGGCAGTGTGGTAGAGCAGAAAGAATGTGGACTGTCCAAGGAGTCAGACCTAGAGCAGAATCGCGGCTTTGCTGCTTTTCAATTTCTCCCTCCTTTCTCTCCATTCTTCCTCTCCTTTTTACTTCTTCCCTTTGCTTGCTCCCCCTCTCCTTCCTCCCCTCATTCCATCAGTTCACTCACCAAACATTGATTGAGTTGTTATGCTGGCCTGTGCCAAGTGCTGAGGATACAGTGGTGATCAAGGCAGGCACACAGTCCCTTCTCTGGTGGGACCTGCAGTGGAGAGGCTGTTGAACAGTTATTATAAGGGATGTGTGTGTGTGTAATGACAGGCCACCAACCCAGTGTGGTGTGAGGACTGAGCAATGGGGTTTGACCAGGGCAAGGATCATAGGCAATGTACTCACTGCTTCATGGTCCCCTGCTCTAAATAGTGATAATTAATGGGTGTAAAGTGTCCAGCACCAGGCTCGGTCCCCAAAGACGCTGTGACAACTCAAGCCAGCTTTGGGGTTCTTCTTGGAGAACTGTTACCACAGGGAGTTTCAAGCCCAATTCATGGTCATTTCTTAGGTCATTGTCTTAGTTATCTTTCCACCCTGGTGCTGCCTCTCTGGGTCCAGGGTTCCCCAGAAGGCAGAGACAGCAGTTACCCCCTTTCCATCTATAGAGCATCTACAACAACGCCTGCTGCTGCTGCTGCTAAGTCGCTTCAGTCGTGTCCGACTCTGTGCGACCCCATAGACGGCAGCCCACCAGGCTTCCCCGTCCCTGGGATTCTCCAGGCAAGAACACTGGAGTGGGTTGCCATTTCCTTCTCCAATGCATAAAAGTGAAAGTGAAGTCACTCAGTTGTGTCCAACTGTTCGCGACCCCATGGACTGCAGCCTACCAGGCTCCTCCGTCCATGGGATTTTCCAGGCAAAAGTACTGGAGTGGGGTGCCATTGCCTTCTCCGACAACATCACCTAGCACGTAGTAATGGCTCAATAAATGTTGCTGGATGAAAAGGAGATGAAAAATGAAAATGAATCCCAGAGAAAAGACACCAGGCAGTCCACAAAATGAGAACATTTTATAGAAAGAAATTAGAACCCATACAGCTGTTCTGATACTATCTTTATGACCTCTAGGGAGAATAAAAACCAACACACATCACACACTTTCTCTCCTTGTTTCCTCTGCTATCAGGCAGGGAGCGTTAATAAAAGAAAGAATATTTAGTTGGGATTTTACTCCAAGGGATCCTTCTTAATTAAGTGGTGAGACATTAATCAAAAATCTAATTAATCCTCATAAGCTGTCGCTGCCATGCTTGACAGTCAGGTGCAGGCTTTCTGACAGACATGAAGTTATAGTAGCTCTGAACTGTATGTAAAAGAAATATCCACTAACGCTCCAAATAGATGGAAATCACTGAGCAGGCCATCCTTCTGTGGGCTTCTTACAGGCTAATATACAGAGATGGACTTACCATGGAGACAATGAGGCTTAATCTTTGGGCCCCTTACTTTCATAGATCTTATCCAGGTCATGGTATGGGACCTCAGTGTATGTTTTGTTATATATTAACACACACCCACATATATATATATACATACATACATAGATTTGGGGGGGAGTAAAATTTGTAATAGTAAGATATTTTTATACTGTCTTTCTTAAAGAGGGTGCCTTTAAGCTTCAAGTCAATAAATTTAGATTTCTGCTACTAATAACATGTCTCCTAGAAAAGGTCCAGGGGGTAAGATGAAGCCCAGGTGGAATGACATTAACAACGAAGATGGTGTTGATGATGATAATGTGTAGGTGTCATTGTACAGAGAGGAAATGGAAAGAGGGGCTGTGCAGAGCCCAGAGAACTTGTGGAAAATTGTTTTGGATCAAAATGAACAGCAAAGGCCTCATGAAAGTGTCTAAATGTCAACTGACCAAGGTTAGAAGGCATAACCTAACCTGATCTAAACCCAGGGTTCATAGATGGGCTCCTGGGGCTCCATGGGACCCTGAGTGTGAAAGTCATTCAGTCATGTCTGACTTTTTGCAACCCCATGGAGTATACAGTCCATGGAATTCTCCAGGCCAGAATACTAAGTGGGTAGCCATTCCCTTCTCCAGGGGATCTTCCCAATCCAGGGATTGAACCTAGGTCTCCCACATTGCAGGTAGATTCTTTACAAGCTGACCCACCAAGGCAGCCCCCAAACTGTGTGCAAATTGTCTCTATATGTGCATTTTTCCCCCTAGGAATAGCAATTCTATTCACAAAGATGGGAAAGTCTGAAATGGACATAATTGACAATGGATTTTGTAAGATTATACTAGTCTATGGAATAGTACATATAATGGCCAGAGGAAATAAAATTTATAATAAAAATAGTGTGTTGAATAATTTTGGTTCTGTCTTCTCTGTATCATGTTTGAGTCCATGTTCTGAGGCAGGTGCAGGAAGACAGGCTGGTTGGAGGCTACCTCCAGCTTTGTAGGTAAGGGTTTGAGATGGGGAGCTGCAGTCCTAGGACCAACCTAGGGGTCAGCCTCCCAGGCTACCTCCATATGAGGGTCAAAAGGCTCATGGCCCACCAGAGAGGAGGCCCGAGAAGGGTGGGGGAACAAAGAGCAAGCTGTCTCCTGGGGGTCTTGTGGTATGAGCTGATTGAGGGTTCTAAGATCTGGGATGCTCACCAAGTCTTCCTTATGTCATGATCTCTTCCTACGCATAAAGGTTAGAGCCAAGGGTACAAATAGTAAACTGAGAGAAAGATTTAAAAATATATAATTCTTGATAACAAGATGGTACCTACCACTTAGAGATTCATTTTAACTAGAGGTTTAAACTAGAATCTGGGTCCAATGAGGAAAGAACTCAGGAAAGGTCCTTATAAGCCTGATCAAGAACAGGAGTAGGCTTGATCTTAGACACAGAGGATGAAATTAGGACCAAGCTAGGAGAAGACTCTTGAGAGTCCCTTGGACTGCAAGGAGACCAAACCAGTCAATCCTAAAGGAAACCAACCCTGAGCATTCATTGGAAGGACTGATGCTGAAGCTGAAGCTCCGATACTTTGGCCACCTGATGTGAAGAACTGACTCATTGGAAAAGACCCTGTTGCTGGGAAAAATTGAGGGAAAAAGGAGAAGAGGGCAGCAGAGGAGGAGATGGTTGGACGGCATCACCAATTCAATGGATGTGAGTTTGGGCAAACTCCAGGAAATGGTGAGAGACAGGGAGGCCTGACGTGCTACAGTCCGTGGGGTTGCAGAGTCAAGCACGACTGAGCAAGTGAACTGAACGAAAACAATCAGGAGCTATGGCAAAGCCAAAATCACAAGATAAAACCCAGACTGAGAAGTGGGCTAGGAAGAGGACTCCTTGGATTCCAAGGCAAGAGCCAGAGAGTTCATGGTTTATGGGGTCAGGGAGTGGCACTGGATCAGAGCCAAGTGTGTAGCCAGAAACCAGGTGCCTCTCTGCAGTTCCCACCTACACACCCACTCGAGCCAGGTGCAGCTGCGTCCCTGCCAGCACCTGCAAGGCTGAGGCTGGCTGAGCCCAGGGTCTGGTCCCACCCCAGCTGGAAGGAAGTGAGGGACTTCCTGCCTAGGGCAAACATTTGGCTCTCAACCAATTTCTCCTGGCTATTCTTCCCTTGTCTCTGCCTGCCCAGTCCTGCCAGCTCTCTGACCCTTCATTGCCTCCGATGCCTGGTCCTAGAATTCTCCCAACTCAAGCCGACCCAAGCCCCAATGTTTTGTCCCAGGTTTTTTGGTCCCAGCCTCTTGCACTCTTTCTGGGATCCTTCAATCCCATCCTTGCACCTACAGCAGGAAATAAGGCTAGTGTCCAATGCTTTCACTCAGGATAAGGGGTGGGGATACCTGAGGAGAAAGAGAATAAGGTAAAGGCTGTGGCTTAGGTAATGTTGGTAAGAGAAATTGTCCCGTTATCCCCCAAGAGTGTTGTTAACATGTTAATTCAAAATCCGAGAAGCCAAAGGGGTGGAGGAACCTATCAGGTGTATGCATTTTGTCACACTTGGCCCCCAGGGAAAGAATAAGGGACAGTCAGAAATTCTCTATAATGTTCTGAGAGCACCTATCACAAACGGCATTCACTCAGGATCTATGTTATATGTCTCTGAGGAAAGAGTTACTGCTTATAGAAGCAGAGTCTTTCTCTTTCTCCAGCATGGGGACTGTGTGCTCAATCTGGGCAAGGGTTAACCATTGCAGGAGATTATATCGAGTTTGGGTTTAACTTTTACACAAGATGCTAGGGGGCATGTCTTAACTTCATGCTGCATTGTAAATTTAGAGTTTGGGTGTGGAAGCTCTGCTCCCTGCTTTATAATCTACACAGGTGTGCAGAGGACTTCAAAGCCAGTTGTAGAAGGAGGCTGTTGAGAATTACCTTTGGGGGGCGGGGGGGGGGGGGGGGGGTGGGGTGGAAAGAAAGAAATCCCACAGAGCAGATGACAAGAGAAGTGAACTAAACCCTCCTATAGTAATTGCCTTTGCATTAATTTACAAATTCCAAAATCTTTTGTGCTTTTGCTTAAGAATGGGGACTTCCCCATTCCAAAGAATGATTTCAGATTTGATAACCTCTATTCTTTTCTGAAAGTGACTCAAATTGAAAGTTTGCCCAGGGAAATTTTGCCAATGAGGACACATACTCTCAGTCCAGCCTAGTACATGCTACCTTCTCAGACGTTGTTTCTTGCCATTATACTAACCATCAGCTATAACATTACAGTGGAGAACATATGTAATATGTGGTCACTTAGCCTTTGCTGCTCTCCTTTAAAATCAATTAAATTAATGAGTAGAGCATCCTTTTTTAAAAATTGAGATGATTTTGCTGAATTCACTACTCTTCAATAGGGTATGTACACTTGGAGGTGTATTTTTCAGTAATAATGTTAAGGCTTAACTGCAGTTATTGTATGAAAAGAATTCCTCTTTCTAAATGTCAGTACTTGAGTCCTACTAAAAGCTAAGGGGGAATTTATGCATTTAGCCTAAAGCACATTTTACTTCTTGGTATTTTTGTTGATTTGTGGCCAATGAATCATGAAAATGAAATCTTAAAACCTCAAGAAACCACCAGAAACCAAGCTAGGTAATTAGCATATTTCACAGTAATTATTCCCATCCCACTCCAAAATGAAAATGTTTTGTTTTCCCCAATTTGTCTGCTTTTTTTCAATTATTGACATTTGGGGAATTTTCCGATGAAACTGCCCATTCTACCGAGGGCAGGATCACTGACACTGGAGTTTGGAAAATTCTGTTTAGTTCAGTTAATCTCTTTCTTCCTCAGAGACAGGCAAGATAGTCATTTTTCTCATTTCATCGAGGTTTCTTACCTTTTTTTTTTCTTGGAAAGATGACTTCTACTAGATTGTTTCATAACTGTAACATATAGGACTTAAAAAAAGTTTAACCTCTAACAACTTTCTGGTGGAAGCCTCCACCAAGTTTAGTCATTCATTTTCTAGGCAAAGACAGTTCAATGCATGTAGCTATTTGTCATCATTACATTCTGGCTCACCCCATAGCTGGGCTACCCACACCCTATTTAATATTTTCCACCACTTATTCTTAGCAATTTTTACTTCTTCTTGCTAATTATTCCTAATTTCTTTTAATTGGAGGGCCTTTTAATTTTTCAGTTTCTTATGGCAGACTCTTAGTTTTCTTTCTGTGTCAATTCTCCCCTTCTTCCTGGTAATAGGACCTACTTCTGTTAGAGCAAAATACACCCTCTTTTCCTTCCCCCAAAGAAGAACTACATTTCCCAACCTCCCTTGCAGCTAGTTGCAACCATGTGACTAAGTTCTCACTAACGGATAGAGCAGATGTGTTGAGCATGTACTGTATTTGCTTCCATATAAGAACACTGTTCACCTGCCACTTCTTCTTCAACACAGGCTGGCACCTGGATGTGGCACTGATGAGCCAACCATAACCATGCAAAAAGACAACATCCTAACTGACAGGAAGACCTTGAAAGTGAAAGAAGCCTTAGGGCTTGAATAAGTCACACACCTCCCCTGGACCACCTGCCTGTGGTCTTACCTGCCTAGACTCTTACACGAGAGAAAAATAGATTTCTCTTATTTGAATGAGCGTATCTCGAAGTCTCTTTGTTACAGTAGCATAACTGATACCTTAACCCTGACTAATACGTTTTTTAAACAAAAGAGAAGGTGCTCCCACTGTGCTCTGTGCTACTCAGATCTTACTTGGAGGGTAAGTGAGTCACATTATAAGAGCATAAATACAAAGCCGAAGTTTTTCAGATAAAATCAACAGGAATGGTGAGGGAGTCAAAGAAGAAGAAACTGGAAGAGAAGTCTCAGAGTACAAGTGCTATTTTTAGTCATCAAAGGGCTAGCATGCGGAATGATTCCCCTCATTCTGTGTGGTTTTAGTGGGTAGAAGCAGGACTCAAGGTGAAAACAGATTTTGCTTGAGACAAAGAACATTCCTGGCTGTCAGCTCTGCATAGAAATGGAAAGGGCTACCCTGGAAGCATTGAGCTCCCTGCCTGTGGAGACATCTTAACAGAGCATGGATAACCATTTGGCTGGATTTCATGATGACTGTGTGTCATGCACATATATTATGTAAGTCATCTCGACTTCTCAGAATAACACTAAAAATTATACACATATTTTACCTTCATAGGTTAGAAAGGGAGTCGAAGTCTCAGGCAGGTTAAAACTTACCGAAGGTCACAGAGCTAGTTAGTAGCACAGCCCACATTCTTTCCACCAATCACTGTTAAAGTTGACTTACAAAATGGCTTAAAAACTTTTTTCCAAACCTGACATTCTATAAGTTCTCTGGAAAACTGTCTTTCCAGAATTTGAGCTTAAATTCTGAGGACTCAAAACCAGACATCTCCTAAAGGTCAATGTGCCTAATCTCCTACGTTTTAACCCAGTTGACAACTTACTTCAAGTCTTCCTTTTTCAGGCAGAGATGGCCAGCCAATCGCCAACATTTTTTTTCCCTTATTTTTTGGCACACAATGAAAAGGCATTTTCCAGTTTCCCTTGCAGTGGAATGTGAGCAAAAATGAGGTGGGCCACTCCCAGAGCTGGCCCACAAAAACCTCCGTATACTTTCTTCTGCGGCAGCTGGATATGGGCACGTGGAGTGGCCTTGAAAGTTGAATGTTGAAGCTGGAGAACTTCTGCCTTAGTGTTAAACAGAGCCTCCTGGCAAGCTGAAGCTGCTTTGGACTGTGTAATGAGGGAGGCATAAGCTTACTGTGTTTGAGCCATCTTTGTCTCTTGGTAATAACAGTTAGCCTACCTCTGGTATTGCAGGCTTCCCTGACAGCTCAGTTGGTAAAGAATCCGCCTGCAATGCAGGAGATCCTGGTTCGATTACTGGTTCGGGACGATCCCCTGGAGAAGGGATAGGCTACCCACTCCAGTATTCTTGGGCTTCCCTGGTGGCTCAGGTAGTAAACAATCAACCTGCAATGTGGAAGACCTGGGTTCAATGCCTAGGTTGGGAAGATCTCCTGGAGAAGGGAAAGGCTACCCACTCCATGGAGAATTCCATGGACTGTATAGTATAGTCCATGGGGTCACAAAGAGTCGGACATGACTGACTTTCTCCTCTGTAAAACTCTTCATTTTCAGCCACTGAATTTCAAGAATTGTTAACTCAGTCATAGGACTATGCCCAGGGTCATGGTGTTTATCAGCAACTCTACTAGGCTAATCCTTCTGACATTGCACATATTCCACACTTTCTGACTTAAAAAAAGTAGAATTTTCATATAGACTGAGTCACTTCAGTCATGCCCAAATCTTTGCAACCTCATGGACTGTAGCCTGCCAGGCTCTGCTGTCCAGGGCATTATCCCAGCAAGAACACTGGAGTGGATTGCTATTTCCTTCTCCAGAAGATCTTCCTGACCCAGGGATTGAACCTGCATCCTGTACTCTTGGCAGGCAGATTCTTTGACTGCCTGGACCACCTGGGAAGCCCAAACTTTAATATAGTTCAACCTAAAATAAGAGAAGGTAATCTGATGCCTTCCACCTCTCACTCTTTTGATCCCCCACACAACCCAGCTCAGCTGATAAAGAGGGATCACCTTCTTTATAGAACAGTGCCAGGGAAGCTTCAGATACAGACTACCCTTGATAAAGGTTTGCCACATGTTTGCTAAATGGAGTCCCATGGTCCAGTCCACTGGTTTATGCTACTAGATTCTTCGCTTTTTCTTTCTTTCTCTCCCTTCCTTCACAATCAATTTGAAAACCAATTTGACAGTTTCCTAGAAAGCTAAATATACACCTACTCAATGATTCAGCCATCTTATTGCTGCATATACAAGAGAAATAAAAGCATGTATCCATACAGAGACTAGAACAAACATGTTTCTGGTACCTCTGTGTATAATAGCCGAATAGATAAGAGAACTCAAAGGTTCATCAATAGGTGAATGAATAAACAAATTGTGGTATGCTCATATAATAGCAAATTTCTCAGTCATAAAAAGAAATGCATTAGTGATACACACATCATGGGTGAATTTCAATACAATTGAGTTAATGAAGCCAGACAAAAAGAATGTACATACATAATGATTCTATTTGCATAAAATTCCAGAAAGTGCAAACAAATCTGTAGTAATTGAAAGCAGATCTTTCTATCTGACAGAGGTCAGAGAAGGGTAGGAGTGAGAGATGACAACGTTGCACCAAAAAACCCTTGGGGGCGATTAATACGTTCAGCATCTCAATTGTGGTGATGAGTTCATAAGTATATATCCATCTCAGAACTCATCAAACTGTATACTTTAAATACAGGCAGTCAATTGTATGTCAATTATACCTCAGTGAAGTTAAAAAAAATTGACTAGAGCTGGATATGGCAAAAATTGGATATTGAGTGATGAAATTTTGGAAACACAGCCCAAGATTATTAGTTGTTGCCTTTTTTTTTTTCCCCCATCCTGCCTATTTTATTCTTTTGTTCAGGCCCTTCCTTCTCTTCTTTCCAGGGAACACTTTGTGTAAGATCACCATGTATAAGATGTCTATGGCATCAATATAATAAAGGACTTTCTGACATTTTCTGCTCTCAAAATATGCAAGGGAATGAGCTATTTCATAAAATAGGGAAACATCTATCTCTGGGATTCCCTAGCATAGACTAAATGAATACTTGACAGGGACATAGGAGCATCAGATATGATGCTGGGCCAAACAGTGGCTTTAATCTGTTGTTTTTTTTTTTTAATAAGTCATAAAACTTTTCCTACAAATGAATAAAATCTTAGGTGGAAGACAAATATTAGAGAAGATGAAGAAGCATTTCTTAAAAACAAATTCAAGTTCTCAGAGCCCTGCCTGCTTGGGCCCATCTTTTACCTACTGTTGTAGCATCTTCTTGAGTGGATGACTCTTGTTTGTTCCAACTCTTAAATCCTATGAACATTTACTTTCAGTGAGAGTAATTGAGGGCCATGAATGAAAAGTTTTTAGCCAAACTACCCTAATTAGAGCAGAGGGTTGAAGTGAGGGTCTGACTACATCTTAGTCATCTGAGAAAGTGTTGCCACTTGTAATAGAGAAGGTTACATTCTTTTCAAGTGAATTACAACACTGATAATTTTTTTTTCCCAGAGGGAGTGTCATATAGCTACTATTTATCCAGATGTAACAGTCCTTTTTCCTCTTTGCTTTCTGAGAAAAAAACAGTAGTTCAAATAATGGTTTAGGTTAATAACAGTTTGGTCATTTTTGCTACTCTTTAGACCATGCAATTTTTTCCCCTTTAACTCTGAACATGCCAAATGTGTTTGAATACATTTGAGCTCGTAAGAGAAAGAAAGCTCTTTTTCCATATTCATAAGAATGATAAAAAGTAATCATAGTATTTACTGGTTTACCATGCTCAGTTTCTGTCATGTCTGACTCTTTGCCACCCCATGGACTGTAGCTCACCAGGCTCCTCTGTCCGTGGAATTTTTCAGGCAAGAATCCTGGAGAGGGTTGCACTTCCTACTCCAGGGTCGAACCTGCATCTCTTGCGTGTCCTGCATTGGCAGGTGGATTCTTTACCGCTGTGCCACCCGAGAAGCACTTGCTAAGTGCCAAGCACTGCATGATGGTTAGTTTTTATGTGTCACCTTGGCTAGGTACCTAGATATTTGGTTATACATGATTCTGGATGTTTCTGTGAGTTTGTTTTCATTTTGTTTTTAACATTTCAATGATCAATATTTCCTTGAAACAGTCTACTCATACAGCTAATAAGTCAAATAGCAAGAAGGGATAAGAAAGCCTTCTTCAGCGATCAATGCAAAGAAATAGAGGAAAACAACAGAATGGGAAAGACTAGAGATCTCTTCAAGAAAATTAGAGATATCAAGGGAACATTTCATGCAAAGTTGGGCTCGATAAAGGACAGAAATGGTATGGACCTAACAGAAGCAGAAGATATTAAGAAGAGATGGCAAGAATACACAGAACTGTACAAAAAGGATCTTCATGACCCGGATAATCACAATGGTGTGATCACTCATCTAGAGCCAGAAATCTTGGAATGTGAAGTCAAGTGGGCCTTAGAAAGCATCACTACAAACAAAGCTAGTGGAGGTGATGGAATTCTAGTAGAGTTAATTCAAATCCTGAAAGATGATGCTGTGAAAGTGCTGCACTCAATATGCCAGCAAATTTGGAAAACTCATCAGTGGCCACAGGACTGGAAAATGTCAGTTTTCATTCCAATCCCAAAGAAAGGCAATCCCAAAAAGTGTTTAAACTACCACACAATTGACTCATCTTACACGCTAGTAAAGGAATGCTCAAATTTCTCCAAGCTAGGCTTCAGCAATACGTGAACCGTGAACTTCCTGATGTTCAAGCTGGTTGTAGAAAAGGCAGAGGAACCAGAGATGAAATTGCCAACATCCGCTGGATCATGGAAAAAGCAAGAGAGTTCCAGAAAAAATCTATTTCTGCTTTATTGACTATGCCAAAGCCTTTGACTGTGTGGATCACAATAAAGTGTGGAAAATTCTGAAAGAGATGGGAATACCAGACCACCTAACCTGCCTCTTGAGAAATCTGTATGCAGGCTAGGAAGCAACAGTTAGAACTGGACATGGAACAACAGACTGGTTCCAAATAGGAAAAGGAGTACATCAATGCTGTATATTGTCACCCTGCTTATTTAACTTATATGCAGAGTACATCATGAGAAAGGCTGGACTGGAAGAAACACAAGGTGGAATCAAGATTGCCGGGAAAAATCTCAGTAACCTCAGATATGCAGATAACACCACCCTTATGGCAGAAAGTGAAGAGGAACTAAAAAGCCTGTTGATGAAAGTGAAAGAGGAGAGGGAAAAAGTTGGCTTAAAGCTCAACATTCAGAAAACGAAGATCATGGCATCCGGTCCCATCACTTCATGGCAAATAGATGGGGAAACAGTGGAAACAGTGTCAGACTTTATTTTTTTGGGCTCCAAAATCACTGCAGATGGTGATTGCAGCCATGAAATTAAAAGGCGCTTACTCCTTGGAAGAAAAGTTATGACCAACTTAGATAGCATATTCAAAAGCAGAGACATTACTTTGCCAACAAAGGTCCGTCTAGTCAAGGCTATGGTTTTTCCAGTAGTCATGTATGGATGTGAGAGTTGGACTGTGAAGAAGGCTGAGCGCCGAAGAATTGATGCTTTTGAACTGTGGTGTTGGAGAAGACTCTTGAGAGTCCCTTGGACTGCAAGGAGATCCAACCAGTCCATTCTGAGGGAGATCAGCCCTGGGATTTCTTTGGAAGGAATGATGCTAAAGCTGAAGCTCGAGTACTTTGGCCACCTCATGTGAAGAGTTGACTCATTGGAAAAGACTCTGATGCTGGGAGGGACTGGGGGCAGGAGAAGGGGACGACAGAGGATGAGATGGCTGGATGGCATCACCGACTCGATGGACGTGAATCTGAGTGAACTCCAGGAGTTGGTGATGGACAGGGAGGCCTGGCGTGCTGCGATTTCATGGGGTCGCAAAGAGTCAGACATGACTGAGCAACTGAACTGAACTGAACTGAACTGAACTGAACTGACACCTTAAAAAGCAGAAACATAATAATATTGTTATAATGATTATAAGAACTCCATGGACAAAAATTTATTTCTCCACTATGTATGTCATCATTTTATCCCCCTTTCTGCTCTTTTTTTCTAATACTTATTGTGGTTCTTTTAAAAAATGGATAGTCAATGTATGACATTATGTTAGTATCAAAATATGCTACATAATGATTTGACATTTGCATACATTGTGAAATGATCATCACAATGTAGCTAGTAACCATCTGTCCCCATATAAAGCAATACAATATTATCAACCATATTCCTTATGTTGTATATTATATCCCTATGACTCATTTATCATATAAATAAAAGTTTGTACCTCTAAATCCCCTGAACCTATTTTGCTCGTCTCCCACACCCCTTCCTTCTGGCAACACTCATTTATTCTCTGTATCTGTGAATGAGTTTTCATTTTGTTTTGTTTGTTTATTTGTTTTGCATTTTAGATTCCACAGGTAAGTAATATCATGTAATATTTGTCTTTCTCTGTTGGACTTACTTCACTTAGTGTAATACCCTCTATATCCAACCATGTTGTCACAAATAACATAATTTCATTTATTATGGCTAAGTGATATTCCATTGTACATATATATGTATATACACACACATCTATGTATGTGTGCCATACACCACTGTTATGAAGACTCGCATACACCGCATATTCTTCCATTCATCTATCAGTGGACACTTAGGTTGTTTTCATATTTAGGCTGTTGTAAATAATGCTGCAATGAACATGGGAATTCAGATATCCTTTCAAATTAGTGTTTTCATTTTCTTCAAGTAAATATTAAGAAGTGAAATTGCTCGATCATATGACAGTCTTATTTTTAATTTTTTGAGGAATCGCTATACTGTTTTCCACAGTGGTTGCACTACTTCACATTCCTGTCAACAATGCATAAGGATTCCCTTTATTCCACATCCTCACCAACACTTGTATTTTTATTGTCATTTGGATGATAGCCATTCTGATAGGTGTTAGATGGTGTCACACTGTGGTTTTAATTTACATTTCACTAATGGTTAGTGACATTGAGTATCTTTTCATGCGTCTGTTGGCTATCTGTATGTCTTCTTTGAAAGATGTCTATTCATAGTCATGTCCTCTGCCAATTTTTTAATCAAGGTTTTTTTGGGGGGGGGGATGCTGGATTGTGTTAAGTTCTTTGCGTATCTTAGTTATCAACCCCTTGTGAGATATATCATTTGCAAATATCTTCTCCTATTCAATGGGATACCTTTTTGTTTCCTAGATAGTTCCTTTCACTGTGCAAAAGCTTTTTAGTTTGATGAAGTCACATTTGTTTATTTTTACTTTTGTTTTTCTTGCCTGAGGAAACAGATCCAAAAATATACTGCTAAAACTGATGTCAAAGAGTGCACTGCCTACATTTTCTTCTAGGGATTCTGTGGTTTCAAGCCTTAAGTTAAAGCTTTTAATCCATTTTGAATTTTGCTTGTTTGTATATGGTGTGAGAAAAGCAGTCCCATTTGATTCTCCTTCATCTGTCGAGTGTTCCCAATACCACATATTAAAGAGGTTGTCTTTTCCACATTGTATATTCTCGCCACCTTTGTTACAAGTTAATTGACCATATAAGTGTGGGTTTATTTCTGGCTCCCTATTCTATCTCATTGATCTGTGTATATGTTTTTGTGCCAGTAACATACTGTTTTGATTACTGTAGCTTTGATGAATAGTGTGAAATCAGAGTGTGATACTGCTAGCTTTGTTCTTCTTCTTCATTTTTTCTTTTTTAAATTGGAGGATAATTGCTTTACAATGTTATGATAGTCTCTGGGCACACATCAACATCAATCATAATTAATATATAATTAATTATATATTCCTTAGATTAAATATATATTCCTTCCCTCTTCTGCCTCCCTCTCTCCCTATTTCACCCCTCTGGGTCACCACAGAATGCTAGGATGGGCTCCCTGTGTTATACAGCAGTTCCCAATAGTTATCTATTTTACATATGATAATGTAATATGTCAATGCTACTTCTTCAATTTGTCTTACCCTCTCCTTCCCTTGTTGTGCCCAGCAGACCATTCTCTATATCTTTGTCTCTATTTCTTCTCGGTAAATAGGTTCATCAGTGAGGCTTCCTTGGTGGCTTAGATGGTAAAGAATCTGCCAGCAGTGCAGGAGGTTTGGGTTTAATCCATGGGTGGGGAAGATGCCCTGGAGAAGGCCATGGCTACCCTCTCCAGTGTTCTTGCTGGAGAATCCCATGGACGGAGGAGCCTGGAGAGCTATAGTCCATGGGGTCACAAACAGCTGGATATGACTGGGAGAGTAAGCACTTCCAGCACTTTTTTAGATTCCATATGTATGTAATGATATGTGATATTTGTTTTCCTCTTTCTGACTAACTTCACTCTGTATAATAGGATAAAGAAGTTGTGGTACACATATACAATGGAATATTGCTCAGCCATAAAAAGGAATGAATTTGGGTCAATTGTAGTGAGGTGGGTGAATCTAGCTATCTTCTTTCTCAAAATTTCTTTGACTATTTGGGGTCCTTTTGTGTTTCCACACAAATTTAGAATTATTCTTTCTATTTCTATGAAAATGCCATTGATATTTGGTTCAGTTCAGTCGCTCAGTCATGTCTGACTCTTTGCAACCCCATGAATGGCAGCACGCTAGGCCTCCCTGTCCATCACCAACTCCCGGAGTTCACTCAGACTCACGTCCATTGAGTCGATGATGCCATCCAGCCATCTCCCTCTGTCGTCCCCTTCTCCTCCTGCCCCCAATCCCTCCCAGGATCAGAGTTTTTTCCAATGAGTCAACTCTTCGCATGAGGTGCCCAAAGTACTGGAGCTTCAGCTTCAGTATCATTCCCTCCAAAGAAATCCCAGGGCTGATCTCCTTTGGAATGGACTGGTTGGATCTCTTTGCAGTCCAAGGGACTCTCAAGAGTCTTCTCCAACACCACAGTTCAAAAGCATCAATTCTTCAGTGCTCAGCTTTCTTCACAGTCCAACTCTGACATCTATACATGACCACTGGAAAAATCATAGCCTTGACTAGATGGACTTTTGTTGGCAAAGTAATGTCTCTGCTTTTCAATATGCTGTCTGGGTTGGTCATAACTTTTCTTGCAAGTAGTAAGCGCCTTTTAATTTCATGGCTGCAATCACCATCTGCAGTGATTTTGGAGCCCCCCAAAATAAAGTCTGACACTGTTTCCACTGTTTCCCCATCTATTTGCCATGAAGTGATGGGACCAGATGCCATGATCTTCGTTTTCTGAATGTTGAGCTTTAAGCCAACTTTTTCCCTCTCCTCTTTCACTTTCATCAACAGGCTTTTTAGTTCCTCTTCACTTTCTGCCATAAGGGTGGTGTCATCTGCATATCTGAGGTTATTGATATTTCTCCTGGCAATCTTGATTCCAGCTTGTGATTCTTCCAGCCCAGCATTTCTTATAACTGCATATAAGTTAAATAAGCAGGGTGACAATATACAGCCTTGATGTACTCCTTTTCCTGTTTGGAATCAGTCTGTTGTTCCATGTCCAGTTCTAACTGTTGCTTCCTGACCTGCATACAGGTTCCTCAAGAGGCAGGTCAGGTGGTCTGGTATTCCCATCTCTTTCAGAATTTTCCACAGTTTATTGTGATCCACACAGTAAAAGGCTTTTTTTTTTCCCAAAGGACTCTCAAGAGTCTTCTCCAACACCACAGTTCAAAAGCACCAATTCTTCGGCGCTCAGCTTTCTTCACAGTCCAACTCTCATATCCATACATGACTCCTGGAAAAACCATAGCCTTGACTAGACGGACCTTTGTTGGCAAAGTAATGTCTCTGCTTTTTAATATGCTCTATCTATGTTGGTCATAATTGAATCTGTAGTTTGCCTTGGGTAGTATGGTCATTTTCACAATATTAATCCTTTTAATATATAAATGTGAATTTGTTTGTATTTTCAATTTATTTCACCAAAGTCTTACAGTTTTTTGAGTATAAGTCTTTCATTTCCTCTGGTTAGATTTATTCCTAGGTATTTTATTCTTTGTGATACAATTGGAAATAGAATTTTCTTAATTTCTCTTTCTGATATTTTGATCTGGGAAGGCTGGTACCAGACTTTGTGGATCCGTCTGGGGTTCTCAGAGGCCTGTTATGAAGACTCACGTCATGAGAGCAGAGTAACAACCATATTGGCAAATCTCACTTCCTTTTGCTGGTAACTGCTCCAGAATATTCATACTCCATTGTAGAGAACAAATGCATTTTCCAACTCCAAGGACTAAATTTTACAAAACTAGAGAAAGTATAGACTTCTGTTTTTGTGTCATTTGAAATCACTTAATTAATACATAAAACCAAAGTACTAAAGAATAAAGTGTGTGCAAAGAGGATAATTTTATATT
Source organism: Budorcas taxicolor (assembly GCF_023091745.1). Lineage (NCBI taxonomy): Eukaryota > Metazoa > Chordata > Mammalia > Artiodactyla > Bovidae > Budorcas > Budorcas taxicolor. The sequence goes on along the minus strand of NC_068915.1, from coordinate 58,188,227 downwards.
CTGGAGGAAAAAAAAACCTGGAGAGAGGAGAAATTCAGAGTTTGAGCAGTTGTTCCCACTCCCCATCTTGTGCATGTGTGTGTCTTTTAAACAACATTTTAGATAGAGTGCAGACTTCTACAGTTGAACTTAAACAAAAAGTTAAGGCAACAGGAAATCAATGGGAATCACATCTTAATGATGTGATCCAAGAATAATCTGAGAATCCGTAAGGGACTCATTCTGTATTGGATTTCTGAGAGTCGGCAGAAAGGACCTGAGCTTGTAACCCAGTGACTGATGCCTGCCATCAGCAGCAGGTCCATTCCTTTCCTCCCTTGGAGGCTGAGACAAATTCTGCCTCATTCAACAAGCTCTCAATCATTTTCATGAAGTCAAGACTTCAAATGGGGCATGATTATAACTCTAATAGCTTTTCCAGGTAGAACTGATTCAAATGATGTGGGATCTTGGCAGAAGCTTAATTACTTCAGGGTAATGATGTGAATCTCAGTGAGGGGCCAGTTTGGGCATTGCTGGCTATTATATGCAATAATTAACATGACTAAGTATGCTGCTTTAGAAACTCTTTAACCCCCCTCTTTGTACTAATATTTGGAGCTGGTCTTCTGAAACTATTGTTTGAGCAATGTTTCCTTCTCCTCATTTCCCTTTGTAGGGCAGGATACTTTCCAGAGAATACAAGTATCTTTATGCACTGATAAAAAAAGATTTTCTGAAAATGTATTTTTTCAGAGATAAATCAGAAGAAGGACTTCTTTGTTCTCTTCATCATCTTTCTCTTGTCTCCTTTCCATGTTTATTTGTTTTTGCTGCCTTTTCCATTTCTGTGTGATTCTATGCCTCTTCAAAGATGAATTTAAGTTTTTGAGCACTCATGCAAAGACTTTAGCCAATGATAATAACAACTTATGTCTAGCCTGATGACCTACTGTGCCAAGAATTGCTGTAAGTGCTTTACTTGTCTTATTTTATCTCATCAAAATAACCCTATATGATTTTCATTTTGCAGATAAAAATACAAAAGTCCACATGGATTAGGCACCTTGCCCATAATAGTAGAGCTAGTAAGTAACAGCACAGGAGTTGAATCTAGGTGGTCAGTGACCCCACAGTGGGAGCTTTTCCATACTAACTTCTACTGAATCTGGTCGTTGTGAAAAGCACTTATCTTTCTCAAAATAAATCATTCCTGAAAGTGAATATACTGTAACTTGCACATGTTGGGGTTTATTATGTGCCAGGTCTACCTTCAAGGCTCAGAGAACAAGATCTGCCTCCAGCCCTCAAGGAGGGCTCACGTCCTTCTGGAAGCAATTATAGGAGTGGGAGGTAACTCTATGGTGGGAAACCCCTGAAAATGTCTTTTAAAATAATGTTAATGTGGTCAGTAATACGGATTTGATGTGTGTCTGAAAATCCAGGCAATTCCAGCTACTGGATCGCTTCCTACAGAAGTATGAAGATGAGCCATGGGATATTACACAGATGATAGCTTCACTCTTATCTCCCATGTATATCCTGTGGTCAGATGAAAAACTTGTGAGTTCTAGAATCCATAGACCTGGCTTGACATTTTTGCTGGGTTCTTTACTTGCTGTGTGACCTTCAACCATTTACTCGGACTCTCTGAACTTTTGTGTCCTCACCTATAGAAACAGTTGATAACAGATCTTACCATCTCTGCTCTTATTTCTAGACAGCTAACTTTTTCTATTCTGTTTTAAAAATTATTTTTGGCTGGGCTCAGTCTTTATTGCTGTATGCAGCCTTTGTCTAGTTGCGGCAAGCAGGGGCTCCTCTCTAGACGTGGCGCACAGGATTTCTCATAGTGGTGGCTTCTCGTTGCGGAGCACAGGCTCCGGAGCAGGCTCAGTAGTTGTGGCTCAGTCGCTCCTAGGCATACAGGATCTTCCAGGACCAGGGATCTAACCTGCATCCAATGCACTGGCAGGCAGACTCCTAACCACTGGAGCACCAGGGAATTCCTGGCAAACTTTTTCTTAAAGAGAGAGAGAAAAGTAAATATTTTAGGTTTTGCTGGCCATGCAGTCTCCGCCGCAGCTACTCAGCTCCACCAGTGTAGCACAAAGGTTGCCATAGACAAAATGTAAATGATGGACGTGGCTCTGTTTCTGTAATGCTTTATAAGAACAGATGGGCTAAATTTGGCTCACAGGCTATAGCTTGCCAACCCTGGGATCAGGGCACTAAATGAGATGTTGAAAGGAAAAAAAACAAAAAGAAAAAACCCAACACATAAGAGTTTTTGGTATACTGTAGGCACTTAATAACTGTTCATTTTCTTTCCTTCTTGCAATTTATTCCATTAGGATAATAGATCACAAAGCTGCAAGCAATCATTGAATCTTTCTCTTGAGGTGCTCACAGGCCACTTGGAGCAACGAGACACAAATCGCTCAGTTGTGTCCAACTCTTTGCAACCCCATGGATTGTAGCCTACGAGGCTTCTCTGTCCATGGGATTCTCCAGGCAAGAATACTGGAGTGGGTTGCCATTTCCTTCTCCAGGGGATCTTCCCGACCCAAGGATCAAACCCAGGTCTCCCACATTGCGGGCAGATGCTTTAACCTCTGAGCCACCAGGGGAGCCTATAGAAATATATGCAGCAATACAATTTTGCAAGTGCCAGTTGTGAGGGCAGCAGAGTAACCATCAAGTTATAGGAACTGACTGAATGGTACAGCTACCTAAGAGAAATGGTTACTGTTATGCAAGGAAAGAGGAAAGAACTTCCAGGTAGGAAGGGGAATGCTCTAAATGTTTTCAGAGGAAGCTGAATGGAACTGTTTGTCTGGGGAAGACAGGTGCATATGAGGAGAGTGAGTGGAGGCCAAGTTTAAGTAGGGAGATGGGGGCTGAATGTTGGGTTCAGGAGTTTGCGTCTTAATTCCATAGATATCAATCAATGGTAGTTGAAGAGAACATAGAAGGCACTCAACAGATATTTGTTGAGTGAATGAATCCATTGGAAGTGAATTTACATGATGGTTGGGCAGAAAATGGCAAACAAAAGATCAGAGGATAAGGATTCAGACCAAGGTGATGACAATGAGAATTGGCCAGAAAGGATGTATGGAAAAGACACTGAGAAGGAAGAACTGACATGACCTGATGACTGAACTGCAAGCATGAGAGAGGACTAGTTAGTGGTGATGTCAAGTAAAGTTAGGTGGCCAGGAGAACTAAGTTACCACGATAGAATAAAGGATATCAGGGAGGCTGCTTTTTGGAGGAAAAGTCACAAATTAGTCTTCAGTACTTGAATTTAGCGTCCCTGAGGAACATCCAAGTAGAAATGTTTTGTACAGTAAGATGGGCTCAAGAAAGAAATTGAATCAGGAAGCAGAGATTTAGACATCAGCCTCATAAAGTGATGGCTTGTGAGAATGGATGGAGTCTTGACTCTGGATGAGATCTAAAGATCAAAACAGGGCCCTAGTGTAGGGACCGAGTCAGAGACAAGGGCTTTCTTCAGAAATTTAACGTCATCCCTCTAGTTCATCGTGAATTTTATTGCAATAAAAGCACAGAGAGGGCAAAGTCTCACAGCACTTTTTAAAACCTAAAAACAAAGATCAGGAAAGGAATTAGATAAACCCTGAGATTCTGATGTCCAGAAACTACTCCCATGCAATACTGAAGAAAAGATACTTGTTGCGCTTCTGAACTCATAAAAGTTCTGATGCGTAAGGCTAGAATAATTTCTTTGAGTTCAGTTAATAGAAGACATGGAATTTTGTCACCAATAATGATGATAAAACAACTCTAAGAATCTCAACATTTCTCCAAATGTGCTTAATCCAATCATTACTTAGCAAAGCTACTTTCAGATATAGTTCTCAGATATAGGTTGCTCTGTTAAAAGAATACAATTTTATGTTGAATCGTCAACAGTTCTTGGGAGATCTCGTGTCTATTTCTCTTGTCTTGCAACTTCTTACGCTACTGCCATGAGGAAGGGGATTCCCCTTGACTAGAAAGAGACGTGATCCAAGATGCAAGAGAAAAGAATCCTTCTAGAATAAAGTTGTCGTTATATTTTCTCCGATAAAATCATAAAGTGTCACCTAGAGACATTGCATCCATCTTTGTTAGGACACCAACTTTTTATTAAATCAGTAAGTTGTGGAGAAACATGTCACCATCGGAAACAGTTTTTGAAGTTGTTTATTTTCCTCTGTCTATTTACTTACTTCTTGAAACCAATGAACTACATTGTATTTATGTCATTGCTGGGTCAAAGCACATATTTCAGTGAAGGAATCATAGAATTTTAAAATCTAGCTCCCAGAGCTTGCCAAGTTTAAACTTCTAGTTTTTTAAAGAGTGAAAACTCAGACCCAGAGGGACTGAATGCCTCAAAATGACTCAGTCAGGAAGCTGTGGAGCCAGGTCTGGAACCAGGAGTCCTGGCTCCCAGCCTGTTATTTTAAGTGCATCTTTCCATAGATTCACTATGGGCGTGGGTGATTCTCATTCGATTGTGGGAATTTATAAAAAGCATTTAAGCCACAGCCATTTTAAAGATGGAGGGTTTATAATGGGAATGTATCCACTAGGCCCACGTTTTAACAACACCTTCTTTCGAAAGGTTGGGACAGCGTCCGAGAGCTCTGTTTAGAGACCTGGTTACTTCAGAGGGAAAAGCAGAAACCTTAAGAAGTCATGCATAATCCATTTGCCTGGGAACATGAAGGGGACCTGAGAGCCAGCTCTGAAACCTTCGTGTTTAAAGCAGTTGTCCACAGACATAATGCCCTTAGTTTGATCAAAGGGCCAGGCCACACAATCCCAGGAACAGGAAGGCTGACAAGAGGGGGAGGGTCCTTTTGTCCTGGAGGACTGAAGGCCTGGAATCCGGATGCCTAAGCAGGCAGGGCTGTGGGCCTGTGCAGGGAGGGGCCGAGGCCCAACCTGTCCCCCAGATTCCTCCCCCTGCCCTCCGCTGGGCCGACACCAAGAAATCTGGCAGTCTCAGAGCCCTGCCCTCTCCTCACCCTGTCTCCTCTCACTCTTCTTCAGCATGTTAGTGAAAAGAATTCCCCCAGCCCAAAGGCTTTGCTTGAACCATTGCCCTTTCCTTCTGCAATCAGAAAAGGTAAGCGCCCCAGTTCAACGCTTCCTTAGGTCTTTCTCCCAGCACGTGGTTTCCTAACCAAATATTTCATGTACCATTCGGGTCACATTCTTGACCTGGTTGTTTCAGGTGCCTGATAATTCTGGGCTAATAACAGCCCAGCCGGCACACTGGCAGCCACTCTCCCTTTCCTCCCGGGTCCCTGGTCAGCTTTCCTGGGCCCGTTTTTGTCCTGGCCTCTTCCTGGTAAATTGCTCTCCCCCTGCAGCCTCTCTTTATAAACGTGCCTGCACTGACGGCTTACACCTCAGACTCCTGCCCTTGGTGCCTTTGGCCTGTTCATTATTTAATTTTTTTTCAGACCCCTGCCTGTCTGGTAACGTCTACATGCTGTGATTGTTTTCATTTTTCCAAGTTTCCAAACACCCATCATGGGCAGCCTTGAGGAGAAGCTTTTAATAAGGTGTAACACTTCCCCTGCGCCTGCGCAGACAGACATACAGAAGCACATTAGGAAAATGCGCTTCAGACCCACCCACATTCTTCGAAGCACAGAATTTCAGTGATGAAAGGGCTTTAGGCACTGCCCTTTGACCCTATCACCAACACCACCTTCATACCCGCTCTCCTGTTGGGCAAGTTTTGGGGAAGGGCCTTTATTTTTCTCCAGTTACTCAAACATATACACAGAGAGTAACTCCTGCTGGTTTGGGGTCCTTGTAAGAAGAGGAACTTGGGACACAGGCATGTGTCTTCTCCGTGAGAAGACACGGAGAAGAGAAATGGACGTCTGCAAGCCAAGGTGGGAAACTTCAGATGACACCAACCCTGCGGACACCTTAATCTCAGATTTCTGGCCTCCTGGTCTGTGAGAAAATAAATTTCCTTTGTTTAAGCCACCCAGCCTGCGGTTCTTTGTTATAGCAGCCCTAGAAAGTGAACACAAGCTTTAATATTCAAATGGTGTTAGTTCTATATGGACAATGGAATTAATCAAAGAGCAATTTCTGGGCAGGAAGTGGTTCTTCTGTCCCTGTATGGGTTTTTAGGTATGGAATTCTTGTTTGTTGACAAGCAGTAGATATTCAGCATGTGTTTATTGGGTACTTGGCACATGCCTGGCAGTGGACAGAGACTCAGAAGTCAATGACTCTGTCTAGATTCTAGATGAGGTTAGCAGCTCACTTTGGCAATGGATGTGTGTTGATGTGGAGTCCCAAAGACACCTCCTCCCTAGGGCCTCATGGGTGCATCGTAACAAGGTTTCTCGTCTTTGGTTGCTAGACTGCTAAAGTATTGCTCTTGTTCAGTCACTGAGTTGTGTCCGACTCTTTGAGACACCATGGACTGCACACCAGGCCTCCCTGTCCCTCACCATCTCCTGGAGTTCACCCAAGTTGATGTCCATTGAATCAGTGATGCTCTCCAACCATCTCCTCCTCTGCTGCCCTCTTCTCCTTCTGCGTTCAATCTTTCCCAGCATCCAACGAGTTGGCTCTTTGAATCAGGTGGCCAAAGTATGGGAGCTCTAGCTTTAGCATCCGTCCTTCCAGTGAGTATTCAGGGTTGACTTCCCTTAAGGGTGGACTGGTTTGATCTTCTTACTGTCCTAAAGTATTAAGTGCAACTATATAAAATTGTTGTTGTTGTTTTTTAGCATAGGTTAAAAAGCCCTACTAAATACGAGTTTGCTAGATTGCATCCTGAAACAGAAAAAAGAGACTAGTGAAAAAAATTATGAAATCCAAATAAAATAGTTTGGTTAGTAATAATGTACTAATATTAGTTTTGTAGTATGCCAAATGTGCCATGCTTATGCAAGCTGTTAACATTAGGGGAAACAGTGGGTATATACAGAATGCTTTCAGACAATTTTTGTAGCTTTTCTATAAATTTTTTCCAAAATAGAAGTTCATTTTAAAAAATATTTGAATATTAACCATTTTGTATAGTTTAATAAAGTCTAGAGGCCTTGAATATAAAGTAGACTACTGATTCAATCTCTTAATTATACAGTAATGAGATTTATGTTTGAAATATAAGTTTTACCTGTAGTTGTTTTAAAACGATTGACTAAGTATTTGTACCCTGGATGCCTGGTCAGTCTAGGTAAGAGAACTACATAAGCTGACCTTCAAAGACAGAGAGCCCAATGGCCACTACCGAGGGACTGTGTTGAGTAAGACCTGCTGTTCAGCTTCTCTGTGCTCTCTGATTGTCTGAGAAAAAAGCCAATTTCTTGAGGACTCTATGCTACTGGAATGACTAAGTCTCTCTGCTCTTCTGGGCAGTCAGTGGGCACCCAACATGGCCTCATTCAAAGAGAGAATATCACCTTCAACTCCCTTCTTCAGCTGAGATCCTGTTTTTATTTCCCATCAGGTCATGAGAAGACAGAGGATTATGCTATACCCCTTTATGGGGAGTCTAGATTCTCCTTTAGAGGAAAAAAGAAAATTTATCCTTAATCAGATCAATACCACATGACATACTTGTTTTGTTCAGCTGGTAAGCATTAAAAATTTTTATGAATTATTCACTACACTTTTAAATTGGGAAGCCTCACGAAAGTATCTGGATATTAGGCTTTTCTTGAACCATCATAAATTCTAGCAAGAGAGACCTGTATTCCTACATGGGAAAGACTGGCTGGAGCCAAGGACCCACTGTGCCCTTTCAGGGGCAATATACCCTCCATTTCCCATAATCCCCACACAGCTCTTTCTATTCATATATGCTACTTGCTCCATAGCTTTAAGCATTTGAGCTTACAACCTAGATCAGTGTTTTTCAAACTACATATTATGACCCCTTTGTGAGTCATGAAATCAGTATAGAAGATAGCCAACACTAAATGAAGGAAAGGGGGAAGGAAGGGAATGAGAAAGAAGGGGAAGAGGAAGAAATAGAAGCTATCAGAATTTACCACCTGCAGTAAGGGTTTGTTGTATTGGATGAAATTTTGTTTCTATTGTTTCGTGTGTTGCTTGCACATAGATTATATTAGAAAATGTATTTCTCCCTATGAGTTGCAATAACATGTTTGAAAGACAAGACTAATGAAAATTTAAATAATTCAACTTTTTGGTTAAACATTTAGTTGCTATATTAGCTTACTCTTTGTGTAACAAAATTTTTCCTTAAATTACCTGAATGCATCAGGAGTGGGGCTTTATTTGTTATATAATCATAACTACAGAATTCAAACCAACATGATAATATCAGTTCAGTTCAGTTGATGAGTCATGTCTGACTCTTTGTGACCCCATGGACTGCAGCACACCAGGCTTCCCTGTCCATCACCAACTCCCAGAGCTTGCTCTAACTCATGTCCATTGAGTCGGTGATGCCATCCCACTATCTCATCCTCTGTCATCCCCTTCTCCTCCTGCCTTCAATCTTGCCCAGCATCAGGGTCTTTTTCAATGAGTCAGTTCTTTGCATCAGGTGGCCAAAGTATTAGAGTTTCAGCTTCAGCATCAGTCCTTCCAATGAATATTCAAGACTGGTTTCCTTTAGGACTGATGGGTTGGATCTCCTTGTAGTCCATGGGATTCTCAAAAGTCTTGTCCAGCACCGCAGTTCAAAAGCATTAATTCTTCAGTGCTCAGCTTGCTTTGTAGTCCAACTCTCACATCCATACATGACCACTGGAAAAACCATAGCTTTGACTACATGGACTTTTGTTGGCGAAGTAATGTCTCTGCTTTTTAACATGCTGTCTATGTTGTTCATAGCTTTTCTTCAAGGAGCAAGTGTCTTTTAATTTCATGGCTGCAGTCACCATCTGCAGTGATTTTGGAGCCCAAGAAAATAAAGTCTGCCACTGTGTCCATTGTTTCCCGATCTGTTTGCCATGAAGTGATGGGACCAGATGCTGTGACCTTAGTTTTTTGAATGTTGAGTTTTATAACATGGATCCCTATGAATGCTTGTAAAAGATCTGTAATAAAGGAGTAAAACATCTAGTTGAAATGGAAGAAGAGATCAATCTTCTTGGTATTTTTAAGACTTAATGATCTAAGACCTATGATCCACTAGATTGCATAGTTGCATGTTAGGTCATATTAAATAATAATTGGACTTCTTTGCATAGATTTTTGGGGCTCCCCAGGTGGCACTAGTGGTAAAGAACCTGCCTGTTACTGCAGGGGACATAATACAGGTTCAGTCCCTGGGTCAGGAGGACCCCCTGGAGGAGGGCATGGCAACACACTCCAGTATTCTTGCCTAGGGAAGTTCCATGGACAGAGGAGCCTGGCAGGCTACAGTCCATGCAGTTGCAAAGAGTCAGACATGACTAAAGCAACTTAGCACACACGTCGGTTTATAGAGCAACTAATACTTTAGACTAGATCAGCACCATACAATAGAACTTCTGTCAGTGGAAAATTCTATGTCTGCATTATACACTCTAGAAACAGCTAGCCACACATGGGTCTTTATTATTCAAAATGTACCAGTGTAACTGATGACCTGGATTTTTAATTTTAATCAACTTAAATTTAAGTAGCCACATGTGTGTGTTGGACAGCATAGCTCTAGACTTTAGAATGTGTATCTTGAAGGAAGGTTGGCACTTTTTCATTTTCCATGCTAGAATGTCCGTTGGCCTGATAGAATCATCTAATTCAGGCATTGAATCCTAAAGAGCAAGGAAGGCTGCCATTCAATATGCTCAGAACAGTTTACTCTTTTGGGTCCAGATCATTGCTAGAAACAAATGTATCCAGCTTCTATGTGTGAACCCTTTAAGTCCTTTTATTGTTGTTGTTCTTATCCATTTATTTTTAATTGGACTATAATTGCTTTTAATGTTATATTAGTTTCTGCTGTACAGCAATGTGAATCAGCTATATGTATACATATATTCCCTCCCTCCTGAGCCTCCCACCCCGCCATCAGGTTCTTATCCCCACTGATTTGTGCTTTTTCAGATTAAAAATTGCTTGAAGAAGATTATGTGGTTTTTTAACTATACAGACAAAAATATAATAACTATTATTTAATAATTGCAATAGTAATAATAAAAGTAATAAATAGAACAACAATAGCAGCCACCTATTTTTGCTTACTGTGTACCTGGTACTGTGAGAAGCACCTTATCCCACTTATTCACATTAATCCCATGAGGGTGCATTATCCTATATGAAGAAACTAATGCTTGTGAAGGTTATGTAATTTACAAGGTCACACAAGTATGAGTGAATGAGGCATAATGTGACTCTGGTTCTGTCTGGCTATCAACCCCTTACTGTAACCACTGTGCTATCCCAGAGGATGCTAATAAGCTGTGTTTTTCATCAGAACATTATTTCCTTGATAATAGCTGAGATAAATTATTAATGGCAGTGCTAGACCAGGGCCCATCTCTTATGATTTTAAGGCATGTGCTCTCCACTGCATTCCCCTTATCATAGAATCTGCTTTGGCCATACTGCAGGAATTGGCCTGTATGTTGCACTGAGACAAGCATTTTTAAAATTTGGGAACCCATTTCCTCTTTAATACTAAAAATTACATCTTGCTCTATTGGTCTGAAGAGGTCTTCCCTGATGGCTCAGACAGTAGAGTCTGCCTGTAATGTGGGAGACCCAGGTTCAATCCCTGGGTTGGGAAGATCCCCTGGAAAAGGGAATGGTAAACCCACTCCATCAGTCTTTCCTGGAGAATTCCATGGACAGAAGAGCCTGGTGAGCTACAGTCCACGGGGTCGCAAAGAGCCAGACACAACTGAGCTATTAACATACACATACATTGGTATAAAGACAAATACATTAATAGTCTATGTTAAACCATTTTCTTCTATCTGAAAGTCTTTTTCTTTGTGATTTTGAAAGAAATGGAAACATTTTATGAGCCCTGTGGTAGGTAGAATAATAACCACCTCAAAGATGTCCATACCCTAATCTCAGAACCTGAAGATTATGTCACTTTTATGTGAATGCGTTACTTTCGTGGCCAAAGGAACATTGCAGCCATGATTAAGTTAAGAATCTTGAGATGGAAAGATGATCTTGGACTATTCGAGTGGATTGTGTAGAACCCCAAGGGTTCTAAAAGGAGAGTCAGAGAAGGAAATGGGATGACAGAAGCAGCATGTTAGAGGGACTCAACTTGAGCGAGACTTGACCGGCTTTGAAGATGGAAAGGTGGAAGGGGCCACCAGTGAAGTTAGGCAGGCAGCAGTGTCTGGCACCATTGCTGTGTAATGCAGGAAAGACAGAGATCGGGAGAATTGTTTTTCACACTTCCAAGAAATTGCAGGATTCAAAGTGATTGTGGAAGAGACTTCAAGCCCAACTAATGGGTGTCCCCCCCTTTTGTTTTTCCCTCAGAATGTCTGGAGACAATGAAATTGTTGGCTGGGATTGTTTACTTTCTCCAGAGTTGGTGATTCTGATGCTCTGCAGAAACTATCAATACATTTGGGAGAGAATGAGCAGCATCTGGGAAGAGTGCCTGAATGAGGAGAGAAATAGAGACCAAGAAGGGAGAGGAAGCGGAAAGGGGCAAGCACACTAACGGGCCTGAGGATGTCAACAGGGAGAGAGAGAGATGTTTATAGAAAAGAGGAAGGGCAGAAGAAAGGGAAGGAGAGAAGGAAAGAAGCAAGCAGTCTGGGATTTGAAGGGACCCAGGAGGAAAGGTGGGGAAAGAAAAGAGACAAAAAGCAAAGCAAGTAGTGAGCCTGAAACTGAACTTCCTTTCTTTCCATAGCTGACACTGAGTAGCGTTGAACTTCACAGGCCAGAAGCCATCTGCGGCTTCAGCCCCAGTCCCACACCACTGCCATGGGCTGTGGGGCTGCACTCACGGGTCAGGGCAGAATGCAGCTGGAGAAACCGAGGAACTCCCATATGGTCAGAGGCTCTGCTCTCTTTACACAAAGCTGCTATTGACATCAAAGTGGCTTCCTGTGACCCGTGGTGTTCACTGTTCAAGCTCAGAGGCCTCGCTTTCAGTCTCAGGCCATCTTTGTAACTGTTTAAACCAGTCGTCTTTAGGGAAGTAGACCGTATGCCCAAATTTGTAACGATTTCTATGTTTTCCAGGGTGTAGGTTTTGTTTACTTTAACGCCAATAGTCAGTTGGTTCTGAGTGATCTTTTCACCTCTTGGTGTCACTTAAAAAGAAGTTTTTTTAAAAGGAGATATTTCTTTATTTGTATATACGTATGCATATGTTGAGTATGGAAACATTTTGTGGGTACATACACAGACACACGTATACACACATACACCCACATAAGGCTTCCATATACAGTTTCTAGGAAACCAAGAACGAAGCATTGCAGGGTATTTCTCAATAATCCAGAGTCCCTCTTTCATTTCTATTCTTATTATCTTAGAGAGGATGTCTTTCAGTGAGATACATTTCTTAGCTCTATAGACAATTTGCTGGGACCACACTTTGATAGGCCCCTCTTACGATTTTTAATTTTACCCCTTTCAGTAGACTTCTGCACATATAATCATTCATTTCTGTAAGCTCTATCCCAGGAAGTTTTTAAAAAACAAATTTTGCCTGTGTGGCTTTTAATTGTCCTCCCAAATTGTGTCTGGTATGCCGATGTCCTCCCCACACCCCCTAGGTTTAGGTTTTCAGCTTTCTTAGTTCTTTCTTCCTCGGCTGACACTGGGTGGTCTCTCTGCCTTGTCTGGTCTTCAGGTATCATGAACAGCTCTGTTTTATGTTTTTCACACAGTTCACTTTTCCGTCTTGGCTTAGGGACTGAGATATTATTCCTTGTGCTTCTTTCTTAATGGCTTGTAATTTTTCACAGAGGATGGCATTTAAGCTTTGTCGCCTTGGGTATCAAATCTGTGCATAGATAAACAAACAGGACAGCAATTACATAACTTCTTTAGTCTCATTTATATATATATATATATATATATATATATATATATATATATATATATATATACTTTTCTCCTTTTTCTCCTGCCCTGAAGTTAGGGGACAGAAGAGTTTATGTATTTTAATCTTCTCTTAGATGATTTATTTAATAAGTGCTTATATTGTCCTTACCATATACCAGATACTAGGGCTCAATGCTTTCCAAATATGAGCCAATTCCATCCCGAGGACAACCTCCTGAGGATGGTGCTGAGATTCTTCATGTTAGGTAGTTGGGGAAATGGTAGCACTAAGAAGTAAGCTACTTGTACAAAATCACGTCTGATAAGCAGCAGGGTCGGAATTCAAATCCTCAGATCCTGTATCCAGACTATTAACCATGATATTATGGGGGAAAAATGGGGCATGAATTTCTTGCTTTAAGGCTTTCTGGTTAAGAATCCACTTGCCAATTCCCTGCAGGGGACGTGGGTTCGATCCCTGGTTGGGGAAGATTCCACATGCCTCGGAGCAACTAAGCCATGCACCACAACTGCTGGGGCTGTGCTCTGCAGCAAGAGAAGCCTGCAGTGAGAGGCCTGCGCACCACAGTAGAGAGTAGCCCCACTTGCTGCAACTAGAGAAAGCTTGTCTGAAGCAACGAAGACCCGCCGTAGCCAAAATAAATAAATTGATTAATTAATTAAAAAGAAAAGACTTTCTAATGAGTCAGTTCAGTGTTTCCAGGACTAACATCAACTTGTGACTCTTTACATTAGACACAAATGCTTTTCTTTCTTTTTTCAAAATACTTTAGCAAAAGTATTACAGCTCATAGCAAATGCATGCAGAATCCTATAATTCTGTGCAGGTATTTCATTTGCATCTTTCCCTTTTGAAGTCAGATGGGCTGAGTTCATTGTTCTGGAAAGTCTGATGGCATCTGTGCCTCTTTTTACCATATTACTGCTCTCCCTTCCCTCTCATCGCTTTTCATAAGTTTTTTCATCAACACACAAGGCCTGATTTATGTTTTGAGAGCCACACCCTTTTCAACAAAGCATACACAGATGCCATATATAAATGAAAAGTGACCTTTACCCATGAAAAGAATTTTGATGAATCGCAGGAAGTAATATACTGTGAAGGGAAAATACTTGTTTGATCTGTTTCTTTCTTTTTTTTTTTTCAATGTAAATCACTTCCCATGAAGAACAATCTGAGTGTAATGAGGTTCTTTAAGTGGAGACTACAAAGACCCCCAGCATATCAGAGAATAATTTCATTTGTGCTGGTCTCTAACTTACCGCTACTAATGGGGTGTGCATATCAGGGAGGCAGGAAGAAGTTGAGGGCCGTTGAAGGAAATGATAAAAAGCATTTAGATTAGTCAATGACTATTTCTTGGTTACAAAACATGGGCTAGACTCTCCATAGCAATGTTTTCAGACTATGGACTGGGACCCATTAGTGGACTCTATGGTCAATGTTAAAAGAAATTTTAAAAATTAAAAGAGAAGAATAGAAAATATCAGAATGCATGACACAGAAAAACAACAGATAGAGTTTTGTGAAACTTTTCTAAATGTGTGTGTATAAAGAATGTCTATAGTAAGCTGCAATGTAAACTGTCTCTCTTACTACGCATTACGTTCAAAAAGTGTTTGAAAAATACTGCTCTGTAGAACTGAAGTAGCCAAAGGCTTTTTCTCTACCGTCTGAGAACGTATACTACAAGACAGAATGAACTTTCTTAATGTTCTAAAGGTGTTAGGGGAATTCTATACAGGTGTTTCTGCAGGGAGTTTTCAGTTCAGTTCAGTTCAGTCGCTCAGTCGTGTCCGACTCTTTAGGAGGGAGGAATTGTAATAGGAGTAAGTGGCTCTACTGTTTTTGTTAGTGAGGGTGCATTTCTGAGGTGAGGTCAAAGAAGGACTCTGAAGAGGGAGGTCAGAGTCTAAGGGGATATGAAATGGTGGCTCTTCCAACCTCACTGGCTGGGAGAAGAAAACCCAAGTTGCAAATGGCTGATGAAGGTGGACTGTGGAGACGTTCTCCTGGTAGGATTGAAGGAGCAGGATCCGGGAGAGAACAAGATGAGGAGAGTGGACCTATAACTGCAAACCAGATGTGTATTGGCCAAAACTGAGCCATAGGTGTTTGCTTAGACTAGTCTTCTCACAAAGATTGGGATTTTCCCGTTTCTCTAGAAAAGTAAGACTTTGCTCCCCTGAGTCTGTACGCATACGTGGGAGTAGTTGGCTGGTACTGACGAGCAGGGCCTCCCTGTGTGCTGTCCCACGGGATTGCCCCTAGCGCATTCGGCTCTTAAAATGGAAATTTAATTGAAAGTTCACTTTCAAGTAGCTACATTTCAAGTGTTTGATAGCCACATGTAACTGATGTCTACCATATCGGTCAGCACAGGTACAGACCATTTTTATCATCACAAAATTTCTATTGGTCAATATTGCCGTTAGATCCTGTGTCCCCACGAGTCACTGCTTTCCCCTCCTTGGGGTAGCCCCACTCCTTTCCGCTGTCTGCCTCACTCTTCAGGCATTTCTATTTGCAACTCCCATAACACAATACTTATGTTAGGTTGGCTAAAAAACTCTGTCAGTAAATCGTGGGAATTGAAACCTATCCCAGGTGATCATTGACTCACTGAAGTATCTTGAATTGAGTGTGTGTGTGAGTGTGAGTGTGTGTTCTTTGCAAAGGAAGGAGTAACATGAAAATGACAGAGACTGTGTGTGTGTAAATAGCATCTTATAAAGTTACTTGTGCAGAAGAGTAGGTTTCCATTAGAGTTCTTCATTACAGGGAAAAATTGTAGAAAAATAAAACTAATTTTCTGTCATCTGCAGCTGTGAATATACAATGGGGTGGTCAGGGCAGAACCCAAAGGATCAAACCTGGTGAGAGTAACTAACAATCAAGCAATGAAGAATTTGCCAGATAAAAATTAGCGTCCCATTTCAATGTGGGTGGATAGAGCACCTTCTGACTGTCTCCAAATATCACAGGACTCAAGGGAGACCTGACAAGGGCTGAGTTTATCTGATCAACATAGAAGGCCAGCTGAGGTAAATCAGACCTGAGAGAATTGTTTGGCTTTCGTCATGTTTGGCTGACAATTCTAAATTATCCAGCTCAGCTTAAATATCCATATTATTTATGCAGGTACAGTCATTAAATATTCACCTTTGAGTTCAGTAACACACACACATACGCACACACACACACACAAATGCACACATCCTTTAATTTCCCAATGCTGTTCCCAAGAACATTAGAGGGCAGAGGGCTTTTAGAGTCATTATATGTTAACAAATTTGGGGTTGTATTTTAGCAAATTTTAGCTATTTCTTCTATCTTGATTGCCTTGTCTTAAGCTCTTTTCCTGTGGAAGTGGGTGGAAAAGAGGAGAGAACCCTGAAATTCTTTGGGCAGTGAGAAAATTTTGTTTTTCAACCTGTGTTTGTTCACTGGCATCACTACCTACATTTTCCCAGGTTCGCATATGAGAATAATTACTCCTCACTTCAGGAAATCCATTTTTAAAAAGTCCATTTGACTTCAAAGGATCCAGCACCCTTACTAGGGTCAGCTCAGCCGAGGAGACAGCTGCCCGGAGCCCTTGCCCGGGGCGAAACTGGACTTTCCTGGCTCCTTATCTCTTGGAACTTGTGCTGGAGTCCTGGGAAGTAGGGGCTGTGCCCACCCAGTATAGGAATGTCTGTCCCTAAGGGCTGACAGTAGGTGACAGCTCTGTCTTTCCTGCAGTCAAGACCAACTGCTCCAAACCCCAGTGCCTTTTACAGGGGCAGTAAAAGGACCCAGCACAGGGTCAGGGCAACTGCCATCCTGCCCAGATATGTGACCTTAGGTGAGTCTTTTAGCATCTATGAGTTTCTGTTTACTCAGGTGTATGGAAGCAGTCAACTGAATCAGTCTCCCTTTTGATAAATATAAAAATCTCAGGTCCTTATTGGATCTACATCACGGTCACTGCAAAATCAAACTTTCTCCTAAAGCATCAATAGAATTAGGATCAATGTTATACTTTGGTGAATAAAACAGAAAATGTTCACATTTGCACATGTGGTAAGAGTTAACTCTACTTAAGGGCCTCACACAGCACTTCTTAAATCATACTGGGCAGAAGACTCATTTGGGGTGGCTCATTTCAAATGCAGACTCCTGAGGCTTCCCTGGTGGTCCAGTGGTTAAGACTCTGAAGTTTCACTACAGGGGACTTGAGTTCAATCCCTAGTCGGGGAACTAGGGCCAAAATATAAACAAATTTTTAAAAATGCAAATTCCTGAGATTCTATAGCAGGTTTGGGGAGATGCTAGGAATCGCATGAACAATGACACCAGGTGATTCAGTGTCCAGAGGGGATATTTAGAGGAATCTTGGCACTGGCTCTAAGTTTCCAGATATAGAGAAACCATATCAGTCATGTTCAGCACAGAATTCCAGTGCACCCCTTGCCTTGTAGGGAACTCAATGTTGGCCATACGCCTTGTTAATTTAATCCCTCTAATACTTTTTGGTAACATCCAAGAAGAACATGTCAAGTTTCTTTTGAGAGCAGATATTTCTACCTGATTTGTTCACAGTTGTAGGTTTAGCAGGAAAGATATGCCTGGCACATTGAAGTCTCTTAATAAACATTTATTTAGAGACTAGATGGCTCTCTATTACACAATTAGAATTGCTCTTCATTTTCCAATTATGAAATTATATGTTAGGAAATGCCTGCTGCCTCTGGAGGGTAACTGTGGCCTCCTCCATCACCCAAACCCAGTGAGAATTTACAACCCAACTGTCTCCCCATCAAGGGTGGAAGGATTTAAGAGCAGCATCTCAGTGATGCTGAAGCCCCAGCTCAGCCTTCCTTCTTGAAAAGGCCATAGCATGGGAACCCTGCATCAACCCCCTCCACTCCCCTCTCCCGCCCATCATCCACTACCCTCCAGTGGCCTTCCCCAAAGCATACAGCTGCACCTGACCTCACGCTGCAGCACTGTAATCAATGAAGCCCCAAAACTGCCCAAGGAAGGACACCCCAGCATAATGAGCAGTCCCCCTGCCGCCACACCTGGGTGGCCAACCACCACTCTATTATCAACACCTGCTGGCCCGCCTCCCCACCCCCACTCTCCAAAGGAGCAATTCTGGCTCCTGCATCTGTGTTCTCAGCAACAAGCACAGTGCCCAGTGAAGGACGGAGGAAGACCAAGGTGGGGACCGCAGGAAGGTGGAAGAGCAGGAAGTAGGGGGCTGCTTGCCCCTGGCAGGTTCAGAGGACACTCCCTCCTGCCCTAAACTAAACTTGTCCACTCCTATTATTTTCCCAGCACATCCCATTCTTTTCTATCACCGCACAGTTAGCAACTGTCAACTGTACATTTACTGGATTCCCTGCTTATTTATTGTCTTTCCAACTAGATTGTAAAATCCATGGGGCAAACCCATGTCTATTCTATGCTCTACTCAGAATCTCAAAAAAAAAACCAAAAAAAAAAACCTTGTAGGTATCCAAAACATATATATTGAATGAAGGAGAACATATACCTAGTAATTTCCTGAAGCTACTCTGATCGATCCCTGCTCCAGGCAGGAAGTCTTGCTTCCTTCAGTTAGTCTTCCCCTCCACTCCTACCCTAGTTTCCCCAACAATGAGCAAACTCCCACACCAGAATGTGGGAGTGACAACTCTGATTGGTTATTTCCCAGAGTGTAGGAGTGACAATATTGATTGGTTATTTACTGGGGACACGTATCAATTGATACAAATAGTTTGCTGGTTGACACAGGGTCTTTAGAAATGACATGGTACTCCTGTATCAATGGAGAAGATCTTATCTTGAAATTCATTTTTAAATGAATAAATCATAATAATAGCTCTCATTTCTGAGCATTTACTCTGTGCCAAGTGCATAATGATATCCACTATTTATGGAGCATATGTGCCAAGCACTTAAAATATATCACTTCACTGAAGCCTTACAAAACCAAAGACAGGTGCTATTATTGTCTTCATATTATAGCTAAGAGCTTGGATAAGTTAAGTCTTTTGCCCAGGGTCACACAAGTAGTAAATGATCAAGAAAGACCATCTCTCTCTCTTGGTGTCAGACTTCCAAATCTATGATCCATCTTCTGCTCTTTGCTCTGAAATCTGCTTTAAGGAAGAGGAAGAGGTCGACTCATCCCCAGTGGATATGATGAACAGAGGACATGAGGGAGGGACCAGGTAAGGAAAGGAAGAGAAGGCAGATTCCTACTTGGGCAGGAACTGTAACCTCCCTTTCATGAAAAAAAGGAAAACTTCAGATCAGTTGAGGGACTCGCTCCAATGGGCCAGGGTGGTAGGAGAAGTTTATGTTTTATTTTATTTTTTTAATATTATTTGTGTGTGTGTGTGTTTATACCATTTTTAAAGTCTGTATTGAATTTGTTACAATATTGTTTCTGTTTAGTGTTTTGGTGTTTTGGCCTCAAGAGATGTGGGATCTTAGCTGCCTGACTAGGGATTGAACTTGCATCCCCTGCATTGGAAGGTGAAGTCTTACAGATCCAGTCTTTTTGAGGCTCTGCTTTCACTTTAGGTTTGCCCAAGGAACCCTGTTGCCTTACTTCAGTATCAGACGCTTTAGGGACAGCAGTGGGCCCAAGTCTTCTTGTGCTTCATCCATCCTTAACAGGAGCACCCTATGGCATTGTGGCTGGGTAAGCGACTCTGCTTAGCAAGTGAACAAGAAATATTATAATCCTGACATTGTCTTCTCCTAAAGTCTTCACTGTGTCTCAAGGAAAGTGGCTGTTTCCAAGTATGTCCCAGAACACACAGCCTCAGCAAGGCTTTTGTTCATCAGACACTGTGGAGGTGAGGCACCAGTGTTAGTTATGTGTTTGACTTTGCAGTTATACTTGAACCATTAAAATATGGAAAATTTACGTATCTTTTTCTCCTTCCCATCTTCCTACCCTCCAAACTTCCTTCTTTCTTCCCTTCCTTACTCTCATCCTTCCTTCCTTCCTTCTTTCCTTTTTTTTTTTAAAGAAAACATCAAGAGTTAGATGTTTGAAGACTAACATTGAACTGTTTTGACCTATTGAAAATATTCATGAAATTATGGATTCAACTATGCACTGATGAAACTTTTGACAAGTATTTTTGTTGAACATAATTCTAGATGCATTGATTTCTTACCAGGTGTTTTGGCTTAGTGTCTAAGATAGAGTTCCGATGGTCTCTCAGAACTGTTCTAAAAAGTTTTGTCTTAGTCAGCTGGGTGCTCTAATGGAATATCATAGATCGAGTGGCTTATAAACAACAAATATTTGTTCCTCACAGTTCTGGAGGCTGAGAAGTCCAGGGGTCTGGCCAATTCAGTGTCTGGTGAGGATCCACTTTCTGGTTCATAGATAGCTGTCTTTTCCTTGTGTTCTTACCTGGCAGAGTGGCAAGGGAGCTCATCTTGGTCTCTATAATAAGGGCACTAATCTCATCATTGGAGAAGGAAATGGCACTCCACTCCAGCACTCTTGCCTGGAAAATCCCATGGATGGAGGAGCCTGATAGGCTACAGTCCATGGGGTCACAAAGAGTCAGACACGACTAAGCGACTTCATTTTCACTTTCAGTCTCATTCATGAGGGTCCTACCCTCATGACCTAATCACCTCCCGAAAGCCCCACCTCCAAATACCATCACTTTTGGAAGTAAATTTTAAGATATGAATTTCCAGAGAGACAAAAACTTTCAGTGTACGACAAGTTCCTTCTCAATGGTTTAACTTTTTACTGTTCCTGGTGGCTCAGACGGTAAAGAATCCACCTGCAATGCAGGAGACCAGGGTTCTATCCATGGGTTGGAAAGATGCCCTGGAGAAGGGAATGGTTACCCACTCTAATATTCTTGCCTGGACAATATCATGGACAGAAGAGTTTGGCATACAATCCATCGGGTTGCAAAACAACTAACTTAACTGTTTCTTCAGAAAGTCCAATTTTCAGATTGAAAGTCTTATTCTACTGCTCAAATTCCAGGGGAAACTCAAACCGTGTAAGAGAAACAGCAGGAAAAGCAGACCACCTGGATCTGTGAATCTCAAGTTATTTCTGCAGGCCCCATGCCCTACTCTGTCCCCCAAGCCCAGATTTTTCACTACTACATTGCCAAACGTACAGGCAATCAGTCAGTGAGTTTTCTGTCTTACAGGCTTAATCTGGGAGCCTGAGACCACCTGGCCTTTAATTAGCAGCTATCAAGGGAAATAAAAAGGGAAATAGATATTAATAATATCTATTTTATAAAACATTCAATTTTGTTCACATGAATACTAATCAAAGCCTGCATAAAATTGTAGCACATCATGTTTGAGGAAAAGATGTGAGTTATAATAGATCCTATTTCCATAATTCTAACATGCTGTAATTTCCATCTGATGAAATGTAGCTATGAAATTAAAAGTGCCATTTTATGTGTGAAAGTTCTAAACCTGGACTAAAAGTGGAGGAAGATATTTTTTAGAGTTTTGAAAAAGAATATAAAAAAATGATGGAAATGTGAAATGTTCTCTTGAAATTTATTAACAATTTAGGAGCAATAGTAAGAAAAGCAGTCAAAATTTTATATGATTGCTAAGAGGGGGATAAAAGTCTTTAAAAATGTTATATTCCCGGCCCCTAGAACAGGGTCTGGCAAATAGTAGAGCCTCCATATATATATATATATATTTTAATGAATTTTTGAGTGCAAGTTGGGGAAGAAGGCAGGAGGAAAAGGGAGAGCAGTCTAAGAACCATATTTCATGAGCACCATTTTTCAGGAGGGAGGTGGTGTGAGGATCTGAGGGGATATGATAGTTGGACCACAAAGGCACGGTGTCTGTAGTAGTTTCTCAGGCTGTCATCACAAAGTATCATAAACTAGATGACTTTAAGAAAACCCAGAAATTTATCGCCTCATAATTATGGAGTTTAGAAGTCTAAAACCGAGGTGTCAGCAGAGTTGTGCTACATTGAAAACCTAAAGAGCTATCTTTCCATGCCTCATTCTAGCTTTAGGATGCTTAGATAGGCTCACAGTTTTCTGGCTTTATCCTTCTTATATGCCCCAGATCTAGAATTGCTCTTTATATTATGTGGCCTAATAATAAGTTTTTGCTTTGCAAGAATAACACAAAGAACTTTTTTTCCTGAACCATTTGAAAGTGAGCTGCCACCATAATGCCCCTTCACCTTTGATATTTGAGTACAATTTTCTTCTACGCAAAGGCGTGAATCACAGCACAACCATAAAAATCAGAAAATTAACATTGACACCGCTACCACCTAATCCTCAGACCCACTCTAGTTCCACCAACAGTCTCAATGCGGTCCTTCAAACAGAAGGATATGATGTATGCTCACATGCTACGTTGAGTCGTCGCGTCTCTTCTATCATCTTCAGTGCAAAAATCTTCCTTAGTCTTTCCTTAGCTTTCACGACCTTAATACTTTTAAGCAAGGCTCACCGGCCACATCCAGCCTGGTCACTCAGTTTTAGAAAGAATATTTTACTGGAACACAGTTACATACGTTCATTTACATATTGCCTAAGGCTGATTTGGGGCTACGACAGCAGAGCTAAGTAGCTGTGACAGAGACCATATGGCCTGCAAAACCTAAAATATTTACTTCCAGGCGCTCGATAGAAAATCTTTTTTGACCCTTGTGTGAGACAGAACAAGAAGGGAAGAAAAAGAAATGAAAAGAATAAATATCAGAAAGGAAGAACACTAGTTTTAGTGTATTTTATTGCTCTCATGGAAAATCCTAAGGAGTCTATAGAATAACTACTAGAATTAATAACTGAATTTAGCAAAGCTGCAGAATCTAAGGTAGGTACAAAAAAAATCAGTCTTGCTACTGTATATTAGCAACAATTGATAGACAATATTTTTAATTTCATTAAAGTATTGTCAGGAAACATGCTTAGAAATAAATTAAAATGTGCAATCCTTCTACATCAAAAATGAAAAAAAATTGCTGAGAGAAATTAAAGACGTAAATGGAAGTGAAAAGTGCAAGTCGCTTAGTTGTGTCTGACTCTTTGTGGCCCCATGGACTGGGGCTTGCCAAGCTCCCCTGTCCATGGAATTCTCCAGGCAAGAATGCTGGAGTGGGTAGCCTTTCCCCTCCCTAGAGGATCTTCCCAACTCAGGGACTGAACGCAGGTCTCCTGCACTGCAAGCAGGTGGCTTTACCATATGAGCCACCGGCGAAGCCCAAAGACCTAAATAAAAAGACAGAAGTAGTATATTCATATACTTAAGACTCAAGATTGATGAGATGTTAATACTACCCAAATTGATTATAGATTCAATGCCATCCCACAGAAAGCTCCAGCAGTATACTTTTTAGAAATCAACAAGCCTATTCTAAAACTTATCTGAAAATTCAAAGAATCTAGTCAAAACTATTTTGAAAGAGAAAAACCAAGTTAAGTGACTCATACATATGACTTCAAGATTGTAACCAGCATACTAATAGCCCCCAATCATCCCTGCTTGCTGATATTATCCTGGGGTGGTCCCTTCCCAGGTGATATCAGGTTGGTCTGTGTGGCCAAGAGTGATGATATGTTGCTTCCTAGATTAAGTTATGAAAGATACTGTGATCTCTCTCTCTTTCATTTCCTTCCCTCTCTTATTCTCTCTTTGACCACTTGTTCTGAGAGAAACCAGTCAGTTGTGAACAGTCCTATGGACAGCCCCACATGGTGAGGAATTGAAGCTCACAGCCACCAGCCAACAAGGACCTGAGGCCTCTGTCAGCAGCTGCACTAGTGAACCTGGAAATAAACTCTGCGGTCCCTGCTCAGTCTTCCTATGACTGCAGTCCTGGCCAATAGCTTGACTACAACCTCATGAGAGATTCTGAGATGGAACTACTCAGTTTAGGTGCTCTCAGATTCCTAACTGTCAGAAATGATGTGAAATAATTATTGCCTGTTGCTTTATGCTGCTGAATTTGGAGATAATTGTTATAATAGAAGACAAATGCAAGGACTTACATTTAACTTGCAGTAATCGAAACAGTGTGGTATTGACATAAGGATTGAAAATAGATCAATGGAACACAATAGAATTCAGAAATAGACCCACACATAAAGTCAATTGACTTTTGACCAAGGGACCAATATAATTTGAAAAGGGCAGTCTTTCCAAAGAATGGTGTTAGTAGACTCTTTGACATACCAACCACCAAAAATAATTCAAGGTAAAACACAGAGAATACTTTGGGGTAGGCAAGGATTTCTTAGAGAGGATGATGAATGAATAAAGATGTGGGATATACATATGAATATATCATTTGGCATTGAGAAAGAAGAAAACTCTGTCATTTTGATGGTATGAGTGGATCCTGAAGACATAATGCTAAATGAAATAAGTCAGACAGAAAAAGACAAACATCATATAATATCACTTATATGTGAAATTTTAAAAAGCCGAATTTATAGGAGCAGAGAGTAGATTAGTGGTTACCAAGAACTGGGGCTGGAAGAAATGGGGAGATCCTGGTCAAAGGGTACAAACTTCCATCTATAAGCTGAGTAAGTTCTATGGATCTAATGTACATCAGGGGGACTCAGCAGTAAGAGCACAGAGTTTCAACCCACTGGACCACTGGGGAATTTCCGACAATGTTTTATTATATGCTGGAAAGTTACTAAAAGAGTAGATCTTAAGTATTCTTTCCACAGAAAAGAAATGGCAATTATGTGGGGTGATGGAGGTGTTAACTAACTCTATTGTGGTAATCACTTCAAAATGTATGTGTATAAAATCATCACATTATTTATCTTAAACTTACACAATATGAGGTCAATTATATCTCAGTAAAGCTAAGGGGAAAACCACATATGTCCACAAAGACTTGTACAAGAATGTTTATAACAACTTTGTCATAAATGGTAAAAACCTGGTAACAAGCCAAATGTCCCTAAACAATTGAAGGGTAAACAAATTATCATATATTTATACAAAGAAATACTACTCAGCAGTGCAAAGATACACATTAGTGATACACACAACAAAAGTGAGTGGATTTCAAAAACAGTATGCTGCATCAAAGAAAGCTAGACACAAAAGAGTACATACATTATAATGCCATTTATATAAAGAGCCACAGGTAAAAAAAACTAAGCTGCAGTGATGGAAATCAGAATAGCAATGGGCTCTAGATGAGAGGTAACTGATGGAAGGGGACTGCAGAAAACTTCATGGGGGATAAAAATGTTCTGTATGTTAATCAGGGTGCATATATTTGTCAAAAACTCACTCAGCTGTATACTTAGAATCTGAGCATTTTATTACATGTAAATAACCGTGTAAGAAGATGAATTTGAATGCTTTGACAGGCACTAATAGGTCCTGGCTATTTATAACACTGCAAATATGCTGGTTGGTTTACATCAGTCCTGAGAGAGACCTAGAAAAATGGGAGGAGTGTCGAATTGAGTCTTAAGAAGGAGAGAATGGAAAAGGGAGCCATTCAAATGGAAAATAAACACAAACGAAAGAGGCTGAATATTCACTTGGCCTTGGATCTTACATTGCCTTGGACTATTTTCCCCTTTTCTCTTTAAGATGAGATTTCAAACTCTTCAAGGGTGGCGATACATCTTACAAGCCTTTGCATTTCTTATAACTCTAGCACTGTTTTCTGCAGAGAGATAGAATTTGGTAATACCATAGAAAGAGAGAGAGGCAGCGAGCTGTGATTTCAAATATTTTTCAATGAGTTTTTCGCGTGTGTTTCCTGGAATGGTTGACTGACAAATTACATGAGAACCAGGACTGTTCTGTGTTTCCCAGTCAGGCTTGGTGTCTGGCACATGGAATAATGTATTTTCATTGATTAACTGAAGTGTACACTAGAGAGAAAAGTAAATGAGCTTCTCTCAAAGGCCTATTGTCTCTCCTCCCTCACCATCCCCCACAATCTCTCAGCAGTGGAAATCTTTAAGTATGCTTTTTGTTGTTTTACAGCTGTTTGCACTTAAATTGGGCGTGTCTCTATCCCATTTTATTAGCTATTTCTCATACCAGCCCTGTGAGGTTAGCGCTGTTATCTGCATGTTACAGGCAAGGGCACTGAGAGGTGAAGCCACTTGCCCAGGTCGGGATCCACAATGAGCTGCTGGGAGGGGTGGGATTTGAGTGCACTGGTTCCCTTTCCAGCAGGCTTTGCTGGTCCAAAGAGTGTGTGGCTTCCAACAAGATAATAAAATATGGATTTTCTATACTAGACTTTGAAAACCATTTTAAAGACATCTATTCCAGAAGAAAGAGATAGGATTGTAATTCTTTGGCCTGATTCCTTTTCCTGAGAATCTTTTAGGTACTGCCTGGCTGCCTGGGCTTCCCTGATGGCTCAGAGGTAAAGAATCTGCCTGCAATGCAGGAGGCTCAGGTGATGTGGGTTTGATCCTTAGGTGGGGAAAATCCCCTGGAGGAGGAACTGGCAACCCTCTCCAGTATTCTTGCTGGGAAATGCCGTGGACAGAGGAGCCTGGAGAGCTACAGTCCATGAAGTCTCAAAGAATCGGATGTGAATGAGCAACTAAGCATGCGCACGAGGGCTGCCTAGGTTCAAGTTCTTTGAAATGACTCACTCCATCTAGAGATTCAGCACCTTTAGCTCCTGCTCTAAAGTGTTTATTTAACTTATATACAGAGTACATCATCAAAAACGCTGGGTTGGATGAAGCACAAACTGGAATCAAGATTGCCAGGAGAAATATCAATAACTTCAGATATGCAGATGACACCACCCTTATGGCAGAAAGCGAAGAAGAACTAAAGACCCTCTTGATGAAAGTGAAAGAGAAGAGTAAAAAAGTTGGCTTAAAACTCAATATTCAGAAAACTAAGATCATGGCATCTGGTCCCATCACTTTATGGCAAATAGAAGGGGAAACAATGGAAACAGTGACAGACTTTATTTTTGGGGTCTCCAAAATCACT